>NC_135572.1:338125130-338750130 GCF_965152235.1 Eretmochelys imbricata | reverse complement strand
ACTGGGCTCTGAGATTTGCTGCTGCAAGAGCCTACTTGCTATGTAGACGTACCCTAAAAGTGGCAGAAAGGCAGTAATAAAAAGTAAAACTGGTTAACATGAATTATATGATTGAAATAAGAATTCTTCCTTTTGTGGAAGCAGAAGGGGAAAGTTGATCTTGTATTTCTCCATAAGATATTTACCCTTGAAACAGACATAGTGGGTTGGGAAACCTAAGGACCTCTTTTCTCCCCAAGCACCTGAAAATTTGCCAATTTCTAGAACCAAACTTAAGCCAAGCCATTTCAAAAATATAAATGTTTACAGTGATGTATCCAGCCTACACAAGAAAGGTATGTGGGGGATTTCAATTTAGAGCTTGTTCTTATGAGATTTCCAGCCTGATTTTGCTGACTCAGAGCAAATTGCAATGACAAATATTATTTAAGTGAGATCTCAAAATATAGGAAGGGCAAGCTAAGGTGCAGAGAAGTTAGGTAAGTTGTCCAGATGCCAATAAGACTAGCGTGTCCCTTCAGGCACAGCCATTAGCAAGGGATGCTGAAGTGATAGTGATTAAAGAGGTGAAGCCAAGGCTGTGTCCACTGCCCACACACCTGCTCAGGAGGAAGGATCATCCAGTGGTTATGATGCAAGTCTTGCATTCTGGAGATCCAAGTTCAAGTACATGCTCTACCACAGACTTTTTGTGTAACCTTGGGCAAGTCACTCAGTATCTCCCATGCCTCTGTTCCACATCCGTAGAATTGCAACAATAGTACCTCCATATCTCACAGAGATGCTATGTGGCTAACTACATTAAAGATTTTGAAGTACTACAGTAATAGGATCCAAGTATTTACGAGTAAGACAGAAATAAAAGCTACTCTCTACATGTTTGGACTTAAGATCTGGGTTGCCTGAATATGTATGTAAAATGGTTCCTCTCCCATTTTCCCCTTGTGGCAACTTATAGTCCAAGTCACAATGTAGCCCATAGAGATTTAGAAGCACAGCTAGGAATAGTGTCCCAACATCTCTATTAAACCAAGCTGCCTCTCGTTATGCCTCTTTGCGTAATCATCTGAATTCAGTCTAAAACATTTTTGCCCATCCCTAGTCTATTCTTTAGGAGCCATACATGCATACATATGCTGTACAGAACCTGGGTATTGTACATATGAGGAGAAAGAGTTCAGAGTGTGGATCTAGCTAATGTTTAACAATCCCAGTGAAAAGCATAGCGATGGTATTGTAAGGAGTGAAGTATGATATTTAGATATGAAGCATTATAATACTGTTCCAGCACTACTTGTGATTTCAAAGCCAGTCTGTAAAATACATAAATAAAAAGAAAGATTACTCATCCAGCTTCTTTACTAGCTGCGCACCTCTTTATGAGCACTGCATCCACAGATTGTAACCTTAAATGGAATTAGAGAATTTGATAATTGTAAACTAATTACGCAATTAAAACAAAATTCCTTATTCATATTTGGCATTGCCTTCTTTTTTATATTTATGCATTTTGGCACACAGCGAGAAAGCTTTTAGTTTGTATTAAGTGCAGCACGCAGCATTCCTGTACTTCGAAGGTACTGTGTTTGAAATCTGTAAGCAATAAGATACAGCCTTGTTATTTCCCCTAAAATATTATTTTAGGGTGGGATTTTCAGCAGAACACAGGTGACTTAAGAACATAAGTCCCATTGAAAGTCACCAGGGCTTGTGTTGCTACATCGTGTAGTGGATTTGAAAATTCCACCCAGTGTCCAGGTCATATGGATGAAATCTGCATATTTTACTCATCAGACATGCAGCATGGATCATGAAAAGTCATTAAATCATAATAATCAAAGTCATAAACACACCGACGTGGCAATTTTAACTTGTTTATATTTAAATAATGTTTTACATTCCAACCTCCAACAGGATTTATAGGGACAGGATTTTCAGTGTTGGTCTATTTCTTCTCCCATTGAAGTCAGTGAGAGTTTTACCAAGTAGCATCCTGACTCTGACTGATGCATCCAATGGCGCTCATACCAAGCAGAAGGGAGCAGGGTGTTGCAGGAAGTCAAGACCCTTTTGCCAGCTCACCAGGAGCCATGAAGGTAGTAGTGGGACAGAATAAAGAATCCCATCCCTGTGTATCTGTCAGCCCCATGCACCATGCAGAGGTGCCCTGGAGCCAAGTGTACTCCACACAGAGACCTCAGGGTCCACAGGGAGCATGCAGACTCAGCGCGAGGAAGGGAAAAAGAGCCCATCCTTAAAACTCTGTGGGGAAGGAAAGAAAGGGGTTTGTTTCTATTAATAAACATGGATGCAGAGAGGTGGAGAGCCTGTAAATCAAGACTTTTAGTGTACTCTTTGTCCTTGGTTCTGCCCTGTAGTGATTTGGTGGTGCAGTACCTCCCCCTCTCCTCTTCCTGCTGGGCTGTGGTTTGAACACTGGTAACTGCAGGACTCTGTTACCCCTGAGGTGAGGAAAGTCATTTTCTAATGGTAATTTCAGCTTCCTTGGACTTTTCATGCAATCTGTATCATGTCAGTACAGTAATCTTCAAACTAGACAACAGCTGGGCATGGGTTTGTGACAGATGGTATCCTGTCATTTTTTAGCAGCTGCTTGGACATGGCAGGGTGTCAACACCACCATGATGTAACCATTGTATGCCCTTGAAGCCATCCTCATGTGACCCTGGAGGCTCTTGGCATCATGCTGCAGGTGGCATATTTTGCAGGAAATGTCCGGAAACACAAAATTTAAGCATGTGTCCTTTCTCTACACACTTGTATGGGTAGTGACAAGTGTGTTAACGCTTCTTAACAATAAGCCTTGTGCTGGTTGCGAGCTGAGGTGTTAGATTCAGAAGGATTTGGTTTTGCCTTGATTGTGATCTCACTTAAGCTGTTTTTCACCACTATGATCCCATTGATTCTAGTGGAGTTATTCCAGGTTTACACCCACAGAGCTGACAGGAAAAGCTAGTCCTTGACATCAAGGCCTTAACTGAAATGTTATGCCCTGTCTATACACAGAGTGGCACTGGTTGAAGTAAAATCAGTTTGAAACATGACTTTAGTTAATCCCATTTAGTTAATCTTATTTTGGATTAATTCAAGTGATTCTCACTAAATTAAACTAAATCAATATAAATCTAATTCAAATTAAGAGTTTCCACACAGGGCTTTGCCCTGGTTTAAGTGAATGGAGTTAACAACATACACTACATGTAGAAGAGGCTCAGGATGAGGACATAGTGTGAAGTGTTAACCCAAGCTCATAGTTAATAAGTAGACTGATTTAATAACTAGCAACAGGATTATATTCCATTTTAGAATTTAAATGTTTAATCTGTATGGTCTAACAAGGCCTTCTTTACATTTCTAGCCTGTAACATTGTAAATTACCCCAAAATCCTAAGCAATGAGCTTTCCCTCTAACAGCATGATATTCTTCAGTGTTGAACTATGGCTTTCAGCAACGGCAGTGAACTATTTGTCATATTTACCTTTCAATTAATTGTTCTCACCATTGTTGCTCACTGTGGCTGAGACCAATATTGAGAGTCCTGACCCAAATTCTCAGAATTCTCGTTCAGCAATCTTTTTAGGTCTACATATATATATTTGCCTCCAAGCCACTACCTCAGAGTTCAAACCATCTGTGGCTTGAGTCCAGATGTAAATTGCTTTGATCAAGGCTAGTATACACAAGATCTCACCACAGGAGCCTCATTTCTGGTGCCTCTTTCTTTGACCTTTTCAGTTTAGTTAATTATCAAGTACCATGACAAGCGGCGAGTGGGCCCTCTGTTCTACATGGGATGTTAGATCTAAATCATGCCACCAAGCAACAGGGAATTAAGCAATAGGAGGGGAATGATAGAGCAAAGTTAATTGGCTATTAAATCATTCAGTAATCTTCAGTGTTATTGAAACATTCTAAAAATGCAGCACAGTGAAAATATGTTACTACATATTACAGTCAAGTGTTCAAAAATAACTTTTTGCTTTGTTTGCCTTATTTTTTTTAACTTTATTCTATTTAATAATAATAATCTAGTGTTAAAGCAATGGTGGGTTCCCCGTAGCTTTGGAGACTTATATTTCATTATGATTTGCCCCCTCTTTAAAGACTGGGGGATGCTTCAATCTTTGCCACTACTCTTTCATGGAGTTCACAGTCTGAAGGGACCAACAAATCATCTAGTCTGACTTCCTGTAAGTTACAGGACACCAACACCATCCACACCCTCATACTAAATCCTAACTGAACTTAGACCAGAGTATTATAGCCCTCGAAAGGCTGTTGTATGCCACAGGCAGAGAACAGGAAGGCAAGGACAGGGAAATGATTAAGCGAGCTATACCCAGATAATCCTGGAAAGTCATCTGCACCAACATGCTGCAAAGACAAACCCCCCTAAGGTCACTGCTAATTTGACCTGGGGAAAAATCCCTTCCTAACCTCACTTATGGTGATCAGTTAGAGCCTAAACACATGAGCAAGAACGAAAGGAAAACCAAACTTGTTATGAAAAACAAAAAAGGCCCTGCACTAGGCCTACCTGCCCCAATGAAACCCTAACACTCCAGAGTTTCTAGCTAGATACTAGCCTCAGCTAGTCCGTCCGTCCAGCTGCCAAGAGCATCTCTGTTAGGGGCTGATCTACCCATACCTAACTCAGGAAACTTGTTCCTTCTCTCAGTTGGCCACTACTGAATTGCCTCTTTTATCTCCTCCCTCCAGGCTTGACACCTCTCATAGGTGTAAGGGGGGGGGGCTCATTGGCCCACAGGCTCTCATTAACACCATTTCGGTCAGTGTGGGGTCTGTAGTCTCCATCACATCAAATACAGAAAAAAAGTTCCTGAGGAAAATGACTCATGTACCCAAGGAAGTAAGAATTGATCTGCTAGCATGCAAAGCATTTCCCTTCCAACAAAGAATTTCAACCATTTTTTTTTATTAATTGTAGCATATATATTTTCACCACCATTTTGACAGCTAATTAGTGTTAATTATGAACACTAATCTTAGATATGCTTATTTTCAACCTTGCCAAATGCTCCTACTGGAAACACTTGACAACTCTTTCTAAGTTCTTTTTCCTGGCTAGTAGAAGGGTGGTGGGTAGTGTAAAACCAATATTTTTGAGAGTTTTCCAAAGGGGTATTCAGAAGCTTCCCTGGTTTACCACTCATATCAAAGCTATATTATTTTAACTTTATTTTAACTATAATTTATTTTAGATTAACTATTTTAACTATAAACATTTTTGGACAGTTAGCAGCTTTACATAATGTGCTTTACATACAGCTCCAGACATCACCCCACCTAGGTTTTGCAGCTGTGCTGTTTTGTGCAAAGATTCTGCCAGCTCTCCACAGGTAGAGAGAGCCAAGCTGGATCAACATCCAGGGCACACCCAGCTTCTACAGCTGCTTGTGCTGATAATTCATTAGGTGACACTCTCCTAAATCAGTACACCAGTCACAGTGTGCACTGTGTGGCTGGAGGTGCAATCTTTTCGGTGAGATGTTAAATAGAGGTCAGCTTAGTTATTTGAGTCTGAAAAGTACAGCAAAATGCAAGGTGTGAACCCCCACATAAACCAAACCAAAAGTAAAGCTCTATGAAAAAAAAACCTTGAGTTTCACGCTTAACCCATCCCCTGCAATTTTGCTTGGATTCAGCATTCTTCATCATTCTCACTCCTAAACCTCTGTGCAATTTACTATGCACTGTGAAATAGCTGCTTCAGAGCTGGGTGTTGAGAAGTGTGATCCCTCTAGAATGCTTGCTTTTCTCACAGGTGTGTTAGGAGTCTTAATTAAATGTTTTTTAAAGCCCTTTGGGATCCCTTGATGAAAGATGTATTGTTGGTCTGTGTTTATTTCATTACCTACTGTATTAATAGCCCATAATGCAAAGACAAAATACACTTTTTCAATATATTATATCAAAATTTGTAAATATAATATTCAAAACAGCAGAGAGGAAGGATGGTCGAGGAATTAGACCAATAGCTAGGGCCTTGGTTAGAGCAATAGCTTGGGATCTTCAGTTATTTGTTTAGCCACAGATTTCCTGTGTGACCCCTGAAGAAATCACTTAGGCCCAGATCCAGTTTCTCAGTTCTCCATCTGTATAATGGGAATTACAATACTTCCCTACATTAGTGGGATGTTGTGAGGATAAGGACATTAAAGATTGTGAAGTACTCAGATACTCTGGTAATGGAATCATATAAGAACTAAGATAAAAAGGTTTGCAAAGCCAAACAAGGCTACTAGGGTGTCCTGCCTATGGAAGGAGCCAAGGCTTGTTATTTTTCAGAGGAAGGAAATAATTTCCCCAAGTATACCTGGTAATTGTACAATGCCTTTTTTCACTGTGGGAACATGGGTGAGGGGAAAGACAGAATTCCTTCAGGACCCCAGTTGTAAGACTGTGTGATTTCCTTGGGGGAAAATCCTGCTGGGGGGACAAAATGTTTGTTTACTGCACGCAATAAACATGGATGTTTTATTATTTTGATAAACCAATTTCTATTGCTTTCTCAGCCATTGGCTCTGTGAACAGCCCCTTTATTAGCTTTACCATATTAGCTAATTGCTACAAGTATTTTATGTTTCTTTGCTCTTTGAATGCATGCATTGTCTAATAGAGGACCATATTTATCAGGCAGTTATTACAATAAAGCCAGGGTGGATTAATAGAATTCTTGTACTAATGGAGTTGAATGCTACAGCTTTAACAAATTAATTAAAACCTGTTATTATTTAGCCTGCAGCTTGGACTATGTACAACTTAATTCTGGTTGTAATAAATACAATATTATTATTATGAGTCCATAAAGACCCACATACTTTAACTAGTTTTATGATTTCCCTATTCAGTGTTAGGCAACAAATTTAACTAACATGAAACATTTGCACTGGGAAACATTATCAAAAGCCTCGTTATTATGTGGCCTGTTTTTATGGCTCAGTCGGTTATTAGAGTGGTGGGAAAATCCTCAAAAAATCCAGGATTTGGTTCCTTTCAGATATACAAGCAAAAGTTTAGAGGCCAAATCCTGAGGTTCTCATTTGATTTGTATTTAGTTCATCTCAGGATTACTCCCATTTCCTAACTTCAGTGTCAGCTTGTCAGAGTTGGAAGTGGGTGGTAACTGTGGGCTTGATTCTGCCTTATTCAAGTCAACAGAAGTTTTTCCAGTGACTTGAATGGGGCAGGATCAAGCCCTGTGAGAGGAGTTCAGTATGCTCATCTGAACTCTCTTAGATTGAAATGGTGGCTCCATCCAAGTCAATGGAAAAACTCGCAGGATTTCACCCCTAGTGTCTCCAGAATAGGCTTTTTCTGAAATTTCCATCCTACTTCTCTTTTGCTCAATCAGGGCATACCACAAGAATAGCATTTCCTATGGTATTTTGGCCCCCTTTCTTTTAGTTCTGTGTGGACCCTGAAAGAACAGAGGGGAACACAATTCAAAAATAATAGCACGGGAGAAATAGGCAGACTTTTCTGAATCTCAAAGGGTTGGAGTCATTGTGTAGGAAGGGGGAAGGGTTTCATATTTTATCCAAACTGATGCATTCCTCTCTACCAATCCTCCCCATTTGCTTTTCATCACAGTGTTGCCAACTCTCCTGATTATATCATGATTCTTGCAATAGCCTGTGTTCATCTTAGAGCCCGCACTCCTGGAATTCTGTGATTATGTGAGAATCTTGGCTTTCAAGGTCTCTAGATTAAGTTTCCAGTTCCCCTGGGGTTGCAGGGAAAGCCTTGAAAACATGAACCCTAAAGACTCAAAAAACAGAAGGCAAAATAAGAACCTCATATCTGTGATTTTTAAAAATCTCATGATTTCTAAGGTTTTTGGAGGACGGACTGCTGATTTTTCAGTGCTTGAGGTTGGCAATCCTGCATGCAGTAGCTGGCCACCATTTAAACTTCTAATCATAATATTTACACTCTGGTAGCACCTACGGGTTGCAGTCATGTTCCCTTGCAAGGAACTGAACAAACCCATAGGAATCAATAGTCTCTGCACTGAACAGCTTACAATATAAGAAACATTGGGAAATAATTGCTCCCAAGACTGGATGTGTCCGAGGGGGAAGGGTTAGGAAGCCTCGTTCCTCCTGGAATTTCTACAATAGCAAGGAGCAGGAAGTGCATATGCTCGCATTCCCTAAACTCAGTGTTGGACACCTCAGAGGAGCTGGTGTGGGCACACTTGGTGATGGCCCCAGTCCTCCTGTGGACCTACTAGCATTAAGAAGTCTAGACCGGGGAGAGTGAACTCAGCAACTTTTCTTCAAGTGTACCTGCATGCATCCGATGAAGTGAGCTGTAGCTCACAAAAACTTATGCTCAGATAAATTTGTTAGTCTCTAAGGTGCCACAAGTCCTCCTTTTCTTTTCGAGGATAGAGACTAACACGGCTGCTACTCTGAAACCTGCTGCTTCTGGTAAGCATGTCTTTCCCCATTCCATCACTGGAAGCAGTGTTCCTGAGCCTTTCTTGTGAAGGAATGAGTGCGTGGCTCTGGTATCTGGTCTTCATTAGCTGAGTCCTTAGTATTTGCTTGCTTATTAAAAGAAAATGCACTCTGTGAACTTTTGGCTTGTGCAGTGTTCCTACAGAAGGTGACATTATCAGGGCAAGGAAACTTTTGCAGCTCAATCCAATGAATGAAGAGAAGATAGCAGGGTTAACCACAGATCAGAAGATACCACTGTTTGCCACTGTGTGCTCGGTGGCAAATATTCATTCAGTCTTGTTCCCTCCCCTCCCTGAATCTTCTTTGAAGCATGTCTCTGTTAACAGAAATGTCAGCAACTGTTTCAGTAATTCTTCCATTTTTCTGAGCCAAAGCCCTTCCTTTGTACATTAGGGACGTTTACTCGCCAAGATATACATGCCTGGCTAAAAGATGTATTTTTCTAGGAAAGGTCAGAATTTTTCTTCAATGTACATCTGAATTTTTTCTTTTTTCTTCTTTCTTTTTCTTCTTTACTTTTTCTTAGTCGCTGTTGTTTTGGTTTTGGGGGTGGTGAGTTTATGCATTGCAATGCAATGACATAAATCCTGTGACAATGAGAAACAGAAATGAGAAATTACTTAGTACACATTCAGTGCAGTGCAATTTAAGCATAAAAACCAGGCAAGTAGTGTCAAACGAGGAAGGCGGAAATCTTTTACAGTAGTCAGACATAGATTCTGATGCAAAAATAAACAGGTACATAATTCAGTGATATGGTGCAAACCTATGTCGTTTCACATACTATATTTAAAGTGTGATTGCATTCTGAAAAGTGACTGTAAAAATGGCATTGATGGGGTTGCATGTTTATTGTGTGTTAGTGATATCAGGTCAATTTTTTTCAGATTACAAGTAAAAAGAGGAGATTTTCCCCCACGTCAAACTCCTTCTGGGCTCTCAAAGTCAGACTGTGGCCTTTCCTTTTCAAACATTATCACCTTGACAGCACCTATAATACACAATAGGTGCTGTTAAGCTGCAATACAAGTGTGCATTGCAGAAGCTGGGGAAGAAGAGTGGAAGACTAGAAAAGCCATGCACCTTCCACTTGCTCTAAGAGCCACAGGTTTTCATAGAATCATAGAATATCAGGGTTGGAAGGGACCTCAGGAGGTCATCTAGTCCAACCCCCTGCTCAAAGCAGGACCAATCCCCAATTAAATCATTCCAGCCAGGGCTTTGTCAAGCCTGACCTTAAAAACTTCTAAGGAAGGAGATTCTACCACCTCCCTAGGTAACGCATTCCAGTGTTTCACCACCCTCCTAGTGAAAAAGTTTTTCCTAATATCCAACCTAAACCTCCCCCACTGCAACTTGAGACCATTACTCCTTGTCCTGTCCTCTTCTACCACTGAGAATAGTCTAGAACCATCCTCTTTGGAACCACCTCTCAGGTAGTTGAAAGCAGCTATCAAATCCCCCCTCATTCTTCTCTTCTGCAGACTAAACAATCCCAGTTCCCTCAGCCTATCCTCATAAGTCATGTGTTCCAGACCCCTAATCATTTTTGTTGCCCTTCGCTGGACTCTCTCCAATTTATCCACATCCTTCTTGGAGTGCGGGACCCAAAACTGGACACAGTACTCCAGATGAGGCCTCACCAATGTCGAATAGAGGGGAATGATCACATCCCTCAATCTGCTGGCTATGCGCCTACTTATACATCCCAAAATGCCATTGGCCTTCTTGGCAACAAGGGCACACTGTTGACTCATATCCAGCTTCTCGTCAACTGTCACCCCTAGGTCCTTTTCCGCAGAACTGCTGCCTAGCCATTCGGTCCCTAGTCTGTAGCGGTGCATTGGGTTTTATGGGGACTCATCACAAATCCATCCTCCCTCAACAGCACAATCTGGAGGATTGAAACTCATGGACTTTCTTGGTCATAACATGCAAGATAATTTGAACCGAAAAAGAAAAGCAAATTCACACCACATTTCTGGGTATGTTTTTTTTTATTTAAAGCTACAAACCATTCATGACTGTTTAGAGTAAGAGCTTCCACATTTTTCTCCTCAAGCATGTGCTGCCAATCTGCTACCCATAACAAATACACAGTACATCTGTCAATCCTTGGCACCCTCAAGTGCATGCAGGAGGGCTAACTTGCACCTGAAGCTGCCACAAGGAGTGCTTTCTGAGTCAGCTAGCGTCCCCTATACAGGCTGCCAGCATGCCCATTCCAGAGTGGTATCTCCACCTTCCTTTGGAGGCTCCAAAATGCTACCTGTGATCAAGTGGACATGGCACTGGGACTGAGAAGACCTGGTACCATTCCCAGCTCTGCCACTGCCCTTCTTGGTGACCTTGAGCAAGTCACTTTCCCCTCAGTGCCATGGTTTCCCTCCCTTATCTACTTAGATCAAAACCAGTTGGGGTCAGGGACTTTTGTTATGTTTATGGAGCACCATGTGGAGCCCTGATTTTGTTTTTGTCTTGGGGCAACTGTAAAAATAATATGTGCTCCTTACTTAGCTGGGGTTGAGGAGAAGTGGCAGGATATGTCCTGCCACCTTACCTTGCTTCCCCAAATTTGCACAGCAAGCACCTATGTGGGCTCTAGAAAGGTGTAATGGCTGTGCTCCTCAAAGGCATTCAGGCCAGCCTGTGCAAGAGCAGCAGAACTCCTGGTATTCTCAGCCCTCCTCTACTCCCACACAGGAACCAGTCTTCCTTTGTACTGCCAATCTGACTTCCAGATTGGTGGTGATGCTGCTGCTTCTTCTTCACCTCTTATTTCTTGAGGACTCTTTCACCTGCAGGGATATTTATTTATAATAGTGATAGCCCTGGGTTTATTTACAAATTCTGGCTATTCCTAAAGTTCATCCTTTTACCTGCAGCAAGGCAATGCAAGACTATTCCCTCTTGCAGCAACTAAACCAATAATGTCCACTTCATCCCATTTCTTTGTTTTCCTTCCATAAGAATGTTTTTCTTCACTTGCATTTTTATCCCAAATTAAAGCCTGATCTAAGAATGCACTTAAAGATATTCCTCACTTTATGCACCTGAGTTATCCTAAATGGGACTACCCATTTACTTAAAGTTAAGCTTAAGGCTTAATTGGTTTGCTAGGTTAGCACCTTATTTAGTCCACATAGAGGCAGATGCACTACTGAGGATCTGCCTCTTAATCTATTAATCATAGACATTTGTCATAAATGACATCAACATTTGTCTTCCATGTTTAAGATTTGAATCTTAGCTATTTCATTCTGTCCCCCTGTTTAGTTTATTGTGTATTAACTTGTCCATGTGAAGGGAAAATATGGCCAGAATCCTATAATGGGATCTTGTGAGCTCATGGAGTCCGACAGATTTCGAAAGGTGTAAGGGTCCACATAGGCAGATTCTTTGGTTGGATCAGGCCCATAATAATTATGATAACTTTCGAAGGGAACATGGAAGTGTAATCAATTGAAGTCATGAGAGATACTGTTCATAAAATGGATTGTGTCATGGCAGAAATCACAAATGTGGCTACACTTAAAAATTTACAGGAAAAAATAGAATTACTGACTGTCATAAATATAAAGGGAAGGGTAAACCCCTTTGAAATCCCTCCTGGCCAGGGGAAAACTCCTCTCACCTGTAAAGGGTTAAGAAGCTAAAGGTAACCTCGCTGGCACCTGACCAAAATGACCAATGAGGAGACAAGATACTTTCAAAAGCTGGGAGGAGGGAGAGAAACAAAGGGTCTCTGTCTGTCTGTCTGCTGTCTTTGCCAGGGATAGACCAGGAATGGAGTCTTAGAACTTTTAGTAAGTAATCTAGCTAGGTATGCGTTAGATTATGATTTCTTTAAATGGCTGAGAAAAGAATTGTGCTGAATAGAATAACTATTTCTGTCTGTATCTTTTTTGTAATTTAAGGTTTTGCCTAGAGGGATTCTCTATGTTTTGAATCTAATTACCCTGTAAGGTATCTACCATCCTGATTTTACAGAGGTGATTTCTTTACTTCTGTTTACTTCTATTTCTATTAAAAGTCTTCTTGTAAGAAAACTGAATGCTTTTTCATTGCTCTCAGATCCAAGGGTTTGGGTCTATAGTCACCTATGCAAATTGGTGAGGCTTTTCATCCAACATTTCCCAGGAAAGGAGGGGTGCAAGTGTTGGGAGGATTGTTCATTATTCTTAAGATCCAAGGGTCTGGGTCTGTAGTCACCTAGGCAAATTGGTGAGGCTTTTTACCAAACCTTGTCCAGGAAGTGGGGTGCAAGGTTTTGGGAAGTATTTTGGGGGGAAAGACGTTTCCAAACAGCTCTTCCCCAGTAACCAGTATTTGTATCGTGGTGGTAGCGGCCAATCCAAGGACAAAGGGTGGCATATTTTGTACCTTGGGAAAGTTTTGACCTAAGCTGGTAAAGATAAGCTTAGGAGGTTTTTCATGCAGGTCCCCACATCTGTACCCTAGCGTTCAGAGTGGGGAAGGAACCTTGACACTGAGTGAAAGGACAAGCCCAGTACAGAATTGGCATTTCTGAATGGTGGCCAACTATCATTCATATGACAAGGTGAATTTCCAGTCTATGTGATCTGTGTAAGTACAAAGTTCTTCTCTTCCTGGGATATCACTACTGAGAAACACATTAACAGGAACACAGAGGAAAGCCCAGTGTAAGCCATTTTCACAGCCTTGGATGTTCCTTGGGTTGGTCATTCAGGGCTGCTCAGCCCAGCATCTTGCTAGTATCTATGCAGGCTGTTGGTCTCAGAGTGGGAAGGGCTTTGGATTTCTGGTCTCTGAAGACATGCATTCTGACTTCCTCCTTTGGTGACATAACTACGGTCTTTCAATGGCAGCTCTGACATTGCGCCTGTGGTTAATGAGCCCTCACAATGGGTTTCTGAGCTTTCACAGCACTGACTTAGTTATGTACTACTCAGGGGCCATCACTGCACATCATTTTCCCATGGTCCCTGGCCCTATGTCAGGTTTTATTTCCATGATGGAGGATGATTGTATTGTTCATAGTTCTGCGTGTCAGACAGGAGTTGTTTGAAGAAGTCAGTGTGGTTGAGCCACTAATTAACAGCAGCCATAATATAATTATCTTTGACCTCTGCACAGGGTAGTGCAGACAAGAGGCAGTACCATAAGCCTAAATGGCAAGCTGAAAGAGGGGGCGTTATTAAAGTCGCTGGAAGGGGTGAATTGGGAAGCTAAAATCCACAGGCAAACACAGCAGCTGTTAAATTTAACTAACTAAATAAATAAAAGGATTAGGCATTTTTATCACTCGTCCTCATTATTATTTGTGTCTCCGTAGAGCCTAGACTGCGATTGTGCTGGATTCTCTACAACCACATAGTAAGAGGCAATCCCTGCCTTGAAGAGTTTATGATCTAAATAGACAAGACAGACCAAGGGCAGGAGGGGAACAGAGACACAGAGAGGTGAAGTGACTTGCCCAGGGTCATACAGCAGGTCAAGGGCAGAGCTGGTAATAAATCCTAGGTCTCCTGACTCCCTTTCCTGTCCTCCAATCCATTAGATCCACAAGAATAGCCTCTGATTTTACACAGATAGGAGGAAAGGTTACCAGAACCTTCAATCCATAGTCATCAGATAGAATTAGAAATAAATCCTCCTTCCCAGTAGTATAAGATTGTGGAATACACAATTATATGCCTAATAAGTGATGTATATCTTCCTCTGAAACATTAGAGACAAGGTTCTGGGGATAGTTAGACCATTTGTCTATTCCAGAATGGCAATACTCTTGTTCTATAACTGACATCAGCAGCTATTTTATGCTTTTTTTATTGCTTCAGTGTCCAGTATAGGCAATCTTGTCTAAATATGAACTTGTTTCTGATTAGGATGTTTTCCCCAAGGCTATTGACATAGTTTCCTTTGTTCAGTCAAATCTAGCCAAGTGCTAAAGTCTCCTGAGCAACAGTATCATCACAGCAGAACGGAAAGCCAAACATATTATACTGTACATTCAGTTGTTATACACATGTATGCTACCACTATTAATTAAGTGTAATTGATAGGGCTTATTTAAATTAGAACCATATCGGAGTTATATAAATAGCTTTGAACAATTAAACTGGTGTCAATTACTTTGATTTTGCAGAATGTTAGTTATTTTTGAGCAAGGAAATCTGCTTTCAGCAAATGTACACAATGATTTTAGAGGAGAAACATTGGTGGAAGGGGTGGAAGCTACCAAATTTCACACTTTGAGCCAGATTCTCCTCTAGTGTGAATTGGTATAGCTCCGTTGACGTCAATGGAGCTATATCAGTTTGTACCAGGTAAGTGTGTGTCTGGCCCTTTGTGTTGATTGGAAAAGAGAACAGAAAAATGTCTGCCCAGTAGCAAGGCAGTATCATTTATATAATCAGCACCATGATTTTAGTGAACCATATCTGCATACGCACTAAGAATCAGCAGTGTAGCTTTACTCGCATGATTAGTCCATCTGAAAACAATGTGGTTAACTCTCATAAATATTGGTTTGCAGGATCAGGACCCTGGTTTTCATTGCTCCTCTGTCACAGTGCCAAAGAGAAACCAGCCAGTTTACAAAGGCTTGAGGCACTGAAGTAGATTAGCTGTTATATACCCCTCTCTCGCTAGTCAGAAAAAAAGTATTGCAATATATGAAATATATTCAATTTGCATGTATTCAATTCCCCCCAGCCTATGTCACCTACCTTTTTGGATTATAAATTCTATGAGAGTATGTGTTTGTACAGCTCCCTGCACAATGGGACCTTGATCCTGCTTTGGGCCTTTGGGTGCTACTGTAATATAAATTTATACACAGAAGAGCCCTTGCCAATTTCCAGACCCAAACTGAATCAGTAAGATTTTTAAAAAATATTTATTTAACTATTTGAAAATTATTTTTCACTATCATACACCCATCCTCTGAAATACCCAAAGGTAACTTAAACACATTGTGTATGCAGTATCTTGAGTCGTGTCTCAGTTTACAAATTGGTGATAATTACTGAATTCTGTTTTGTAACCTCCATGCTAGTTCAGATATATCAATTTGACCAGTATGTGGGGAGACAGAAATAAATGATTCTCATGGTTTTCTGGTGATTTGATTCTAGCTTTTGTTACATTTCTAGGTATTATTCAGGCATAGAAAAATACTATGGGAATAACCCTGCCTGTTCCCACGGAAGTCAATGGCAAAACTTCCATAGGATCCCAAGTTTGGGCCCTGTTTCACTGCTAGTCTTTATTGTCCGAACATATATATGAAAGCTTATTTTTGCTTTAGTTTGCTTCTTCCTCTTTCCTCAAATACCCTGACACCCTTCCCTTCCCCCCCTCAGAAAAGTGAGAATTTATATGGGTTTTCTCAAATCGAGGCCTAATTATTGTTATACTGATTTTTCACACGGAGAAACTGAGGCACGGAGGTTGAGCTGTGTCCTATGCTGCACAGCAAGTTATTAATAGAACCAGGAATAAAACTCAAGTCCTGAGTCCTAATGTCTTTCTCTAACCATTAAGCCATATTGTGACAACTCTTGGGATACCTGGGACTGTAAGTCACCTTGTTACCCCCTGCTTCTAGGATGAGGGAGTCTTGCTTGTGGTAATTGATGTTAGCTCCCTAGCACCACCAGCCTTTCAGCCACACAAGCACTATCCTCCATGCTATGCCAGCCCTGATTTTGCCTTGCAGGTTAACAAGAGGTGCACCCCAATACCCAAGTCCCCTTAAAGCATCCCCCTGTGGTATCCAGCCCCTGGCACTGGTTACTCACAGAAATCCCAGACCCTCAGCCCCCCAAGGAGCAGTGTATCTGAGTTTACCAGTTTTACCTTAAACCACAGCTCCTGTATAACACACAGCACTTGTAATGAAACAAAAGAAGGCTTATTTAAAAAAAAGAATAAAGATTCCACTATAAATAAGAGAGAGTGATGGAAACAAAGGATTACAATACAAAACAATATCAGAAAGTGTGAACTAGGACCAACAGTTATTAACAGTTACTTTTCCTACCCAATCAATTAGATCCCATCCTGCCCCACCGCCGCCCCCAAAGTCCAAGAGGTTGCAGGGCTGGCTGGCTTCACAGGAACCAGGATCCAATCAGACATGAAAAATATCCCCACTCAACAAGATGTATCCTCAGTGAATGGAAGCAGAGGGTCTTTCTCTGCCCTCTCATATACTGAATCTGTCTTTTGTCTCTGTTGGGAGACAGAGTGATCCCCTGTCTGTTTTAATGTTCCTTCTCCCCTCCCCAGTTGTTTTGACTGTTTTACAGTGGTCTTTGATTAGCCATTGACTGTTCTGGGATGGGGCAATTGAACAATACATTGCATAATCGGCTGGCCAGGGAGGCATGACATATAATTCCCTGGTGACTAACTTTTACTCCAAGACCGTAAGGGCATAATTTTCAATATAGTTATATTATTCCTTAAATATTACCAATACACACATCTCATAATGATTATGCATATTGATAAGTGATAAGTTTTCAGTAGAAACCTCACAAGCTGCCCTTCTTAGGTAAATACCATGAAAGCAATATATTTGATGTAGTGAGTTTGTCAGGTCTAAGACAAGAGCTGTTTGCAAAGAACAGGGGACCCTTTTCCAAGGGGCCTTTGTGGCGACACCCACCCACTCCCGTTTCATCATATGTTGCCAGCAGCCAATTGGGAAGGCCACTCAGATTCCCAGGCACCTCTCTGACTTCACTGAGAGCAGGATCAGATCCCATACTGCTCTTCATAACAATGCCAAAATCATACACTGTAGTTTAAGGGCCAGGTTGTGTAATCTAAGATCAGTTGATACATGCAGCGGGAGAACGCCTTGTACACTATCCATCTGTGTTTGCTTTCTTGTATCTGGCCAGCAATTCTTGTCAATGTGGAAGGGATAGGGATATGGCCCCGCTTTTTCTCCACCAAGATGGGAGGGCACAGAGACTGCAGTTGTGACTGGCTCTTTGCACCCTACTTACCTTGCCCACCTAGGATCTGCCAGTCACAGTCTATCCTATCAGGGAAGAATCTAAACAACCGTGGCCATCATATCTGGATCTGGAACCCTGGGAGAGACATCACCGCCTTGAACCCGCTGTTTCAACACCACAGCTATCAAATAGCCATATGTTACTTTCATTTAGCACACTTTGCAGCTTTCCCTGGCTGTTATTTCTTCAACCTGGAAGCAATAATATATCATCCTCTTCTCTTTGTCTGTGCTCTGCATACCCAAAGGGTCTAATAGCCCACTAATGTTAGGAGCTATCATTATCTATAAGTGATTGCGCTGAAATCACAAGACACTAAATAACTCATAGGATTTATTATCTAAACATGTAGCGTTTATCTAAAATATTTTCATATTTATCTATGAACAAGAAAGAAGTAAAAATTCTTCTTCTTTCCCTCCCGCTCCCCAAATGCTGGATGATACTGCTGCTGAATAAATATGGCAAGTCTAGTTTAAACATGGTCTGAGTGACTGCAGAAGGTTTATTTATTTAAATAGCTTCCCGTTCAGATGAAATCTAAACAGAAAAACACAAAAGTTATCTCTTAAATCCAAACCAGAGTTTTGGCTGAACTTATTAAGTCTGAAAGTTCTGGACGTCAAGCAGAAGAAACTGGTTTTGCATGTGAAATGCACTTGAAATAATGTCCTATGTCCTTCCCTTTCAAAGTGCTTTACAGACTCTACCTACCACATCCTCCTAATTTCCCAGTGAGATGGGTATGTTACTATTATCTTAATTTTACAGATGAAGAAATGAAGGCAGAGAGTTTTTATGACATGCCCAGTGCCACAATGGGAAACACCGACACGGCACCATTAGAATGATGTAGTTCCTGATGTACCGGTTCATGCTCCGTGTACTATCTATGCCTCTCTTTCTAGTGTCTTCCGAACACCAGCTGGTGATTGGCTGAAAATGAAGATTGATGGTAGTATGCAACTGTGGAATATGCTCCTAAATTCACCCTTCACCTATATTCAACCTTCTTTATGTGGTACATACCGAGTGAAATATGGTTTGAACAGCAACCATGTTACTCACAGAAGTATGAGTCCTCAAACAAGAGCTGTTCCTACCAACTTTAGAGATGGTTGGGAGGTGGGGGGACACCAAAGGGCTGACTCACTAAGGAGACACCCACATCAAATAAAGGGCTGCTGGTAATGGATCCACTCACAACCTCCAAATCCATTATTAAATAAAGTAGAAAAAATAAATAAGGAAGGAGTAAATACTTACATACATATGTACATTTTGGAAGGCTTTTTGTTTGTGCAGTTAAAACAAACAACATAACAAACCTTAATTAATCTGCTAAGGAAGGTTTTCCAAAAGTTCTAGGCTTGTCAGTGACACAAGTAATGCATGTTAAGGAGGCACTTAATGATTCAAAGTTACTTCTAACTTCCCTTGAAATTCACCAGTAGGTGTAATGACAGAAACATTTATTTATTTTGGCTCTTGCCATTGACGCAGCAAGCTACAAAATCCCATGAATTTTTAAAATGATTTATCTAACATATGCAAGCTGATTAGCAGAAAACCTTACGCAGATGCAACCACATCACCATCCTTCTTCTGGGCGTGGATGCATTTTTGTATACCACAAAAATACATTTTAGGGAAAAACAGGAAAACAAAATAAGAAGAGGCCTGAGCTTTGCTCAATTTCCAAACCAAACTTTCCTTAGCTTCCGGAAGTATCTCCCACACCCACCTACAGACATCAGCTTGCTTCTTTCCAGTGGCAAAAGCTGAGTAGCCTTCCTTTGGAGGCTGACTCAAATTGAACCAAACTACCCAAATTAGATCCACAGGGGATAATTTAGTAGTACAGAGAAACAGTACAGAATAGGGCAGGGAGTGAAGAATATTCTGAATCGTTGAAATTACCAAGATTTGTATAGGTACAATTGTGAAAAGTGCCATGGAATCAGCAGTGACTACTTCTTTTCTCAAAGATGGTATCTCCAACAGCACAACACCTCAAAACGTCATGATAGGGCTCTGGCTCATTAATGGCTTGGGGAAAAGTGACAGTTACTTACCTACAGTTTTGGTCACTGAGATATACTATCGTTTACTTGTTCCTCTATCTCTCCGGTATGAACAAGTTAGAGATAGGTAACTCCCTTAACTTGAAATATGGAAAAGAATAATTGTTACATGAACACAGACGTGACATACTGGCCTATACCAATACTAGTGGCATACATGAAACCATATGAGAAGACCAATCCAGTGATCTATGTAATTCCAGCCTCAGTGCTGCTCACCTGCCAGAACAGAGACCCTTACTTGTGGTAGAAACATAGAAGACTAGGGTTGGAAGAGACCTCAGAAGGTCATCTAGTCCAACCCCCTGCTCAAAGCAGGACCAACGCCAATTAAATCATCCCAGCCAGGGCTTTGTCAAGCTACGCCTTAAAAACCTCTAAGAATGGAGATTCCACCACCTCCCTAGGTAGCCCATTCCAGTGCTTCACCACCTTCCTAGTGAAATAGTTTTTCCTAACATCCTACCTAGACCTCCCCCACTGCAACTTGAGACCATTGCTCCTTGTTCTGTCATCTGCCACCACTGAGAACAACCTAGCTCCATCCTCTTTGGAACCCCCCTTTAGATAGTTGAAGGCTGCTATCAAATCTCCCCTCACTCTTCTCTTCTGCAGACTAAATGTAAGGGGACTGTTGCCCCCTTACTAACATCCAGTGGGGGTGTTTTAGTTGCTAGATCCCAGTACTAAAAAGGGGGAAGGGTCGATGGGGAATCAGGATCCTGAGACTGACAGCCCCCAAGAACAATGGGGAGAGGCCAATGCTCCAGGTCAGCCTGAATGACAGGGCTAATCAGGCTAATCAGGGAGTCAGGAGGCCAGGGAGGTCCCGTCCTCCATGTGAGCTGGATTTGTCTGGGTCAGACAGAGTGGGGCTGAGCTAAGGAGAAAGCAGGGGCCCAAGCTAAGCTGGGGAACACAGCTGTGCCAGATCCAGAGGGGCCAGAAGAGCAGCCCAGAGAGAGCAGACCCTGACCTGGGAGTAGAGCTGCAGCAACCAGATCCAGAGGGGCCAGAAAAGCAGCCCAGGAAGCAGGTCAGTACTGGAAGCAGAGTCACAGAAGCAGCCTGCAGAGCAGACCTGTCCTGGGAGCAGAGTTGTAGCAACCAGAGGCAGAGGGGCCAAAGAAGCAGCCCAGGGAGCTGGAGGTAGAGCAGCAGCAGTGCTGAGACAGGGTGGTGGAGCTGGGGCTGGAGCAGTCCGGAGCTGGGTGTGGTGAGCAGCTGGGGAGAGCGAGGGGGACCCTGGGCAGCGGGCCCAGCACAGGGAGATGCCTCAGCCAAGAGGCTCAGCAGGCCAGGCTTGGATCGTAACCCTGGCGGGGGGGGGGGGGCGACACTAGGAAGAAGGGTCCTACCACTTAGAGCCTGAGAGTGTGTGGCCACCACCAGAGCAAGTGTCCAACCCACAGCATCCCTGCAGCAAAGCCAGGACCTGAGAAGAAGGCCTGGGACTTACAAAGAACAGACTGTGAACTGCCCTGACGTTCCAGAGACACGACTTGTGATGTTCCCTGCCACAGAGCGGGGTGATGTGTTTCCTTTAACCTTTCCCATTTTTCCTTATTCTTTTTAATATTAATTGTTGATTAAATAACTTGCATTTGCTTTAACTTGTATGTAATGGTCAGTGGGTCAGAGAAGTGCCCAGTGGAGAGAGACCACCCCGGAGTGGGGACACCCTAGCCCCTGTCCTAGGTGACCACAGCAGGGTTGGGGGGTTGAGCCCCGCCAGGAATCCTGGGCCCAGAGTCCCATCGAGGACTCTGCCAGACGGGAGAGTGGAAGGGGAGTCCTCAAGGGCAGGGAGGCCATTGGATAAAGGAAGTGGGAGCGAGGACTCAGATCCTTTCGCTAGCCTACTTCACCGGGATAGTGCAGAAGCCAGGAAAGTTCCCCACAATAGCGGGACTATTCCCCCGCTTACATAAATAAGCCCAGTTCCCTCAGTCTCTCCTCATAAGTCATGTGCCCCAGCTCCCTAATCATTTTCATTGCCCTCCGCTGGACTCTCTCCAATTTGTGCACATCCTTTCTGTAGTGGGGGGACCAAAACTGGACACAGTATTCCAGATGTGGTCTCACCAGTGCCGAATAAAGGGGAATAATCACTTCCCTCGATCTGCTGGCAATGGCCCTACTAATACAGCCCAATATGCTGTTAGCCTTCTTGGCAACAAGGGCACACTGCTGACTCATATCCAGTTTCTGGTACCAGCATTTCAGGTTACTGTAGTCAAAACAGGACCATGGGCCTGAACTTGGCCTTAAGGGGGGAGATGTTTTTAGTATTGGCCTTATATATCACCTAGTCTTTGGTCTCCTAGACACCCACATACCCCTCCCCTTTCCTTCCATATAACATGCAGCAACTAAGACCATCTTTCCCAGCTATTGCACTTACCATGTCACCCCTCTTTGAATCCTTCTATGTGTTCCCATTTTCCTCTGCATCAGATTCAAACTTTTTGTCCTCACCTTCCCTTGCTTCCATGCTACTTAATCACTGTTATCACTTGATATGGTTGTGCCTCACCTACTCCACTGCCAGCTTCTAAGGCCCATTTGTTCACTTCTCTCGCAAACATCTGTGCATCTTCCCCCTGAACATGGAATACTTTCTTTCAGCTGATCCATAAGGCACTAACCCTCCCCCACCCCACACAGACCCTGAGATGTATTTTCCTCAGTCCTTGCTCAATCAAAACTCTCATTACTTCGCTGAAGAATGAATTAAAAAAAAAAAAAAGGACCTCAGATCCTGACACACTCTCAGCTAATTCTAAATTGATTAAAAAATATTGTAATGGAATAGTGACTGTGAAAACATACATTTTCTATTTTGTTACTATAGTACAGTGGCAAGAAAAGACTGCTGTGGGAGAGACCGTTGTGTTTTAAGGAGACTTGTGGCTAGTGACCCAGCTCCTGTGCCAAGAGGCTAGAAATGCAGCTGAAAGTAGTAACATCAATAAAGTCAGGGATTAAACTGCAGCATGAGCAGTAATACCAATCCTAGATATATGGAAATTGGCTGACTCTTCAGAGAATTTGCTCTTTGAGAAAGAAAGGAGTATAGTGAAAGGGGTTCTTCTCTCTGATCACAATGGAGATGGTTCTTGTTTTTTTACTGAGAACATAATGAAATATCTCAGCACTTGAGATGTGCTTTGTCAATGTGTTTTTATTAGCCCTAGCAGTGTAATTCTGCACCAAAGTGACTGTGTGGGGGAATGTAGGGAGGAAGTAAAGGAAAACAGGAAAACTTTCTAAGTCTAAAAACCGTAACCTCAATAGTGCATGCCTAAAAACTACCATGTTTTTGTCACTTACGCTGTTTTGAATATTTTGGAGCATTTAACTATTTTCAGTTCCAATTCAGGCACACAGTCTGGACTCTGTGAACAGTGTTATAGTATTCAATGGAAAATAAACTTATTAACCTCTCAGCGCTACAGTGAGACATGGTGAGAATGGCTGCCATATGAAATGCAAAAAGGAAAAATGATGGGCTGTCAATATTCTGAGGGGGGGTCTCCCTCAGCAGGACCAGCTCTGGGCACCAGCAAAGCAAACACGTTCTTGGGGTGGCACAATTCCAGGGGTGGCTTTTTTTTTTTTTTTTTTGGCTTGGGCAGTTGCGCTCTTGGAGCTTGGGGTGACAAATTTTTTGCTGCCCCAAGAGCCGGCCCTGTCCCTCAGAAATGTTCCCCCTTACCTTGTGTTAACTCTAGGGTACTGGGGGGCAAGGGGGATGGAAGGAAAGGTGTGGGGAGGGACTAGAGTATGTGTGTATCTGTATTCACAGAATCATAGAATCATAGACTATCCGGATTGAAAGGGACCTCAGGAGGTCATCTAGTCCAACCCCCTGCTCAAAGCAGGACCAATCCCCAACTAAATCATCCCAGCCAGGGCTTTGTCAAGCCTGACCTTTCCACCACCTCCCTAGGTAACGCATTCCAGTGTTTCACCACCCTCTTTTAAACATTCCCTTTTAAACACAAACACTAACCATGAGGAAGGCCTTTAGGACATTTTATCCTTTTTTCTCGGGAATTTAGATACTATGTTAATTGCCATTGTATAAAAAACCAGGAAGGATGGAGGCATACGTGTATGGGTGGATGGAAAATTGTATGAAGTATAGTGATATTATAGTAACATGTTCTTTGATTGTAAGCTGTTTGGGGCAGGGAGCATGTTTTCCTATGTGCGTGGACAGTGCCTAGCTCCTTATGGGTGCTTCCATCATACAATTAGTACAATTCTGAACATTAATAATGTTTAACACCCTCAGTTTCAAATAGGGATGGTAGGTTGAAAAAGTGGCTGTACAGATTCTGAGGGTATTCATCCCAAGACAATTTCTTTTAGAAGTACCTTAACCTTGGTTTCAGAGTAACAGCCGTGTTAGTCTGTATTCTCAAAAAGAAAAGGAGTATTTGTGGCACCTTAGATAAATTGGTTAGTCTCTAAGGTGCCACAAGTACTCCTTTTCTTAACCTTGGTGTATTCCAAAGGCTAAAGAGTATCTTCTCAGAAGTGTTTTATGAGCACAGAGGATCGGTAAGTCATCTCTGGCAGGGATAGGTTAGCAGAAGCATCCAGATGTGTGGAGCTAACTTCAAATAACCCCAATCTTCTCTTCCATATCCTTGGTGAATTTTAATAAGTGGGTGGGGGGAGGGATAGCTCAGTGGTTTGAGCATTGGCCTGCTAACCCCAGGGTTGTGAGTTCAATCCTTGAGGGGGCAATTTAGGGATCTGGGGCAAAAATTGGGGATTGGTCCTGCTTTGAGCAGGGGGTTAGACTAGATGACCTCCTGAGGTCCCTTCTAACCCTGATATTCTATGATACTAAGAGCCATCTCCAGCACATTGCAGAAATGGGCAGCAAGTATTTGTGGTACAGTGCTGTAATAGGTTATATCCCTAATGAATAGGCTAAAATGGGTTGTAGGCAGGACACATGTGTATCTGTTACATTAAGTGGTCACTGCCTTTGGGAATGACAGATTTTTAATAAAGCTCTGACTTTCTTCGACTTTCAGACCAGCAAGGTTCTGGTTCAAGCTCTTTGTGGTCAATAGCAGGAAGCAACAGAGAGAATTAGTGATAGCCTATCAGTAAAAGAAAATAATATAAGCTGGGGGACTTAAATGAAGAGGTAAACAAGTACAGTGGCAGCAATATTTCAAAACTCCTTTATTCAGCAAGAACAATAAACAAATTCCAGTAAATTGTATCTATTCTTGGTCTTTACTTTGCCCACAGCCTTTTAGTAATCCTCCTGTCAGTAAACACATAAATAATAACAAATGACAGTTGATTACAGGTAAAGTACAAATGCAGCTTACTTTTCATGGAGAACTAGTTGGAAAATACTGTATATTTTCCATGAAAAAGTTCAAATGGAAACAGACAAAAATTTGGTTCTTCATTTTTTCCACATTTCTCTCCCATGAAAAGGGCCATTTTCCATTGGAAAAAAATACTTTGATAAAAAAAATTGTGATCAGCTTTACTTCCATGCAATGCCACTACTTAAAAGTGTAATAAAGCAACTTTCTGTTAATGGTAGAGGAAAACAAGAGGATTATTTCATGCTGACTTGTTTCCACTGTATTATATAGCAGTAATAATAATACTGGGAAGGGATTTCCTTCCCTTGCTAGGTAGAGTTGCAGGGTGGGTATGGAATGGAAAGTGAAACTGAATGTTCTTAGACGAATATTGTCTTTTGCCAGTTCTAGTGGAGGCAGGCTGTACTGTGTGATGGCCTTAGCAGCATTAAGCAATTGCTGGATTTTGAAGACAGTGTTGTGTTGCCTCCTTCATCTGGAGTAATATTTTGCTCTTCTATTGTGACTTCCAATGGGAGGATCTCAAGGCTCGTATTTTATAGAAATACAAAATTCCTCCACCAATATTGGTGCACAAGGTGGAAACCAGTCTTTTCCATGCCTCTCTGTCTTTTGCTGCTGCTTCCATTTGCTCTATGCTGTTGAGATCGATTATTATGTCCTCCCCGCAAAGGATTCTTCTTAAGGTTTCTCTTGGGTGCCCTTGTTTCTTCATTTGAGTTGGTTTCCACTTGACAATGTCATGCGGGAGTCTTCATCCGGAGTACATGCCCCAAATATGTCCAGCATTTTCTTCTAATTCTGGTAGAAACTGCTGGTTGGTGATTTCTCGGATCTCTTAGTTGGTGATAACATTCGTCTTTCCAACCAATACCCAGAATCTTTCGTAGGCACCTGTTTTCAAAGGTGTCTAGTTTTCTGTCTGATTTTTTAGTAGATCTCCAGCTCTCACAGACATTTGGTAGCATTTGAAATGAAAATGCTCAGTTTTGTTCTGGTGTTATATGTCTTTGACTTCCATGTGTTTTTTTTTTTTTTTTTTTTTTAGTTTACTAAATGCTGTAAATGCCTTTCCTATCCTTCATGTAATTTCCTTCATTAGATCTCCATTGACTTATATAGTGTTGTCCAGGTAGATTTATTGTTCTACTTTCTTAATATTGTTGCCTTCTAATGTGATGTTACTGCTTCATGTCTGGGTTTCAAGGATGATTGTATTATAACTAATTTTGAGCTGCTCTTTGCCTGCTATTTTTGTCAAGTTGTCTGCCTTTGTTTGCAACTTTTCAGGGATGTTGCTCTGTAGCACAATATCATCAACGAAGTCTAACTCTTCTAGGCATTTGCCATCTACCCTGCAATACTGGTCTTTGTGTTGCTAATATATTTCTTTATTATCCACTGAATGGCAATGCCAAACAACAGTGGAGATAAAATGCAGCTCTGTTGCACTCCAGCCTCCACATTGAACCACTCTGTTGTCAAAGCACTTTACAAACATTAATAACATAGGCCTCAAAATAAGTAGACCTCTAGGCCAAACAGCTCTGGATCTTCACCACAGTCACATACCACTGAGTAAATACTCACACTGTGCCTTAAAGGTTAGCACACACTCAGTGACAGACTAACAAGGGAAGAGAATTTCAGCAATGAGGGCCCTCTGTTGGAAATATCCCATCTTCACACTTACCACCCCACTCCTGCGCCAGATGTTGAAATTTAGAGACTGTTAGCAAGAGCACCCCCGCTGATATCAGCTATCACAGCAGTACACGGAGAGATGAAACCCAGGCCTCAGAGGGCTTTTATATTTCAAACATAACAGCATGAGTGGCATCCCAAATTGAAAAAAAAGGGAAGTTCAGCCTTTGTGGCCTGATCCATTTTGAAAACCACTGACATCAGGGTGCAAGATAATGGCCATGGAGTACCGATCTTATCTGTCATATATGGTTGACACCACTAAGTGGGAGGACAGCATCATTCAACATTAGCTGTAGCTTCTGATTCATCTTCACACAGAAGGAATTCCAGTAATCCAATCAATTTGGGTTTTCAACTCTCTTTGACTTTTGTGTGTACAAACAAGGCCTCTTTTGTCTGAACTTTGCGTGATGGCTTTGTGGAGCATTTTTGCAAGTGAATGAACTTCAAGGGAGACGGCTCTGCCATGCTTCCTTTATGAAGTGATTGTTCGTCCAGTAGGAAAAAAAGAGAGAGAAAACAAGATATTATAAAGATGTTCCCAGAAGGAGGAAAGCAATGTGGAATATGTCTGATTTCTCCTCGGGTGTGGCTTTTTTTTCTGCCCCTCCAGCTCAACAATAATGTCATACTTGGCAAGCAAAGAGCTTCCTGCTCCTGCATATGGAAATTAAAAATGTCTTGAGCTCTGATTGAAAAGCCTCTGTGTACATGCAGGCTACCAGCTGAGGCTCCTCTGGTTTTCAAAGCAGCAGGAAATGTGCTAAGGACCCTCTATGTCTCTTTTGAAAATAAATAAAAAGGGAGTTCTATTACTATGTGCAGACACACTCTGACATATACAGCTTAAATCTCCTTCAGAGCAGCTTGAACACTGCAGAGTTGTTGACCTTGTATGCCAGACAGTAAGAAAGGAGAGAGAGAGGCTTCTATATGAAATGGCTAACTGATTTAGCTGAAGTAATTTGAAACCAAATTGACATGTCTTCACCGCCCTTCACACTTGTCACAGTTGTTCCTTTGGTTTGGGAGCAAAGATAATAAATAATCTAGTCAAAATAACAATTGGATAATTGGATGCCTCTTTCCAGAGAATCCCCCTGCACTGCTCTAGTTGTGATATTTTCATTCTGAGGTTAGGGTGACCAGATAGCAAGTGTGAAAAATCAGGACAGGGGGTGGGGCGCAATCGGTGCCTATATAAGAAAAAGCACCCAAAATCGGGACTGTCCCTATAAAATCGGGACATCTGGTCACCCGATCCGAGGTACACAAATCATGATGATGTTCTTGAATAAAGTATGTTATGGTTCTCCGCATAAGGATAAAACTGCTGATAAGATTTGCACAGTAAGAAAGTAAGAACTTTTCACCTCTCTCACCCTTTTAATAGTGGTGTAATGCCACATACTTCAGTGGGGTTACTCTAGATTTACACTGTTGTAAGTGAGAGAAGAATCTGGCCTACTAACTATATAATTATGATTAGAATTTGCTAACCCCTAGCTAGACTGCCTGGCTGAAGGGTGTGGGTGGTCTTGCAAAATTCTGAATGAAGGAATCTGGATCCTGGAATCTTTGGCAAGACATCGAATAACTTTGCTCCTGCAGTCAGGGAAAAAGTTGACTTATTTTCCCTCTTCCTTTCCAGAGAAGCCTGGGGTCTGTACTGTGGAATGTAGCATGATTGCACCATAACAATATATCGGTAAATCAAACATTTATGTTAGGCATTTTAATAGTGCCCATTCCTCATATTCTAAAGCTGCAATACAAACACACTTAACCTTACTAGATGGCTTGAATTGATGAATGTGCCACAGAGCCGCTTCCCCACACATTGCCACCCACACAAGAAAAGGTATTTGTCTCTAGTAATGTTTTCACCATGCCTCAGAAATTGACCTGCAAAATGGACAGTGATCTAAATCTCTGTAATCCACCTCTCCTCATTCTTTATTCTTTAAAGCAGAAAATTGAAGATGAGTTGATGTTCTGGTAGATTTTAAAATGGTTTTGAAAAAAATCACAATAGAACAGCAACCTGTCTCCATAAGAGGCAATTCCACATGCTTTAGTCTTTAAAGTAGCAAGTCACTTCCCTCTCCTACAGCTAGGTTGCCATTCTATTGTTTGTTTGTTTTTGTTTTAAATTATTTTAAAATCTACCAGCTTTGAAGATTATCAAACTATCATGATCATGTCCTCTTACAGACTTGTGAAATGCATTACTTCCAAAGGCATATATCACTGCACTGTTCAAGACCAACTGTACAGGCTCTGTTCCTCTGAATTATCTGGTGCATCTTTCCCTACCAGCCCCCGGTCACCTTCACAAAGAGTTCCTCAAAGTACTGCCCCTAATACACATATTGTGTTACCGGAGGTGACTGTTTTGCAAACCTGCTAGAGCTAGTTCTGGGTCCTAATTCTCCAAAGGGTTTGTGCAATCATTGATATCTTGAGCTGTCACTGATACCTGTACACAATGCTACTACCATTCTGATCTGGGAGTGTTTTACATCCATTTTATACTTATCTTGCATAGGTATAAATGATTACACAATGCGCAAAGCAGTGGAGAATCAGTGCTCATTGAAGCAAGGTAATTTTTTTATCTCCCTAGCAGGACATTTCCATGTTATTTATTCTTCACCCCAAGCACAGAAACTAATTTTGTTTCATGTAAATTATACATTTAAGCAGTGGCTCTTGGCAATGGCTCCTTTTTTGCTCTATACTGACAGAGAACTTTTGTCCCAAATGACCGTGTTATTGAGTTAACTTGTGATTTCCTGATTTCCATTTATTGTTTTATTCACTCTCTCTTTTTAAATAAAAACTCACTTAAAACCTAGCAAGAGATTTATGAACTGATTGGATGCATTTATCCTGTGAGTCTCAATTCTTATAACTCTATTACTTTGCTATTAAAATTCAACTTTTCTTTCAACAACAATCACTGAAAAGCATGATTGTATAGGCTTCTGCATAATGCTGTGCTGTGGTTTGAATATTGTTAACTGCAGGGCTCTGTTAACTTTGTTGTGAGAAAATCTTTTTCTAATGGTATCTTTGGCTTCTTCTGACTTAGCTAACTAAGCCAGTAATGAAGTTCTTCATGCAATCTGCATTGTGCATCACAGATCACTTAAATGCATGTGATATTGACAATGAGATGTTGACATGTCTTTGGCAGAAAAAAACAAAAAAACCACCCTATCCTGAATTATATATTCAACTATTCCTTGTCTCATCTGTGCAAAGAGACTCAAATTAAACTCATTTCAGAATGTACTTAGCCCCAGATGAAAATCAATAATATAAATAGTATATTCTTCCAGGAATATTGCAGACACTCTAAAGAAACAAACACAGAAACGAAAAAGTAATGTATTCATGTCATTCTACTGAAAAATCTGGAAGAAGATCAAGAAAAGTTAAGATGATTGTTTTTCTCTTTGTCTGAAGCCTGTAGTCTCTCATCTGGGACTTTTCAAGTCAATCCCCCAACAAGTTACTAAAAGCATTGTTCAGTCACCTCATATCTAGTACTGCAAAGCATAAAGGGGAAAACGTATAAAAATACATGTTTTCTTTTAACCAAAATTTCTTTGTGAAACTGAAATTATTTGCAGGCTTGGAGAAATTTCACAGAAATGATAGTTGGGGCAACATTCCAGATTCCACTTACATTTTTGAAATGTAGGAAAAGCCGACAAGTGAAATTAGAGAAAGTGCTATATATCAATAGTAAATTGTTCGCCTGCTCAGAATTACCCCAAAAGCAAATGGAGACATTCTCCCTTTGTGATTTGTGTGCAAAAGGTATATGCTACTAAAATAGGTACTTCAAGAAAAAAAAAAACTGGTTTCATTGCACTCCCTAAGCAGACAAGAGGTCATATCACAAAAACACATTATACGCTGCCTGGCACCTTTGTTGGTGTAGACCAAGGATTAAATTAAACTGAAAAGAGTATTACAGGCTGTACCTTCATCCAGGGCCTAGTCGGACAATATTGCCAAAGCTGCAATTACAGATGGGGCTCTGGCTCATATGGACCTATGACCCAGGAGGGACAAGTTGAAATAGTCTTATGCTGCTGTCTGCCAAGTCTTCAGGGCCATGTGGAACTTAGAGTTGCCAGTTGTGGTTGGACGTATTCCTGGAGGTTTCATCACATGACATAATCTTTAATTAAAGATTAATCTTTAATTTCTGGAGGGTTGGCATGCTCAGGGACCTGGCGTTAGAGGGCCCCCATTCCCTGGAGGAGCTGTTATTGATGGGACACCAGGGGAACCGGGAATGGGTGAAGTTATTCTGGAAACAACTCCCCTACATGGACAGAGCAGTGCACAGGGTTTAATAAAGTTCCACTTGTTCTACTTAGCCTGCGTTCAACTTCACTCTTTGCTAATGAAACATGGTGACAGCATCTGAAGCCACCCAGAGACCTCCATTTTGCAGACACAAACCTTGACCAGCAGTGGACCCAGTGGAAGGAGACGTTTGAGCTGTATGCAGACCTGGCTATCTGGGAGGACCATAGCAGGGAACAGTATGCATCCGATGAAGTGAGCTGTAGCTCATGAAAGCTTATGCTCAAATAAATTGGTTAGTCTCTAAGTGCCACAAGTACTCCTTTTCTTTTTGCGAATAGCAGGAAAGTAAAACTGTTATTTTACCTTACTGGTGAACAGTGAAGAGAGCCCTGTACCACTCTGAGGCTCGCCACTGCTTCAAGCCTCACAGCTGCTCTAGGAGCCCCGGACAAAGAAACTGTGGAGCAATACAGGTTTCTTGCTATGTACAGATCTGAAAGGAAAGGGATAGACCCCTGTGTACTGCCTTACACATACTGGCTGTTACATGCAACTTTGGAAACTTGACAGACTCCCAGATTCGGGACAGGATAGTCTGTGGAACTCGGCATCACCACATGCAGGAGTGGCTGCTCTGGGAATGGGATCTCACATTAAATAGATACGTAGACTTGGGACATCCATCAGAAGCCTCAAAAGAAAGGATGAAAGCCCTAGGGGGCACAACTCCCCCTAAGTACACACAGTGAGACAATAGCAAAGGAGTTCACGTAGGCAGGGTTCCAGACCTGTAGCGAGATGCATTTATTGTGGGAGAACAGATGAGTGGGTTAAGGAGATGGACCTGCATTTGGACAGCATTGCAAGGAATGTGGGAAGTTGAGCCATTTTTGCAGTGTGTGCAAGAGCAGAGGAAGGTGCCAGAAAGATTCAGACAGACTTGTACAAGAGCGGAATGGCACATCAGACAGTGGTGATGATATCATCACTCTCTCCTTGACTCCAAGACCATCTCAGCTTCAGGCTGTCAGGACAGGAAACTAACCAGGGACAATACTAACTTCTGTGCATGCAACAATGTTAACAGGGAAACACCCGGTGCAATTTCAGGTGGATAGTGGGAGTTTCTGCAATGTAATTCCTCAGAGTGAATTGGACTCATGCACACCCATTACAAAGACTAGGTTCACTCTAATAATGTACAATGAGAGCACAATGCAGCCCATTGGAAAAATCTGAATTCATAGTAACTAATCTGAAAAATAACAGGTGGTACTAACTGATGTGTGTGATGGATGGATGCACCACAGACCCCTCATGGAGAACACAGCCATAGTAATCATGTATCTGATCATGATGTAATATCAGAATTTTAAGCTGCAGTGCAAGAAGCAAAACGGGAGGTCCCATGGGCAATGGAGATTATTTTAGAATATATGGAGATATTTTCAAAGATGACTAGTGCCTCAAAGCAGTGACTGGAAGTAGACCCACAGTGGACCCTGTGTGCTTAACATGAGAGAAAATTCCAGAGGCAGTACATAATCCGGTACACAAGGAGTTTGAAAGTCTGCAGAGCATGGGTATCAGAGCACCTGTAAGGCCTCTGCAGTCTGGGAAAGCAGCATAGTGGTGGTCAAGAAGCCATCAGGCAAATTACACATCTGTATCAGCCCAAAACCACTAAACCAGGCATTGAAAAAATTCCACTACCCACTTCCCATATGTTATTACATCTTGACAAACTTTCCAAACCAGAATCTTTACAGTGTGTGATGTGAGGAATTGATTTTGGCACATGATAAAAAGTCCAGCATCTTCATCCAAGAGCTGGAAGGGCTGCCTGGAGCGAAAATAACTGATTATATCCTCATTGTTTGTGAAAGGAGTAATGATACAGAAGCTGAATGAGACCATGACAGAAAACTACATGGTTTTCTACAGCGATGCAGGAACAAGAACATAAAACAGAACCCAGAAAAAATTCAATTCAGCAGGAGGTGATGTACATTGGACATCTACTCACAGCAGAGAGAGACTGAAATCAGATCCCAGTATGCTCAAGGCAGTCAAAGACATGCCAGCTCCAGTGGATGTGAAAGAGGTACAGCGCTTTGTAAGAATGATCAGTTATCATTGAAAGTCCTGTCCACAGCTGGCTGCAGTAGCGGAACCCATGTGTCAGCTCACAAGGAGGGTTGCTGAATGAAGCTGAGCAGGTCCCCAAAGGCAGGCATTTCACATGCTCAGACAAATGATAGCGGATGAATTATTGCGAGCCAGATGTGCCACTGCCATTCCAGTGTGCTTCAAAGGAGAAAGGATTGGGTGTGGTTCTTCTACAGGAGCAGCAGGTTGCTTATCACAGATGAGTCCTGCCAGAACCTGACAGAGATGTGCCCAAATAGAAAATAAAAAGAGCTTCTGGTTCTGGTATTTGGAGTAGAGTGATTCCATCAAAATACCTATGGCCACTCAGTAATAGTGCAATCAGACCACAATCCCTAGGGACAATCCTGGCAAAGCCCCTTCTTAGCGCTCCAAAGAAATTGCACCTCACGTTGACACGCCTCCAGTGGTACCAGGTAGAGATCAGAGATTTTCCAGGATGCTTACTGATGTTAGCTGACACCCTGACCAGGGCAAATATACCCAGTATTGGCAAGCTGGGGGAAGGGGATCAGAACATTGATCCCATTAACATGCAGCACTATCTTCCACTTTCAGTAACAAAACTAATGGAAATCAGAGGCTTCGGAGAAAGATACTCAACTACAGGCAGTCAAAAGAGCTATCCTAACATGGTATCCAGAAGACAAAGGCCAACTGCTGGTAGGAGCAGAACCATATTTTCAAATTAAAGATGAGCTGAATGTACAAGATGGAATCACATTTTGAGAAAAGAGAGCTGTTGTCCCGACCTCATTATGTAATAATATAAGGCAAAAAATACACACCTCACATCTGGGCACTGACTGCTGTCTTAGATGGGCTTGAGAGTGGTTTTACTGGCTGGGAATGAATATATAACTCCACTCCTTCAGAGAAGTGTGACACCTACTGGTTTTGTGATAACCATCAGCAGAGAGAGACTCTGTTGCCACATGAGGTAATGAGTGGATCACAAGCTAAATATGAGTCCACAGTGTAACACTGATGCAAAAAAAAATGCAAACATCATTCTGGGATGTATTAGCAGGCGTGTTGTAAGCAAGACACGAGAAGTAATTCTTCCCCTCTACTCCACGCTGATTAGGCCTCAACTGGAGTATTTTATCCAGTTCTGGGTGCCACATTTCAGGAAAGATGTGGACACACTGGAGAAAGTCCAGAGAAGAGCAAAAAAAATATGAAAGGTCTAGAAAGCATGGCCTGTGAGGGAAGATGGAAAAAATTGAGTTTTTTAGTCTGGAGAAGAGAAGACTCTGTGGGGGGAAGACATATAATAATTTTCAAGTACATAAAAAAGCTGTTATAAAGAGGAGAGAGAAAAAATGTTCTCTTTATCCTCTGAGGATAGGACAAGAAGCAATGGGCTTAAATTGCAGCAAGGGCAGTTTAGACTAGATATTAGGAAAAAATTCCTAACTGTCAGGGTAGTTAAGCCTGTGAGGAATATACTGGAATAAATTGCCTAGGGAAGTTGTGGAATCTCCATCACTGGAGATTTTTAAAAGCAGGTTAGACAAGCACCTGTCAGGGATGGTCTAGATATTACTTAGTCCTGCCTTGAGTGCAGGGGACTGGACCAAAAGACCTCTCGAGGTTCCTTCCAGCCTACAATTCTGTGAGCTGCTGACCTATTCATGGCAAAAGGTGGGAGTGGATTTATTTACCTTCAAGTAGTTGATTACAGTGCGCTATTAATAAAAATTTTGTGAGGTTGATACCTTGCCTAATACAAGAAGCAAGTCTGTGATTGGTAAACCGAAGGCCCACTCTGAAAGATATGGTATTCTGGACTTGGTATTCAGCAATAACAGACACCAATTTGCCTCAGAAGAATTCAAGGAATTTGCATGAAAATGAGAGTTTGACCACCACACCTCCTCTTCAGCATATTCTCAGATTAATGAGAAAGTGGAATCAGCTGTGAAAACAGCAAAAAGACTGTTACACGAGATTGTTTCCTCTGGTTCATATCCCTGGTTACCATTTTTGTCACATAAAATATCCCACAACAGGGGTGACAAAACAGTCGAACACAGGCACTAAGGGGACAAAGGACCAAAACCCTGCTACCAATGAGAGGTTGTTGCAGCCAGAAGGATGGGAATGCCAAGAGGAAATGGCCAACAATCAGAGAAAACAGGCACTAGCGTATGATAGGTCAGACAAGGACTTGCCATCCCAGAAGATGAGCACTCCTGTGAGGATCCAGTCATTAGAGAGACATGATAAGGAGTGGACTAAAGGAGTCATGAGGGATGCAGTGGTACCCAGAGCATATGAGGTGATTATGCAAGAGAGACAAGTGATCCCAAGGAGCAGAAAAGATGAGCCAGTAAACACAACACCCAGAGAGAGCCTAAAGAAATACAGAGGTCATCACAGAATGGAGAGGAAAGACAATTAGCCACACACCAACCCCACAGGGAGGGAAGAGACTCCATAGAGGTAGTTGGCTAGACAAGGACACAGGTAATAGGTAGACAGAGCTGGGTCACTCCCGGCAAGGTTGCCTGTTGGGGAGACCAAACTATCTCAAAGACTACATAACCAACTTAGTCTGTGGTAAAGATGAGGCTCCAATTCAGCTATGTGCTGGCAATCTCTGGCCAAAGGAACACAGTTGTGGGGGTCTTTGTTTTTAAGGTATATATTAAAATGTTGGTAAAACAGGGGAGAAGTATCATGATCAGTGTAATTGGAGTCAGATAAGAAGAGCCCATGTTCCATGGAGCGGCTGTCATTGACAGGGCACTCGGGATACAGGGCACAGATAGGGTTAGGCTGGAAGCAACTAAGCCACATGGACAGAGAGTTCTGCTTGTTCCTCTGGTTCAACTTAACCTGCATTCAGCTTCGCTCTTTGCTGATGAAACAGAGTGGATGGTGGGTTGGGCAGAATGAGTAATGTGTAGGGATGATAGAATGAGCCTTTTGGGGAGTCAGGATTTTTCCACTTTATTGTGGCCTGAGGATGAGGCGTGTCGCAGGTCTCCCCCTCCTATATCCATTCTTCCCCTAATTTCTTTCACAAACAGATGTTTTTTCAACGCTGGGCATGTGCTCGAGGCTTCCTCATGCACATGCTTGCTGAGACTGGAGAGGAAAGGAAGTCACTAATTGTCCTTTGTGCTTTACTGCAAGGGCTTCCAAATGGATAGCTTCAGAGAGTACCCATATATACTGGAACCAGCCCTGTCTCAAGAGGGCCTGCCCATGCTGTATCTATCTGTGAATAAATAGAGCACTGCACATTCCAGGACTGGTAATCCAGGTATCCCTTAATTCACTGTTAAAAAAGAATAATACAGTGCATATCCTGAAACTCAGAATGTATGCACATACCACTCATTTTCATCTTCTGTCCTTCATTTCCTCTGCTTTTAACAGAAAAACTTTCTGGAGAGAGTCATTTAGTGAGGCAGATACAAGGGTATCTGCAGTATAGCCTAGAACTCATACATTCTTAATGCAAGATAACTGTCAACTTTTGGAGTTTCCCAAAAGCCCAGAATAGTATATGGTTCTGGGGAGAGAGTTCACTGAACGTTTTGTTGTTTGTTAAAGGAAAGAGGGCTAAATAATCTGTTTTTTAAGATCAGATTTCTAAGTGTGTGAATCAGATTGGTATTGATTTAATCATGAAAGCCAAGACCAAACTCACTGACCTATTTAACAGAGGGAACAAAGGTTACTCTTGTGTGGTTACAGCCAGAAGTTATTTACACATGGAATAAATTATAACCTTTATTTTGATTGCCATACAAAAATATTAAATACTCACAAAGTGCTAAGAGGCTTAACTTGCTGGGGTCTCATTCTACATGCAGAGTTTACTGCTTTGGGGATGTTGGTTGAATTCCCAAATTCCCAAGGCAAGCAACTGGGTTTAGTTTGAAGGTCAATAAATGTATAAACCTGATAATTTCAGACAAAAGATCCTGTTCTTCTAAGAGGTTTTCCTTATGAAATAGTGGGAGGATGGGAAGGGAGCATGGAAGACATTATAGTGCAGTGGGTGGGCAATCTGTGACCCATCAGGGTAATCTGATTGCAGGCTGCAAGACATTTTTCTGACATTGACCATCTACAGGGAAGGCCCCCCGCAGCTCCCAGTGGCCGCGGTTCACCGTTCCTGGCCAATGGGAGCTGCAGGAAGTGGTGGCCAGCACGTCCCTGCAGCCCACCGCTTCCTGCAGCTCCCAGTGGCTGGGAACGGCAAACCGCAGCCACTGGGAGCTCCGGGGAGCTGTCCCTGCTGATGGTCAACATAAGCAAAATGTCTCATGGCCCACAGAGTACCCTGGTGGGCCGCATGCAGCCCGTAGGCCACAGTTTGCCCACCACTGTTATAGTGTCTTTCCATCACTGAGATTTCAAAATAATAGTTTCCAGGTAGTAGCACACTTCATTAAGTCAAATTTTGTTAGGAGGTTTTGTGGCAAATTTTGTTATGTCAAAAGACAGTGTGTGGAACCATGAATTCCTCCCCACCTGACAAAAACCCACAGGAGGCCTGTGATTCATTCTTAGGCCTCAGCCCAAAGGAAGTACAAGTAACAAGCTTGTATGTATCTCTTGTGATGGTGTTTTACCACAAGGAGGGTCTTTCCTTTCCCACTTGTGAATGCCTCTGACTTCTTTGTAAATGTAACCCTTCTGCCAGGTGACGCCAGCAGCAACAAGGGCCGGGTTCAGTATCTAGGGGTTTCTTTTCAACAATACAACAGAAAACCGGCTTAAGCCCCCACCCAGTGACCTGGGACAATTACACACCACCCCCTGGGTGCCTCGAAGAGGCAATACTTTCCCTCTCGCAAGCATAGAGTCTGAGTGTAGCAAAAACTTTTAATAACATGAGGGAAGTAACTAAGCATTAATTTGGGAAAACACCACAACTAGGATTCATAAACACAAACCATGAGCAAAAGACCCACCCACAAGTAGGTTGGGCAGTGTCCTTTTCCCCTCAGGTTCTTAAGTCAAGCAACCCAAAAGCCCTTTAATGTGCATATTCTTTCTCTGCACTCCACTCACAGTTGCTGTCCTTGGCCAGTGCAGCCCCAGAGTCCAGAGGTTCATCCGCAGAGTTCACCTCCTACCCTGGGTGGAAGTGGGGGTAACGAGGGGCACCTCACATGCTCCACTGCTCAGGCACTCGCTCATCACCCCGCTGGGCAGTTGCTGCACCTCTCTGCCAGGCTCCGGTCTGGCCCTCTCCGCCAGCCACCCTGCTGGCCACACCTCTTCACCAACCACCCGGCTAGTCCTTCTATCAGAGAGTATGCCAGGTACAGTTCTGCTGCCGCTGGTTCACACAACAAGGATAACAACGCCTTATTACTCCTGCCCCAATAACAAGGAGACTGGGGATCCAACACCAGGCACAAGTGATCATTTGGGCAAGCAGTCCCATCATGCTGAGCACCTAGGCAGGGCGGGTGTGTCCATGCAAACGAGATCAGCTCCTGAAGTCCTTTTCCACAGCTCACCACTAGATGTCAGGGGAGAACTCATTCAGACTTTGCTTACATAGGATAGGGTAGTGTCCTGTGATATCCTTCCAACCAGTGACCTGTTTGAAACAGAGTAGCTCTATCGCTCTCCACTTCCACTGCTTTTGCCTGTAACCTTATGCCTTGTAATAAGGACAGTGCTGAAACAGAGCTTGATCACAGGAAAATATAGATATCTCCTAATATAAGCATGAGAACCATGGAAAGGACATGTTCATTGGTTCCTGGGACCCTTCCTTGAAAGCAGTCATTACCACCCTGACTCATCATGATACCATTCATGATATCTCTGACTACTCTAAAATGTATCATTAATGGGAAATTTGTAAATTCAGACATACTGACTCACTGATGCTATAGTATATACTTGCCTTTGGGAGTGATATCATAGAGCACAGTAATTTAGCATAGCAGAGGAGTGTGATATTTTCATTGGGTACCTCTGTGTGATTGAGCTATAGCTCAGCTCTGATAGTATGATTGGTGAGAAGATTTAGTTTTACCTTACTGCAGCAAAGCAAACTCAATATGATGATTAAAGTAATCAAAAGGCTTAATGAGAATGAAACTTCCATAATCTATTTGAAAGGTGAGCCTGAGAATTTCAAAGGAGCCTATGGGAGTTTAATTTTGGGATTTGGGCACCTATTTCCCTTAGGCGTCTTGGAAAAGCCAACCATTAAAGTTTACACAGAGGAATTTTGGATGAAAAATGGAAAAAGAGAATGGATTTTCCAAGGGAATTAAAAGTAAATTTGTGGATTTCACCTGTGCGACATGAACAATTTTAATATATGGTTATGAGAGCCACCTTTATTTAAGCTATGAAGCAAGGAGTTCAAATCTTACTTATGAATAGTACTATTTTTAATATTACAATATATACACTGGAGAGACACTTGACTTCTGTAAGTTGTCACAGCTGCATTGAAGTTGCTAACTTACACCAGAAGAGGATCTGCCCCATTGTCTCCAAGGTTACTGGTTAACACAATGAGAATTAAATGGGCATGAGCTATTGTCTATCAGAGTTAATGTGATAATGCAAATCTTTTCTAGTTAGCTTGATTCTCTATACTTATATCTGCAATACATGTATGGAGGGCCAAACTCCGAAACATTTGCTCACATGAACAATCTAGAGCTTGTGGAAAATTTACCATCAAAATTGTTTTCAATGGAAAATCGTAATTTTGAACTCAACAAAAATTTTCTATGTAGTGTCTACTTTCTGCAGAAAATTTCAACTTTTTGACAACCCCCAAAAAATCTGAAAACCAAAATATTTTTGGCTTTCTGACCAGCTGTATTATAGCCCCATTGATTCACGCTGACTGGTTGCAGCAGTAAGGGCTAAAGGACAGATCTAGGAGCCCTCACTCAATCATTATTCAGGCAAAGCTCTTGTTAGAGATTGCAAGAGTGCTGAGCAAAAACTGAGAACCAGGTCTCTATCTGGAGTAAATAGGCATAGATCCAATTATGTTAATGGAGTTACACCACTTTAATCCAAATAAAGATTTGGCTCTGAGTGAGGGCAATGGACTTTGTCTTGAATTGTATGAATAAGGTTTGCAGGATTGGGCAAATAGGGCTTCATTTTCAGAGGTCCTGTCCACCTGCAGCCATCATTGACTTCACTTGGAACTGTGGGTACTCAGCACCTCTGAAAATAATGTGCCTGTGGTATAAGTACATCATTTTAGGTATTCAGAATAGGTTCTTTTACTTTTTAAAGCTTCAATTTCCCTTCTCAACTGTTAAAAATATATCCCCTACTTTACAATGAAAAATAAAATAATTGAAGTGGAGGCCAAAGATTGGCTGAGTAAGGAGAGGAAGGCTTATCTTCTTATGTTGTTGGCAGTGTTGTAATTGTGTTAGTCCCTAACTAGGAGAGAGACAAGATAGGTGAGGTAATATCTTTTCCTGGGCCAAGTTCTGTTGTTGAAAGCGGCAAACGTTCAAGCTACACAGCATGTAACTTTCACTAACAGAACTTGGTGCAACAAAAGATATGACCTCACCTACCTTGTCTCTGTCTTCTTACAGCAGTTGTCTCTCCAGAACAGAAGAGCATTGGCAAGGTGGTGTAGAGTTGTAAGCATTGCAAATGCTTGTGTTGTTCCTGTAATGGGCATGAGTGTGCACCACTGAAGGCAATGAGAGTTTTGCCATTTACTTCAGGAGGGACCCGAGTGGAGTTTATCTGAATAAACAGATGAGTTCAACGTAAAAGGGTGACACAATAGCTCCCGTCCCATTAAAAAAAAAGAAAGAAAATTGCCTATTTGAGTTTGATTTCATAATTAGATTTTCTTTGAAACTAACCATAGCCTGTCAAAAGTAATTAAAATTCATTATGGGGAATTAGGAGAATAATTAATTTTGTCAAAAAAAAAAAAGCAACTTCCCCTTGAAAATATATAGGCAGCCATTCTCAGTGAAATCCTCTGTTAGGAAAAGTAACTGAAATGTATTTATGTAGCTTTTATTGATTGTCTTCTGTCATAAACTTTATAATGTATTGAGTCCATTCTTTAATTTTATAAATAATCTGCCTTAAAAGCTAAAGCTTTAAATAATAACATCCATTAAAATAGTGGAGTTCATTAGCTGAATGGATAAATCAATGACTGACTCTTACTTACCCTGTAAATACTATTCACTTAAACTTGGAAAGGAAAATTGGTTTTAACTGAACACTAGCTTTATTGCCAACAGCTTGATATAATTTTTTCTGTTGTTATTAGCTACACTTATATTTAAAGGGTCTTTTATTTCAAATAAGATGCAATTATAAAACCAAGAAAAGCAACTGAATGCCTTTGCTAACTTGTGGTACTCACTGTTACAGAGCTGCAGGAAACCAAGACCTCTGAATATTACCATATATCCCACCACCCACTCGATTACAGGATATTATTAATGGATGAAGATCAGGACCGGATCTATGTGGGCAGCAAAGATCACATTTTGTCTTTGAATATTAATAATATAAGCCAGGACCCTCTGAGTGTAAGTTCAAAAGTTCTTCCAGAACCCAATATCATTTTACTGCATGCCTTTTTTTTAAGGGAAAAAAATGTGTGTTTCATTAGACCAGCAGTAGGCAGAAGTCTAAATCCACACCTCATTGAACAGTTAGTACTTGTTTGATGTGTAACATGAGATGAACAAAACTTTAAAATGACTCAAAACATTTCATTCAACCTGTTTACTTGTTTTTGAGTCATTTGCATGGTGGCTCAGTCTCATAAGGAGCACCTTGTATTAGGTGACTGATGTAAAATTTCCACTCCCCTCAAAGATTTGAGAGTATTCAAAGCTGCAGCTTTAAAAGAACCTTGTAAGCAGCTTGAGGATATATTTTTGTAACTGTCTCCTTTTTCAGGCTATGCGAGGGAAATGAATAGGATGAAGCTGTCTTTAATCTTAGACTAGGTTTGTTTTATTTTCCTACGATAAAGAAAGTCCCATAGCTGAAGTTTCTCCTCTGAACTTTTTTGCTTCTGTTTTATAATCCCTCCCATTTTTGTATCATAGGGGAGTAATACATTCCTAGTTTCAGAGACATAACGCTAATCCTGTCTCCATTGCGGTCCCCCTCCATACCGTCCTCTCCTTTCAGTTATTGTAACACTCTTTCCTCAGGCCACCTCATGTATCTGCTCTCTATATTCTAGCATGTGCAAAATGTTCATGCCTTCTCCCTCAGCTGTATGGAAAATGCTGTGACATCATTCCAGTGTTTGGAAACCTCCAAAGGCTTCTGTTTTACTTCAGAACCTGTTCAAATTCAGATTTCTGTAAAATATACTTAACAGATCTTTTCTCTCTGATAAAGAACACATATTTAATAATAGATTTCAGAGTAGCAGCCGTGTTAGTCTGTATTCACAAAAAGAAAAGGAGTACTTGTGGCACCTTAGAGACTAACCAATTTATTTGAGCATGAGCTTTCCTGAGCTACAGCTCACTTCATCAGTGAATGCATCTGATGAAGTGAGCTGTAGCTCATGAAAGCTTATGCTCAAATAAATCGGTTAGTCTCTAAGGTGCCACAAGTACTCCTTTTCTTTTTATATGTAATAATGGGGTCTTCAGTCTGACAGGGAAAGGTATAACACAATCCAATGGCTGGAAGTTGAAGCTAGATAAATTCAGACTGGAAATTAGGTGTGAATTTTTAAAAGTGAGAGTTGGCATCATGGGCAAATTTAAAATCAAGATTGGATTTTTTTTAAAAAAAGATCTGCTCTAGGAATTATTTTAGGGAAGTTCTGTGGCCTGTGTTATACAGGAGGTCAGGCTAGATGATCACAGTGGTCCGTCTGGCTTTGGAATCTATGAATCTCATCTGATCCTTTAGTCCAGCATCCATCTTTTTACTGTACCTCCACATAATTTATAATCTCCGTTGGTACTAAAGGCTTGTACTATCTGGAACAGCCTTATTGTACTGCCACACTGATTAAACCCCACTGCAAAACTCATCTGAAAACCTGTTTTCTTTCTTTTTCTGTGTATGTCAGTCTTCTCTCAAACTGCTGTTATTTATTCTGTGAAGTGTTTGGGTGGATGTGTAGATAGATAGATAGATAGATATATGATATGCGTGCATGCAAGCAGTATGCTTTACAAACTAATATTGCAATGCACTGTAATAGTAAAATGTAAACCAGAGTCAGGGTTTACTTACATATACCCATATAGAGCAAAACAAAAATAAAAACAACCAAACAAAAGCAAAAAAATGTCCCCATACAGTTCTGACAGGTCACATGACCACCCAATATTAGGCTGCTCCAAACTGGAATTTATCCAGTGTCTGCAGGGTTGCTACTTAATCTTTCTTTATAGTGGCTGAATTTTGCTACTCTTGTGTCACCTGGGAGATTCTGTTCAACGTGGTCTCTTTTATGTTGCGATTCATTTGCTTAAATATCACTAAAACATCTATTGAAATAATAACATTTTTAATATAGGAAAGATGCACAGAAATGAACCATCAGCTAAATACATTTAGACTCAAGTCTGTCATCACAATTCTCTTTTTATTGTTATGATATTGCTAGTGGTATCTTGAGACAGAATTCTGATTTACTTTTCCTTATCAGCCTAACCCACCTATGAAGAGTATAGAGAGTGTTTCTCTATTACTGCCTTTTCTGTTTCAAGATCAGAGTTAATGATGGATGAATTTTAAAAAAAAAAATCAGAGTTTGAGTATGGTTTGGATAAGCATTCAGATCTTAAGGTGCTTATCTGAAAGTTATCTATAACTCCAGATTCTGCTAAATTCAGCTGGAAATTTTAAGAGAACACATTTTCTCATGAGATATCCAGCACTTCTGCTTCTGCTTCCAAAAGAGAAACACTGTAATAACAGCCTTTCTTGCTGTATTTCAGCACTTCCGATTTCAAGTCATGGACCATCCCTGGAAGTAGCATAGGGATATTAATAAAAATGTATCCGGTATCCAAAGATTTCAGAACCTCAGAAAAGTTTTAATCCTAAAATTCTTTTGTTCAGTTGTACAGAATAGCAAAAGTTCAGAGGGGTTTGCAGTTTGTCCAGGTTGGTTAACTAATCCTTAATTGGAGCAGCAAACTTTAGGCTAGATACTTAGCTAGTATAAATCAGCTTGTCTCCATTGATTTCAAGGAAGCTACACTAATTTATTACAGCTGAGGATCTGGCCCATTATTTTCAATATTGCATCCTAAAATACAAAGCTTTCATTTACCATTGTTTTTATGTAAAAATAAACTTTTATAAAAGAATAACAGCAACAGTTTTTTCAGGGCCTATGTTTTAAACTGATGCATGCCTAATCCAGACTTGTAGGGAAAAGTAAAACTCTCTTTACTGTTTAAACTGGATTTCTGTCAGAAAAATATGTGGCAGAAATATTTTTCCCTAGCAAAAAAGGTATGAAATCTGTAAAAATATTGACTTTGTGAACTCAGAAATACTTGAAGGAAACCTGTTAGCATAAACTAGATGGGGTGATGAATGTTGTATATATTCAACTAAAATTATGTAGTTCCTTAAATTATTATTTCTTTCCAAATAGATTTTCTGGCCAGCATCAGCAATCAAAGTTGAAGAGTGCAAAATGGCTGGCAAAGATCCTACAGTAAGTTTTATACACACACACACACACACACACACACACAATTAAATATTTGGCCATTGAGTCAGAGCACCTTGAGTGCAGCTGAAAGCAAGATGTAAGGGGTGTGGGCTTTTGTTTTTTAATACTCTGCAGGTCAAACGGTAAAGTGAAATTCTGGAAAATGAGAATATTTACACAGTATACGTCTTCAGATTTTGTCTGGAAAAAAATATGTACATTGCTCACTTTCACTACTGGATTTATGATTTTTGTTTTGTTTTTTGTTAGTGATGGATAGCATTAATAATGCTTGTTCCAAGTATCTCCCGGAGAATATATTGTAGACTGCTGAGCTAATGATAATGTCAGTGCCTGGACTAGCTCCCAGACAATATATAGTCTTTTCTATGGAAAGAATCTTTGCAAATGGGCCGTGGTTATTCTTCACATTCCAACAGCACACAGAATTGGTCATAAAAAAACCCCACTTGTATTAGTTCTCTAACACAGTGTTTTAGGCAGATATCTGAAAAATAGCAGTGCTTCCTTAAAACAGGTAAATTTTACACACACTATAACTATACATGGGAAATGAAAACCAAAGATATGCTGTGATAAACAGTTATACACTGAAGCCACAATTTTGTAGGTGGGTCTGTGCAGATCCTGACTTCAGTGTGGAGCTGTGTGTGGGCGTAGGTATCTGCCTGCATTCCTCTCATTGAAGGATCAGGTACTAAGGCCTGTATACATTTGCTTGTTTCACACACACAAAGAAAATTGGTGTGCTCAAACAAATAGACAGCGACATTTGCTGTTCTCCCCAATTTTAACATAAGAACATAAGAATGGCCATACTGGGTCAGACCAATGGTCCATCCAGCCCAGTATCCTGTCTACTGACAGTGGCCAATACCAGGTGCCCCAGAGGGAATGAACCTAACAGGTAATGATCAAGTGATCTCTCTCCTGCCATCCATCTCCATCCTCTGACAAACAGAGCCTAGGGACACCATTTCTTACCCATCCTGGCTAATAGCCATTAATGGACTTAACCTCCATGAATTTATCCAGTTCTCTTTTAAACCATGTTATAGTCCTAGCCTTCACAACCTCCTCAGGCAAGGAGTTCCACAGGTTGACTGTGCGCTGTGTGGAGAAGAACTTCCTTTTATTTGTTTTAAACCTGCTACCCATTAATTTCATTTGGTGGCCCCTAGTTCTTATATAATAACTTATATATAATATAATATATAAATATAATAACAGTAAATAACTTTTCCTTATTCACTTTCTCTCCATCACTCATGATTTTATATACCTCTATCATATCCCCCCTTAGTCTCCTCTTTCCAAGCTGAAAAGTCCTAGCCTCTTTAATCTCTCCTCATATGGGACCCGTTCCAAACCCCTAATCATTTTAGTTGCCCTTTTCTGAACCTTTTCTAATGCCAGCATATCTTTTTTGAGATGAGGGGACCACATCTGTACACAGTATTCAAGATGTGGGCGTACCATGGATTGACATAACGGCAATAAGATATTCTTCATCTTATTCTCTATCCCTTTTTTAATGATTCCTAACATCCCATTTGCTTTTTCGACTGCCGCTGCACACTGCGTGGACGTCTTCAGAGAACTATCCACGATGACTCCAAGATCTTTCTCCTGATTAGTTGTAGCTAAATTAGTCCCCATCATATTGTACGTATAGTTGGGGTTATTTTTTCCAATGTGCATTACTTTACATTGATCCCCATTAAATTTCATTTGCCATTTCATTGCAAAATGGGGAGATGCCACACCCCTTATTGAAATGATCCCAGTCTTCACTGACATCATCGCCTCAGACACAACAATTTTTCCATAAAAGAATTTAAGCACTGGAGTTACTAATGTGACACAAATAAATTGTTTTTTCCCCAGCACCAATCTTCAGAAGGCATTTGGTTCACAGAATCATAGAACATCAGGGTTGGAAGGGACCTCAGGAGGTCATCTAGCCCAACCCCCTGCTCAAAGCAGGACCAATCCCTAACTAAATCATCCCAGCCAGGGCTTTGTCAAGCCTGACCTTAAAAACTTTTTAGGAAGGAGATTCCACTACCTCCCTAGGTAACGCATTCCAGTGTTTCACCACCCTCCTAGTGAAAAAGATTTTTCCTAATATCCAACCTAAACCTCCCCCACTGCAACTTGAGACCATTACTCCTTGTTCTGTCATCAGCTACCACTGAGAACAGTCTAGATCCATCCTCTTTGGAACCCCCTTTCAGGTAGTTGAAAACAGCTATCAAATCCCCCCTCATTCTTCTCTTCCGCAGACTAAACAATCCCAGTTCCCTCAGCCTATCCTCATAAGTCATGTGTTCCAGACCCCTAATCATTTTTGTTGCCCTTCGCTGGACTCTTTCCAATTTTTCCACATCCTTCTTGTAGTGTGGGGCCCAAAACTGGACACAGTACTCCAGATGAGGCCTCACCAATGTCGAATAGAGGGGAATGATCACGTCCCTCGATCTGCTGGCAATGCCCTTACTTATACATCCCAAAATGCCGTTGGCCTTCTTGGCAACAAGGGCACACTGTTGACTCATATCCAGCTTCTCATCCACTGTAACCCCTAGGTCCTTTTCTGCCGAACTGCTACCGAGCCATTCGGTCCCTAGTCTGTAGCGGTGCATGGGATTCTTCCGTCCTAAGTGCAGGACTCTGCACTTGTCCTTGTTGGTTGAATTCTGTTTTCATTGATGTTCTGATCCAGAGCTCAGCAAAGTCAAGAGGAGACTTTCCATTAATTTTAATGGGCTTTGGATCATGCTTTCATGCTGGTTTAAATCCAGGACCACACCACTGATGTTCAGTAAAGTGATCCTGGAATTATGCAATATAAAAGAAAGAATATTCCTTTGGAAACAATGGGCCTGATCCAAAACTTTTTGAGGTCTATGGGAAAGTCCTATTGATTTCAATGGACTTCGAAACAGGTCCAGTGTTACCGTATTTCAGGTACATATACAGCTTGAAAATATTTTATTAGTTGCACATTTCCTAATGCCAAATTAAATGTAATGGTGACATTAAATGCTCATTCCAGACACTGTCATACTAAAATAGTGAGCTCACTAACCAAAATCAGACTGACATTAAAATTATGTTTTCCTGAGTCTATCATAGTTCAATGTACTTTTGATTAAAGGAAAGGAAAACAAAATATATTGGACCTACCTGAGCATAATGCAATGTAGCCTTTTCAGTAAAACTCTAGAAAATAATATATTCTAGTGCTCCACAGCAACAAAATGATTCTTTAAATAAATAAAGTAGGGTTGAGACAGTAACATATCTGTTTTTCCTTTCTAGATTATAATAGAATTAAAATATATGGTTTTTCTTAAGGCATATGTGTCATCTGCTACATTTTATTAGTTCTTTACATTGTTGCTGTTACAGCTTGCAACAGCCTGGATCCAGTAGCTTGTTAAACTGCATTAAACATAGAGAATACAAAATAGAGCAGTATATAATTGCATTTTAAGAGTTATGGGTTGGTTTAAGTTTGGGGATTTTTTTTAATATAGTGAGATCATCAGTCTTATTCAAGTCTCCAAATATATAGTGACCCTTTTTGCAGCAAGGATACATCACAGCATGGAAGGTGCTTTTGCCTTGAGAGCAATATACAAAATGTGTGCTCCATTTGAAAAAAACCAAAAAAATAAAACAAACAAACCCCACAAATCTCTATTTTCCAAGGAGTTTCTTTTAAACTTGATTACTCAAGAGTGAGACTTTTATAGCATTTTTCCATAATGAAGCATCTCGGGATGCTTTACAGTATGATTAGCAATAAAGGCCACATTGCTAAATACAGCCTCTGTTTTTGCACCTGCAATTGATTGTCTCCACATTCCACTACAAGCCCAATCAAGTATTTAAAATATGGGAATCCTATCATTTGCACTCACATTTAATTCCATCTGCTTTTTTGTGTCTGTCATTCATTGCAGATCCAAAATTGCAGGTACAAAACTAAAGTCTTAGGTGAAGACACTTTAAATATGTGACCCTAACACTTGGTCCATCCTAAAGGGTTAATAAGAAATAAAAGTCTGTCCGAACATATGACTATGAAGTTAAAAAGCCAGCTTCTGCTTCCACTGAAAACAGGGGTAGGTCTGATCAAAAATTCATTGAAGTCAATTGGACTCTTTGCCATTGACTTGTTTTTGGAGTGCAGTTGAGCATTCTTGATTTTTTAAATAGTCAGGGCTGGATTTTCATCTCACTTGTATCTGTTTTACATTGGTATTATTCCACTGAATTTGTTGGAAATACTCTTCATTTACACCATTGATAGTGAGCTCAAAATCTAGTAGCTCCCAAAAAGCCAGTGCATAATAACTAATTGATTGACAATGCAAAAAGTTACATATGCAAATGCAAGCATACTTTACTTCAGGCAATGTCCAGAAAAGTGAGCAATCACTAATATTCAAAAATTAGTGTCCCTCTTGGTGAAGGTTTATATAGTACGTCCACAATTCAATAGGTATCAGCGTAAATAGGATAGCACAAATACATTCTCTAGTCCCCATCAGAATCTTAGCCATTATATTCTGTTCCTGTTGAATACAAGTAATGTTAGCGGAAAATCAAAATTCCAATAGGTAGCACGTTGTAATAACCATTATGGGAGGACGTGAATATCTGGGTTGGAATTATTATATCAGAGACATCCAGCAATTCTGGAAATATTTCTCAAGTATAAGAAATCTGCCTCTACTACTGAAGAGATATGGAAAGCCAAAATGAGGCTTAGCTTAAGCAGAATTCCCAATCTTTTTTCTAGAGGCCATGGCTATTTATCAAAATTTCCGAAGGTGGAAGAGAAATGATACCTTATCAGCTAAAGATGACAAAATCAATCAAGTGCAATTCTTGTCAAAGCAATTTCAGATTCCAAATAATTCACCCCGATTTCACGATTATTGACATTATTTGCAGTGGAAATACCTAGTAACACATGAGCTCATGACAAACTGATTATTTGCATTCCCAACCAAAGCTGTCTCTGTGCTATCATGTGACCTCAGACAAGTCAGCCGTTAAAGAAGAATAAGGTAACATAATAGCTAGAAAAGGCAAATAAGATACTAAAAAGATAAGTTTTGCTGAATCAAAGATCTTCAGGTTCCAATGTTATTTTTTTTAAAGGATTTAAGTTACAATGCCCTGTTTTAATGGGATGGGGATTGTAAGAGAATCACCCAGATTAGTCATTTATAAAATCATAGGGAGAGATCATTGGCACTACACTGGGGAATAATAAACATCAGCAAGGGATCGAAAGAACAATTTCAGAACCGGCTCCCTGACCTCAATCTGTGAGGCAAAATTAAAATCTCAGAAAATCAGTATTGAGCCAGATTGTGTAACCGGCCTGTTAATCACCACACAGGAGAGATGAGGGCACAGTAAATGTTAAAACATGAGCTCACAGTGCTGTCCTTAAAGGAATGTCAGATTCCTCTAGCTATCTCCATACCCTGGCTGCAGATATGGTGGAAAGAAGACACAATGATTACTGGAGGGGCTTTATCCTTGGTAACAGTAGAGAACAACCCTGTGTTACACTCAGGTACTATTCATCAAACCATAGTCTCCCTGTCTTACTCTCCAAGGAGCTTTTTTATAAGATTACCCAACACAGAATCCTTTATGTAGAGCTGTTCCTGTAAAGCCCCCATTGACAGGAACAAACATTGAAGCAGCATTCTGCCTTCCTGGCATGAAGTTATGTGGTGCGTATGAGCCAGTAGTGCGTCTTTGACTAGCTCCTCTCCTCCTCTTCACCCACAGCACAAGTAGACAACACTGAGATATTTCCTGTGCAGGACTGATTTTGACAGCACGACCGCACAGCCAAGCAGCTCTTGAGGCGCAGCAGTGACTTATTAGATGTGGGGAAGCGGAAGGATGTAGGGACAGCTCTCAGCTTTAGGAAAATTGTCTATTTTGATAAGGATCCCATAATAACTCATTTAATGCAATAACAGTTAAACCTCCTTGCCATTTGCTGCACTGCATTTCTAATGGGGAAGCTTTTTTGTCCCACCAGCACAGAACTCCTGACAGTTATAGAACCACTTTTTGGGTGCCTTTATAAACAGGTGTCATAGCAGAGTTCCATTATATATTGAACTGAAAATGTGAATGTCTTCAAATATAAACAAAATGGGCAGCCTGTTGAGGAAGGATTAGCTCCCATGATTAGCACGGGAGTGATTGATAGCCTAGGTTCCAACCATGAACCCTTTATGCACACACAGTTCTCAGTGACTTCAAGGAATGTTACCCGGTTGAATACAAGGGCAGAACTGGGCTTTTGATAACTAAAAATATGGAAAAGAAACATCTGGGTATATGAGCTTATCTAAAGGGCAGCAGCAGCTGATCAGTGTAAAAAAAAAGGAGGGGGGGATTGAAAGGAAAGGGATGCTAGCAGGAGAATGGGAGAGAATCATGGAATCATTGGAAGGGACCTCAGGAGGTCATCTAGTCCAACCCCCTGCTCAAAGCAGAATGCAGAGCACCGCTCACCTTATGTGTATATTTGCTCTATGTATGCTGCTTTGAAATCGTTAAAGCAGGTTTTCAATATTGGGCAACATTTCACATCCATTGGGGATTTGCTCATGCTATGAGCTTCTCAGGCTCTTATTATTTTGGAGGGAAGTTGTCTAGACACGTAATAGGCGCTGTTTTTTTCCAACAGCTTCCACCTCTGAAATGGTGGTTTTTAACAGCAATAACTGGGAAAAGGCATGACCTCTTTACAGAGACTTCCTTGAGGGCACTGCAGATTAAGAGCAAAAGCCTGGTTTCCCTCAGGAGCTTGATTCTCCCTTTGCAGGGCATGGGTAACTCCTGTTGAAGTAAATGAGAATTACTCCTGGCCTGTGGGGAGAGGATCAGGACCCCTTTGTGGATGGCCCTGATATGCTGTGGTTCTCTGAGCAAAAAGAGTGGGCTATAGAGAAGCTGAACATGGAGAATCATAGAATCATAAAATATCAGGGTTGGAAGGGACCTCAGGAGGTCATCTAATCCAACCCCTTGCTCAAAGCAGAACTGATCCCCAATTAAATCATCCAGCCAGGGCTTTGTCAAGCCTGACCTTAAAAACTTTTAAGGAAGGAGATTCCACCACCTCCCTAGGTAACGCATTCCAGTGTTTCACCACCCTCCTAGTGAAAAAGTTTTTCCTAATATCCATCCTAAATCTCCCCCACTGCAACTTGAGACCATTACTTCTTGTTCTGTCATCTGCTACCACTGAGAACAGTCTAGAGCCATCCTCTTTGGAACCCCCTTTCAGGTAGTTGAAAGCAGTTATCAAATCCCCCCTCATTCTTCTCTTCCGTAGACTAAACATCCCCAGTTCCCTCAGCCTCTCCAGAGTCCTTGGTTTCTGCATACTCCATGCTGGCCCATCCATGGCAATCCGGAGAACAGAACAGGCTGGAAGAAAGGGCACAGGCATGGCTTGTAGGTTTACGGCTATGTAGCCCTGCTGGCCAAAACTCCCCGTGGACGAGAAGTGAAGTAGCCATAGCTTTTCAGATGAGAACAAGAGTCCCTGCTCCAGCCCCCAACACTTGCACAAAGGCTGTTGACTGAAGCTTTTGGACAGGGGTCATGGATTTGGCTCTATCCAAGGAATAAAAAAGGGAGCAAGGGAGTTTATCCAAAATAATGAGACTAATTGCAACAGAAAGTATTGTAATAAAGAAGTTGACAAGGACAGCATTAAAATTATCAGCTGTTCCTATTCCTTTGTGTTTCCCAACATTCAATACATTTTGTCTGCATGCATATTTATTAAGTCTTTTTCTTTCCCTACAGCATGGCTGTGGAAATTATGTACGCGTGATACAGACCTTCAATCGCACCCATTTGTACGTCTGTGGGAGTGGAGCATTCAGCCCAGTATGCACATACCTCAACAGAGGGCGCAGGTCTGAGGTAAGTGTTTTCATTCATTGTTCCCATGCTCTCTGTGGTGGATACTTTTAGTGCTGGACAAATACACTTATCCAACAAGGATGAGTTTCGAAACTGGGCTTGGAGATCTCATGAGGTTACTTTGTCCAGTCAGGCTACAAATAGCACAAGAACAGCCATTCTCCTGGTTTTCTGACACTTCTGTTTCCAGTCCCAGCTGCTACCAGAGAGCATGACATGCATGAAAGTAGAAAATGGTTTGATAGTATTAGCCTCAGGAAAAGCTCACTTCAGACTTTGGGGTAAGGTTTGGCTAGTTCTCATTTTATCTGAACTGGTTCATTCATTACTAATTTGTCATCCAAAACTGGGAGAAATCTTTGGAAATAAATAGCAGTAGAAGAAAACTCAGTAAGGTCCCTCACTTATTCCCCATCCTGCAAGGCATTTATCCATGGGAGTAGTATTGTTAAGTTCAATAGGACTACTCCTGTGGGCCACATACTCACCAGGGTAAGTGTTTGCAGGATGGGGACCTACAATCCTGAACCTGCAATCTCTATTCGGGTAGAGCTCCCACTGAAACCTCATTGACAAGAAAAGTTGTGCCTGAATAGATGCTGCAAGGTTGGTCATCGATTAACATATCAGGGTGAGATCCTCAGCTGGTGTAAATCTGCTTATTTCCATGATGGCTCCAATTGAGGTATCCTGATTTAATTCCTAAGAACCACAGAAGCAACTTAGTTTACATATGGTAACAGAGAATTCAAGAATTAAATGGTTAAGTATCACAGTAACTTTCTGAAGTCTTCTTGTGACAAGTCTAATTGTCCTGTAAAGTTTACCACCCATCTACCATTTAAAAAAGATTCCCCTCCACACACCTGTTTTTTGTTTTTTGTTTTCCCTTCCAGGCAGCATAATTTGTGCTAAGTACTACTTGTCCTCCTACATTTTAAATCATAAACCATTTTCTCCTTCCCGCATACTGCACTGTCATGGAATAATAGCTAGCCAAAGTGCTTCTTGTAAAGAGCAGCCTCTTAGTACGTTACCTGAGTTAGTTTGCCTGCTTTCAATTTGATTGTATTGGTTAAACATGTAAAAGCCCAGGAGTTTCATAAATGCATTTTCCAGACTTCATGATTTGAAAATGAAATGTTTGTTTCTGTTCAAATGTTGTAAGCAATACATGGAGTCGGGAAAGGAAAAAGGAAAGTTCTCATCTGAGTCCTGGCACTGTGGTAGAGTTTGGGTCAGACTGACTCTTACAGGCACAGAAAGCAGCGGTATGTTTTCATGCACATGGAGAAACAGCTGTGCTGCAGGGGAAGGGCAGGCAGTGCTAGCGTTGAGTTCTGCCACGGGAAGGCAGCTGTAAATGTCTGCTTCTGCTTCTGTAGAAGTCCATGTGGGTTTGGCCACTGATTTCAAAGGGAGAGGACTGGGTTCGAAATTCTCAACCCTCAAACACAAACTGCTTGGAGGGGCTACAGATCAGTGCCTCTCCTGGCAGGCCTTGCCCCATCCTTCCATGAAATGGTCCCCAGTAATCTGGGGGAGCATTGGCTGGCTCCAGGCCCCCAAGTAGACTGTGCAGACTGAATCGCTGTACTTCCACTTCTAGAAAACGGTCTGCCATTGGGGCTTAGGAGCCTGGGTTCAACAGCACAGAACCCCTGGAATGAATCTCTGGAATGAATGGATCTCTCTACCATAGAAATCTACTCTTCTCCTCTCAACTAATTAGGAACTGTCAGTCGTTCCATCCTGGTGACATTAATTCTAATTTAATTTAATCAGGAAATTTTAAAATTGAAAGTGATCCCATCTGTAGAATAATCAATATGATATCTTTTAAAACGTATGTAGCAGTTATACCATGCACTACAGAAATATTGAATCTGATTTCTTTGTTGTCAGAAAAGTGATTTCACTTTAAATAACACGAGGCTTCAAGATGATGCAAGATGTTAAAATTCTGAAGTTAAAAATAAAGACACGTCTTGGAGAGTAGAGTTGGCTTCACTTAGCTTGTCTCTGTAGCTACATGCCTAGGAACAATTGATTAAATAAACTGCTGTCTCAGACGTCTGGAGTCTGTCAGACACTTGACTAGGCATTGCACTCTCATTGCTGGTACTTCACAGGCCAACAATAGCAAAGCACTTTAAAGAGTACAGATTTAAATTCAAGTATTTCCTTCTGTACCTATTGCAAATGCGTAATTAGGAGAGCTGAGTGAAAAATTATGTCGTGCTGATGGGACTATTGAGAAGTTGTGTTTCCTTTGCTTTTGCAAAAACCATGATTTCACATTGAATTTGTCACTGTTTTCCACAAACAAATGGTTGTTTTTGCAGGTGTAAAATTGCTATTTTAAACAGGCATATCTATTTCTGCTGCAAACACTCCCTGGAAACCATAAAACACCACCCAGCATGACAGCACCATAGACTGGCACTCATGGGAGCCAGGTCTCAGGTTTTGGTTAATACATGATTGCAATAAAAGGGCATCGTGTTCCCAGCTAGAGAGCCCTCACTAGGGAGGCAGGATTTGGCCATCTCTGGTTAAATTGTATTTCCCTGACGCAGTTTATGAAAACATTCTTTGCTTCCCTTTCTCATTCTGTGCCTTGATACACTGGCCAAAGGAAAATGTTCTTTGCAGAGCTGAATGCTACTCTTGCCATCATAAAATGTAGACTTGTGTTAAACTCTCCCTGCAAGAACAGGTGAGGAAAAGGCTAATCATTTGCAGAATGTGATTACTGTGAACTTAACCACGTGTTATTCTAATATCAGAGTGGGTGCAAGTAGAAGCAAATGTTATGGCTGTGTGGATTTATGATGGTCTAAGAAAAAATAACTTAACACATTTGCAAAATATACGTGGTCTTGGGGCTCCTGGCAAATTGCCAGTGCAACAGTTCGGCATTTTGGAATAGTGTACAATAAGTATAAAATAGTAATATACATTAGTATCAAACTACATATTCATTAAGAAAACAGAGAACATAGACTTATAGTTAGGTTCGACACTTTGTTTAGAAGATCTGTCTAATGACTATAGTGATGGGATACATAGATAAGATTCCACAGCATTAGATTAGATAGATAGATAGATAGATAAGTAAGTAATGGAATTTGGGAACTTGCAGCTTTTAGTGAACATTTAAAAATCTGTCTCAAGTTAGTAGAGACCAAATTTAATACCCTCAGATGGTTGTTTAGTGGCCTGTGTGGCATCTAGGTTCCATCATGCTTGGTCTTATTAGGGAAGGAGTAAGTAATGAGTTGGTGCTCTTGTCAAGCTGTCTTACAGTGGCTCCAGAGTGTGAGTACCAACCTCAGGGCAGACTGTTAAGAAGCAGGGTATCAACCTCATATTGCATGTGAGTTCTATACTTAGATTTTGCCAACATATTATCAAGTGTGAACTCATCAAGCACTATCTTAGCTTGAACATGGAGTCACAGATAGACCCCTTGGGTACTCTGATCTATCTTGCCACTCAGATAAGCTTACCTTTGGGATAGACAGTCCCTTACACCAAAGATCACAGCAATATTCTGGTTACTCCCAGTCCCAAAGGACCAGTCACTTATCCTGGGTCAATTGCACCTTAGATATCACACCAAAGACAACACTGGTAACCCATCCTATAATAAACTATCTAAAGATTTATTAACTAGGAAAATGAAATAAAAAGTTATTTACAAGGTTAAAGCAGGTAAACACATACACACACAAATGAGTTCCCATCTTAAGTTTCAGAGGGCAATAGACGCTTCTATGGCTAACCCAGGCAAAGCACTGGGGATCTTTTGTGTATGCTTAATAATCCTTGCCCCTCAGAGTTCAAGCAGCATAAAAAATGCAATTTTTCCTCCTTAGGGCTTTTTATCCCTTTACCACTTCTCTTTGAGTTGCAAATTCAGCCACTGGGAGGAATTCAGTTGCATGTCTCCTCTTCCTAGCAGTGGGGGAGCAATCAACAAAGTCTTTTCTCCTCTGATGTTCCACAATGGTTTGTCTGGTGTCTATGGGCCTTCTTTCATTGGGCAACTGCTGTGCTGCTTCCTCCCTCCCCAGGCTGTAGGAGCCACTGCCTCCTTGGTGTTGCATGTTCCCGCGAGAGGCATCCCGAGAAATCTGGATGGTCGTGGGGGCGGGGGTGTGACATGAACCTTTCAAGTGTGTGTGTTTAATGTGCCCCTCCAAAAGTGGTCACATTTAAATTCCTGCTCATGCCCCTGCAGAGAAAACACTTGAATGTTACCTTATAACATGGGATACAGATGGTATAAGTGAGATTACAGAATGCTTGTAAATTGCTGCCTGCGTTAAAGTTTGAACACCAAGGTACATTTTTATAACTCTAATACATATTTAACCGTACTCGCACACAGGTGAGCCAGACTGGTTCCAGCTCTGTCTTTGTCAGTGTTCAGCTGAGACCTGGGGGCCTTGGCATGAGCTGGCACCTGGTCTGCCAGCATCACATAACTCATTCCAGTTTCTTGTGGATTGGCAACAACATCACAAAAACTTCATTCTGATTGGCTTTCTTGTGAATACTTGTGAATTACCTGTTCCTGGTTGAGACAGAAATAGCCTAAAATCCTTTCTTATCCTTGCAATTCTTTTTCTGGTACTGGCTGGACTCAGTAAATTAAGAGGGACACCAAGATGGGGTGGGAAAGCCAGTTAATCAAAGATGGCTTCTGTTCAAGGAACAGGTAAAGGTCCAGATTGCTTCTTCTTAACCTAAACACCTCACCCATTTTTGAATTGTAGTGTTGTGCATGACCTATACCATCTAAACAAGATTGCTGTCTTCTAACAGCAGTAAGAGAGCTAGTCCTACACTTGCTTTTGTTATCTGTAAGGCACCTACCACCATAGTGTCTGAGCAATGAGTGTAATCCAAGAGACAATGCTCTGAAGAAAATGAGTGTGCTTTAGGAATTATTTTGGAAGCGAGGTAAGGAGAAAGGCCCAGATTTTTAAAGCTGTTTAGGTGTCATTGCACTCAGTGTTGCAATGCCTAACTGATTTAGGAGCCTACATGTCATTTTCAAAAGAGATTTAGTCACGTAGAAGTCTAAATGCCATTGACTGTTGATGGCATTTAGATTCCTAAATGCCTAAATCCCATTTGAAAATGAGATTTAGACTTCTAAATCAGTTAGGCGTTGCGACACTGAGCACAGCAACATCTGAATACCCATAAAAATCTAGGCCCTTTTGATTTAGAATATGACAAGCTGACAGTTGAAAAGAGAGGCTTGCATTCTCGTGTATTATTACTAGAGTAGTTTATTGCAAGTGCTTTATGCTAGGCCCCTGATATAAATACCACAATGAATTCATCAGGTAATTCATAGGTAATTTCAAGACTATAGAAAAAATGTCTGCAGATGTTATTGCCAACATATAAGCTAGGTGGACCACAGACAGAGCAGCTCAGCTAAACTCGGAGGATACTTCCTACATTTGAGAGTGAATTGCATTTGTAATTACAGTGAAAATAATTGGGTACAAGTGAGAAGATAATGAAAACTCAGCATGAGACAGTTTTATTGTAAGTAGTAAAGCAAAAATCCACACCAGTGCTGACTATTCTTATTGTGGAGAACAACAAAGGAAAAAAAGGCCTCTCTGACCTTATTTTCATTTCTAAGGTTTCTAAATATCAGCAGTGACATGCATGTCTATATTGCAGGAGCAAGTCTTCATGATCGACTCCAAGTGTGAATCGGGGAAGGGGCGCTGTTCTTTCAACCCTAATGTGAACACAGTATCTGTTATGATCAGTAAGTAAAATAACCAAGGATCCTGGAGGCTTAAATCATTAATACTGAGCAGAGTGTGAAATGATAGGGTGTCATAAACAAATGGAGCACAGGGCACACCCTGCGAAAAGGAAATCATTGTGTTCATACTGCTTGTCAGGCATCTCCTGAAGGCCTGCCTGGAGCTCAGCATGGATGTGTGAAGGAAATGCAGAAGGAAGCAGCAACAAGGGAGGGAGGAATAGAGAGCAAGAGATTGTCCCCTTTTCATCTTTCACATTTTCCCAGGGTTAGCTTCAGCTTTTAAATATCTTAACCAGTTTTTTATATTTAAAAACTTTTTGACTTCATTCATCATAGCCAGTTCTTGCTTCTCATTGTCATGTAGTTAGGGAAGCAAAGCCTGCTGGAGTCTTTCGAGTTATTCTGCATTTCATATTTGTTGTCTCTGCTATTGAGGCCACCAGCTACTGCCAGGCTCTTCACTCTGCAGCTGGCTTTTTTTACTTACCCCTTCACGCCTACTGTATCATTGACTATAAATTTAGCAATTCACTTCCATATGAAAGGGCAGAGAGTGTGACAGCTGGTTCCCTTGACATCTCACTGTAGGTTGTCTGGCAGAGTGTTCAGTGAGAGTGAAACCTTGGCACACAGGGCCAGCACAATGCCTGTGCCCCACTTCAGTCCCACCTAAGCTCTTTGTTGAGATTTAAGTGGGGCATAGGCCTGGTGTAGTCTTTTGCACAGGGGTGAATTTCACCTTGAAAGAGAATGAAAGGAGAGCTCACAAATTCCACTTGGAGAAATCAACATATCCTCACTTCAACATGCCTGATTTCCAATGGTCTGTGGGCTGAAAAAAATGCCAGCACATTAAGGGCCAGATTTTCCCTTTGCCTTGCGCCTGTGCAAAGTGGGTGTAAAACACTACAGGCCTAATTCTGGTTTACACTAAGACCATTTTACACTCTGGTGGCAGTATAAAGAGCCTTCAAGTGGATGGAAATGTAATATGGCCTTAATGCAAAAGGAGAATCAGGCCCTATCACTTTGATTTAGCAGCATTTTATCCTCACTTGCACTGGCTTTGCATTGGTGAAAAAGATCACAGCAGGCACAGGGAAAGGGGTAATCAGACCCTCAGATCTCCCAGATTGCAGCAAGATATGCGTTAGCCATAACTCTGGGTTAGTCAGTCCATAATGAACTCCTCACTGGGCTTTCACAGCAAGGAATGAAAAGAATTTACTTTGGAATGGCAGGGCTTAGATGATTAATTTAACCGTTGCCCTGAATTCATTAAGCATGCTCAATTGGTTGTTTTGTTTGCCCTCTGCCTATTCACAGCCTGCAGTACATTCTGAGGACTATGCTAGCAGCCAGGCTGGAGCAGCAGCTGCCTGCAGCACAGACAATGCTACAACCCCTTGAGCCACATGTGCTCTTGAATGTGCAGTGTAGACATACCCTTTGCCGTTTAGATTTGCAGCGTGTTCAGAGACTACTTATTCCAAAGCCTCGTATGTTGAATTTGTATCTAATCCCTGATCTCTGAGGGCCCATCTGTGCCGACCCGCAGTTTTGACTGCAGGGGTGTGAATAACAACACACACCAAAGTGCTATGTTGAAACTCCCCTGTGTGGAGCTATGGGTGTGAACTAATAGGTTGCTAGTTAGTATTAACGTAGGACTACATAAATGTGAATTGGGAATCTTTGAGTTGGTGCCTGCAGAATCCACATGGGGGAGTTACAGGACAGCACTTTGGTGTGCACTGCTATTCACACCTAGGGTAGACATAGCCTAAATTAGCAGCCCAAACATAGTGTGTTTTTAGCCAAGGGAAAGAGCAGGACTTGCACAGATTTCTCAAACTTATTTAGGATTTTCTTAAACAAAGGGAAGAATTCTGTTGACCTCTGTGTACAGTATGTTGAGTTTCATAGCAAGTGCACACAATATAGCAAGACATTTAGCCCTGGGTTTTCACGGTAGTACCATGTGGTGTCTTAGCCATTCAGCTCCCATTGAAGTCAATGAGAGGTATCACAGTTGAAGTGCCAGGCATTCACCTGAAAGAGTAGGGCTCCAGGGACAGGTCCTTGGTTCTCTCCTCAAAACTCTATCAAAGACAAGGAACTGAACAGAATTATCTCTGCATCTTACCTGCAAAAATAGAAAGTTCCAAGGCCGCCTGGCATGGTAGTGAGCAGAGATGCAAGCAGAAGGGGATTCCAGTCTGCATGGAAGAAGGGAAAGTGTCACTTCTCTAGCATGATACTCTGCCTCTTTAAATGATTGGCTGCATTCCATCTTACCTCATCAATGATCTGTGTTCAGCATGTAAAGTCAGTTATAGCCTAGTCCACTCATAAACACCAGTTATGATTTTCACATTCTTAAATGAGTTACTGCCATCAAAGAATAGAGACTTTCTTTTTTTTTCATCCTGAGGTTTATGCATGTCCATTAAAGTCTTCTTTTCTAAGATACTGTACACACAGTAGGACAAATGCTTGTCTCCTCTGGACACATGGGAGTTTTCTTCATTTTAGTAGAAGTTACTTTATTTGCTTTAATCTCCCAGTTACGTGACTGAGCAGGCCCCCGATATCTAGTTAATCTGCAAAGCAGTATTTCTCCCTGAACTTTGAATTATTTGGGTTCCACAATGCACAGTGCTCACACTTTAAAAAAGTTTCTTCTTTTTTAAAAGATTCAACCAATTGGAGAACTATACTACTACTAAGGGAGGAGTAGAGAGCCTGAGTAACTAGGAAGCCAAAAACAGAGCTGGGAATTGAACCCAGAGCTCCTGAGGCCTAGATAAGTGCCTTAATCACAAGACCTTCTTTCCTCCCTCTTCTTGCACTGAGCAATGCCGCTGGAACGAGTAAAGTGTAATAACATAAATGTTTTATCGTGTGGTCCCTGTTTCTTGTTGATTTCTGGCATTGCCTTCCACCTATGCAACACAGAACACAAGCTTGAAATACAACAGGAAAAGTGAAAAGTGAACATAGAGGAAAACACCACATGACAAACAAATTAGAAGGTAGGAGAAATTCACCAGTCTACAAGAACGCTTTAGAAGCAAAGCTATGAAAAATGTATCTTTGGGTAGGCAAGGCATAATTAACATGCACGCCCCCTTTCTTTCCGCAACCAATGCTCCTAGGTATTTACAAGAGCAGACATACATCAATTCAGTAATTCCCCCAGTAACAAAGAGAAACAGTGTGAAATGGTTACCCTGCAAAGACAAACTGTTGTGCGGAATTTAAGCATTAAACCAAAAGGAAGTGGAGCTGACAGATATCATTTGATACCTGATTAGACTAGTAGGCTCTAGGAATGCTTAAGACATAACTAATAAAGCTGGTATGCAATAGGATTAAGAATTCCATAGCCCCATTCCAGCCTTTCTGTTTTTTTTCCAGGAATGAACATGAGAGCTCTGTGAGAGCCATAGGCATGATCCATTGCAGCCAATCTATTTAGCAACAGGAATAAGACACCAGGTGGTTCTGGGGGCAATCACGTTGACGTAGAAAGATTCATAATAAGCCGCTATTGATCTGACAGCACTATATATAGATATAAATAGTGGAACAAACCACATTGTGTAAATTCCTCTCTACTCTACTTGTTGCTACCCCTGCGCAATGGATTCCCTAATACATTGAACCCCAGCTAAGGGAAAGACATGTAGGTGACACAATGCCTGCACTACCTACTGCCTAATCAGTAGGGATCTGGTTCAAGCAATGGGAAAAAAAACAAACCCTCCAGAGTTTTCATCTCTCAAAGGTGAACTGGTATTTCTTACTGCAGAACAAACAAAACATTAAAGAAAGCCTCAACTGCTTCAGTATTTGTGGCTCCTGCCAGCTTGACCACACACACTCATGGCAGCCCAGGCATTTGGGTGAAAACATCAAAGGACCTAGCTGTCTGGGAGTTCGTTCAGCCACTGCTCCCAGCATGAAAGTTAAAAATTATTTTAGCTACTGCGTTGTACTCTGGGGTTGCCTTGCCATTAGCCAGTGGAAATACAGATAGACATATGGGCTGAATTTTCAGAATCCTGCGCAGGGAATTTAGGTGCCTAATCCTATTAAAGTAAACAAAAGTTGCATGTCTAATTTCCTTCACACCACATTGAAATTTACTCTGAATCTAGTATATAATGTGGATATTTGTTGCTTCCCATTACACTGAGCCAGGTTCATAGCATCCTTATCCAGTTTCTGCAATGCAGAATCATGCTTGAGTCCAAAGTCAGCCTTCAAAACAGCAGCAACTCCATTGACTTCAGTTGGAGCTATGCCAATTTACACTTGCAAATACTGGCCCAGTATTTTTGGCTACTTCCATAACACAGAAGCTTTTTCAAGTACTTTTTTAAAAAACTGAATTTGATTCCTTTTAATACTATTACCTTGTCTGTGCATTGGTGTTTAGCAATGTAAATTCAGTCACTAAGCTGTATTTCAAATGGAAGGTTCACTACACATGTGGTTAGCTGCTATTTTTAATTATGAAGTTCCCTAAGGTTCTTAGCAACATCTGAGGCTTTCTCCTTAGGCTAGATGATTGCTCCATGATTCAGAGGAAACTCCACTCTCACCCGACCGATACTTCTGTGTAGTGATTGCTATGCAAATAAAGAATTGGCACTGTCTGAAACAAAAATAGGTCACTAGAAATGGATTTCCCAAAAATCCAATATAGACACATTCATGGGTTTTTTTCCCTTTTCCTTTTCTACTTTCTACAGATGAAGAGCTGTTTTCAGGAATGTACATAGATTTCATGGGGACCGATGCAGCTATTTTTCGCAGTTTAACCAAACGGAACGCAGTGAGAACTGACCAACACAATTCTAAGTGGCTAAGTGGTAAGACGATTGCTTCATTAAAGCTTTTGATATGTGACTAAGAGAAAGGTTGTTTTCAACAAAAGAGTTCTTTATTTCCCATTCTAAAATTAATCTACTAAGGGAAACTGTGGGCAAGAAATAGGAATAAAAACATGCCACAGACAATGCACGCTGTATGATGAATAGGAATTCTATATGACATGGGAATTGCCATACTGGATGAGACCCATGGTTCACCTACTCCAGTACGCTGTCCCTGAAGTGGCTAAAACTAGCTACTACAGATGAAAGGGCCTGTTATAGACAGATGTGGGATAATCTGCCTCCCAGAGAAGTTTCTTAACCCCTAATAATTTGAGATCATCTGACATTGGAAAATTTGATTCATATTATTGACATTTAATTATCAACTGTAGTAAATTTAAATAACTTATTAACTATGTGATTGTCATAAAATGGCAAAATGAGGAAAAGTCACCTCTGTGACTTAGAAGTTTTTAAGGTCCAGCTTGACAAAGCCCTGGCTGGGGTGATTGAGTTGGTGTTGGTCCAGCTTTGAGCGGGGAATTGGACTAGATGACCTCCTGAGGTCTCTTCCAACCCAAATATTCTATGATTCGATTCTATGTGCAAGGGTGAGATACAAGGGGTGAAATCCTGGCTCCATTGAAATCAATGGGAAACCCCCCACTGACTTCAGTGGGGCCAGGATCCCACCCATGTCTTATACACAATGCTTTATTTTATTCTTAAAACAGCTACACTTTATGCCCATGCTTAATTTTAAGCACATAAATAGTCCCATTGATTTCACTGGGTTAAATTTAATCATATGCAATAGGTTTGTGCTGGCACTCTGCACAGTGGTGGATTTCATCATTCTGATTTGAAGATTTGCATTTATAGCTGCCAAGCCTGCTGAGGTACATTGATGGGAACCAGTCTGGTTTTTCTACCTCATGCAATTTTACTGGGCAAATCCTAACACGTCTATTCTTTTTATTCATAATTAATGTGATATCACGTGTTATGATACTGACTTGCACTTTTTGTAACAGAATAAATGGAATATGTCAAAAGAGGGAAACTCTATCTGTTTTCTAAAATTTGCCTTTAGTTGTCTTCATTCTCTTAAGCTTGCCTACTCTCCTCAAAGTATCTTAGAAAATGGACTGCAAAGAAAACGCTTCATTGCTAGAAAACCTGCATAATGCAGTTGCTTGGAAAAGGTGACTGACACACACAATGTATTCCCATATTCATCCTGAGCTAGCATCATGAAATGTGACATATTAATTGATAATGGACTGAGGAGTAGAAAATATTCAAAATTGAAAATGTGACCTTTCCATCAGAGGTCACCAAAAAGTCAAAAGTGGTTTGTATTGGATATCAACCAATCAAATGGCATGAATAATAGGAAGTAAGTGACCTCCAGACTGGAAAATATAGGTCATCCAATGCTATTCATTAGATTTTAGCCAAGAAAATTGCCAAAGGAAAGCAAGTGTGCTGCAGGCTGCAACACCGATACCTGCGACTACTTAAAAGTAGTCTGCAGTGATATTATGATACACAAACAATTTGACACTAGCTCGCTGCAGTCCTTTATCTCTGTGCTCATTCAGACTGGATGGCATATTTCTTTCAATATGTTCACCATTTTCTAATAGGAATACCTTTGAGGAAACTTCACTCCCCAAGCATTCACACATCCTCAAAGTCTCCCTTGCTTTGGGTTTCAGTAGCCCTACAGCAACCTTTACCCTCTGATTTAATAGGTTTGAAAAGTAATCTGTTCATTTTCTTCCTAACAGGTTTTCAGATCATTGTTTCTCTTCTTACATTTTTTTCCTCAAAGAGTCTTCTCTAGTTTGCTCACGGATCCTTCTCCTGCAAGGCTTTCAATCTCTGTAGTAAACTAACACTGCTGGTTCTGCATCAGACCTGCTTTTTTGAAAACGGAGACAGATCTGCTCTAGTATCAACTTGAGTCTACAGAAACCATCCCAGATCCCTGTCCTGAAAACACTGACACTAGTGCTTAACTTTACACATGAGTAGAGCCAAGTCCTAGCACACCGGGCAGTAGCAGCAGATGCTTTCTGTGGAGGTACCCGGGCAGATCAGTAGTTGTCAAGAGTTGCTTATATTGACACATTGTTTGCTGTGTATCTGTCTCTTTTCAGAGCCTATTTTTGTGGATGCTCATCTCATCCCAGATGGCACAGACCCTAATGATGCCAAAGTGTACTTCTTCTTCAAAGAGAGGCTCACAGACAACAGTGGCAGCACCAAACAGATTCATTCAATGATTGCTAGAATATGCCCAGTAAGAATAATTTTTTGTTCAATTTTCAGGGGCTGATTTGCTGGCTTGATTGAATAATCAAAATGAATCCATTGCATTAAAATGATTTAAAAGCCTTGAATTCCAATTACAAGCAAATTTCCTGTTCCTGCTTCCATCTCCATAATTAAGAAGAAAGGCTGTTGAGTATACAGCCAAGCCCTTCCCTTGTTAGATATATCTGGAATATATCTGCAATTTTAGTGGGAATATTAGTGCTTGATGAATCTGTGCACCTCCGTGTCTGGTGCAGTGTAGTTAATAACATTGACTTCCTAAGCTTGCTTTACTTTCCAAAATTCAGATATGAGTGTTATGGAGTCACAGATGTACCAAATCTCATATATGTAAAGACATTTGAAAACATTGTTTTTATTCTTAAGACAGTTGCACTTTATGCACATGTTTAATTTAAGCACATGAATAGTCCCATTGATTTCACTGGGTCAAAGTTAAGCATGTGCAAGTGTTCATGTAGAATCAGTGCCTTAGTTATTGCCTGTATTTCCCTTTTTCTGTAACCAGAGTGAATTTTGTTTGCAGTGTGACTGAAGCAGCTTCTCTTTCTCTGAGGATATGGATACATGTAAAATTAAAGCTGTAAAATGCTCTATTTTTCTGATAAGCTCTTTATCCCTTACCTAGGAACAAAACTGGAGATCAGGCTGAAGGTCCCTCCTCCCCCGGTTAATAGGGGTTTTGTATTCATTGTGGCTTGTGATGTGGCTGTGCAAGGGAATGGTTGCGCACTTTGGTTTTTGCTCAGTTCCTGTTCTGGCAGTTCAATATGACATATGACCTAGTCTTACAATATTGCTATTTTTTGTATTTTTGGGTAGGTGCCCAATGGCCTCTGGGTTTTTTTCAATAAGACATTAAACATTATTAGGATGTTGTTGTTGTTGTTATAATGAAGTCCAGATTGCTTCTAAAAGGACTTGGACCTGATTGTGCTTATATTGAAGTCAATGCAAACTCCTATAGATTGCAAAGGGAACAAGAGCTGATCCTTCATGTTGATAGTAATCTATTATAACAATCTCAATAAGGAGTGAACATTGCTACAAGCCTCCTGGTGTCAGCCTGACTTGCCATGAGCTCTGTTAACTTTAGGTCAGTTAAGGAGACCGATTCTAATAGCATTTTTGGCAGCACGAAAGTTAATGCCCAAACCTCTTGACCTGTGCTAGCTGCAAACAAAGTATGGACAGGCTACTGAAACAGCTTTATTCTAGTTTAAAATGAGAGAGGTCACTTTCCCCCTTCATGGCAGAACTCCTCTTACACATGCACATGAAAGGCAGAATAAAACTAGAGCTAGTCAAAATTTTAATATAGTTTTGATGAGTTTTAACAAAACATATTCCCATTTTTGGTGTGTTTTAAATAAAACAAAATTGGTTATTTAGGTCTTATGAATTGAGCCTTCCAGGTCACTTGCCCTCAGATAACAAATACCTGAATAGTACATTAATGAGATTTTGTCTGAATCTGGCATCATAAAGATTTACCAGTTATTTCATCTTACATGCACATTTCTATCAATGCCTCTGTTAAAGCAGTACTTTAATCTTAGTTCTGTTAACTAAAATAGTTCATCTTTACAGACCCTGTCAATGAGAACGGTGACGGGGACAGAGACTAAGGGGCGAATTTTGCTGTAAACATTTTTTCTGATTCCACCTAAAATTTTCCTAATATAATTCACTGTGATCCTTACTCTATACGGCAAACACATTTTAAAATGATTTTATAGAAAAATTATTAAAAGCCTGATTTTCAAAGGCTAGACATGCAAAAGTGCCGTGATTGTGTCATGCTTGTGCACCCACCTTAGGCTTGCAAATACCAATTGTGCTTACCAGTAATAGACACAATTGTGCAAAATTGAAGGTATTTAAACTGTTGAAAACTAGACTTTTAATGGTAGCATAAATGTTACTTGTTAGTGTTTTATGACGTTTATTTAAGTTCTAAATAGTACCACTTACAATATGATTTAAATAATTGGTTAGCATTTTTCATCATGGCAAGAGCTGGATTAAATATGTGTTTTCATACTTTATTGGTAATTTTGCCTATGTTTCTTGTAATTAAACATGTTATTTACAGTCTGGTTGGCTGACAAACAGGAGTCTCCAGGTGATTGTTGTACAGCCTCAGAAAAGTTGTAAGATCTGCTCTGTCTATTATGTCCACTGAAGGATAGAGAGAGGAAATCTAAATGAATCTGATTGGAGTGGCATTTGGGGCTTTGTTGAAAAGATTCTCATGGACAAACATAGGTAATATAGGAATTACCATAATGGATAATACCCAGAGTCCATCTAGTCCTGTGTCTTGTTTCTGACAGGAGTCCACGTCAGATGCTTCAGCAGAAGGTGCAAAAAACTTTTCATTAGGCAGATATGAGATATCACCCCTCTGCATGAGTTCTCCTGTCATCCCCAATAGTTAGAGATTGTTCTAAACCCTGAAGCCCGAGGTCTAACATCACAAGCTTGTAAAGTTAACATTGTTGTTGTCTGATAGCCCTGTGAGGCCATTTTATAGAGCGGAACTTTAATCTCTCTTTGTTTGCTCAAGATAGTCCTCAATTTCAACATTCATAATTGGGTCTGTGGTTTCCCAGATTTGGCGGTGTTTGGTAGAGGGGTTTGCTTCATGCCTATTTTTGTTTATTTTCTTTAATATAAGCATTGTATTTGCTAGATGATGGGTCAGAATAACCTGAGAAAAGATTGCAGGGATTAACATTTTAGTTTTGCTTTATTTTACTTTTGTCAAATTCATTTTACTTTTCAGAATGATACTGGTGGACAGCGTAGTCTTGTAAACAAGTGGACAACATTCTTGAAAGCAAGACTTGTGTGCTCAGTAATGGACGAGGATGGAACGGAAACATACTTTGATGAATTAGGTATAGCAGTGTAGTCTTTATGAAACATTATCTATATCATGTTACCTCTGTATGTGTGAGTATTTGAAAATCTTAACTTCAAATGAGAAAAGATATACTTGTGCTTAAGCCACAGATACTGGGAGTTAAGGACATCTGAATTTGATTCCCAGTTCTGCAACAAAATTCCTGTATCACCTTGATAAGTCACTAAGTGTGAAATCTTGGCTCCATTTAAGTCTAAGCCAAAAATCATATTGACTTCAATAGTGCCAAGATTTCACTATAAATTTCTTTGCCTCATCATCCTCATCTCTGAAGCAGGAATAATAATGCTTGACTATACACTGGAGTACTAAGAGGCTAAATTAATGTTTGCAAAACACATGGAGAGCTTCCAATGAAAGGAGAGATGTAAATGCAAAATATAATTGTTGCTGTTCCTATTGTTTATGCTCATGATTAAGATTTGCTTATAGTATTTTAAACTGTTTTTAGTATCAGTTTTTATGTACCACTAATGTCTTTTTGATGACAAGACAGGTGCTCCTTTGGGTCACTTGGTAGAAGTCTCTTTGGAAGCAGAACTTGTTGTTGATGAGGATACTAAATACTACTACTACTAAGTATAATTTCTTAGAATTTATGAACGCTTTTACATCTGCAAAGCTTTTTACAAATATTAACTAACTAACCCTCAGAACAATTGTGTGAGCTTATGTTTGTGTATGGTCTTTTTAGGATCTCCAATGTAAATATAGATTATTAACTTCATAATCACATATCTAATGTTGCGTGTTTGCAGCCATCTGGTGTCTATGATTGTCATGGGCGTGGTCGCAGATCTGAACCCCATTTGTTGGACAAATAACCTCAGACAAGTTTTGCCTCAGCTGGGGAGTGTGGGCTTGTCTGTGCACCACTAAGTAGTTAAAAATGACAAAACTTGATCAACTGCCCCTGATTTCCTTTAACTCGATGAATAGACTGTAGAGTCTTCTGCTTTGAGAAGCTAAGGACATAAATTCTATTTCAGATAAGATATATGTTGTTAGCTAATGAACCAGATTCTAGGTCTGAATCTGACTCATGCACACTGCTTCCACGCTTTTGTAACTACACTGACCCCAGTGGTATTGCCCCTGATTTTCACCACTGTAAATGGGATCCAGAATCTCTGTGGCTATGGATTGTTACAAATGTTTCAGTGCAATTGTTTTGATTCAGAATGTAATAGTAGTTGGATCAAATCCTAATTTAATGTTCCATGTGAGTAAGGTTATCAGAATCTGATCCTGGATCACTGTACTTTTATCCTATGATAAAACACTGTATGGTATATATTGCTGGTCTCAGTCCTTAAAATAAAGCACAAAGACCAAATTCAAAATTTAGAGGATACTTTGAGAGTTACCTTTCAAAAGTGCTCTGCTCCTGACATCTCCAAGACCCTGATTCAACCAATCTACTCCTATTCAGCAAAGCACTGATGTTCAGCTTTTAAGGCTTTTGGGATCATATTGGACTAGCAACTGAGCATGAGCTCCCAGGATAATGCTGTGACAGAAAGGGATAATGTGATCCTTACTTTATCAAAAAGTCAATTGAGAGATGACTTTACTATAGTGTTTCAGTACATTCATGGAGAGCAACTACAAAGTACTAAAGAGATCTTTAACTTATCAGGGAAAGGTATAACAAGAACTTGTGGCTGAAAGCTGAAGCCAGACAAATTCAAATTAGAAATTAAGCACAAATTTTTAACGGTTAGGGTGATTAACCACTGGAAAAAACTCCCAAGGGAAGTGGTAGATTCTTCTAGCCTTAAATTCTACACATCTTTAAATGCACTATAACTTCGACTCCAGTGGGACTTAAACATGACCTAACGTTAAGCACATGATTAAATGCTTTTTTGCGTTAAAGTCCTTTTGAGGAGAATGGGAGAAGATAGGTCCTGAGCACATTTGAAAATCTGATCCATTTATTTGTGTGTCTAAATAGGGGCAGTTGCGTATTGAGTCCATTTGAAAAGCAGGCCCAGAATGTGTAAATGCTAGTTTTACTATGACCAACCTTGAATATGATGGGCCTGACCATTGAAGTCAGAGACAAAATTCCTATTGAAGTCAGTGTGAGTAGGATGGGGCCCTAAATTTTGAGGTTTGAAAGTAAAGCTAGAGCAATTACTCAACAGCTGTGTTCTTTCTTTCTCACAGAGGATGTGTTTCTCCTCGAAACAGATAACCCTAGAACAACCCTGGTGTATGGAATTTTTACAACATCAAGGTAATTTTGGAGATTTGTAGAGGCAGCCTCTGTGAACAGCCTCAGTTCCAGTTCCATATAAACACAGAAAGAAGTATTTTGATCTCAAGGCAATTGAGATTGAATGCATTACCAATATATCCTGCAACTATTGTTGCCACCTTTCAATTCTGCTTATTCTCATCAATTGAAAGCACAATTACTTGTGATCTGTGTTGGAGCTATATTCATTGTGCCAAATTGATCCCTGTTGTCTCCAATACAACTATACCTGAGATAAATTTCCCCTCTGCTCCCAGCTTTTAAAAAAAATATTATGGATTATATTGAGAAAATGGTTCCTGTTGTCTCCGTATGTTTACTAGATAGCGGGGAAGAACAAGGACATAATGTGTGATTGACTTCAGTGGCAACTGAGGATTCTCAGCACCTCATCAGGCGTCCTTAGCACCTGAAACATCAAGCCCAGAATTCCTAAATAAATTCATGCTAATAGTTCGCATTCACATAGCTGGCAGACTATTCCATGTGCCAATAAGACTTTGGCTCCCAAAAGGCACCCTTATATCCTGTTTGATCAAGTCCTTCCTTAATCACAACCTGAGTTTTCAGCCTTCTCTGGATCACTGCAAAACATGGGCACTTCTCATCTCTTGGCAGATAAGAGCCCACCTTGCTGTGAGGACAGGTTGGATAGTTATTTGAGAAAGTTCAAGATTTCTTGTTAAGCTTGCTGGGATAGTCTTTCTGAGAAAAAACAGATACTAACTTTATTTGTATTTTGATGTTTTGGGGGATTTTGCTCTTGTCCCAATTATCTGAACAATGGAAATGCCACTGCCTGTCTGTCAATGTATTTCTAATACATACCTCGCTGTAGCATTTTGGTGCATTATATTTCTGTCCAATAGCTGGACCTGACCAGTTAGAAGATTTTTTTTAAACTGATTTTTTTGGTTTTCTTTCTTTTATGGAAAAATTTTGAATAAAATGGAAAAAAAATAATTTCAGTTGAACATTTTCATGTGAGAAAAAGTCATTTTCTGACCATGTCAACCACCGTGATAATATATGCCCCGTAAATGCCAATTGTCAAGCTTACATATAGCCAAGAAAAGATAGTTTCATAATATTTAGGTGAGGGGGGAAAAAACAACCCTGTAGCTTAAAAATAGCTGAGGCTATCTATACTGTATGGCTCTTATAGCACAAGAAGAGAAAATGCTGAGACAATGTTTAGCGATAAAAACCACACTTATGATTATGTTATGGATTCAACATGTCTGAGTTGGAAACTGTTCTATCTAATTCTCATGGTATTCCTGCAGTGGAAATTGGGTTTGAGTTAAGGCACCATATAATCAGACTGAACACTTGGTCTATTCCAGGTCCTCTAGACATTTTCTCACTTCATACAAGGTTTTACTTTTGTCTAGGTTTCTGTTTCCACAAACCACAAGACTTCTGTTTGTTTTTTTTTACTCTAGATTGAACATGTTGTGTAATTAAACCTAGCAGTCATAATGAATTTCATCTACTTGTACTGCCTGTATCTTTTTCATCTCTGTAGACCCCAACCCAAGAACAGTAATTGGAGAAACAGACTGCGAGATAAAAATAATTATGAACGTTAACTAAACTATATTGGTCTAGGCCGTGGCTGAAGTGAATTATTTTTATAGCAGGAACTATTATACAACTAATAAAGGTGCATTGTCTGCAATGATAAAGTGCATCCTTTAAACCATATCTTATGGCTTCCATGAATACCGAGGAAAACTTCATAAACCAATTGTGAAGAAGAGAGAGTTCAGACAGTGTATGTGATTATAATGCATCTGAGGGCTTTCTCAAGGTAGCACGTGTGGCATAGAGCAATGGGATTGCTGGATAATGTCCTGTAGCAGTTACACATTTTCCTCTTTAGTGATTTTACCTGTTCAGTGCACAACAAAGAGCAATTTCAATTTTCCTCATCTCACACTTAATATTGAGCAAATCTGGAATGTTTGGATGTTCATCTCTGAAAAAAACATCCAAAGTGTGCCTTCCCTCCTCCCCCAACACATACATTGCACCCTTTCACACAGTGGACACAGAAGGGGACTGTTAATATCACAGCCAATGTCTGAAGATCATTTCCTTGACACTGGAGATTATCCTTAATGGAGAGTGCTAGGGACAAATACTGGCTGCAAAGTCTCTGGCAATAGGGCTCCACAGCACTAAGGAACCCAGACAGAGCCTCAGTGGGCCCATATTAATGTGAAGGCACAGGGCCTGTGCAACTGGATCCAAACTAATCTCCTGGGAGTTAGTGGGTCAGAATCCTAGTTCAGGCTGTGGGAAGGTCAAACCTCATCACTCCTGATGGAAGAATGCATAGGAAACTCTGCAAAAGGAACCTCATGAAGTTTCCTGGCCTCTGTGGGGGTGTTTCCATTTAACACCATGATCTTAGCCCATATTATTTATAGAAAGGTCAACACTGATTACAATAGTCTAACTGCATTTAATTGTGATTATTGTTTTAATGAATGTTCTATCCAGGTGTTTTATAAGGCAGCTACGGGCTCTCATGAACCGAGAGCCAGGAGAGATGTGTTCTGTTTCCAGTTTAAACACACAGAGAGTGTCAAATCCTGGTCTCACTGAAGTCAGTGGTATTTTGACCACTGATTTCATTGGGAAAAGGTTATGCTCTCATGTGTGCCGTATAGGGGAAGTCATTTAACCAGTCTCCGCCTCCATTTTCCCCATCTGTAAAACAGGGATGATAATACTTTCCCCTCTCATTGGGAAGATCGATACTCTTTGTGAGGAAAATGTTACCTAGCTTTACAGGTTAATGCTGTGTATTGTAAAGGTAAATTAATGTGTGCAAAGTTCTTTGAGGTCCTTGTAGAGTAACAGCCGTGTTAGTCTGTATTCGCAAAAAGAAAAGGAGTCCTTGTGGCACCTTAGAGACTAACCAATTTATTTGAGCATAAGCTTTCGTGAGCTACAGCTCACTTCATCGGATGCATGAAGTGAGCTGTAGCTCACGAAAGCTTATGCTCAAATAAATTGGTTAGTCTCTAAGGTGCCACAAGTACTCCTTTTCTTTTTGCTCTAGAAGTGCTACATATTATTAGATGTGTTATCTCTATGGGCAACGTTGCATCACTGAACCCTTTGTGATGATGGAAAATGTTATGTAAGAGATGGCAGATCGTGGTGCAAATCTTTTCCTTGTTTTTTCCAGCTCTGTATTTAAAGGTTCAGCAGTGTGCGTGTATCACTTGTCTGAGATCCAAACAGTGTTCAATGGGCCCTTTGCACATAAGGAAGGTCCTAACCACCAGCTAATTCCATATCAGGGAAGAATTCCATATCCACGACCTGGCACAGTGAGTACTAAAGACATTTATGCAAGTCAGGGTTGGCAACTAATTGTCTTTGTTTAATTTAACGAAATATCATAAAATTGGTGCTAAGGCACAGACTATACATTATATCTAAAATTAGTTGTAATTCCCTCTATCTGCCTGCCTACTTATTTATTTACCTGTCATACACATCACTATAATATCTGAGAACTATTAAAATTATTAAAAAATCAATCTCTCTCTCGCTGGCTCTTTCTGTCCAGCAGGTAGAAGTAAATTATTTCATTAGATGTCTATTATTTTTAAGAGTATGTGTATATTTGAGAGAGAAAGAGAGAGAGGGAGAGAGACAAAGAAAGTGCAGGGGCTATTAAGAGAAGCCAAGTTGAAGAGTTTTGTATTTCACCCTGATTATTCTTGCCTCTTATAGTATTGAGTTCTATATTTTAGGTCCAATGCCCATAAAAGTCTGTCCCCTGCGCTCATGAATCTTCCCCAGTTTTCAACAGTTTCATTATTCCAATGGAACATTGAGTAGGTGTGGTGGAGGTCATGGTTGCTGAGGGAGAGAGTGTCTCAACTGACTATGCCAATCCCATGGAAGATATTGAGAATTAGAAAATAGTCCTTGAAATGTGATGGATGAGAGGCCACGATAATCTGTTCACTGCAACCTGTGTTGCTGCTTCTTTTTGTACCAGTTGGAGCTCTCTCAGGGCCTTGTTTCAAGATATAATGAGTTTCAATAATCAGCCTAGAGATACTGAATGCATAGAACAACATGGCCAGGTCTATGCCTCAAATCTTGTAAGGATTTTTTATAAAATTGAATTGTGCCCTTTTTTGTACAGGTAATGTATAGAGAAGGCCTGCAGTATATATATCCAAAAATGCCCCTTCCCCCAAAACTGCTTGAATTTTACTTCAGAAATATCAGGAGTCCTTTATTTTTACTGGAGGGTCTATGGAGGTTCTCTGAGATGTAGGCAACCCTGTGCACTGTGGCTTAAACTATCCCATGCTGTTCTCCTCTCCTGAAAAACCCTCATATTCTGTTCATATCTCTAGAAGCATTTGCTTGTTATATCATATTTGTGATGAACATCCCAGCTCTTAAAGATTGGCACCATAGCAACCTTTCAGTGTTTCTGAATTGACAAATGAAAATACCCTTATTAGCAATGATCAATCATATGGTTAATTACCTATGAGAGCATCAGCAGCTAGCAGGATTGAATCGGGGACCTCTGGAGCTTAGTGCATGAACCTCTACATCTCTCTCTCTAAATGGTCACAGTGCCACTGGATGGGCCAGAACACCACACCCAGGAGGTGTGTGGGTTACAACTGCACCTGGGCTTTGCAAAGAATAAAAGTCCCAGGGACAAGAGAAATGTAATTCTTTGTAGCTTCGGGAATATCAGTTCAGTCTCTTATGATATTACTGGCTGTCAGATTTAGGACATTCATATCACAAAATCTCTTCAGAGTTTGTTAGTAAATACCTGATGTTCCGCTGTGGTTGAATGGTAGCATTCTTGCTTGTAATTAATTCAAACAGTGTTAATCTCATGAGTTCACTGTTGCTTTAATTTTACTGTTTATGAAAATATAAAATAAATGGCTCATTTAACCAAGAAGTTTCATGCTCTGGTGATTAGTCACATTTCAGTGTTTCTTGCTGCTTCAGGAGTATTGTATCTCTGTATTTTTTCAGCCACTGCCATGTTATTCTTGGTTCATCTTATGAAGGCTTGTGAAGTATTCCAAACAGGGCTAAACAGGGGATCAGGCAGTCACAACGGAAAGGAAAATTTAATTTAGAATTGGGTTTTACATAGTGGCAAAAATTATCTAAATTTATCAGATATGCTGATGGGCTCTGAGTTTGAAGGATCCTGAGAAGAAAGGTTCTTGAGGATTGTTATGGACACCTCAGTATTTGCATTAGTTCAGTGTGAAGCTGCAATTAAAAGAAAAGCCAAAAAGATGGTTTGGTACATTAATAAAGGAAGGCAAAAATAGATAGTATAATAGAAGGACATGATTAGTGATGCGTCTAAACTGGAATGTTAAATCCAAAGCTCTGCACATTTCCAGGGGATTGGAGAGTTGTATCTGAATCTTCTGACTGGAACTCGTCCCTATATTTTTTCTTTGGGTCAAATCCAAACCTCAAGTAGCCTGGTAGTAGTTCAGAGAAGGCCATGAGAACTGCTATCCAAATCACCCCATGTTGAGCGTTCAGCCAAATTTTCCCCCTTCTACTGCCAGTTTTTCCAAGACAAGACATGACTGGACTCTAATATTCTTTCCCCAAGACTCTCCAAATTCTTCTACACAAAAGTCTTTTAACAAGCCATTCCACAAACACACAAGGAAGTGTGTCACTGATTTCCAGTTGTCATGTCAGCCAATTCCCATGGTACCTCCATTGTTCTGCATAATCCAATTCAGTTCAAATCAGGACAACAATCTCATCAAATTTGACTGAACTCTGCATCCTTATCATCTGAAACTGCTTATCCTCTCATCTGTTCCCCTGATGCTTCTCCACAAACCACCCTATTTCATCACAGTCACTAAACAAAACATTTTCTGACATGAGATTTCTGTAGCTTGTCTCTGCTTTTCCTCATTGGCAGAAGGTTCTGTCTCTGACATCATGGAAGGATTAAGGTTTAAATTCCATTTTCCACTGAAGTCAGTGTAGGTGCAGCACCTTTGAAAATATGTCCAGTTTTATTTAGAAGCTTAAATGTATATTCAGATACCTACTTTTGGGCATCCAAGTTCGAAAATTTTGTCCAAAATACATTCTGGGTTAGGAGCCCCTTTCCTGCCAAACATCAATATTGGCCACTGCCAGGATGCTAGATTAGAACAACAAGCAATCTGACCCAATACGGCAAATCCTATGTTCCACTTGCATAAATAGATCTTTCAAATTAAACATTTTTATATAAATGCACTTACAATCAGCCAAAATGCTATAACTATAAATATCACAAATGCTTCAGCATAGTTTAAATGGAATTAAATAAAGGAATACATTCGCTAGGCCACCGGCAGGCTCTGCAGTCTTTGGCTGCCCCTTTACTACATACCAAGCATTTCTTATTTCTTCCACAAACTAAAATTACTTATGGAAAACTTTTATGACATAATTGGCAGCTTCCTACTACATTCAGAGCTGGTTAAGGGTTGTTTCCATTATCCAGACTCTACAGAAATATTTTTGTACCCATAGCTCATTGAAGAATGTACTATAAACCAAAGGGTTCCTCTCCTCCTTCAGTTCATCTCTAATGTATAGGGCTATCCCAGCAGGCTTGTGGGTGCAAAATGTGCTGTGAGTGCAGTCACCATGTGGTTAAATCATCTGTAGGAGAGGGAGTGCAGCAGAGGTACACTCAACTCTCCGAGGAAGGGAACAGCTCATGTTGTACTTCAGTGACTTCTCTGGTTGGCAGCAGAGAGACACAAGCTATGAAGCTTTCTGAGTCCAGTCCTTCATGGCCAAAGGAATAATTTTCATGACACGGGTCTTTGGGTTGGTAACAGAGGCAATGAACTAGTCCAAGAAGGATGTCTGGGACTTGCCTGAAACAACTATCTAATTATCCATCTGCAATTCATGAGGATTTATATGCCAGGGTGGGAATAAATAGGGACAGTTGAATCTGGATAACACTGGAAAACTGGAACTGCCTAGGATCTGTGAGGCAGAAGGTGGGGAACATACAAACGGCCATACTGGGTCAGACCAATGGTCCATCCATCCCACTATCCTATCTTCCAGCAATGGCCAATGCCAGCTGCTTCAGAGGGCATGAACAGAACAGTCAATCATCAAGTGATCTGTCCCCTATCGTCCACTCCCAGCATCTGGGAAATCTGGCCTAGAAGACAGAAAAGGTACCTGTCTTCTAAGGAAGGAGGGCAAGGACAGGTGATATTGGTCTAGGATGCAGGTGAAGGGGGGGAGGCTCTCTGATATAGTTCTGGGAGTGCCTTTGAGTTTTGGGGTCCCTTGCCAAGAATCAGCTTACTTGGAGCCCTCAAAAGCCTGTAGCCAGCCCTGTTTGTCAGTGCTGGTTACAGATTTCTGAAATTTGCCTTGTGTTTCCTGGAAAATGAAAGGCCTGTGAGCTGCAGAAAGCCAGTGGAGTTCTAGAGCAGCAGGAAGTGAAGGAGTTGGCTGGGGCTGAGAGAAGTCATGTAAATAGGTTCCCTACACAGCACAGATTTCTATATTGGAACTGATTTCTCCTCTCCCTGTCTTCTTCCCCACATTTCCCCTAAATACTCACAACCTGTCAGCTCTCTATGGCTGGAATTACTCCCTTGTGAGTACCCAAGGGGACTGATAGATCACAGGATTGATCAATGGGATGGTTCTTCATTCAGTGTAAAGAAAGGGCTAGAGCTGGGTGGGACTCCGTTATCCCAGATTGCTGTGGCGGGAGGGGCAGGAGGGAACCTGTCCCTCATAACACCTCTCTCTATGGGCTCTTCCCATCTCTATCTCACCAACCACAAAATATTATTTCTCTGGAGGGGGGGATGAGCCATCTGCCCCCTGGGGTCTTTTCATTGTCTCACAGTCAAGAAATGAAGGTGAAAGGCAGGGAGGTTCTGCTGTCTTTGTATTGCAGCCCCTTAAAGTTGTACAGACATTGAGTGAGAACTCTCACTTTGGGATGCTAGAGGACTCTTTGAGCTCAGTGCCTTCCTGTTGTTGTTACCAACATCCATTTGGCACACTTAGAATCAAGCTAGGGCGAGGGGACCATTACTGGCTGGTGTGCAGTACCTAATCTGGGTAATCGCTGGATAGCTTGGAAAATTTGTGGGGCTTTGGAGAACAGGGTCATTGTAAGGCCTTTTCCTAGCACTCTACAGAAAGCTACAGATTCTTCTGACAAACCCATGGCTCAGAATTTACCTGTCAAATGTCTCTTCATGCCTTGATGAGACGTAGGGTCAATCCACATTTTACAGGCCCCTGAAAGGAGCAAAGCTCCAGAGCTAGATGAACTGCACAGAAGCTGCCTGGTAAACCCTGTGCTATGCAGCAGTGTATTGTGGGTGACTCTTCCAATGGTAACGTAGATAGGTGCAGGGCACAGATATGCGCAGGCACATAGATATGTGTGGCCATATTGCCTGTTTACATGGACTGCGTGCAGCAGGCCGAAATTTGAGCCTGATTCAGGAAAACACATAAACACATTCTTAGCTTTAAGTGGTGCTTTCACCCAGAGTTAACTGGCCTGGTTGAGGGTACGGGTTAAAGCCCAGATACAGTTTCCATTTGGACTGGGAACCTACTCACTTTGCCATAAGGATGCAGGCTAACTCACCTGTGGGCTGAGGGTGGGTGTAATACCTCCAGTGCCTTCCACTAGTCTCCTTGTCTGCCCAGTTCTCTTAGAAGTCACTGGGAAAGAAACATAGCATGGCTCAGCTTATTGCACCAGAAGCCCTAGTGAAATGAGCACAGAACCAGTGAGGACACAGTAACGGCTTTGCAGTGTGGCTCCTCACACCGGGGTTAGGCTTCCCTGCCTACTCATGTACAGTCTCAAAGGGTCTGGGAAAGGCTCCTTGCATTTTTTCCCTTCTTGTGCATTTGCACAAGGTTTGTCCAAATCTAGCCCTATGTGCACTGAATAATTATAACACACAAGCAGAGGTAGGTACCTAGTTAGGCATCTAAATATACCTGTTGGCCTTTATATCTATTTTTGTACTACCCAGAGGCAAGATCTTCATATCTTTCCCCTTACCAGTCACTTGCATTCTTTGCAGTGAGAACTTTGAGAGCACAAGGAATGCAAAAATAAGGCCCCTCAAGCATGGAGCATTGCCATCAGCCTAGCTTTTAAGAACACACAAATATGTTTGTTTGTTTTGTCCCAGCTGAGGGCAGTTTATAGACATAGCTATTAGAGTACAGCTTTTCCATTATATAAATATAATCATTTTCACATGGAGTATGAAGTGTTTTTTCAAAAAAATGTTACCATGCCGCCTGACCATCAGTCAGTGTTTGTAGATAGATTGAAGATAAAAAAACCCTTGATAGATGCTATGCACTGTTAAGCATTACTATGAATTCTTCCTCACAGTGTCCTGGAGGAGCCTTTACACCCAACATGCGGACAACCAAGGAATTCCCCGACGATGTTGTAACCTTTATTAGGAATCACCCCTTGATGTTCAATCCCATTTACCCAATACACAAAAGACCATTAATCATTCGGACAGGAACAGACTACAAGTATACAAAGATAGCAGTGGACCGAGTTAATGCTGCTGACGGACGATACCATGTCTTATTTCTTGGAACAGGTAAGATGTACTTAACAGCAGCTATGCACGGAATTGTTTTATTTATTTAACTTTGATGTACTGCATTGTAGTTTTTAGTGAATTCCAAACCCTGTACAGCCTATTATCTTCACACATGCTTATTAAAACATAATTACTATATACTTAAGAGATATAATCAGAACAAAAATACAAAGAAAATAAAATGAATATTTATTGTAAAAAATAGAATGGTTCTCATCAGAGACAAAAGCCAACTTTGTTGTGTGCAATGTATGGTCTAGATTTACTCACCATGAGTAGCATCAGACCCATGAGTAGTACCATTAACTTCCATGGATTAATGTACTATTTTCCAGGACTAGGAATATGGGAATCTGACATTGTATTATTACTAATTATGAACATCATAAGCTGCCTGTGAAAAGAATGGTAATGTGGCCAGAAAGTTACAAGGGCAGAAATAACAACTTCACAATAATGTAAAAATATAGAGGGTTTTAGCAAATAGAAAAGGGAAAACTGTATTTCTAGTGGTACTGTATTGTAGAGACTTTCTAAGTCTGATTCTATGATTACAAATATTTCCTTAATAACATAACAAACCAAATTCTGCTCTTAGTTACACCAGCGTGAATCTGTAGCAATTCCATTGAATTCAATGGATGTCTGAACTGACATCAGTGTAACTAACAAGTCTAGTGATTTTCATTAAAACTGTAAGGTTAGAGGATAGTGATCCAATTTACTTTTCAAATGTATTGTGACATGATTAGAATTGCAGAGAACGATCAAGCAGTGTCAGGGAAATAGACTAAAGTAGCTGATCTAGGGCTGGATCCTGAAAGCCCTCTGCATCTGGACCTGCCATTGACTTAGTGGGGGGCTGTGCTTGAGAAGGGCTTGTGGCCTGGAGCTCTGATAAACTAAAATCCAGGGTTATTGATTCTATTTGTGAGCACAGAGCAGTTTCAACTAAAAATAAAGCAGATAATCCTATGAGAACAGGTTTGTCTCTGAACTTCAGACAAGTCTTATAGAGATGTGGAACTACTGTTTCTGCCAACAAACTACCATTTAGGCCACATGGGTTTGGGAATTACCATCCTTGTATTAGACTCAGGAAACCAAGGCTAAAAATCTTTCAAATCACCAGACTTTTATGAGGAGGGGATTAAAAGAAACTCTCTTCCCTCTTCTTAAAGGAAGTCCCCAAACACCAAAGGAAATAAGAATACAGAAAAGCTCTGTTATTGTTCCCATGGCAAACCATCACCAAGGGCCTCCATTCACTATGTCGTGATTCATCAGAATGACACTCACTCTCTGTAGTGGCTAGCGTACATCATTATAAGGCATGGCAGCGATAGGAGACGCATAGAGCTTTGGGTATTGAATTACAGCAAGAATTTAGTGAGTTTTGGATCTGGGCATTCTTATTTTTCTTGGCCATCTGATGCAAAATTAGTTTTAAAATTGCCTTAAAGTCTCTTGGTTTTGCTTTAGTTGTCAGGTCATCAGACTAAATAAGAAACTAGTTAAGACACTTTTTTTCTTAGCAAGTATCAGCATTACTAGTAGGCCTAGTGAATCCAATGTCCACCCAGGACCTTTGGATCCTTCAGGGTTTAATTTGACACAGTAGGTCCTATATCGCCTTTCCCAATACACAAAAGACCATTAATCATTCGGACAGGAACAGACTACAAGTATACAAAGATAGCAGTGGACCGAGTTAATGCTGCTGACGGACGATACCATGTCTTATTTCTTGGAACAGGTAAGATGTACTTAACAGCAGCTATGCACGGAAGAAGCAAAGAAGGGTGCTGTGCATGCTACTGTGGAAATCTCTAGAGAAACACTTATACATGCCCTCCCTACTTATTGTTCACATAGATTAGCATCAGCCATGTCTTAACAACAACAAAAAAATCTTGGTCTTCTACCAGCATAGCTTCTCCTTGCCAATTCACTGTTTTTAACCACACAAATACTTTGGCATGCAATCGAGCTTTCAAATGAACATTTAAATGTCAGTATGGTTTACAAGTGTAAACTAGTATCATTTGTCTAAACATATGGTGTGTGTTTTTTAACTAGAGGAAAAAATGCTGCTAAAGATTAATTAAGAAGCCAAGCCATATAAGTCTCCAGCTAACACAAGGTACATTTTATAGCAGTTACAAAATATAGTATATATTATACTATACAATATACAAAATAGTAGTAATAATTAATAATGTGCTGTACATATAAAGTGCCTTACATTTTTGATGCTTTGGACAATAATGATATTTAGCATTTCAATAGTTCTTTCCATCTAAGGCTCTCAAAGCACTTTACTAATTTTATTAAACTGAAACTCATAAATGATGTCACAGGTTTTAATGATGAACAGTAACTTCAGGCCGAATCCAACTTGAGTCAATAAAAATACTCCCGGTGACTTGAAGTGGGAGTTGGAGCAAGTCTCAAAGTCAACAACTGAATATTAGCAAATTACTCCTCATCAGTTCCATTGAGGAGGATAAATACAATCCATGGCTGAGTCCCTTAGCTGCTCTCTGTGATGCCTAACCAACCTATAAAATGAGGTTAAACTCTTCCTGAGTTTAACCTCATTTTATAGGTTGGTTAGGCATCACAGAGAGCAGCTAAGGGACTCAGCCATGGATACACAATGAGCAAGTGGCTCATTAAAGGCATAAACATACCTGGGCTGGTTATATGTGTTTGTTTTCATTCTATAATCTGCCAGCACATTGTCCACTGCAGGACAATTTGTGCATTATATGTAAGCATGGATGTTACTTATCGATTTATACTTGGGTCAAAAAGACCCTTTTGACCCTTGCGGTCCCTTCTAACCCTTCTATGATTCTATGAAATCCAATTTAGTGCACCATCTCAAAGAGTTAAAATTAGAACCACAACTGCTGAAAACAATAGACTTGATGCCCTGTGATATATACTATTTATAATTTCTGCTAATCTATTTTTTTGGACGTTACAATTCCTGGGTGGTGCAGAGATTCTTCTGAAGATGCTAATAGCTTCATAGCCCTGCCATAAAATAAACATATGACATAGGTACAGTGCCTCTCAACCCTGGTAAATAAAAATGATCAAATTTCTGTCTCTGTGAGGAAAGACTCTACCCTTTTCCTTGGCTCTGTGCTTTCTGTGAAGCTCAGGAGGATTCGATAAAGATATTAATGGTAAGAAGAAGTGCAGCGAGGATTTCCTCTTATGTAAGTTCATCCTAGAAAATGCAAAATTGTATTGTATAACAGCATTTCAGTTGATAATTTCTCGGGAGCCCTGAGCCCCTTAGCAGTGGAGAATGGGCCTTGGCACCTGGTAACAATTACACTCAGTCTCTGATGGTGAGTTACTGCTGCTGAACTGAGATGTTGCCAGTCATGTCTGTCACTGTCAGTGACCTGTCTCATGCTGCATATCGGAGTGTTTTATGTTGTGCCAGATGCAGAGCACACAAAATGTTTAGCTTCCTGCGCCTCCTTGAGAGTCTCAGTAATAAATCAGTTCCTGAGTGCAAGTGAACAATAACAAAAGGAGCTCTAGGAACCCCTGTATTTTTCATCATGTAGCCATGGCACAGGAAGGGTACAGCCAGCCATGTCTTTTTTTTACACTAAAGTGAAATAAATGCAATATTTCTTTGCACCCGCAGCCAACCATGTCAAACTCACTGTAACTGTTCCTTGCCAAGAGTTAATTTCAGTACAGTACTTCTTTTCTAAGCTACGTGACTAGTGAAATAAATCCCATAGACTGACATTGTTCTTGAAACATTACACACAGCTTTTCTAATGATAACGATCTCGCATTTACACTGTGCCTTTCATCCTGAAGAATCCCAAAGAACTTTACAAAACCTGCCAGGCTGATGCGAAGGAAGGCTTGACACAATGGGGATCTCTACACCCACCACTGAAATGGAGGTGCCTGTGGGGTGAAAACCAGCAACTACTTAATGGTAGATAGACATGTGTAGAATACCTTCTCATCCCAATAGAAACCACAGCTGTAATTAGCTGGGCACAGTGTAATTACCCATTTGCATATTTGGCGAGGACAATGAGGCTAATATCCTTTCGTCTATGTCATCTGGTCAAGACCTTGGATTTAGATCTCTTCTTCACTTACTCTGCTTCTTTGTTAGGCTTGTGCTTGTCTAATTTTGCAGCTCATAAAGCATTTCATTTCCCTTGCATTTTATTTTAATTACATTACTCCATGTCTCAAACCTCCAAATTCTACACTTTATCCCCTGGTAGATTGTTTTCCCTTTTAGTTTAAGAAAGACAGCAAAGCAGCATGCAGGCATTTTCTTAAGGTTAATATTTATTTTTTAACTTTGCGACCTACCACTTGCACTTCCAAAGTCTTTGTGCAGAGTGCACCAGATTGCACAATGCTTAGACTATGCATGCTTTCTTTATTGTTGTTAGTGTTATGGAAATATTTAAATGTCCACGTCAGGTTCAGGCACATTCAGCAGTCGTTGGCCATCCTTAAGCATTTTCTCAGCTCCTATAAGACATGAGGTCATACAGCTTTTGAAAAGGGGGCTAAATTACTATTGTAAAAGGTGTTTCAGATTTCAGGATGATTTAGCACAGTTTCATATGTTTAACTTGGGCCGTGTGCGTGTGGTTTTGTCTCCAGTGTCTAACGTTGTGTGTGCTTGTTCAGTGTTTCTAATTATCTTTCCGTCTCTCGTCCAATTGTTTGAACCCTTCATTTGAAAGACTGGTTGCATTTGGCACTTTCAGAGCATGAGGTTAAAATATGGATGCCACATATGTGACTAAATCCCTGGAGTACTAGCTTTTGTGATGTTGGCTGTCTTTTTGGAAGACTAACTCTCACTAACAACAGTAGTATCCAGCAATGGAATAACTCATAACATGTAATGAACTACAGATTGTTACAGAGCTATATAATCTGGTGAGAAAAGCAAGCCTTAGGTTCACTAGTTGGAGTTCTGTGTTTGCGCTCTGGAAGAAGGTTTTACACAAGAGCGATACCAAAGGCAGCCTGGTTTCCCAGGTCTACTCAGGCATAGTGAGCGAATCATTCAAAGTGTTATGATGATCATCTCCTCCAAAGCTTTTTTACCCTTATAGCCATTTTAGGAGTTGCAAATTCCCTCCCAGGATCTGTATCCTGAGATCCCTACTCAGTTCTTACTCAAACTCGCGTTGACTCTCAAGAGTATGGAAATGGAATGAGTAGACACTGAATGAAGATCTAAGTAGTTAGCCCAGTAATTTTTTGCACTTACGAATTGCTCTTTGGGAGAGACCTCAAAGGGCTTTACAGACTGTTCATTACGTTTCACAGCAAGTCCATAAGTTGAGCAAGTATTATATCCATTTCAAGATGGGGTAAGCTGAAACATTGAACAATTAAGTGACTTTGACCAGGCCATGCAGCAAAACAGTGACAGAGCCAGAAAGAGAGAGCCCAGGAGGCCTGGCTGTCAGTACTTAGCTTTAACTGCTAAGCAGTACAACCATTCATCTCAGAATCTCACGTGCTGTCCCATGCCTGAAAGGGTTTCACACAAAGAGAGTTTAGGCATCATGGAAAACGTATTCTTTTCTTTTTACTTCTTTATTTCAAGTCAATGTAATGCTTATGAAATGTGCCCAATCAACGACCTTAAGGCATGAGTTCACAGACTCCATCTGCCCCGCTACAAGAACAACCAGGGCAAAAGCACTTCTCACGCTGCCCCACCAATCTTCCTTATGCCTCAACATGAGGGACCCCTCAAAGGAGGAGACCTCTCCATAAAATGTTTAGCATGGTAGCAGTTAGTGTCAACTGTGATGGTGGTTTTGATGATGTGCACAGCCAGCTCTTTGATTTGTCGATTTTTTTGTGGGATTGTTGTTTGTTTGTTCTAAGTCTTTCTTTGAAGTTGGCAATACTGAGCTACAATGGTCATTGTGGAAAAGAACGGTTGGTGGTAATTTGGAAAGAGAGATGTAAACTCAAATCTCTCCTCTTCAATACATTGTATGTCAGCCAAACAGCTCTGCATTTGATATCACTATTCATTATTATGTACCTCCTTTGTTATACACTGTGGGTCAGGTCATCAGCTGGTGTAAGCAGGCATAGCTCAACTGGCTTCTACAGGACTCTGCTGATTTGCACAACCAGAGGATCCTGTAACTTATTCATTTTTTCTTTCACATTGTTCTCTTCCTCTCTCTGTGTTCCTTTCTTCACAGTCTCGCTCTCTCTCCATTTGTTTTCCACTCTGCCTACTCTCTGCTCCATTTCCAAGCCTAGGGGATGTTTGCTCTTTTTCCTCTTGCTGTTCACTCTTTCCAATCCCTCATAAGCAGATTTTGATCCCAGTAACATTCGAGTTCAAGTCAAGCTTTGAAACCTGTCTTGTTTGAGAAGGTTTGGCATGAAAGAAATTGCATTCTCTCATTATTTATTATTTGTATTATGGTTGTCCAGAGTCCTCAGTCAGGACAGAGACCCCCTAGTGTGCTGAGCATTGTACAAACACAGAGAAAGACATGATCCCCGTGCTGAAATGTGTGTGAAAAATAATAGGAGAGAAGGGGAAGGGAGCATGAGGTTAATAGTAATAAGATCATGCTGTTAAATAGGTTAACTATAGGCCTAATCCAGAATTTACTGAAGTCAATGGGAGTCTTTATATTGACTTCAGTAGGCTTTGGATCAGGCTCTATATACGCGATTAGATTGTTCCAAATCATGTAAGAGTTTGATTTATATTTTCAGAGTAGCAGCCATGTTAGTCTGTATCCGCAAAAAGAAAAGGAGGACTTGTGGCACCTTAGAGACTAACCAATTTATTTGAGCGTAAGCTTTCGTGAGCTACAGTTCACTTCATTGGATGCATTCAGTGGAAAATACAGTGGGGAGATTTATATACACAGAGAACATGAAACAATGGGTGTTACCATACACACTGTAATGAGAGTGATCAGGTAAGGTGAGCTATTACCAGCGGTAGAGCGGGGGTGGGAGGGAAACCTTTTGTAGTGATAATCAAGGTGGGCCATTTCCAGCAATTGACAAGAATGTCTGAGGAACAGTGAGGGTTGGGGGGGGGAGCGGAATAAACATAGGGAAATAGTTTTACTTTGTGTAATGACCCATCCACTCCCAGTCTTTATTCAAGCCTAAGTTAATTGTATCCAGTTTGCAAATTAATTCCAATTCAGCAGTCTCTCGTTGGAGTCTGTTTTTGAAGATTTTTGACAAAGAATTGCCACTTTTAGGTGTGTAATCGAGTGACCAGAGAGATTGAAATGTTCTCCAACTGGTTTTTGAATGTTCTAATTCTTGACATCTGATTTGTGTCTGATTTATATTTTGGAATTCAAATTAACCCCAAACTCAAAGCGAAGCTCATCGGTCAACCTTGTAAGGTCCGCTGAAACTTGTGCAAACTAAAGTTGGTGGATTTTGCCCAGACCTGTACCTGCTCTCTGAACAAGAATACCGCTTCATCTTTGGAACTTAACTCAGTATTTCCAGAAAGTGCTATTGAGATGGCTGCTATGTTGGTCAACACACCAGGCACTGAACCAGGGACCTGCAGACACATGTAATGCACACTGACCAGTGGGTTATATAATGCCAATGCCAATGATTATCTATGGCTAGGATACTATTAACTGCGGGGCAGGAAAGCAATCATAACAGCTTTCTTTATTAGTTTATGTGGCTGTAGTCTCTAAAGAAAAGGTTTCAGAGTAGCAGCCGTGTTAGTCTGTATTCGCAAAAAGAAAAGGAGTACTTGTGGCACCTTAGAGACTAACCAGACCATGTGTGTATAAATCTCCTCACTGTATTTTCCACTTTATGCATCCAATGAAGTGAGCTGTAGTTCACGAAAGCTTATGCTCAAATAAATTGGTTAGTCTCTAAGGTGCCACAAGTACTCCTTTTTTTAAAGAAAAGGTGAATGTCACTAGTCAGTAATGGAAGTTATCAGGTCTCGATTAGGGATTGAGGTCTATCGTTCCAAGAGTTTTGTCGTTTCGAAAGAAACTAATATACAGTACTTGACCTTGCTACAGTAGGTGATAATACCCATGTTGTATAGAGACAGATAAGGGGAGAAGAGGTCTATCATGTGAAGCTATGGGCCAGATCCTGAGAGGTGCTGATGTCAGAGGAAGTTCCAAGTTCTCAGCAACTCTCAGAATTTTGTCCACTGGAAATTGTGGAACAAGACAGAGGGGAAAAAGTATAAAACAGTGGTTCACATGGTGTAGCGTAAAGGCCACATGTTTAAGGAATTGTAGCAGGAGACCAAAGAGGCCATTGAAGAGAAAAGTAACATGTAAATGAGAATCTGCTTAAGAAAGAAAGAAAGGAAGAAAGAAAGAAACGGTGAGCTAGGAACTCAGATTATGGTATCATGCAAAGAGCAACTTCCAGATGACAGAAGCTTAATATATTGTAGCTCCTATGGGTCTCAGCTGGGGAAAGACTCCTTTTTGGTTCACATTCTACAGAGCTCAACCAATAGACGGGCTATTTGAACTAGGGCTGCACCCACCTACCACTCAGCCAGACCTCTACTCTCCTTGCCTCTCTCTCTTTCTCTCTGTTACAACATGGGTATTGAAACCTACTGTAGTAAGGTCAAGTGTTGTGTATTACCTACAGAGAGACCAATGAAAGGCATAAATCTGCCATGTAGCTTGGTATATTCTAGTGTTTAGCAGACACAATGGCTTGTCTCCTAATTTAGTAGAACTAACACATTCTTTGTCAAATTCATCTTTGGAGTGACTCTAGAGAAGTCAACAGAGTTACTCCAGGAAAGAAATTGTCCCTCTATTTGTTTGATTTTTATAGGATCTTGTTGTGAATATAACTGACTTACATTCATTCTGTGTCCTCTTGTACCTTGCTTTAAGGACAATAATGAACTGGAAAACACATCAGACTGTGTGTAATTTTGCATACCTCGTGTCCATTACTGTTTTGCCAGTATCCTTTCCAACATTCCTTTTGACCCAAGAATTTAATTCCATTAACAGAAGTGAACAAACAAGATTTGCAACAAAACTCAAATGTAGTTATTCTGAGATGAACACATAGAAGTGCACTTGGTTTGACAACCACTGTTCTTACAGTCTAGAGAGCTAAACATTTTGGAAAAGGGACTAGGAAAGCCATCTGGGGACAATTATTTTTGTTTCACTTACCAAGGAAAAGACTGAACAATAACAGTAAAACTAGTGTTATTGTGTATTGTTAGGGAACAGCCCACAGGCCAAGGTTAATCCTTGCATAAAATTGTTTTTAATGAGCAATTTTCCACTGTCATGCTTTACATTGCATAAAATAAGTTGAAAATATAGCAGGACTAGTAAGCACAGTAGAGTGGTGTGGGGATTCCTTATGAAAGGGAATGTATCTGGAGATAAGGATCTGGCTTGTCATGTTAAAATAATATTGAGACAACGGGCAATAAATTGAGATGCAAATGGGAAATACTGTCCGCTTATCCTGTTTTATCAAGGCATTGCAGAAGCTAATGATTCAGGAACCCAGTTTTCAGATGTGGAGTACCTTATAAGGAAAACAAGTCCCTGAATTTGTGTGCTCATATCCGTGCTTAGTTATGTAAATACCCATGCTGGTCTCCTACTGTAAGTTCTAATTTCAGCAACCCATTTCAGGGTTTGTGCATTGAAGACCAGTTCACAGTTTTAAATGTGTGGAATGGATTGCTACATAGATGAATTACACTTACTTTTGTATGAGTCAGACCCATATTGCATGTGTGAGGATAGGAAGGGTCTGTACCAATGTACATTTGAGTATTTTACATCCTGTAAGTGAGGTTTAGAGGACACAGGACAGGCAGTTGAGAGTATATTCCAAAATTCATGACAATCAGCAACTCCTCCCCACCACTATATTGTATATCCTGATATTGAGGGAACAAAGGACGTTGCTGGAGAAGAGTCATAACACAATGCTGTGAAGGGAGGTGAGAAGGAGAGGGAATAGAGACAGACTATGTGTACAAACTACACGTATTCATGACTTGACTGGCTTTATAGAGGTAAAGGTTAGTGCCTTATCCACACACACACACACTCTTCATCTCAGCTCCATGGAAGGACATTCCACAGTACTCAAGGAGCTTAGGGATTGTGTAGGTCCTGGCAGCCAGTAAACCTCTTTCAGGTCCTCACAGTTTTGCTAATGCTGACACCCTGTCCAGACCACTGGGGTACTGTCAAAAGATTTAGTTTCAGGAAAGTTTCTTCTGAAAGAACTGGTTTATCATGTCATTGCATAATGAGGACAAACGATAACCATAGAACAAATCCTCATGAAATATTCATGGCTAACATTTGCTGAGCACGTACAGTTGATAGCTATACATTTTTTTATATCTTGGCTACTTTAGGTTTCTTGATGTAATGTTAAAAAACAACAGTGTGGTTTAGGTGTGTGGTCAGGATTATTGTACATGAGTACAGTTATTTATTTTGAAGCCAAAGTATGCCTATCTGCTGGCTTACACTGCGGAAAAAGAATTATTTAAATTATTTACAGCAACCAACTTGCATTCTAACTCCAGCTATGGAATGTAGTCACTGACCTTAAAAACAAAATCACAAGTCTCCCGCTTTTGCTTTCCTCTGTCAACATCATAGATTGCCTGATGGGAAGCTCAGATCACCTGCCTACAGGCAGAAACACACACACACACACACACACACACACACACACCCCTCTAACATTTTACTGACCTGCTCAATTCAACATTATTATTGAAACATTTCATGACAAAAGGGGGATACAAACTTTTTGCTCTTTCTCCTCTGTGACAATATGGAGCAAAATAGGTTTGTTATAGTCAGTCTGAGTTCTAGTCCTTCCTGACAAGAGGAACCCATAGCCAGGGGTGCTGGAATAATTTTTATGGTGCGGGTGCTGAAAGCCACTGAACTAAACTGTAAACCCTGTATATAATGGAAACCACTTCAAGCCAGGAGGTGCTGCAGCATCCCCAGCACCCCTAGTTCCAGCACCTAGGTCCATAGCCCTTTTTTCATCCAAGACTATGTCTACACTACGAGATAGAGGTGTGATTCCCTTGCTTGTGTACACATGTTTGTGCTAGCTGTCATTGAACTAGCATGAGTATAAATTACACTGTAGCCTCAGTGGCCCAGATAGAGGCAGCAGAAGCTGAGTGCTGCTGAATACGACCCCGCTGAAACCGATGGGCTCGGCAGGGCTCAGCAGTGCAATAGCAGCTATACCGCTGTGCACTCTCACACTAGCTTTGTGAGAGCTAGCCCAAGTTACGTGTACATGAGCAGAGGAATCACACCCCTATCTCGTAGTGTAGATATAGCCCAAGGCTCACGGTTTTCTGAAGAGCCAACAAAGTCCTGGCTGATCAGCATAAAATTAGTTGCTAAGATCCTCTTTCTGGTCTACCATTCTTACCATCTCAAACCTTTCTTTGAGTCCATCTTCTGACACTGCCTTTTCCACTGCATCAAATACAATACATTTGTCCCTACCTTGGAGGCCCTAAAACAATGGAGTCCTGGTTTATAACGGGGGCCCCTGGGTGCTATGGTAATGCTAATAATTAATATAATATAAATCTCTCCCATTTTATCTGTTTCTATATCATATTGTGTCACCTCACACACTGCCTTCAATGTCATCCCTTTCTCACAGAACATCCTCCCTGAACAAATCCTTGAACAGCCTCTCTGAACCATAAAGCCACTACCTTCCCATCTTCAAGTCCCACCTCAATCCCCATTTCAAATGTCATGCGAGCAAATTGATTTTGTGGACAAAGACTACATGCTACTATGTGTTTTTATGACGCTGCTGTGGGAGACCAGTTTTCGAGCATTCCTCATGGGCATCCTTGATTCTCATGTGGATAAAAACAATGGCTTCTGTTGCTACATAAGGCCCCAATTATTGATGGTGCACACCAATCCACACTGGCGAAGGCTTGCATCTCACCCATGCTAAAACTGATTCTTGCACTGAAATTTGTACCATGCAGATTGCTTACATGTTATTAGTTTCTGTTATATGTTGCCAGGAATTGCACATAAAATTCGGCATTGTATCCATTTCTCCATTCCTTTGTTTCTGTTGTGTTTTGAGATTGTAAACTCTTTATGGCAGGGGCTGCTTCTTCCTCTGTGTTTGTATGGCACCCAGTACAGCGAGGACCTAATTCTGATGGATACCTATGGGTGCTATAAAAGAATAATACATAAATGAATGAATAAATAAATATCTGACCATGACTTTATCAAAAAAAGTGTGAGAAAAGTCTAATCCCTTTATACATCTATTGTCTGCTTGTATGAATCACACTAGGAAGAGTTATTACAGATATTTTAAAATCAAACACAAAGTTATTGGGCTCATTACAGGAGTGACTGGATGAAGGTCTATGCTCTGTGTTCTACACGGGGTCAGACTTAGATGATCTAATGGTCCCTCCAGATCTTAAAATCTATGAATTTATGAAAATCATTTCCACCCTTCTCTCCACTAAGCTTCTTCCTCTAATATTTTTTCCTACTTGGTAAGAATTCATCTGTTCTCTCTCTCTATGTTCCAGATCAGGGGACTGTACAGAAAGTTGTTGTCCTACCCACCAACTCTTCTGCAAGTGGAGAGCTCATTTTAGAAGAACTGGAGGTTTTTCAGGTTTGTCTTGCTCCCCCTTTCATTCCTCATTCACACAAACATTTTGGTCTAAAGGACTTTAGCAAGGGTGACTAGCACTTGATAAAAGATCAAATAAATTAGTAGAATGTCAGCTTGATGCCCTCCAGCTGAAGGAAGTAGGAATAAGGTCATGTCTAGTGTACTGTGGAGTGTAAATGGGCTTAAATCCTTTTTTTTTTCTTTTTTGCATTCAAATGCCTTGTATTTCTTATGTCGTCATCCTGGCTCAAAGGATTTTGATAATTACATTTTTTAAGAGGTCATGTTATACTGGCTGCCAGCAGGAGACTTTTATCATTGGCATCACATATTGAGGCAACAGCCATTTGCAGCTGGAATCTCAGTTTTTCTTTTTCTTTCTTTCTTACTTCTTTGATTATACGATAAGCTTTCTGATTACGAGCCACATTTTGAAGCAAACTAGTGTTGTTTTTACTTTGCTCCAGTTCTTTAAAGCCAGATGTCACTGGAGTCAAAAAGCTTTAGGCCTAAATCACCGTAAGCTGAAAAGAGGCATAAACAATTAATGGCAAAAATAATAAAAGAGTCTCTCTCTGTCAATCATTCTAGCTGCCTGTTAGAACAATAAGGAACTGTTTACCCCACTGGTGAAAGCTCTTTGAAATTTGTGAGTGGACTATCATTTACCAGGTAGACTCAGGGAAAGTGATGGGGATCTGGGCTGAGCTGCACTGCACCCAGGGCAGCTCAGCCTGTTGTGCCAAGGGCCTGGGCAGCCCGCTTGCTATGGTGCGGCTAACTTGCTGTGTAGGCACATGTGGAAAGGGAAAGGTCATGGCTCCATCTCCTCCCAGCCCTCTTTGGGCGCACCAAGGAAGCATACCCTCTTCTCCCCTGTGGACAGAGGCCCTCCCTTGTGCAAGCCATACAAGGGACTGCCGTCTCTCCACAACCTCCTCCTCTGCACACCTTCATACACGCCTGTCCCAACCCATGTTCCACAGTCCCTTTGTACCCCAGGATGAGTCACCTGTGAACTTAAATGATCCTGTTATGCCTTGTGTGGAAAACTGAGCCTATTTTTTTCAAAAAGTGCACATGAATCATATTTTATGGGACTTCTTTCACCAGAAATAGTATTCATTCCATTTTGAGCAGTGGAAGCTAGGCAGGGAAAGCAAGGGCTCATGGGAAGTCTGTACCAAAGCCTGGGAGAGAACCCAAGGTCAGGACTCTCAGTCCCCTGCTTGGTCTTCTCATCATTACATTCTGAGCCCCCAAGGTCATTCTAGCATAAGCTCAGGGCTCAAAACATATGTAGTTGTGCTGGGGCTTTACTAATGACTCTCAAAAATAGAGGGGACAAGGGTAGCGTAGGCTTAGTGTTAGTAAAGGCCTAGACTAAGTAAAGCATGTGGTACTGCTGTCAAGTATTTTCTTTTTGAAAAGTAGCTCTGAGAGGGAAAGTGGAATCTGAGGCCCAAGGTGGCATTTGACAGATTGCAGTGAGAAAAATGGCTGGAGCAAAGCTATTTAATCTTGTTTCCATGCAAGACAGAAGGGACAGGGCCACAGAACAGCACTGCAGACACAAATCGGGGACATTTTGATCTACTTCAGTGTTTGTGAAAATGAGACACTGATAGAACTGTTCAAAGCAAGGGGGGAATAGGCACTGTATGCTTCCCACACACTGACCTCTGCAAATTTACTACCCATTAGACATGAACTGGCAGCAACACCTTATTAATCTGGCCATTTACCCCTTACAGCTATGTCAATATGACTCATTTCTCACCTACTAAACTTTTACTGCTCCAGTCCTGAGCCCCAGCATCTGCCTGTGCACTTTTGTTCACCTCAGGTATTTATATGTCCCACACTACTGTAGCATCTGAGCACCCTATAATCTTTACTGTATCTGTCCTCACAGCATCTCTGTGAGGTAGGGAAGTACTACAATCCCCCATTTTACAGATAGAACTGTAAAACTGGAACTGAGGCCCCGAAAAATCTAAGCAACTTGCCCAAGGTCACACAGAAAGCTTATGGTGGAACATGGAATTGAACTCACATTTCCCAGCTCCCAAGTATTCAGTCCTGAAGTGCTACAACCCCACAGTCCCAATTCTGAGCTCCTCCCAATCTCTGCAAAGCCCCTTGCAATTCCAGCCCTGGGCCTCCTCACAGCTCTTCTGGTGTGCCACACTTTAATCCTGACCTACCACAATGGCATCCGTCTCTTGTGATTACTATAGTAAATCCTTGCTCCCCAAAATAATGATTACCATTACTGTTGCCATCACTGACACCATTAATTTTGATGAGAATAATGGATTGTTTCATTGGTTTAACACAGTGGATGTAATAACTCCAAAGGATGTTCTTTAACATTCCGTTTCACACAGATAATAAGTCACTGAAAACTACATACAGTAGTGTGCAGTGTCCACTGAGTACACTGAGCAAAAACAAAAATTCAGTAACACTTCACATCATTTGTAATGTTGGCATTTCTTGTTGATTATCTAAAATCATGTGTTAGACAGTAACCAAAGTGCATGCGTTGTAGATACAGTGTGGAAGAAATATTAATTCTCCTTGTCCGGATCATGTGCTAATTACGTACGAGCTGTTACATGATTCCTGCATGCTGTCACCTTCCAAGAACAAAGGCTGTGCCTTCCAAAGAGAGAGTGATGGTTTGCAAACACATACTGCCTATCTGTAGTGGTGAGCCAGCTCTTAAGAGCTGTTCTGCCAGAAGTGTGAGAGAACTTGTTAATGTGTCTTAGTCAAGTCCAGAGGTTCATGCAGCCAGTATATTTACTGACTCAAACTTTGTGTTTATGTCATATTTGTTGAGTTGTGGCAAAAGATGATTAGGTGTGAATGACATCTCCTCAAGAGTCTGGAAAAGAACAGTTTATCTAGAAATGACTGTGGCTTAGAAAACGTTAAAGTTTAATGTCATGACATAATAAATAAAAGAAGGCATATAAATGTGATTTGTCTTTCAGAATAATGCTCCCATAACAACAATGAAGATTTCATCTAAAAAGGTAAAGAAAAGTGGAACACTCATTCAATGGTTATTACTGGAGGACAGAATTAACGTAAGGTCCTAAAAAGGCTAACTAGGATGCACCATACTAAATACAGGCACACAGATCTTCAGTGTAGCACCTTTGACTCCCAGTTTTCTAAGGATCTGTGCCAGCACCATCAGGACAAAATCCACTAGTGCATTGTTCAATATTAGTTATTTTCAATTGATAAAAAGTGTCAACAGTCCAATTAGGGAACAAAAAAAGTCCCATATAACTAATCACATCACAATCCATAGACTGAAGCTATTTGTCTAAATTATTCATTCAGAGCTTGGGGAGTATAGGAATGGTGGTATGGTGCCTGTGATGAGGTTGTATCTGTCAAGCTAATTCATAATGGCTATTTTGACATGAATCATTAATATGGTGATGGTGATCATAATAGTTGTGTGACTGCACAACCAAAATAAAATGTAGCTAAAATTCTGTATTCAAACAATTTCACTTTACTGAATTGTGCCCAAGACTTTTCAGAAGTATTAATTAATTAATTACTATTTCTGAAATTAAACTCAATGAGATCTGCCAGCATAATGAGAGAGAGGGACTCAGGCCACCACAGTTCAGGTATGCTCAGATCCAGGGTTTATTTCCACTTTAAGAAATGCTATTTAACTGGCTTTTGGTTAGAACCAGTCAGTTTGCTCCAGATTCTGATGGCTTCACTCACCTTGAAAGATCCTTACTCCATGAGTGGTCTCATTGACTCCAGTGGCCCCATTGGCCTGGAGTAAGGTTCTGTTTAAGGTAAGAGTCTCAGAATCTGGTCCATAGTGACCTCTAAGTTTTGAGTTTATGAGAAATCCAACTAGAGGCTTTGCACAATATTTCTTAAGGAGACTGTATGCAGAGAAGTTACTTAGCTCAAAGGCTTGATTCAGCAATTCTCACTAAGGACCAAGTCCTCAAATCTGAACTATATTAACTCAGACCTGCTGCAGCAGGACAAAATAATGAGACTCAATGTCCAAAAAACCATTAGCATTCTCCATAGCATTTTAAGAATTTTCTAACAGGAGGTGATCATGTTATAGGCATATTAACCTGAGTGATTTCTGTTTATTTTGGTTTTGAACCCTTTAGTGGCTCACCTCTCAGTTTTCAGTTAATTCCAAAACGAATTGAAGGCTTTATGCATATGTTAACTAAGCTCCTGAGTGGAGCTGATCCTCTAGGCTCCACATCTGTAATAAACATTTCCATTGCCTTCAACAGCAACAGTTGTATGTGAGCTCGGATGAAGGGATCACGCAGGTATCTTTGCATCGCTGCCGTATCTATGGAACAGCCTGTGCTGACTGCTGCCTAGCCAGAGATCCTTACTGTGCTTGGGATGGCAATTCCTGCTCCAGGTTCTACCCAACAGGGAAGAGGTGAGGAGTCTGATGAGATTTGCAAGAAAAGTACAAATCAGGGGTTTACTTTCATATGTAATCATGGGTCATGTAATGTGATAGCAGAAGGGGGTTGTTGTTGTTGCTGGCTTCTTTAAAAATAATACTGAAATACCTGTTGTATTTGGCATTGCACACTGACCAAAATTATCTGCTAAAGAGGTCACTTTTTATATTAAAAGCAATATATTGTGAAAGAAAAATTTCATTCTAATTTTAATGCAACAAGCACCTAATCCTCCTCTGGTGTACAATATGTGCACCAATGTGAATGGAATTACACTGAGGTAATGGTGATGTGGGAATAGAATCAGAATCCAATGATTCCTTTGCCTTTGCTTAAATTGCTGTGGATATAACTATCATGGTAATCCCTTTCATTCAGCATAATATCTGAGAGTTTGTGTGGTGCATTAAATCTTTTTATTCTGTGTTTCTCCTCACTGAAAAGGACTATTTATAGGGAAACAAGTTGGTTGGGAATTTTTCAGTGAGTCACTTTTCATCAAAAAACACTGATTTGTTGACAGAAAACTATTCACAGGGTCTTTTTCGACAAATCCCCTGACTTAAAAAATGTTGGAATGAAAAGTTTGGAATTGTCAAAACATTCCATTTCAATATTTTTGAAACAAACCAAAAACGGAATCATATATTCCGGTTAAAAATGTAGACCAAAAAATATTAAAAAAAGAAAAAGTAGAAATCAAAACAAAACATTTACAAATTATTGAAACAAAAGGTTTTGATTGGTATGAACCAATTTTTAAAAAAAATTCTATTTGCAAACATTTTTGAGATTTTGACTTTTCAACCCCATTCATGATGGTAAATATTTTCAAACTCTCAAAAATATTCACAGGACAAGAAGACTGTTTCTCACCCTGCTCTGGGAAACAGACCAATACAGGCAAATTTCATTTCATATCATACCCACTAGATTTGGGATTTTCAACATGAGGTTCATTAAAGCGGACATAGAAAGCAATTTTTCTTTAATTTACAACAGAAGGTCTTTCATTCTCACTGAGCTAATGGCACAAACCGTACTTTTTATGCAAAATAGCAACCTTGCTCCACTTCTCCAGGGAAATATTTAATAGCAGAAGGCTGTAGTGAAGTTTCATAATAATTCACTGCTTCTACAAATGACTACAGAATATCTAATAAACATTGTGTGAAATATTATCAAACTAAACTTTTCATTACAAGTGGGGTCTTAGCCTGGCCTGTGCAGGAGCAAAAGGGGAATGAGACCCACATTCCTCTGTGTAACCTCCCTGCATCACAGTTGTAGATGCAAGGAAGTGCCCGTGGACAGTGTGCATGGTACTTCTCCCTTTGCAGATATCTGGGGAGCTGACAGAAAGGGATGGAAAATGGGTGGAGCCTTGGTTCCATCCCCCAGAGGACCAGCCAGTTGATCAGGTGCCAGTAGCCAATGGCTAACACTTGGGAGCAAAAAAGGGAACAGAGACCATTCCTTTGCTGGACTTCTCCTGGGTTAGGGCACCTACTGGCCACCTCTTGCATGGGATTAACTCATAAAGCACAAGTTAGTCCTGAATGAACAAAGTATATTTTATGGCGCAGGTACCTTGCTTTTTTGTAGCAGCAGTAGTAGTATTTGTTTACAATTTGCAAAGTTCAGCATTTGACCGCTGGTCTTCACGACAGAGTCTCTCGGACACCAACCAAAGCCCAGGGTGGGAGGATGGGGAGTGGTCAGAGTGCTGGCTCCAGCTCTCTGATTCTCAGCCCACCCGAAACCAACACAACTTAAACTGTCAAGAGGTATAACAGAGTGGAAACTCAGGCCCAACATTTATAATTTCCAGTTGACCTCTTGCCATTTCCATCATGTATAGCCATGTTATTTCCATTGGGTTTTATACTGCTGTTTGTAATGTGCTTCTTATTGCAGACCAAAGTAAACACCAAAAACAGTATGGAAAACAATCTGTTTTTCATATGTTAAGGAAATGAGTTGTTTCTTTATCTAAAGAAACAGCTTGTGCTGGAGAAAACATCAGTAAATCGAGCCAAATCCCCAAGTCTAGACAGTAGTATCTTTCTACAGTCAATCTTTCTCTTGCCTCCTCTCTGCCCTGTGTATTACTGCTGTGTGTCATCCCACACCGCATAACCTCAAAACACCTGACTTTTTCCTTATGTCCTGAAAACACCCACAAACACATCCTCCCCAAACAAACATTTCCACTTCTTATTTCTGGATAAATAGTAAACTGTCAGGATAAGGTCTCTTGATTAGGTTAGTGGGATGTAGGAACAGCTTCTGAAAGACCGCAGCAAATTATGGTTTACCTAGATATTTTCCTACTCTGATGTTCACTGTTTTCTCTCTCATCTGCAGATCTTTAGGCCATGTGATAGTGCTGCAGCATTTTGAATATTGAGTATTAAATGTAAAGGAAATCCTAAGCCACATAACACTGGCCTGGTTTCAGGTTTTGTTGCAAATTCTAAAGTCAGACAGAGATATCCACCAAATTTTGTGTTGGGCTTAGAGGCATGAATTCATGTGGAGAAAAATAGTTATAATAGGATAAAGCATGACCACCTGATGATCCCAAAGCACTTCACAAACATTAATGACTTAAAATTCACAATATCCCCTTGAGGCAGAGCACTATTACTCATCCTATAAGACAGAGAGATTCTGGCACACATTTCCATACCAATTGCCTAGAGTAGGACAGGTAAATCCATAGTTAGGCACCAAAATAAGTAGTGTGATTTTCTGAGATGCAGAGCAACCTCAACTCAGCCAATGAGAACTAATGACAGGCGTGGGTGTTCAGTACCTCTGGTAATCAGACTACTTAGGCCAGTGGGAACACTGGCCTAAGTAACCTATCTAAAGTCAAATAGTGAGTAATTGATGCGGAGCAGTCATCGAGCCTACAAGATTATGTTGCTCCACTGTACAATAGAGACTGTTGGAAGGACATACTGCTTGATAGTGAAGAATGGATGAACCAGTTTGGATACAATGCAAACCAGTTGAAACCTTTCTCAGAAACCTGAATGCAACTCATCTTCTTTGAGTTAGACTCAGAAGAGTCTGCCATTTTCATGAATAGGGTCAATCTTAGCACCCAGCTCTGCTCCCATTGATTTCAGTGGGAAAACTTCCATTGGTTTAAATAGGACCAAGATCTGAACCTTATATGCATGCCAGTCGCAAAACATGGAATTGTTTACAGTAAGTCATGACCACTGACACTAATATATAATTTGGTGAATAGTCTGTTTTACAGTGTGGCTATTTTAGTCATAGTTTGTACTTCCCAAATATTACAGGCGGAGTCGTAGACAAGATGTGAGACATGGAAATCCTATGACTCAGTGCCGAGGATTTAACCTGAAAGGTACTGTAACTGAAAGATGATCGTACTGTTAAAGAGCACTTGAACTTTCCTTCATGTGACTCATCCTTCACGTCAGCCATGTGGTTTACTGGTAAAGCAGCAAAAAAGCACAGTCATTTTCCAAACCTGAGATAGGTTTTTTTCCTTAACATCCTTTCCTTGCATTTTACATGAAATGTTGCCTTTGTATGATAAAACAGCATGAGATATTATAAAGTGAGAGTCCCGTAGCGCTGACTTGAGTCAGCTATAGGGAAATGATGGTCTATTCTATTCCCCACACACTACTGCCCATGTCCTTTAAACCCATCTGTTCCAATCTTGCACCTGATAATTATACTGAACTGTAAAGTTGTTGGGAGCTAGATTATGCTTTTGGGCATAGCCCTGAGCAAGGGGTGGTGTGTAAACTGCACCTCCCACACATACCCCAGAATAGCCCCAGGGCGCACTGTGACTTGGACACCACTCTGAGTCATAAGTCTTCCTCTTTCCCCCTTTGCACTGAGGGATGAGTAAATTATTCCATTCCTTTTCATGAAGCATTTTACACCCTGATGTGCACCGGATCATCTACACTGCCCAATGAGTTGTGGCAGTGGTGTTGGATCATATTAAAGAAGTTCTGTATTAAAATCACAAATGAGTTTGATTCCCCAGAGTTTAAATTCCAGGGTATTACTAATTAAGAGGTCTCTTGGTTTTTGGTACTGTTTCTCTCCCTCTATGTGTGAAACTTGCAAGCTGCTAACTGTGTTAGTACATTCTAAGACAGAGTCTGTTCTCAAAGCAATTCACAGAGAGAGAGACTCAAAACAATACTCTAACAACAGAAACAGCACCCAGAGACTCCCCACCCTTTTGTTGTATTAACAATTGTGATTAAAATAGAGATAGAGGATGTATGTGGATGGATGCTTGGTGTGGATAATAACTGAATGATCAGGGAGGTGCCAGCCTAAGAATCCAGTGTCCATCGGCTGAAGAAGGTGTCAAGTGGAAATAACCAGAGGACCCCCCCGGAGGGCAGACTGGAATCCACCCAACAGCCTCAAGAATGGGAGAACCAAAGAACAAGATAACATCTTGGAGCCATCAGGAATGTGCTATCTGCTGATTGATTCAGCAACAGCATGATGAAGCAATTCCCAAAGACTGGCATAGGAAGAAATTCCTATAAAAATAGACTCTAAAAAGTGAGAACTTTGGGGGGTCTGATTCTGCAAACCAACTTCCAGGAGCATCAGATGAGCATCTGACAAGGCCCTGCTCCCTCCTCATGTCCAGGCCACCTTGCCAGTGGCTTGGCATAAGCAACTCTAAGGCTGGTAACTATGATAACAACCTTGCAGAACCTGTGTGTGTGTATGAATGAATGAATGTGTGAATAAATATGAGATTGAATGGAATGTTATAACTATAACTAACTGCTTACTAGGATTCTTTCTGTATTCACAATAAATGTGGTATTTTGCCTTTTTCCCTTTGGTAAGATCCTGCTGGTTTTTATTTTATTGGTACAACATTTTGGTGGAGATGCTGGGGAATTGCGAAAGGGGGAATATTGGTAAAAAACCTCAGTTATTGTAAATATTGGTGTGCACACCGCCAGCTCTAGTGAGCTAGGCATTTCTATTAGGTTAAACCAGACCTGCTGGCCTCCGAGAAGGTAGCAGGGGACCTGCTGGCCTCCGAGAAGGTAGCAGGGGACCTGCTGGCCTCCGAGAAGGTAGCAGGGGACCTGCTGGCCTCCGAGAAGGTAGCAGGACAAACAGATTAAACCGGACCTGCTGGCCTCCAAGAAGGTAGCAGGGGACCTGCTGGCCTCCGAGAAGGTAGCAGGGGACCTGCTGGCCTCCGAGAAGGTAGCAGGGGACCTGCTGGCCTCCGAGAAGGTAGCAGGGAAAACAGATTAAAATAGACCTGCTGGCCTCCGGGAAGGTAGCAGGGGACCTGCTAGCCTCCGAGAAGGTAGCAGGGAAGAACAGGTTAACCGGACCTGCTGGCCTCCGAGAAGGTAGCAGGGAGAAATAGGTTAACTGGACCTGCTGGCCTCTGGGAAGGTAGCAGGGGACCTGCTGGCCTCCGAGAAGGTACCAGGAAAGAACAGGTTAACCGGACCTGCTGGCCTCCGAGAAGGTAGCAGGGAGAAATAGGTTAACCGGACCTGCTGGCCTCCGAGAAGGTAGCAGGGAGAAATAGGTTAACCGGACCTGCTGGCCTCCGAGAAGGTAGCAGGGAGAAATAGGTTAACCGGACCTGCTGGCCTCCGAGAAGGTAGCAGGGAGAAATAGGTTAACCGGACCTGCTGGCCTCCGAGAAGGTAGCAGGGAGAAATAGGTTAACCGGACCTGCTGGCCTCCGAGAAGGTAGCAGGGAGAAATAGGTTAACCGGACCTGCTGGCCTCCGAGAAGGTAGCAGGGAGAAATAGGTTAACCGGACCTGCTGGCCTCCGAGAAGGTAGCAGGGGACCTGCTGGCCTCCGGGAAGGTAGCAGGGGAAAAACGCATACATTAAGCTATGATTTCAGAATCTAGGCTGTGTCACTTGCTAAGTAATACCAGCAGTGACAAAGAGATTGAAATATCCATGTTAAGATGTTTAAAAGAAAACAGGGTAAGCCAGTACCAGAGGGAAGAATGGAGTCAGAAGGAACTCCAATCTCACCTTTTGTTAAAGAAATTACACCTTTTAAACAAATCCTTCAAAAATTTGGGCACAGTCCTTGGACTAAACAAGCCCTAGCTGATGTCTGCACTATTTGGGACCTAGAGGATAGATTGGCTCAGTATATCCTCATATACAAACCTTCTAGTGCTGCCAAAAGAGATGCAGCAGCAATTTGGTTGTTGTGGGAGGCATGTAAGGATTCTTCCCTCCGCTTGTCCTCATGTAAAGAGGAAAAGGCACAAACGGAAAAGGGAGCAGACAATTGGAAGGTGCTGGTTACAAATACCCAAAGCCAGCTGAAAATAGTGAAAGAGGCACTCCAGGAATACAAAAAGAGTGAAAAAGTTAACTCTGGGGAGGGAGGGAAGCTATTGGACACTAGAGGTTGTACCGAATGGACTCCTCAAAAGTGGGTGTGCCTCACCTTGCCTGTTGCCCCAGAACCTTGTAGTAAAGATACATCACTAGGATCATGTATGTGGCATGAATTGGAATCACAAACTCAAATTGCCTCACAGTACCTTCTCTTGAATAGGCTACATAGAAAGTGACACTGACGATTATAAATCTTAGTGTCAAAAGGGGGATTATGTTGGATCATATTAAAGAAGTTCTGTATTAAAATCACAAATGAGTTTGATTCCCCAGAGTTTAAATTCCAGGGTATTACTAATTAAGAGATCTCTTGGTTTTTGGTACTGTTTCTCTCCCTCTATGTGTGAAACTTGCAAGCTGCTAACTGTGTTAGTACATTCTAAGACAGAGTCTGTTCTCAAAGCAATTCACAGAGAGAGAGACTCAAAACAATACTCTAACAACAGAAACAGCACCCAGAGACTCCCCACCCTTTTGTTGTATTAACAATTGTGATTAAAATAGAGATAGAGGATGTATGTGGATGGATGCTTGGTGTGGATAATAACTGAATGATCAGGGAGGTGCCAGCCTAAGAATCCAGTGTCCATCGGCTGAAGAAGGCGTCAAGTGGAAATAACCAGAGGACCCCCCCGGAGGGCAGACTGGAATCCACCCAACAGCCTCAAGAATGGGAGAACCAAAGAACAAGATAACATCTTGGAGCCATCAGGAATGTGCTATCTGCTGATTGATTCAGCAACAGCATGATGAAGCAATTCCCAAAGACTGGCATAGGAAGAAATTCCTATAAAAATAGACTCTAAAAAGTGAGAACTTTGGGGGGTCTGATTCTGCAAACCAACTTCCAGGAGCATCAGATGAGCATCTGACAAGGCCCTGCTCCCTCCTCATGTCCAGGCCACCTTGCCAGTGGCTTGGCATGAGCAACTCTAAAGCTGGTAACTATGATAACAACCTTGCAGAACCTGTGTGTGTGTATGAATGAATGAATGTGTGAATAAATATGAGATTGAATGGAATGTTATAACTATAACTAACTGCTTACTAGGATTCTTTCTGTATTCACAATAAATGTGGTATTTTGCCTTTTTCCTTTGGTAAGATCCTGCTGGTTTTTATTTTATTGGTACAACAGTGGAACTAAGGCGCCTTCCACTCCCAATTCCAAGCAAGTCCAAACAGGGTGATACCTGTAATTTAGGCCCAGGTCATCAAAAGATCATAGAATATCAGAGTTGGAAGGGACCTCAGGAGATCATCTAGTCCAACCCCCTACTCAAAGCAGGACCAATCCCCAATTTTTTTTGCCCCAGACCCCTAAATGGCCCCCTCAAGCATTAAACTCACAACCCTGGGTTTAGCAGGCTAATGCTCAAACCACTGAGCTATTTCTCCCCTCCCCTCCCCCAAGATGACTAACTCTCATTGGTTTCAAAGGGAGTTAGGTGCCTAAATACCTTTGAGGACCTGTGCCTTACTCCATCTTCCTCTCCTGCATGGCTGAGTAAGGGCTGTGACAGTCTTGTGCTTTGTAATCCACACAAATTGAGATTAGGGGATCAAGATCATTTTCACCTGTAATTTTAATCCTGTTTTGAACTCTCATCCATTTCACACTGTGCCATCAGTAGTAGAATTGATGTCTTTTGATGGGATATGTCAATTTGTCAAAAACAAAATTTTTCATAGAAACATATCCAGTTCCAATGCAACTTCATCAGGAAGGTTTCTCAGGTCCAGGGTGCAAATTCTAGGAAAAGAGAGTGAGATATCCCAAAATAGCCAATTAACCTGGTAGTAAAGATAACCAGGGTGAAGTCCTTACTCTGAATTAGATAGAGCAGAGGCTTAAACATGGGTCTCCTACAACTTGAATGAGTGCTCTAACCACTGAACTATTGACTAATCTTAATTAATTAGGGTGTTTCACTCTCTCTTTTCAAGGAAGTTTTGGTGAGAGTGGGGAAGAGAAGAGCTAGGGTATAGGTAGGTGGCCCTTCTCCCACTTTTTCCAGTGTAATAAAAGGTAATAAAGAAACCGTAATTTAGACTCTTTCAACATATAATTTATATTTTAAGCCATTTTATGGCAAACTAATACACTGAGAAGAAAAAACATCGGACAATCACCAAAAAGACAAAAGAACTGATGTGAGCAAAATGTATTAGAAAATTCATAAGACAATTTTGAAACTAAGGCATAAAGCATGCCATGTTTTATGCCTCAACATTCTTTAACATGGGAGGCGTTAACATTTTTCAACACAGTGCTACATTTAAATATAGCGTTGAGCACCAATAGGTTTGTATAACCACTCTACATATATTCTGTAAAGGCTTTTAACCCAAATTATTGTTAACTCTTAGGGCTGTTCTCTCTCTCTCTCTCTGTCTTTCAGAGCACACATAACAAATAAAAATAATGTGCAATAGATAAAAGTTTAGTGAAAGGATGGAAGCATTTAGATACTACAATGCTATAGAAAACTGTAAAAACTGTAGAAAACATAGACAGATAGACCCTCATATTCCTATATAACTCAGTCCTAAGGTACATCTATAAAACTCACTTTGGCCCCAGTCCTGCAGTAAGCTCCATGCATGCACAAAGGCCTACTAATTGCCAAATTAGGACCTTTGAATGCCAAGTACTTCAGGATTGCTTCCATAACATTTACAATATTATTACTGTTGTTATTACAGAATCCAAAGTGTGCTAGGCAATTTACAGAAAGAATAGAAAGCTAAGGTTCCTTGCCCAACTAGCTTAGAATCCAATTTTAGACGTGACTCTATGACTGAGGGTCAGAAATAGGAGATGGGGGATAGAATGAGGAAAGAGAGTGACAGCCCTATGATGATGCTATTATTTGATTTAGGTATCTATGTCTAGGTGGTTCAATTTACAGTATTTATTTTTAACCATTACTGTTTACTCAGAAATAGAACTTACATTTCATGTAATGTTAGAAAAAGTAAGCCTTGGCCAATATTATTATTTGAGCAAACTAATAAAAAACTAAACACTTGTTGTTGGTAACAGACATTCACTCATCCATAAAGAGTGTGAAGTAGCACAATAAGTCTAGGTGATGATATAAACTCAACATATGCCCAAGTATTGCTAGAGTGTTATAAATCAATTGAAAGCCTGTCCAAGGAGAAGACTGGCATCATCTCCTTCTGTCTCCGGGTCTCAGTCTCTGTCTGATCTATGCTTTTCATTGGACTTTAGGTTTAGAGCTAAGTCCTGGCCTACCTATAGACGTAGCTGCACCAAGTGGGCGGGGGTGGAGTGACACTACATGACTAAAGGTGACTGAAGAGCATCTTAATGCTGTTTTGAAAAAGAAGCTGTATTTGGCCCTTTTTAGCCCCCACCTCACCTCAAAATGCACATTCAGGGAACAGCTACAGGCCTAACTACATCCCTGGGGTAGCGGGCTGTATTTTTTTGATGCTGGGGCATTGACAGGCATGTTAAATAGCTCACCCTCCTTTAGACTCAAAGACCTAAGGTCAGAAGGGACCATCATGATCATCTAGTCTGACCTCCTGCACATTACAGGCCGCAGAACCTTACCCACTCCTGAAATAGACCCCTAACCTCTGGCTGAGTTACTGAAGTCCTCCAATCATGGTTTAAAGACTTCAAGTTACAGAGAATCCACCATTTACACGAGTTTAAACCTGTAAGTGACCATGCCCCATGCTGCAGAGGAGGGCGAAAAACCCCAGAGTCTCAGCCAATCTGACCTGGGAGGAAATTCCTTCCTGACTCCAAATATGGTGATCAATTACACCCTGAGCACGTGGGCAAGACCTGCCAGGCAGATACCTGGGAAAGAATTCTCTGTAGTAACTCAGAGCCCTCCCCATCTAGTGTCCCATCTCCAGCCGTTGGGGATTTTTGCTACTAACAGTCACTAATGGACAACAGAGAGCACTAGGATGATGCTCTGGCCTACTGCTACCTGGGAGCACTGGGTAGAAGAAGTTCCCTGTGCCCTTTTATTATTCCTAGGCTGCACAAGGCAGGATTTGACCCAGGATTTTCTAAGTGACCCACAAACAGGTGCCCAAATTTCTCAGAACAATCTGTGCCCAGAGCTGACATATTTGCAGTTTGATTTGGCCTGAAGTTTCTCCAAACTTCATTCCTTTTCTTTTATAGATTTCCCCTCCAAATTTCAGATTCCTGGACGTCTTCAGTCTAGCGAGTCTGAGACGGGGTGTGACTCAGCTAGGTTAAGGAGCCTTGGTTGCCAGTTTTGCTGACATGTAAATGTTTGCTTTCCAAGTCAGAATCAGGCATCTGTAGTACAATAGTCTTATCTGCCCCCTTTTGCTTTCTAGCATACAGAAATGCAGCAGAAGTAATTCAGTATGGAGTGAAAAACAACACCACCTTTCTTGAGTGCACCCCTAAATCTCCCCAGGCGTCCATTAAATGGCTCTTTCAGAAAGACAATGACCGAAGGAAAGAGGTGAGTAATGCAGCTCAGCAGAATGGATCAATCGAAGGGGGAAGGGGGCAAGTGCATTCAATCAGGGGGCTCAGACAGTCTAGTTATGATGAAGCAGGTTAGGAAAGTTGCATGAACATATTTTAGTGTTTTAGCTTGAGGAGGGCCAGTTGTCATTATACATTATAGCTGAGATTTTCAAACGAGCTTAAGAGAGTTAGGCACTTCACTCCAGCTGACTTTTAATGGGAGTTGGGCACCTAATTCCCTTAGAAAATTCTAGCCTACACCTATATTCAAAACATTAAGCAGAAACTCTTTCCTCTACAACAAGGTGATTGTAATGGGACTATTTGCTCAGTCAGAACATGCTGTTGATCTGAGGAAGCAGGCATAAAAGAAACAAGATGTGTAAAATCAAGGAATTAAGTCTGGTCACAGCAGCACCTTTGTGCAATAGAGAAGATAAAAGGGAGAGTGAGGGGGGAATGGGGCAGGTTTCCTTAGCAAGAAATTAGCTTGAGCTAAAACCACTTAAGGCTACAAGCATTTTCCCCACTGTGGTGTAATCACATTTTCCATTACTGCACGCTCCAAGGCTCTCAGGTTTCAGCACTCGAACGTACAGTATAGTGCTTTCCTTGAGTGATACAAAAAGGAAACATCATTTCCATTTCAAATCTGAAGCAGATATTCTTTGGAATAAAAAAGGAACTTCTGTTGTAAGAGGAAGACGGTAACATGGTGCAGGTGACAGAATATAAATAATGGAAAGTGTTAAACTCATGTCAGGCCACCCTGTGAAATGAGAGAGAGGACTAATAAGGCGTTTATTGAGTAAAACATGCTGTTTCTGAGGTATACTCGGAGAACGCTCAAACCTTGTGCTAGCAACATAGAATCAATTCTTTCTTCCTTACTCAAGAAAAACATACACCATAGCTGAGTCCCCTTTTGTGTTTCTGTTTTGTAATTGTGTTGGAATAACACATGCTGGAATTAGTAACGGATGAACCATGAAAAGATCAAAGGGTTGTTTCTTTTCAACTAAACTGAATCTCTCTGAATTCTAAAATCTCTTTGCTTGAGGAACTGGGCTGGAAATTTCATGAGAATAGACTTACTCAAAATAGATTTCTGCAAAGCGTCATGCCATGTAAGTTGCCGCAACATCAAAATATTTAATAAAACACCATCGTCGACTGTCATAGGCATGAAACTAAAATTAAATAGTGTGCTGTGGAAATTTCTCCCAAACTCTGCAACACTGAAAACAGAATGACATCCTTCCTACAGCCACTTTTACACCATTGTATAGAATCTTCACCAGATATATAATTCTTTATAGAATTGCCCTCTGGTGCCAATACCCAATTAAAGCATTTACCCAACAGCCACCCAGTGTCCAGTAAGACATCAACCACCAGTCTTACGGGCTCCATCTTCCTTTCAGCAGATTTAGCAGAACACTCTGATGTTAGTGGGCAGGCTCCCCAGATCTGTAATGCTGGCAGAGAAAAGTCTCTCTACCCCCAGGGGTCTACTCTCTTTGAGGTGGTTGAAAATCCTGCCTTGTGTGGCTCCTCCCAAGGACCTTGTCTGGCTTGATCTTCTCAAATGTTAATAGTAACTGTTGAAACTCATAATAAAGATAAAATTCAGATAAACTCTCCACAGAACAAGCTCCCCGTATGTGAAAAGAGAGTCACTAAAGGATATTACATGTGTCTTGAATAATCAATTGGCCCATAAGAAGTTTATTTTGCCTTTCGTCCTTGTAGGTCAAACTTAATGAAAGGATCATATCGACTGAGCAAGGACTCTTGATTCGCTCTGTCCAGGATACTGACAGAGGACTCTACCATTGCATTGCAACAGAGAACAGCTTCAAGCAAACAATAGCAAAGATCAACTTCAAAGTGTTAGATTCAGATATGGTGGCCTTCATGACTGACAAGTGGTCCCCCTGGACCTGGGCCAGCTCTGTACGAGCACTGCAGTTCCACCCAAAGGACTTCATGGGAGCTTTCAGCCATTCAGAAATGCAGATGATTAACCAATACTGCAAAGACAGTAGACAGCAAGGACAGCGCGGAGAAGAATCTCAGAAGATGAGAGGGGACTATGGCAAGTTAAAGGCCCTGATTAACAGCAGGAAAAGTAGGAACAGAAGGAATCAATTACCAGGATCTTAATTTTTTTCATTTGGAGCCTCAGATGTGTTTGTTCTCCCTGCAGGGGGCTCTTGTTTGTCTGTTGAGAGCATATTAAATTAAAACTAGTAAAGCAAGCCTGAGAAACTATCCTTCTCCCAGTAAAATGCAGTGTAACTTAATTAAAGAAAATATAAAACCAGCATTTTCTTTGTGAGATGCTCACTGGCACTGCATAGGTCCCTATCGCAGCAGCAAAACTGAATATTTACCTTAACCCATTTGATATCCTGATATTTACTTACAGTTGAAGAGAAAGAAAGAAAATAAGTACATTAATTTGCAGTTTGGGAATTGAGCAGAACAGAAGGAGAGAGAGATAATTTGGGTTAAGATGGCTGTTCAAATGAGGGTGATGCCCAGGGGTTTCTTGCACTGCATTTAAGTCTATGAGTTTCTAATTGTTTACGGTTCAATGTTGGGTTTACAGTTTTAATTCACTGTACAAGTCATGTGAATGCATGTAGCTAAGAAGCTGGCAAAGGTAAAGTACAGTAGAAGTGGATAGTACAGAAAAAAAACTGAAGGTCAAAGTAAGGTAAAAGTAGAACAAAAGGGGAAAAATTGTTTTATATGTCAGGAAACACTGATTATTGTTCATAATATGAGTTGTAATACATTCTGAGATTTAATTTACCATATCTCTGCTCATATTGACATCAAGTAGCATATTGGTCCTATAACACTGCATAGCTTTGTAAGCAACATGAGGACTCTGATTATAGGTAACATTTTCAAAAGCATCTAAGTGACTTAGATACTTTAGAAAATGTTACCTTCCTGTGAGCAGAATGTGGATGTTTAGTACAACATTTCCTCAAATACTAGAGCCACAGATTTCTTTTATGATGTCCCAAATGATAAAGGTTAGAGCTGGTCAAAAGATGTGGAGAAAAAATCATGAACATTTTTGAAAATTTCAAAAGCAGTATCTTTTCAAAGTTTTCCAAAAGAGCTGACTTAAAAAATGTTCAGAAACCTGCTTTCCAAAAATATTTGATTTCAAAAATTACCAGTTTTGATTTTTCCCCCCTTTCTTTCATCCTTTTCTCCTTTTTTATTAACCCATATGCTATTTGTTTCTGAAAAGGGGGAAACAAGATAATGGTTTAGAAAGGGGCAAAAAAGAAAACTGAAAAAAATATTTTTTGTCCAAAGAAAAAAGGAACATTTCAAAACAAGATTTTTGGTGAAATTTTCATTTTCAAAAGCCGTTTTTCAGCAAAAACATTCTTGTTAAAAAAAGATCTCCACCAGCTCTGATGAAAATCATGATTTGTAACATGCCAAATAGAACTGGTTGAAAACTTGGTGAATGTCTTTCTGTCCATCCATCCAGCTTGGTACAAAAATGTCACCATTTTCCAACCATCTGTAATGCAAAATATCAGGGGCAAATCCTGCTAACCTTACATATGTGAGAAGTTTCCTGGAGTCCACTAAGACTACTCACATAGGACAGTTATTAGCAACAGATAGCCCCACAGAATATCACATGTAATGCAATGACACTTTACGATGGTCTGCAGCAAAATAAGCTAATTAAAGATATATTCAAACAAAATAACATAATTTTATGATGAATTGAGGAAAAATAACTTCTAAACCCAGAGGTGGTTTTCAAAATAAAATGCCAGCAGTGCTAATAAAATGATGCCTTCAAACAAAGTATCTATATCCAGTGGTTCTCAACCTGTGGGTCAGGACCCCAAAGTGGGTTGCGACCCTGTTTTGAAGGGGTCGCCAGGGCTGGAGTTAGACTTGCTGCGGCCAAAGTCGAAGCCCAAGCCCCACCACCTGGGGTCAAAGCCTGAAGCTTCAGCCCCGGTGGCAGGGCTCAGGTTACAGGCCCCCTGCCTGGGACTGAAGCCTAGGGCTTCAGCTTTGCCCACCCCCTCTACACACACACACACCCCCAACCTGGGGCGGTGGGGTTCCGGCTTTGGCTTTGGCCCCTCCTCTCGGGGCAGTGGGGCTCAGGCAGGCTCAGGCTTCAGTCTCTCCTCCTGGGATCATGCAGTAATTTTTGTTGTCAGAAGGAGGTCATGATGCAATGAAGTCTGAGAACCCCTTATTCTAACCATTATTATTTTAACTTTATTTTGAAACAGTTAGTGAAAGCTTTTGGGGCATGATTCTTATCTCACTTCCTTTGGTGTATATCGGGAGTAAGTCTACTGAAGTGAGTAGAATTACTTGAGATTTACACTAGTGTGATGAAGAATCTGTCACAGTTGCATTATTCTGATTTCAGATTGATGCGAATGGTATCAGTCAGGCATGTTACCATTGCCGTTCAGTGACAGAACAGCTGGGAAATATGCCTTGCTTCAGCAGATCACTGAAGCACAGGCTTATGTCCCATTGTCATCAGTGGGACCACTCATAATTAATTGCAAGTTTAGCACATGCTGAAGTGCTTGCTTAAAGGGGGATGGGATGGCTCATGCGCTTAAATCCGAGCCTGTACTGAAGTGCTTTGCTGAATCAAGGCCTAAATGCATATTAGTGAACTATGTACACTGGTGTATAGTGGCCTGAACCAAAGCCCATGGGAACCAATGGGAAGATTCCCATTGATTTAATGAGCTTTGGATCAGGTCTCAAGAGCTGGCAGGGTAGATTCTACAAAGATTAAATAAAAATGAGTCAATGAAAATCAGATTTGGCCAAATGTCTTGCAGTGGAGAAAATATCCTTTTGGTAGGATGGGAGACTTTCTGAAGATTCTATACTTAAGTTACAAACCAAAAAATGGTTCTGGGCTCCACAAAACAAAGCTACCTCCTAGACTGACATTAGTTCATATACTCTGTATACTGCACTTGCTCTTCCAATGTTATCCAGGAGATTCACGACACAGTTAGTAAAACATTAATGTCTGTTGTGGGGCTCGTAATTGATTCCAGATGAAATATGGCACTTAATAAGCATTTAAGGTTACAATTTATTCTTTGAGTGGTTGACTACAGTGATATCTTAATAGGCCCCCATCAGGCCTCAAAAATGATAGTTACATTGTTTATAACTGAATATTGGCAATATGGGATTCAGTTAAAAACAATCAGCATAGCTCTGAATTTCATATGATTATAAAATAATATTTTTAAAGCTGCTTCACATACAATTCTTATGGTATGACTGTTTAAGGGATTACACTTAAACTAACATTTTTCTGCTGCATGAAAACGTAAATGTATATATAACAAACTTCTGTCAATATGTAGCTAGTCCAGCCTCCCATGCTTTAGCAGGTCTCCTCTGTGTATAGTGTAGGTAGGGACCAGATTCTCAGCTGGTGTAAATAGGTGTAACTTCCTTGATGTCCATAGAACTACAGGGATTTATACCTGCTGAGGATCTGGCCCTAAATGTACAGGCTAGACTTACTACAATTTTATTCTTTTTAAAGTAGACACCCCCCCCATTTGTATGTAACATGGACATTTAAGATTGTAATATTGTTTGTGCTATTTAATAACTTCCTATTTTGAGGATTACTGAATAATGTATATAATTTTATTCCTTTTTTTAAAGAAACATCTTCTAGATATAACTTTGCCAAATGTAAAGATAAGTTCTCTGTCAAGAACTCCATAAGTACTTTTTTTTTTCTGTTTTTATTTTGTGTAGTTTGTAAAGTTTGCTGAAATCCTGATTTAACAATGTGTTCTTTGAATCCTCAGTACTGTACATAAATGTGTTTCATTCAGAAAACCCTCTTTTTAAAAAGTGTAGGTATGTGTATAGTTCCTAGCATGATGAAACTGTCATTACAGTGAATATTCGTTATATCCTGTGAAAGAAAGAACAAAATGTAGTTTAACACAGTGCTATTTAATTAGAATTATTATTTGCCTAACAAAATAAAGTGTGTTGAAACCACTTCAGAATTTGTTTTGCTTTTCCCTCTGTAGGTATTTGCTAACAACCAAAAACTTTCTTACTCATCAGAAGAACAGCTGTCCCATACATCTTTGCAACAAAACCATGCAAAACATGCTGGTTTAAAGATTTGTAATGAGTCTTTTTTTGCCCTCCCTTGCTCACACTTAGTTTAGTATTATTGGTTTCTTAGAAAAGTCTGGAACTTATCTAAGGGCAAGATTGAAGCTCTAGGAATGAGCATCATGAAGGATCTCTGTACCCCATCATGACATGAAGGAAGATCAGGCTGAAATTTTTCATAGACTGTAATTTGGCAGCAAATTGGTTTTTGACAGAAAATATAATTTAGCAGGAAATTTCTGTTTTGAAATTTTCAAAATTTCCAATTTTTTTAACTAAAAGGATTTAGAATGGGGGTGAAATTGGGGAGATAGTTTTTCCCCCCTCCATTTTTGTTTCATTGAAAAAAACTGAAAAAATTCAGTGGAAAATTTCAAATGAAACATTCTTGTTTGGAATTTTTGCACCAATGATATAACATTTTTCAAGCAGCTCTAAACGAGGGACACAAGGCCAGAACGACAACTCGGAGTCACAATTCCTTCGTATCTCCTGCCTTGTTGCTGGGTGAAGTAAATTGCCCCTCCCCATACCACACAACTTTCTCCTCCATGGCACCACGTGCTATCTCAGCTGTGATGGCCAGACACCTCTGCCAAGCCTTTGCTGCTTTGATGTGGGAGCAGTAGAGGACCTACAGAGCCTACTTTCCCGCTTGGGAGCTGCCAAGGAAGCAAGGGAAGGGGTTTTACTCCACATTACTTGGCTGCAAAGAGCTGGGACACCATCTAAGAGACTATTTATGTCAGGGAGGTACTACTGAACTTGAGCGACAGTGGCAGAATGAGAGCACAATCACCAACCTATGTTGGTTGAAAGGCACAATAAATGGTGAGTAAACTTCAACCAAGTTTTGAGGGAAGGTGAGTTCAGGTTTGAGGGAATGTGAACCTCGGTGTGATGCTTTCTCAGGGTGCCCAGGACGGTGAGTCTCCTTGCTACCCCCTTGCCTCCAACTAGAAGGAGCACGGCTGGTGCTTACCTGGGTGTCAGCTCCCTGATACCACAGTCTGTCAGCCACCCAGTCTCCTCAGGGCAATGCCAGCTCTCACTATGCTCTGCAGGTTAACAGTAGGTGCCCCCCAGACTCTGAGCCTCTGTCACTGGCTACTCACAGAAACACCAGGTTTGCTGTCCCCAAGAGGACAGTGTACACACCACACTGAGGATCAGCTCCGATACGTATCACAGCACCGACATATATTTATAGTGAAAACAACCATTAGTTTATTACCAAAGATGAAGATTTAACAGCTAGTGAGTAAGGATAATGATGGAGACAGAAAGGTTACCTATAAAACAAAATCTATAGATGCCTTAGAATCATAGAATCTCAGGGTTGGAAGGGACCTCAGGAGGTCATCTAGTCCAACCCCCTGCTCAAAGCAGGACCAATCCCCAACTAAATTAGCCTTCTCGAGACTAAACTTAACTTTAACAGACTAACCATCTGTTTAAAAGCCGGCTTATCTCACATAAATGGCCTTCACAGTGCTTCCAAACAGGGCGGGTTGGATGCCATTTTCATGAATGTAATTGCATTGCACTTCCTCGGGTAAAGGATAAAGAGGTGTCTTTTTGCCATAGCCTTATATCCCCCCAAATCCACTTTGCCCACATAGTCAGGATGATACCCTTGGAGCACAGGACTTATTCCCTTACATTGTGTTGGTTTACAATTCTTAATTTCCATGTGAACCAAGGCAGGCAGGTGAGCACACAACCTTTGTTTGCCAGAAACCTGTTTGTCAACCCTGCCTTGATTTAGATTTTTTAGGATCATATTTGTAGTATACACATAACTTTTGGACATGGTATTCGTACATCCATTTCACAACAACATTAATGACCAGTATGACCCCGCCTGTCAGTGAAGACCTCACATCACATTCTTTTTGGAGAAGTACTATGGAAGCAGTGTGCTAGTTAGGGCCACGCCTGTCAGTTGTTACTGTACAGAACAGTGTCCCCATTTGCCAGTTAGCATTGAGGGGTTCTTAGGGTCACACCCTCGTATAAGGGAAAGCAACTTCAGGTTAGCGCAAAGAGGAGCCTTGGCCAGTTTATGATCTTGTATAGACAGTGTGTGAAATGCATGGATCCATGAGATTTTATGGCAAAAACTAGTAGAAAGCCAACATTTCCACTGGTTTCAGAGTAGCAGCCGTGTTAGTCTGTATTCACAAAAAGAAAAGGAGTACTTGTGGCACCTTAGAGACTAACCAATTTATCTGAGCATAAGCTTTCCACTGAGATTCCCTATTCACAGCTACACACCCTCTCCTGGTTTCTTTGAGTGCACCCCACAACTATCCCCCAGGACTCATGTCTTGAGGTATCATACCCTTTGGGATAGAATCATGTGATTCTCCCACTCTCAGACCAGGCTTTGGGCTGCAGTACCCTGGTAGTGATCATGAAAGATTATCTTAGCAGGTCTGACTTAGGTTCAGCTTCTGCAGTGCACTTCCCTCTGATAGCTATGCCCAGTGGTACCCAGTGACTAGCCTTGTTAAAGCAAAGTACTATTTCATTTAGAACCAAAGCATATCAGAGAGAAAAATTCACTCTCGCTTCTTCAGGGAATGTGTCTTTAAATCCTGCTCAGTCTTTTGAGCTCTTCACCCCAACACCTTCACAGGGCTTAAGTCGCTTTTTAGCTGTTTATTGCCCTTTGATTTGTTAGTGCCTAGACTTGCCAATGCATTGGAGGGGATCCTCGAAGTGAATAGCTTTCCCCATTGTCTCTCTTCTTACCTGAGAGCTATTGGCTTCTTGCTGGCGAAAGCCCCCATTGAATTAAAGCCATATCAACATAAAATAAAGATTCCACAAGCCCAGCGCGACTGTACAGTCTCTCTCAATGCTGAGGTCACACAGTATTCATAAAGTTATTACATCACAGCTCTACATGCCATACTCTGCATTGGGCATGCAACTGCATTGCCCTTGAGGGAGACCCCTAGAGTTGCCTGGTGCACAAGCCAACCACACAAACCACCATACCCTTTTAAGGGGTGCACCATAATCCTTTCCAGTGTGGCCAGCAAGCTGAACTCAGAGGCTACAATTCTGCCCAGTTTTTACAGGGCCAAATAAGGACCTTCCTCCATCCCCAGCCCCTCCCAGAGTGCACGCCTAGCCCTTTACTTAAACCCCAACATGAAAGTGACTCTTCGGTGTGCTATGAATCCAACTGAATAGTAGCCAACTAAAACCTTTGCACACACCCTTACCAGGCACTTTTCACAGGGGTGGAATGACAAACCATTTTCCCCTTTCAGATTTCACGGCCTAATTCATACAGGGTCTGATCCAACTTCTTATCATGTCACTGGGACTCCTTCTACTGTTTCAAAGGGAGCAGAATCAGGCCTCCAAGTCACAAACCTTCAACAGCTCTGTGGGCAGAATGCCCATTAACTTCAATGGAAGCACTGCATTTCAAACAGCCAAGTAATTGGGCTGCTAACACCCATTTCCTCCAGTCAGCTGTGTTTCTAGTTTGCCTTTTTCTATACCATGTAGAAGTTGGTGAATTTCTCAAGATGAGGAACGCTCTTCTATTATTAGCCCTTCCAGTGCAATGCAAGATATCAAAACTGTGCTATAATTTAATATGTCTTATCTAAAGACTGAGATTTAAGAATGCTTTGGAGCTGTGAATATTCCAAGAAGCAAATTCAACCCAGCTGGTTCAGAAGTCACTAAGTAATTGCATTACAGTGATAAGACTGTTCTGTAGCCCAGGATTCACCACTGGATTCAATATATAGCTCTGCAGAGCAAGCAAGATTTCACGTACTTTGAGGACACCATCATCTTCATTAGATTTTATTTGCATGCCAGGCTCAGACATGATCAAGAATGTTTGCTGAGTTTTGCATTCAAGGGTATTTTAAAACACGCTACATCTTAAAGTACCCTAGAATGTTTCAAAAAGAATTAAAAGACATTTACATTCAACAAATGTCCACAAGAAATGACTTACCAGAGTCAACAACAAAAAAGACTGTTTTCTGACTAAACAACTGATATAACAACTTGTAGATGGGGAGAGAGTAAATAATATGTTTATTTAATCTCAGGTTCACAATTCTCTTGGCCAGATGGGCCTCCTGAGGTTCGACTACTCAGCTATTTTGCAGTGCTTTTCTTCCTAGTATCTGTTCTTTTTCTCTCTCCCGTTCAAAGGTCCCACAGAGACACAGGGTCTCTATTTGCTTCCAAGGTCATGTTTCTGTTCTTCTCCTTCCAGGACATCATTTCGCCCTCTATATCTAATCCAGCCTTAATAGAAATAACATTACAGCAATCTAGAGTATCTGCCTAAAAGGTTACTATTTATGTGGTGTTTGGAGCAGTAATATTGCAGTACTATTTAAGGGTTTAATCAAAGTGGCAGACAGACAGGAATAGGACGATGGAAGGAGACAGAGCGAGCAGTATAATAGAATATTCCATAGCAAGAGCTCAAACACTATATAAACTGGCATTTATTACTGAATACTGTATTTGTTTTATATGGGAAGGAGTGTTGGTCTTTGAAGATTCTCTTTCTCCTCACCCTCCTCTTTGGGCCCCATTCCAAATCTCAGTGAAATAAATCAGTCTTTTCACTGCCTACAATGGAAGTTGGATCAAGCCCTTTCCCTTTCTCTGTTTCAGAAGTCCCCCTCTGTTTTTGTTGTAAATTCTTCCAGCCATCTCTTCCCCAGGCTTTTCTTCTTGTAGCCTCTTTAATCCCTTCCCCTTCTTCAGCCAGTCTCTCCAAGTCCCTGCTGTTCTAATTTGCTTTGATTATAAAAACCAGTTATAATAAAGATAATACCCAGCAAGAGTAGATCTCAAAACAGTTTACGAAGGAGGTCGGTATATATCTAACCTCTTACAGATTGGGAAACCAAAGAACAGAACAGGGTCTCAGTCCAAAGTTCTATCTATTATGCCACGCCACTCTCAGATGTACTGTCTGTTCTGATCTTGAGCAGATGCTACACTTCTGGGACAGCATTTTGTGCTTGCTGAGCTTGCTGCTTTAATGTTTGGTTAAAAAAAACAAAACAAAATAACTAAAGGAACCACTTTTAAGGATCATGGAACCATTCAATACATGCAGGTCTGTGATTAAATTTCAAGCCCTTGTTATTTACTTGACTTCATTCTCAAACCTCCCTGATTAAAAAAAAACATATTGCTCCATATTTCAGTTTTGTTTTCCTCAGAACAACAATATTGCCTGAATGTATTGTCTCATCTGACAATGGCAGCATATGTCCTATTCCATACCTCATATAAGTTTTCTGAAGAAAGCTCAAAACACAGTAATATGGATTTTGATCTTCAGGCTCTTTGATAGCACAAGATGAGGTAGTGAGCAGTGTAACTAGATGAGATTTGATTCGTTTATTTTAAAAATAAATGACATAACTCAGAATGCATCTATTAACTAGAGCAATCGCTCGATCGGTTTGGGGTTCTTCTCAGAAAAATATCAAAAAATTCAGATCTTTATATATCGGTAGCCTGATTAACTGAAACTATGGAGCCCATGCAAACTGCTGCCCCGAATACCTAGACCATGTCTGTCACCAAATGACCCAGGCAGGGGCTCTCTCTTACCTCACTTCTATACCTAGCCTATGTCAAACTACAGTTTCTGCCAGTGTAATTTATGTTGCTCAGGGATGTGAATAAACCACCCCCCCGAGCAGCGTAAGTTACACCGAAATAAGTGCTAATGTGCACCGCGCTATGTCAGCAGGAGAGCTTCTCCCGCCAGCACAGCTTCTGCCATTTGTGGAGGTGGGTTTTTTATGCCGACGGGAAAGCTCTCTCCCATTGGCATAGAGCGTCTTCACCACACGCTCTGTAGCTCCGCCACAGCAGTGCTGTGTGTATAGACAGTCACATGGCCCTAGCAATAAGGAACAGCAGCTTCCTCCACATCCTGAGTTTTCCAGGGGCAGCAAAGAAGCCTTTTTCAGGGAATCCAGACACATGAGATTTACCCATACCTGACCCATCAAGCCCTGCCTTTGGCAGCATCTGGTGCTTTAGTTCAGAATGCATCTGGCCGATTATGCAATAGTATAGATAGAGGCAATATGCCTTGACACCATTTGGTGACCTGCTGACATCATGAAGCACGATACTTGGTTCCTGCCATCAGTGCCGTTATGGTGCAGTACATATTACGGTCCAGGGGCCCTAACTGAAATGAGAGACAGTTCATTTCCCGGTGTTGCTGGAGTGCAGTGAGAGATTAACAAAGAAAAATTTGCCCAGCTAGTTTATTCTTTTCCTGTCAAGAAGGCAAGCCGTTATTTTGGAAGGAGCTTACAACATGAAGGCAAAAGCCTTATAAGCTGAACAGAAATTCCCCCCTGCATCCCTCCAGCCAATTTTGAAGTCAGCCAGCAGTAATCTTGGAAATTGTACAAGTCATTTTGCACAGAGAACATTCAGGTTTGGATGCCAAGAATAAATGTCATTCTGAGGGAACCCTCTGCAGTAACTGCTGTTGACTGAATGATTATGGCCTGGGGAAGGCACAACTGATCATGGCAGAGGGGGCCATACCAGGTCAGGTGCTGAATTCACCCACTCAGAACAGTTTCCATCTTCCTTGTTGTGGGCAAAGAGATGTTGTTACTCTGAAGCCTCAGAAATTCACTACTTGAAGGAAGGGTGAAAGTGCTGCTCCTTTCAGACAGCTACACTCAGGCTGGAGAACTTGGCCTCTTTCATGGTACACTCCAGCCATAAACAGTTTAACTGGATGGTTAAGTCAGTTTCACAGCTGCTTTTCATCAGGAGAGTGGGGCAAAGCAATCACAGTGCACCACTAAATCTGGCCTGTTATTTTAAGTTCCTTTACCAAACCAAACCACCATTTCTGCAGGGGGACAATCTCAGATCACAAGCAGCAATCTAAATCAGGATACACCTGATACTCACCGTGACAACTGGGACAGCCATGACTAACAAACAATTTTTTATTGTGACCTTCTTAGCTCTAAGATGTTTTGATGCTGCACACACATATCCTTTGCTGATGAAAGCAAATGTCCATAACAAAGGCTGCGACTTCCATCCAAAATTGAGTAACTGGAAAAAGCTGGGGGTGAGGGAAACACGAAAGGTACAGAGCTCCAGTTGAAGAGAGTTTCACTTAGAATAGCCCAGTTCTTGTGCAGATGTCATAAACTCCCTTGGGTGATGTGCGCAGTTCCAGTCTCTGCCTCTCAGGAAAGAATCAACTCTTATTTTTCTGCAGACAAATTGGAATGCAATATTGTCCAATACAGTATAACCTCAGAGTTACAGACACCTCAGGAATGGAGGTTGTCCATAACTCTGAAATGTCCATGACTTTGTACAAGACATTACGGACTTCAGCCCCGAGCCCCGGCACCCCCCACCATGGGGCTAAAGCTGGGACCAAAACCAAGAGGCTGAAACTCCGAGCCCCAGTGCTCCAGAAGGCTAGAAGCCCTAACCCCAACCCCTGCCCGGAGCCCTGACCCCACCCCCCCCACACACACACTCTGCAGCTTCAGCCCTAACCCCCACCCCTCAGCTGAAGCCCTAAGCCCCAAGGCTAAAGCCGTGCAGGAGTAAGGTTGTGTGTGTGTGTGTCCCTTTGAGGTTCTACCGTATATTCCATTTCTTAGCTCCTTGGGCACATTCTGCAGGTCTTAGTCAAGAGTCCCGCTGAAGTAAATAGATGGTGCACATAAACACTGAGCCAGGGCTGTGGGGGTTTGCCTTTTGAAAAGTGTGCGCAGTCTCAGTCTCTCTGGCTATGTCTACACTGCAGCGGGGAGTGTGCCACCCAGCTCAGGTAGACAGACATCCACTAGCTCTGCTCGAGGTAGCACACTAAAAATAGGGGTCTGGATGTTGCAGCATGAGCTAGCCACCCGAGTACAGACCTAAGGGGTCAGGTAGCTGTACTTGGGTGGCCAGCCACCCATGCTGTAACATCCACACTGTGAATGTTAGCTTGAGCAAAGCTGTCTATCCAGGCTGGGAGGCATGCTCCCAGCTGCAGTGTCAACATGCCTTCTATGTCTAGGGTCTTCTAGCTCTGAAATCCTGCAGCTCCTCCCCGCACCTGGAACTTGATGCATTTAGTGAATAGAGCACTGGGCTGGGACTCAGGTGATCTTGGGCAAGTTACTTCCCCACTATATGCCTCAGCTGCCCCCTCTGTAAAATAGAGATGATTGTACTGACCTCCTCTGTAAAGCCCTTTGAGATCTACTGATGAAATGTGGTATATAAGACCTGGGTACTGTTATTTTTGTGCCCACTCTATGCAAATTCATGTGATTGCAAATGGCTACTGAACAGCTCTCTTTAAAGAGCCTTTTTTTCAGTTTCTGCTACGTTTTTAAGATCTCAAAATAAAGAAGTAAAATTCAAATTGTTTTAGGTGACACTAATCATATGTCACAAACAAAACAACTAGAGCATGTTGCAAAATGTTACATTTTTGCACACTGAATTATCGAGTGAGGTTCAGAGGGCACAATTAGAACCAACTCTGCTAACTCCATGACATAATTACACAATTATACAACAGAATAGTAATTAAAATACATGTAATTCTGTCTTCCTCTGGCATGTTTTACTGGAGTGGTAGCCATTAGAAAGGGCTCAATCTTCTGTTCTTCACGTTCCAAAAATGCTTGAATTTCAAAATAAATGGTTTCTAGCACCCATCCTTCCCCTTATACATTAGCAAAAGTTCTGTCTTATAAAGACAGTTTTGCTAGTTTGGTGAAGAGTTCGTGTCCAGATTTTTCTCTTATGGAGCATTTTGCTCTCATTTGCTCATGAGAGTTACCCAAGAAGTTAGCTAGATAGTGCTACAGCACACTTATGTGTTGGTATGTTAATGTAACTGTGTGGCTCACACTCTCCTTAGTATTGGTCAGAGAGCAGCATTCTCAAACTTCGTTGTAACTGTACAACCCCACACTGTGCAAAAAGGCACACCGGGGCCCCAGTCAGCCCTGCCTGCTGCACGTGCTGTAGGTGTCAAGCTTGGAAGGAGGAGATAGAAGAGATGAATTCAGACAGGAGAGCAGCTCCTCTGGCTCTCATGCAGGGACAGATGCCTGAGCTGAGCTGGCTTTCTGGCAGACAGAGACTCCCTAAGGGAAGCCAGGTTTGAAGTGGAACTAGAGTATAATTTAATTTGCAGCACCTTGCCTGTTGGTCTGCAGGGAGATGGCTGCCTATCAGAGCCTCCTGGAGAAAAAGGTGGCCGAAACAGGGAGTTTGAAGCAGTTGTGAAGAGTAGCTGGGGGGAGTGAGTTCTCCACTCTGTCAGACAGACCTTCAGGGTCAGGGAGTGACCTGCAAGGGGAACTGAGCCAACTCACCTGTGGCAGAACCAGCTGGATGGCAGAAAGGTCTAGGAAGCTCTCTGCAGTGGACAGAGAGAGATGCAGATTCACAGTAAGCCTGGAAAGAGGCTGTGGGAAATGCCTAAAGATCGGCTGGGGTAGGAAGTAGTCCCAGGAGGAAGCAAGCAGTCTAAGTAGATGGACTTTGACTGCTTATGGCATGGTCCCTGGGCTGAAACCCAAAATATACAGAAGGCCTCGGTTCCCCTACAGGCCCACCAAGAAGCATGGCATAGAAACCCCTCTGTTACAAGGGATACGGATGACTGAGTTGGGCTGAAGGCTCAGTGAGAAGCTGGTGGACTATTGTTTGTTGGCCTCTTTGTCCACCACGGAAGGGGTGGGACAACATATGGCCTGGCCTGACCACAGTGGGCCCAAATGGTCCTTGGGCAGAGGCAATGGAAGGTAAGGCCCTGTGATGTTACACCTGGCCACAAGGAGGTACTCTGGCAGTGAGTCACTCTCCTACAGGACTCTGCATCATTTCTTAAGGTAGAAAAGTTAAATTGGTGAAGCACATCTGCATCCCATTTCCACACCTTCCCTGATGCTACTAATAACGCTTGGCTGCATTAAAAAGACACTGTTACGGATCAAGATGAGAAAAACCTCACTGCACTGGAATGGGTATGGCTGAGTGGCTATATATCTCGATTTTGAATCTGTGCTATTTATTTCCTCTGCTTCAGTGTAGGCCATTGCATCATTTCTTATTTGCATTAATAAGATTTGCCTTAATAATATTTGCATCATTACCTCAATCTTTACATTTCTCTGTTGTCAGCAGTCCTTGCCATTCTAATCTCTCTAGATTATTTTGCAGTTTGGTTCTCTGGTCCTCTTTGTTACCCACTTTGATTAGTAAGTCCTCCACACAATTTGACCATGACTGAGTTTACACCAAAGAAACAAGTGCAAAGAATGACATCAAGGAGCTGCAGAGTCTATTGAGAGGGGTTTGGGTTTATTGTGTAGCTGGTCAGATGATTAGGTGCAATTCAAAATAAACCAGGGTGTATATTGTCCCACATTTCACACTTTCTTACTCTGACAACTACATAGGACACCAGAGTTGTAAGAACTGAAATGAAAAAACAAGTCTCAGGGGATCTATAACCTCCAATATATCCAGCTTCTCCCCCCACCCTAAAAAGTATGCCTACTTATAATTTCACAAATGTAGAAAGACATTTGGAACAGCATGAGAAAGAGATACAATCATATAATTGTTGGGTCTGCATATATAGATGGGTCTTCATCTGAGTGCCTTTGTAGAAACACTTGTTGATACTCTATTTTGAGATTAAACCTGGTGAGCATCTTCATGGACCTTCTGCAACAAAACACACTGCCAGCAGCATGCCAACCTCCACACAATCCTTGTCAAGCAGCAGAAACGGAATCCTGGATGCAGCTCACCAAAATAACAATAGCAATCATTCTAACAGTAAAATAACAAAACAAAAATACCAGGTGTGGAATTCTAAGCAACCAAAATCATGTTCTTCCCAGATGTCAGCCCGGCAATGCTCAAGAAAAGAAGGGAACTGATGCAGATCAAACAATTTCTGTGAAGGTAAATATTGATGCAGCTGTTTATAGCCATCTAAGAAAAACAATATGTCTTTGGGGACACACACGGTTATTGCAACAAGGAAACTGTCGTGTGAAATTTAGAAATCACTACCTTATTTTTAAGACCTGCTTCTGCCACCCTTCCTGAGCAAAGGTGATGGTGAACAAGTATCCTAATCCACAGGTATGCAGTGCTTTTGGAGTAAGGGCTTGATTGAGACTCAGGTCTAATTCTGTTCCAGGGGCAGAGTATAATTCTGCTGCCTCAGGAACAACACAGTGAAGGTCAAAATTCCTTCCTTGGGTTCCCTCCCACTTCTCAGGTTTACATGAGATGTAATTTACTGGAGCCTTTTGCAGGACCTTACCTCCTTTGAGCCTTTTATTAATTATTGTTATTATTAACCAGGATCAGAACCCCTCTGATCCAGGCACTGTACAAATGCTAACAAGAGACAGTCCCAACTCCCAAGAGTTTATATTCTAAATCAACATGTCTAAGGTCACACACAGCAGCTCAGTGGCAGAGCTGGGACTAAAATCCAAATCACCTGTTTCATTGTCTAGTACCTTACCCACTGAGCCATGCTGCCTCTTTTGGCCACTAAGACAAGCTGTGATAGAGCCACCCTCCTTTACTCCTTCATCTCACTGCAACTCTCACCATCGGTCTCTCTGTCCACATCTACTCTGTACATGCAGGAAATGAGCAACCGTAGCATCATCTCTCTCACCTCACTGATTCATTTTGCCAAGACTTCTTGTTTAACCCTGGCATCCCAATTGATCCACATAGCTTTTAAGACTGTTTAATTCACTCACAGAAAACCTCCCTTGGCCTCAAGCCTCCATGTAGCAGCTTTCAGAGAGATTGTCTCATCTCCACTCATTACAGCCATATCTGGATCACACACTTCAATATGGAAATTGTTGCAGCCCCAGGGGATTGCATTAAATAATTCAGAAGGAGACCAGGTAATGTCTTTTTCTGTAACTGAATCTGCAATTCCAATCAAATAGCTGACTGTATCTGCTTGGGCAGGCAGCATTTCAGCACACCGAGCCCCATCATGAACTAGACAGCACAAAAGCAGGCTCCTTTCTCTGTGATAGAATCTCCTGGTCTAGGGCATGTTTTCATTAGTTGAAAGAATCGCACGAGCCATTCCGTTAAATCAAAACACCCAAGAAGGACAGATTTATCGTCTGCTTGGGAAAGCATGGTAAGCAAACCGAGCTGCAGTTCCAAGCCAAAGTTCACAGTCAGGCCATGTTTCACCTTTAAGACCTGAGTTTGCTAATCCTGCAGGCCAGTTCTGTTCTGACATTTTGAAAGAAATTTGCATTGCTAAGTGCTAATGCAACTGCAAATACAACTTTCTATTTTTTCCCCCTCCTTTCTACTGGCTAAAGCCCTGTGCAGCTGGTGTTTGCTTTCTCGATATTGCAGTTCTTAGGGTGAAGCGTTTGACCTGCACATGCAGAATGTGTTCATTTCTCAGGAATCAAATGACCACACCAGAGCTAAACAATATGTGAAGTGTTCAATTTGTTTTGGACTAATATCCCTCCAGATGCTGAAAGCTGGTACATTTATTAACCGCTGGCTAAACAGCAGTTCACACTGATTGCCAATAGAAAAACACACATGCAGAAGAGCAAAAAATTGCCATCTGTAGTATTATTTGGACTTTCAATGGATGCCAACAAATGACCAAGTTCACATGTGTAAGTTCCCAGCATTTACCTTCCAAACAGATAGATACAGCAGAACAGGGAACAGCCTGAAGGCCAGATCCTCTGCTGGTTTAAAGGGCCAGAGCCAAGACCTACTGAAGTCAATGGAAAGACTCCCACTGATTTTAGTGGGAGTTGGATCGGGGGCTAAAACATGCAGGAAAACTTGTCAGCCGTATGCACTGCAATAGCTCATGCACAGCTATGGGGGCAATCCAGAACTATTTACTGGCACAACAGTTCCACTGATTTAGCTGTTAGTCACACTTCTCGGTTAGTGTTTCAGGGTCTGCAAACATAGGGAGACATCACTACTCCAGTTATGCTCAGGTCAAGGCTATGAGCATCTGGAACAGCCAGAGATTTACAGCTGCTGTTAAAAATGAAAGAATGAAAGTTTAGATTCTGGGGAACAATAATGCTGCATGAAAGAGGTGCAGGTCTGCCATCCCCTGCATACTGGCTCAATCTGAGCCCTGGCTGTGACCAATGGGAGTTGGTTTCAAGGGAGCATTGCCTGGGAAAGGAGTCAAGAGTTATGTCCTTGAACATTAGTTATAATCAATGGTAGCTTTTGCCATGAGAGCTGCCTTCACTACCCATCATTCTGTTTAAATCTCTGTAAGGCCCAGTCCTGCAATGTCCTGAAGTCTCTGGGGCCTGAGGATACTCAGCCCATCACACAAAGCACGCAGAGCCCCCATAACATTGGGTCCTCACTGTGTTTTTGTTGTTCGTCTATGTACACTGGATGCTCCTGGGGCAATGAGGGTGTGGTTTGTGCTGAACTGAGCACACTGGCTGCATGTAACATTCAAAAAAAAAAATCCTCTCCATTGCACCAGTTCTTTTCAGGGGCCACCTTATTGCCAAGTTCTTTGTAGATAGACAATGTTTTTTTTCAGAGATATTGGTCTCCAATGAAAACTAGGACTGCCAAGGAAAAAATTTCAGACAGAGCCCTAAGTCAAAGGTTTCCTATTCAAAATGTTTGAAGAGAAACCAAAGACTACACAGAACATTGAAAGGGCAATACAAACCTATCCTGAATGCAATATCACACAAATTGACAATCTACTTTTAGAAAAAAAACAGGAGTTTATGCCCCATTTGTAAACCAACTTAGAATGCGACCATAAGCCAGGACTTGCTACCAAATGCATCCATGATGCATATAGATAAAAAAGAGATAGAGTATTTATATTTCTGGCCAGAATGTTGTTCCTCCTCCTATCAGACATAAGCCTGTCCAAGGAGATGCTTGCACCATGACATTCAGGCATGATTATTGTAAACAAAAACAAACAACGAATCTCCAACTGGTATAAAACTCAGCAGCCCATCTGCTTACTGACAAAGGTGGCTGTGAACATATCATGCTGGTGCCTCACTCTCTGCACACTGAATGCAGAGTCCAGATAAAATATCTGTCATATTCCTAAAAAGAAAAGGAGTACTAGTGGCACCTTAAGAGACTAATCACTAGTACTCCTTTTCTTTTTGCGAATACAGACTAACACGGCTGCTACTCTGAAACCTCTCATATTCCTCACTGTCCCTGAAAGATTGCCTCTCCTGACCATGACTTCCTCTGATTTCTATCCTCCACTAGAAAAATGAATCAATCAACCATTAAGGGGAGGCTCATGTATGTGGCAGGAAGAACATTCTCATAAACTGTGGAACTCCATCTGGCAAGAGGTAAGTAAGAAAGCCCCTAGGCCACATCTCCTTCAGACCTAAATGCAAAATTCATCTAATTGACTTTTGTACACCCACTCACCCTCACCCAAACATAACTATAAACTAATCAAGCTTTGGGAACAGAGCTGGTCAAAAAATAAAAATCTGTTTTTGCCAGACATTTGGAAGTTTAGAAATTGTTTTCAGTTCTGAAGCATTGTTTGGGTTTTTTCCCATCATTTTTGCTGTTTTGCCCCAATTGTTTCAAAATGAGTATCAGAAACCATATTGAAATGGTTTCCAAAATGGTTATCAATTTGTTTTATTTACCAAAAGCCCAGTTTGATTAAAAATTTAAACAACTATTTTGATAGTATTTTATAATATTTTCAGTCCAAAAACAATATATATAAGAAAAAAAATTGACTTTAACAATTTTTTTACAAAAAAATCAGTTTTGCGGAAAAAATTGAAAAAAACCCTACATTTTTCTTGGAAAAAAATCAAACAGTTCTGGCTGGGAAGGAAAAGAGAGAGGATTTCATAGTGACAGTTATTTTTAAATAAGTGGGAAGGACTCATAAAAGGACTCATAGACTACAAAAAAAGAGGCAGGCTGGCTGGATAGACACATAGATAGTGAGTAGAGTAACCAGCTTATGATTCTTGAATTTTTGCACCAGCCTGTGCCAGGGATAACATGAGAGCGGTCTGTATTCAAATATTTTCTCATGTATTCAGAAGCCAAAATGTAATTTTATAAAACGCAGGTGCTTAAAAATAAATACCTTTTTATTTCTTATCAAATATATATGCTAACAGGGATACACAAGTGAATTATGCAGTTATTGCAACATAACATTCATTTGTGGGGTGATGCTGCAATATTGTTTTATGTGTTAGGTTTAATGCAAAAATCAGGGTCTTAATATTCCCGACTTCAGTGGTTCTCAACCAGGCGTACATGTACTACTGGGGGTACACAGAGGTCTTCCAGGAGGTACATCAACTCATCTAGATAGTTCCCTAGTTTTGCAACAGGATACATGAAAAGCACTAGCAAAGTCAGTAAAAACTAAAATTTCATACAGGCAATGACTTGTTTATACTGCTCTATATACGATATCAGTGTTTCTCAGCCTGGGGGTTGCAATTTATTTCAGAATTATGTGGTAAAATGAGAAAGAAAGCAATTTTTCAGTAATAGTATGTGGTGACAGTTTTGAATCTTTTATGTATTTTTTGTAAGCAAGTAGTTTTTAAGTGAGGTGAATCTTGGGGTGCACAAGACAAATCACCCTTCTGAAAGGGGTACAGTAGTCTCGAAAGGTTGAGAACCACTGCAACTTGTCCATCCTAATTAAAGGGTAGAACAAGCATTTGTAAAACCCACAATAGTCAGGTTTCAGAGTGGTAGCCCTGTTCCTCTGTATCAGCAAAAAGAAAGAGGACCACAGTAGTCAGTTTGAGATATAGCATTGCCATCTAGTGGTCATTGAGGACATTACACACTAAGACAGCCACCTTATATTCAATGTAAGCTATTCAGTAATAAAATATCTACAAATATAAACAGGGTCATCAGAGTTCTTCAGAGCCTGGTTATTTCTGAAGAGACGTAAGAGAAGAAGAAGGCCCATGTAGGGAGATGACTGTGAAAATCTTGAGAATCTCAAGACTTATTTCCCAAGCACCAAGTACTAGCTCTGGCGAGGGACCTGGTGTTAACATCAGGGAGTCCTGCCTTATCCCAGCCTCGTAACTGGACACAGAGGAAGCTGTCCAGGAACAGAGTAATCTCTGAGTGAAAAGATGCAACAGGATTCCCTTTTTCCTGCTCACAAATTTCTTGCAAACAAATTGCAAATTGGATGTAAGCTTTGCAAAAGATGTATTTTCTTACTCAAAATTGTACACACGTTGCTTTAGTGACTGAGTCTGCAGATCTTTTAGAAATGTGAATAGTGGCAATCTGCACTGCATTGGCTACTTGTACAATCACGTGGTATTTATGTTTCTCCCCTTCAGCGGTGCCAGCTGGTCCTTGCTGAAGTAAAACTGAATGTATCTTTGAATAGCAGATGTGTGCACCTACTTTGTTTAGGACCTTGAAATCCTGCAGGTCTCACTCGAGTACAATTCCCATTATATTCAATGAGAATTTTCTCTAACAATGCTGGACTGGATCCTTTGGAAGCCCAAAGAAATAAGCCTATAAAAGAGTGTGGAGGGAAGCACTGAAACCCCTAGGCAATTGCTAACACGTTAATTCAGTTGCAATTCTATTCTGACTAGATAACTTCTAACTAATCAATGTACCACAAGTTACAAATGGTACATTTTACAGCTGAATATGTCATTTAAAGTTTCAGTCAATAATTGTGCCTTTCAGCTTACAAATTTTCTGGGTCTAGTAAAGCTTGAGCACTTGAATTGTCTACAAAAGTGAGTACCAAAGGCTTGGATATACAGCTGAATACAAATCTGCTTTTGAATTCAAATGAATCGCTAGCTGCATATAATTTTTGTGCCCTTAACGCAGCTCTACACAGTAAGGACTTTAGTCTTTGGCTGTTAAGAATAACAGCAATAAGAAGCGCATAAGTGAAAACCGACAGGAGTCTGATACTCCTTTTAGCCCAGTTTTACTCTGGTGAAACTTCATAGACTTCAATACTTTTACTCCTGATTTATACTGGTGAAAGTGGCAAGACCCTTAAGCCAACAGTGCTTTTGTGGAGGAGTTCAGCTAGTATGTGAAGGGAAAGGCACCTGGTAGTTCATTAGGGATCAGTAGAGATAGGGAAGGAGCTAAAGGTCATCCGATAAGTATATAAGTCCTAGTGGTGACTAACTATCCTATAAAGAAAGGATTTCAGTTCTAGTGCCAGTGCAATGATTGGTAACAAGTTTCAGGGTAGATTAAACAGACAAAGGTAGATCTCCAACTCTGTTTAAAGCAAAGAGCATATTGCTGGCTTCACATAAAACAGTATCCAAACAGCAGACACAATCACCTTGGCTTTATACATTCCATTTGTTGTTCTTTCTACAGACCCATGGGGAAGTAGTAGAGGAGGAACACCCAACATTCTTAGGTCTTCTGTTTAAAAGGGTTACTGAGCAAACCCTAGGAAAGAACAGGTTAATACGCAATGGGGTAGATTCACAATGGGTATTTAGGCATCTAACTGTTCCACTAAGAGCCTAATTCCAACACATAGGTACCACCCCCTAGCCTGTAGGCACCTCAAGCCAGTAGGGGCCAGGTTCTCAAAGCAACTCACATGTTTTGATGGCAGGATACTCAAACTAGGTGTCTCCCCAACAGGGCCCGAGCCAGTAGGTGTGCTCAGAGCATGATCGTCCCACACACCAAAAAAAAGGGGAGTGGGTGTCCCCTCATAGCCAAACACCTAAAATACTCCTTCAGGATGTTGGAGACCCAAGTTTAAATCCCTGCTCTACCTCATTCAGACCAGGGAGATGAACTCAGGTCTCCTATCACTCAGATGAGTGCCCGGCCACTGGGCTATAGGGTCAGTCTGACTTTTGGCTTTGATCCACTGACTATTTAAGCATTTCATACAAAGTGGAACCATTTCAACATTGAAACTACCCTCCTCTAGCCCACTGGTTAAGGCAATCAGCTGGGAGCCCTGAGTTCATATCCCTGCTTTGAACCACCCCCATCCTGGTGGTTGTAATTGCAACAGCACTGCAATATTGGTGCCAAAGGCCTGATCTAGCTTAGATGCTTAACTGCAGGTGAGTATCCATGGCTGTGAATCCCAAGTGAAGCTAGGCACCTAACTGTGGATCCCAATCAGAGATAAATAGTTTAGGCCACTTCCCTCTCTAGGGATTTCCTATTGGCTAGCTTAGGCGGCTCCCTGAACAGCATGCTGGCTTCTGGGAATCCCTTTTTAGGCTCCTAACTCTCCCTCTGCATTGTATAGGGAGTGTAAGTGCCTATCTCAGGGGATTTCACTGGGTGGCAGTATGCCGAACGTTAGGCATGTAATGTTTAGCCTAAGTCATTTGTGGATCTAGCCTGCGTGTGTATCCTGAGTTATTTTCAGCTGGCCAGCTTCAGTCTTATACTGTATGCCGTGTTGCTGTAGCTGTTTCGGACCCAGGATATCAGAGAGAAAAAGTGGGTGAGGTAATATCTTTTATGGGACCAACTTCTGTTTCCCAGCCCTGAAGAAGAGTTCTGGATATCAAAAGCTTGCCACTCTCACCAACAGAATTTGGTCCCATAAAGGATATTACCTCACCCACCTTTCCTCGTTAAAGTTTCAGTCTTAAATATTTGTGGACAAATGTGTGTCCACTGGGTGGCGCATAGTTCAAAGCTTTCCACTCCTTTCTCAATTGAGTAGTGATCAAGATGGCTACAATCTTATAGCAGCTTGATGACTTTTTCTTTGTAGGTCTAGGGGAAAACTACACCCCAGTTATATCCAGGGCTACTGAGAATTCTCTGCAGAAGTAGCAGAGAAATCTGGTGCTCATTTAGATTACATGAGAGAAGAGAGGGGAGAACAAACATTATACGTAATCAGAAATATGGCTTGAATTAGGTTAAATGGGTAAGTTGTTTACGTGTCTCTTGGTTACTCCATCAAAGCAATACAAAAATACATGGACTATTATTTATTGTTTATTAAATGCTGACAGTATTCTCAGCCATGTATAAAGTACAGGTCCTCTCCCCACTACAGTCTAAATGGCCAGATAAAATTATTCAAATCACCCTGGGTGTCTAAGAGCTTGCAGTTGGTTTTTAGTGGGGTGTAACAGCACATCTAATTTAGGTGAACTGACATTGGTAAGGCTGTTGGGAAAAGCTTTAAGGAAATATTTGAAAGAATAAATGCAGTTTGAAATCATGAGCTAGACTGTGACTCTGATGACACACCTGTGCTGGGAATAAGAATCTCTGGGTCACCCAGACCAGGAGTAATTAAGGAGTTAGAGCAGGTGAGCAAGAAACAGAGTGGAATGGGTGAATCTAAGGCTCCGCTCTCCAACATAGCCACTCTATGCAGTTGAGCCAGAAGAGGGATGTTGTAATTTGTTACTGGTATAGGCTAGCTACAAATTATTACTCCTCCCAATCCAGAGGGAAGCAAGAAGGGGTGTCTTTGAGGCACAATGGCTCCTGAGGCTGCTTCTGAGGGGATGCATCTTACACTCCTCCCTTGCTCGGGAGTGTACTTAAAGGCACAATCTAGCCCTTATAATCATGTATATAATAGAAACTGAATGGAACCAGTATTATGATATGGTAAGTACTGTAGACATGTGAGAGTGAAATGCACTTCTAAAACACTGTGACGTGTACAGACTAGGTAATTCCATCCATCTTGAAATGAGCCTCAACCTTATCTCCTTTCTGTATTAATTTATAACCCCAGGCATGAATTTCAGAAAGAGGGTGTTCATTACATGGTGAGCTTAATTTTCCACTTGTAAGGGTTGGAAACACTGGTCATAAATGCATATTCAGTATGTGGCTTAACAAGGAGAAATGGAGAACTTATCGGTAACTCAAGTACAAACATATATAATTAACTTATGAACATTGTTTTCAGTACATTAATTTAGAATCTCTGTAAACAGTGCCCTGACCAAAATAACTGCTAATCATACTCCAAGTGCAGGCTAGATGGTGAATATCGCCTAACAGCTCAATCTTGCATTGAGACCAATGGGATTAAAGCAATTTATGTCTATGTATGACTGGGCCCTAAGATTTTAAAACCATGGGATGGCATTCTGGACCACAGCTGCAACAGACACTAAGCTTGGAAAATTTGACTTGCTGGCAATAGACATCAAGCCAACATTTTAGAGTGAAATCCTTACCCTATTGAAGTCAACAGGAGTTTTGCCAATGACTTCAAAGGGGTTGGAATTTCACCCTTAGACTATGGCACAAAAAGACTAGTTGTTGTATGGGACTTGGGGTCAGAGCATGAGCTATGGTAGAGCTGAGCTTGGTTCAGCTCAAGAGAAGGGGTAAAAGTATCTTACTGGCTTCCAGCAACTTTTATGACCCCATGATCCTGTCCTGGTGCTTGGCCAGTCTCTACTGTAAATTAGAGCAGTTTAGGACTGTTGTAAGTTACATCCAACTGTCCAAAGGGCCAGTCTGTCACAATGAATAACCCAAAGAAATTAGTGTAGCATTCAAAGAGCGGGGAAAGGAAGTATGATAATGGAGTCCCTGGACCTCAGCAATCCTTTGCTGCCGGAACAGCTCCTTAGGGTTGTTAGCAACTAGTGCAAGTTAACTTTGTGCCTAGGTCCCGACCAATACACAGACTGCTCCAGGATCAGGAGATATGAAAGTAGTTTAAAGGCACCTTTTTCCCTGCTTCCTGATCCTGAGCTTCTGGAAACATTCCCTGGCCATAGCTCAAGATCTGGCAGGGCAGCCTCTTTCCGATAATTTTGCAGACTTAAATGAGTACACAAGGTACAAAGCAGTGGAGAACAGACTCAGCTTAAACAGTTTATGGGAGACACATGGGTTGCAATTTGCTTACAAAACCTATTGAGGAAGAACTTACACAAAGCAATATGTTAGCAGAAATCAAGATCAGGATGCAAATGTTTATCAAAGAGGTACAGAGCCAAATTGTTCAAAGAATCATTGGGACACAGCCTCCTTTGCTGTAAAGCAATTTGCCTCTCTTGACTTCAATGGACATACATCAGTTTACACCATCTGAGGATCTGGCCCACCATTAGAAGTTAATAATTCTACCAGCTCTAATTTCTTGTGGTTATGTTTATTGTAGTTACCAATGCACACTGTGTGCTTTTCTCAGTATTTCATTAGTGGGCTTGCTTTTACCTAGCCACATGGCTCTGACTCCAGGATACTGACAAAAGAAAAATCTCCAAGTGTTTGATATATTATATATCAATATTAACATACGCTAACCTCAAAGGAAAGAATAGTATTGTATGTATACAGCTCCTACTGCACTTTGGGCAAATGCTGAAGTAAAGTTAGAATTGACAGCTTATTGCACATCTGTTAAAAAGGGTCATGGTACAAAGGGTCAGATTGTACCATTCAATGTACCTGGTCAGTTCTTGCTGATTTCAGGGAGCTAAATGTTTTAATCCAAGCACAATATTCTGTAAACATACAATAGCATTTCAATCAATTTCTTTCCCTTCCCACCACCAGCTGTGAGCAATGTTTCAGCATGCCAGACCCGGGTGTTAAACATTTTAGGCTCTATTTCTGTGAATATGACCTCAGTATTTATTTTTCCTTTGCAAGTCACCTTCGAGGACAAATCAAGCAAGTCCTGAGAAGTGCAGAGCACTCACGCAGCTCTCAATGAATCCAGTGAGGGAATGAGAGTTGCAAGTGCTCAGTGCCTCTCAGGAGTTGACCTGTTGACATCACAGTGAGTTGTAGGGAGCTCAGCAGACACCTGATCCACATCCAGTGAAGTCAATCCAACAGCCTGCCTTGACTTCAGTGGCTACAGGATGAGCACCCAGGTTGAATTTTCCTGTTAAACAGCTGTTTGTGCATGTACAGCTGTAACACGTAGCCTGAAAGGGAATGGGCTTGTGGACACCTCCTTCCTTTGTGTTCTTCTACATCTGCAGAGTGGGACTGCCTGATACTCTACCAAAGCCATGGGTCATGGTGATGTTAGCGGGTCTGCCGGTCTTCTCTAGAATCTGCTCCTGCCTGTGGAGGAGATGAAGCAGCCCTGGAATCTGCTGCTTGTTTGGGGGAAATTTGAGAAGAAGCAAGAGTCCCTTTGTCCCCTAAGTGTTAAGTAGTGGCGGAGGACACTTGACAAAAGGGACTGAGAGAAGTAGAATTTATTTTGCAGGGGGAAATGCTATCGGTAGGGCCCTACCAAATTTTGGTCAATTTCCCGACCATAGGGTTTTAAACATAATAAATGTCATGATTTCAGATATTTAAATCTGAAATTTCACCATGTTGAAACGGTAGGGGTCCTGAAACAAAACGGAGGCCCAGGGGGGTCGCAAGATTATTGTAGGAGGGTCGTGGTATCGCCACCCTTACTTCTGCGCTGCGGCTGGCGGCGGCACAGCCTTCAGAGTTGAGTGCCCAGCTAGCAGCCGCCGCTCTCTGGTCACCCAGCTCTGAAGGCAGCGCAGAAGTAAGGGTGGCAATACCGGAAACTCCCTACAATGACCTTGCGACCCCCTCCCCACCCCCAACCCCCTTTTGGCTTGGGACCTCCAGTTTGAGAAACGCTGGTCTCCCCCGTGAAATCTGGTCTTTTGTGTATTTTTACCCTATACTATACAGATTTCACGGGGGAGACCAGATTTCACGGTCCGTGATGCATTTTTCACCGCCGTGAATTTGGTAGGGTCCTAGGTATTGGCCAAGGAAGTGGCAGAAAGAAAAGCAGCAGTTCCAATGAAAAGAGTGGAGGCGAGCACAGCAGACCAAGGACAGGGATGGGGCTGCTGCACAAATGTTTTGAAAGGAAGCCGTCTGTCGGTATGGATCAGCCACTGTTAGCATTCATGCATGTATTTTGTTGATGTCTGTACATGCATAGTTTAAAATAAAGCTTTTCAGAAACCCTTTATTGACATTCAGATACTATGGTTAACCACGTTACATAATAAACTTTATAGTCATTAAAATTCATATCTCTGAAGAGAGGAGAGCAGTTCTACTGCAGCAACTTCCACTGCTTGAAGGAATGGGAAAAAGAATAACTTCTAGGGCACTGCATGAGCTTGATGAGGTCACCATCCCACATACTTAGAACCAGAACATCAGCAACTGGCTTTTACTCCTATTCTCACAGTCTCAAGAGAAGCGAACTAGCAAGTTGTATAAATGGCAGAAAGTGGATTGGATTCCAAACTGGATTTCAGTTTTCACCTGCTAATATGCTATTTGTAATAGAGGTTTGTACCATGATAAGTGGTTTCAGAATATGATATTGTTGTGGCCTCTTCAATGAAGTTGTAAAAATGGGCTTTTTGAAACATCAGGTGTTGCTGGTTGAGAAGCTGGATTCTGTACATTCTTCACAGAAAGGAAAGACACGTTCATTCCATAGTGTGTTTATGCGTATAAATGATAACATAAGACCAGATTGTTTTGCCACTGAATTTTACAAACTCCTTGTGTGAAATTTGAAGTAATTATCACCTACAAGTAAACTTCTTTGTTACCTGTAATGGAAAAAGTCAAAAGTTAATGAATCATGTGGCCTACAAAATGGCTATCCCATTTGACCTGAGAGAAAGGTATATTGTGGGAACTGAAAACCTCCTGTTTTATATTATGGGATCCACTGTTCTATACTATGATATGATATTTGTACTCTGATATTATTGATAGACGTTGATGTTATACACTCCCTCGTTTCCTTCAAATCACCCAAAAAATCCCCATCTAAACTCTTATATCAAATCCACTGCCATTATTTGGATTACTCCGCTGTACCTCTTTGTGCATTATAGGACCATGTCCAGCCCTATTCTCCATGGCTACATAGGGCCAAGACCCAGAGAAACTGGTGTGGTTCTGATGTAGAATGGTGATCAGGGAGAATTGGGAACCCTATGGAAGAGATCCATGGATCCTGATCACTCTGCTTAGAGTGGGGGCCTGCACTGCAGTGCACTGGAGGTTTAGGGATTCCAGCAGGGACTTGTTGCTAGGAGATCATGTGGATCTGCAACTGTGTGGCTTCACCTGACATTCTACCAGATAGATGGACAGTGGAGCAGCCAGGGAGGCCATTCTGATCTGTGGAATAGCTCTGGACAACACATACGGTTTTTTTCAGGTCACAGAAGCCCCACTGACTCATTGAAAACAAGACATCACTCTTGGAGTCACCCAATTCCCAAAGTCTTATCTTGCATGAATTTCAATCTGTCAATAGCACCTTGGTTGAATAGGGCTAGGAGCAGAATTTGTAAATGTCAACTGAAAAATGCTGGACCTTTACAAAAGGAAAGACCAGAAGTGAAACTAAAAGGATAAGTGTTGAGGTTGATTGGAATTTAGAATAATTCTTGGGGCTGTAACCGTAGGGTTGCCAATCATCTAGGGTTGTCCTGGAGTCTCCAGGCAGGGCTTAAAGATGAACCTTTCATTAAAGATTATGCCATGTGATGAAACCTCCATCCAACCCTCAGCTGAAGTCATTACTCTAGTGAAGCTCCCATGGAGGGCTGCACAAGTTGCACCAGAAATCTACTTACTTAATTTATTCGATCGGCATATGAAATATGAGACTGTGAACGCTAGGAACATCACACAACCGACTATGATCAGCACCACCTGCAGCAAGTTCAGCAGTTTGACTGGAGAGATCACTTTTGATCTGAACATTGCTGCTTTCTCATCATCAATAGTCGCCGTCTGAAACAGTGCAAGAGCATTAACAGCTGAAGTATGCAAGTCCTTTCTCATGGAACATATGCACATTATAGACAGTGTGATTGCACATAATGTTATCATATACATGGATTTAAGGGCTAGATCCACAAAGGGACTTGGGCCTTGCAATGTTCAGCATTGCAGTGCCGAACTGTTGCCCTGCCACCCAGTGGAATCCACAGCCCTGAGTTAGGTGCCCAGGCTCCCTACACAGTGCCTATGGAGGGATATGCATCTAAGCATGGGATCTGCAAAAGTCAGCTTGAGGAGCAGGAAGGAAATAGGAAATAGCCAATAGGAAATACCGAGTAGTGGGTTTTAAGCTCCTCCCCCTAAGGGTCTTAGGCACCTAAGTCTAGGCGAGAGGGCTAAGTCTAGGAGCCTGTCACTAACTGGGATTCTCAGCTGTGTACCCTCTCCTGGAGAAAAGTGCATAAGCCTAACTTCTGACTTGCAAACAAGTTTTAGCCCAGGGATTAGAGCACTCATCAAGGATGTGGGAGACTTGGGTTCAAGTCTTCTGTCTGCCTGATGTGGAGAAAGTGTTGGTGTTGGTCCTTCTTTGAGCAGGGGATTGTACTAGATGACCTCCTGAGGTCTCTTCCAACCCTAATATTCTATGATTCTAAGGGATTTGGGGAGAAGGGTATCCCCATCTCAGGAGAGTGCCTTAACCACAACCTCCATCACCTCCTCCAGCTCTTTTGTGTAGCTGGAGGCTTGCGCTCAAAATGCCTGCTGGATCGGGCCCCACTAGCGAGACAGGTTGGTTAGCATCTACTTTGATGAACCTGCTGAGGCTCAGGTATGAGATAAGAACCTGAGGCCCTAGACTGAGGTAGCTGTGCTCATGCTCACTGGAAGAAACATAGGCAGCTAGGGAGTTTAGGTGCTTACAGTGTTAGGCAGCAGCTGAGAGGGGTTTTGAGGATGTCAGTGACCCCTCTTGTTGGATTTAGGCACCTAAAGTGGAAGTTAGGTGTCTAACTGCTTTTGTGGCTCTAGCTGTAGATGCCTAATTTCAGGCAAACAAGACTGAAAACTTTGGCTCCGGACTATCTTTTGGTAAATCTCCTAGATTATTTCTAATAAAGCTGAAATAATTAGAATGTTTTAATAGACAGAAAACATACTAACCTCATTCAGCCAAAGAATAGGAAAGATATAGGATCTTGTAAGTTTTGATAAAGCACTGCAACAAATATTGAAATAAAAAATTGAAACAGCCACAACACATTATCTGCACATTGCAGTTTCACATTTTCCATCTAGCAATTTCTCATAACCCTATACTCTACCACTTTGATGAAATTGACGGGCAGTACACTTTGTATGTGTTCAGGTGGCAAACCTCCAGTAAATTCAAACCACAGCATTCCTCTGTAAAAAGTATATAGGTAACTACAGCCATTGGCACCAACTTTTACTTTTCCACCGGGGGTGCTCCACCCCCACTCTGCCCCGAGGCCTGCCCCCACTCCAACTCTTCCCCTAGACTCTTCCTTTGCTCCACTCACCTCTGCCCCACTCCTCCCCCTCCCTGAGGCCCCACCCATCTGCTGCTTGCTGGTCTCTGCCCTCCCCCAATCCCCTCTCCAAGCCGCTAAACATCTGCTGCTGGTGGATGCTGAGCTCCCACTAGTTTTTTTTCGTGGTTGTTCCAGTCCCTGAGCACCCACGGAGTGGGCACCTATGTCTACAGCCATTATGCACACCATCCTCCGTTTAGTACTCTGGGTATGAGAAAGTAACTAGATTGATAATGTCTGTATGATCATCTATATGGTTATAACATAATTGTTTTTCTCCTACCTTGCCCTTCCCAAATCTGTTTTTCAATTCTGTCTATTGTCTTTCATCATATAGTTAGATTACAATCTCTTGTGGGGTGGAAGGTGGCTCTTTGACTGTATTCTAAATGAAATGCACGTACAGTACCTAGATTGCAATAAGGTTTTGATCCCTGATTGACGCCTGTGGCTGCCACCACATATAAATAATAATTATGATAATGTACATGTGTACATACAGTGGATAGATTTAAAAGGTTTCTTCCATTTAAAAAGACTTTACTAGCTGGAAGAATATACTTTATACTCAAAATAGGGACCATGAATGGAACCAGTAGTCTCTTTCAAAATATTAAGCACGTGTGTGTGTATTTATTAGCACTGATTGGGAACTTTTCAACAAATCATTTTTGTCAAAAAATACATATTTGTTGAAAGTGAAACTATTTGTCAAACAATGACAAGTTCAACAAAACAGCTGACTCAAAAAATTTGGTAAAAAAAGTACTGAGATTTTCAAAACATCCTATTTTGACAATATGGAACCAGAAAATTTCCATTTTGGGATTTCAAATAATTTCTTAATTTTACTAAATTTAAAATAAAGGTAAAGAAAAAGGAAAAAAGGTTGGCACTGAAATGAAATTTTTCAAAATTATTGAAGCAAACCATTTTGGATAATCCAAATGAAAACATGTTTTGGATTTTTGTTTTTCAAAAATGTTTGAGATTTCAGTTTTTCATCATATTTCAAGATAAGAAAACATTTGAAGCTTCAAATATTTTTGTCTGATGGGAAATCCATTTCTCACCTAGCCCAAACATTTGTATATATGCATGGACAATAATGGGATCATTCCAAGACTAGTGCATGCGTATATATTTTTTCCATACAGTTTTCAGTCATAATGACTTTTGTTTTAAATTAAGTTAAATAAAACAATGAAGAACAAAAGTAAAGACGCTCTTTGAGAAAGCACACTGTGTGTCTCCTGTGTAATGTGCTGCATCAACAGTTTCACAGTATGGTATCCGTTATCTTTTTCATTGGCACTAGTTTTGGAATGATTATATTATTCACAATCTGAATACACTATATAATTCTGCTTTTGCTTCTCATCTCATTTATTGTTTATAGATTCATAAAATGACTCTAAGTCCTGATACAATGCCCACTGTAGAGTCTTTCCATTGACCTCAGTGGGCATTGGATCAGGCCCCCAGTGCCTGCCAGACATTCCCAAGAAATCTGAAATTTGACTTCTATGTGCAAATGTTGGAGTTGAAGGACATTTTTTAAAAAAATGTAAATATCAGCAATTTTTTTCAATCAAAAATGGAACATTTCATGACATTCACAAATATTTGGCCTTTTTATGAGCTACAGAGCAGGTTGAAATTTTTGGCATTTTGAAATTTCACAAATTGGAAAATATTTAAGATTTTATTTACAAAATTTCACACATTTTATATTTACATTTATTTCTGATTGCAATGGACTTACAAGCTTGTTAGAAAGTGTTCTAATATTTTATTTCAAAAAGCTCCCTTTTGGGTGATAGAAAATACTGAAATGTAGGAAAATAATTAGGGACTTGATCTCGCAAGTTGCAGAGCACTCTGGCCTTAATCCAGCAAAACACTTAAGCATGTGATTCATTTTAAGTACCTGAGTAACCTCACTGAAATCAATAGGACTATTCACATGCTGAAAATTTTGCACATACATGTTTAAATGCATTTGTAGGATCAGGGCCAAAGTATGTATCATCCTGAAGGGCAGGCCCCTAGGTCTCCAGTAACATAATTAAATGATAATTATCAAAGTAAATCGTATTCACTTTGGGCTTGATCAATTATTAAGTTCAGAGCCCAGGAGGGAGGGGAAATCACCAAGTGAATCTTCTTCTGAAGTCTCGGGAAACACTGAGATTAAATATTAACTGCTGTTTTCATTAATAGTAATATTGTGGGTGCAGGTCCTCAACTATTCCTTGTCTCCCCTTACCTCCACCAATTTCCAAGGGACGTTCTAACACTCAGGGATCACTAGGGTATAAGGATACCCTCATCATGTATCCTGTGCCAATTGCTGAGATGTGAGCTGTATAGGAACTACTTCGTTCCTTTATTCTACCCAAGGATTTCCCCAATGCTGGGGCTCTTCAGTGAGTTGGTTTAGGAGTATAAACACATAGATGTCATACTGCAGAACTGAGACACACTGTCATAATACTGTCATTATGAAATGTATATTTAATATTTAGGTTATATTTATTGAAACCCTACTAAGCATTTTTGTAGAGCCAGTCACCCTAATTGCAAAAGGGCTAAAAAACAAAACATTGTACCTATGTTTTAGAAACAAAAGATAGAGAAAACACTTACTCGATTTTTGGTGCTGGCGTCACCAGTAAATTTATTTGCAGCTTTTTGGCAAATCGTAATGTAAACCCAGTGGTCTAAAGCCAGAAAGGTAGAAAAGGAGAAAACACAAAATAAAACAAAATAAACAAAACAACCACAATGAACTGAATGCTCGTGATAGTGGCCACTACAAGCTTAAGTCTGGAATAGGCACATCAGAGAAACTTGAATTAACACTGTTCATGAACTTGTTTACCATTGGGATTACCTCAAGGGGTCAAAGGGTCATTTCATTCTTCATGCCCATTCTGTTCTTGTGTCTTTATTGAGACAACTAGCAAGGTTGCAAATTTAATAGTAGAGCCATTTTCCATCTAAAAATGCTGATCTGATTAATTCAAAATGCTTCACAGGAATATATCAATTTTATCAAAATTTTTGGCAGGAAATAATGGAAATGTTTTGTTTCAATAAAGACAAAATGTTTCATTCTGATAAGGTGAAAACTAGGGCTGGCCAGAAAACAAGAATTCCATTTCATGAAAACTGAGGTTTTGAAATTTCTCTCAGTCTTCATCAAAATGAAAATGAGACCACCCAAATTTTGTAGCCAAAACCAAAAACCAACCAAACAAAACAAAAAAAGAGAGAGAGAGAGAGGCTCTTTGCGCCCAGGATAGTCCCTAGACCTGTGGCCAGGGCACTCACCCACGTTCAAGTCCCTACCTTCTCGGATTTGTATCAAGGACTTGAAACTGCATCTCCCACATCCTAGGGGAGTAAACTGACTACCATGCTATTGACTACTCTGGTCTCACATTCACTCCCCAGAAATCCCACCCTGAACCTGAGAAATGGATACATTGCCATGGAAAGTTTCAGTCCCAATCAAAAAAACATTTTGTCAGAAAATTCCCAACTAGCTCTAGTCTAAATATTTCATTTAGCCTTCAGCATTTTAATGTTTGTTATATTACATAATGTTATAATGTAAAAGCTCAAAACCAAATATTTCTAGATATTTTGTTTTGTGAAAAATTCCAGGATTTCAACTTTCCATCCCGATTCAGGTCAAAACAAATTTTGAAGTCTCAGATTTTCCATGGGGTGGAATTTCCATTTTTTGACCACCTCTAATTAATACCAATTGCAGAGATTGTTTTTGTGAACATCTGTACCTTACGAAGATGCATGAGACTCACAATTACTTTCTCAGACACAGGTTAATCTTAAACTTCATCTTAAAGGTTAAACATTTCGATATTATCTGTTCAGTTTTCCCCCACTTTAACTTGTTTTTTGAATGATTCAGCCAGGCTCCAATCCAGTATAAAAAGTGTTGAATTTGAAAAATTTGAATAGCTGGATTTAAATAATTCAATGGGACTGTTCACATGCTTAAAGTTAAGCACATGCTTTGCGGGACTAGGACCCAAGTGGAGGAAAAATTGAAGCTGATTAAAATCAGATGTTCAACAACAATGTTTATTTAGGGATTTATCACAGCTGCACAGTGTGACAATCAAATGTACTATGGAATCAGATAAACGGGAGGCTTCATTGTTACAGTCATTCACTTGGAAGGCAGAACAGGCTGTACTGCAGTTACTTAGTCAACTTAATTAAACTGTGAGTATAATTTAGATGAGATTTACTACTTAATGAAACCAACAAAATCAAAACATGTTTAAAACACAACAAAAATAGATGAGCTCTGTAAGGGATAACTTAGAGTGGAATATAAAAACTTTGGCTCAAACACAATCTTGTTTCGTGCAAAGTAGAGTAATCTCATTGACTCCAATGGAGTTACACTGATTTACATCAGCTGAAATGTGGCCCCAATAGGTTTTTCACCCACCATGGATGAAATTTTGAAATGTACGGCATACAACTATAAGACCACATGGATGCCACTTTCATCATTGTACATTCTACGTACATCGAACAGCGATCACAGAACCAGACAATGATCATATTTGACACCATAATTCATAGCAAAGATTGTGGTCACCAAACTGTCATACTATGTGGTGTTACATATGGCATATGTTTGCCTAAAAAAGGTCATCTGATCCTATGCTGCTCTACATATCTGTTTATGATGTACAATTGAGTTGGTTTCATGTAGATTGGGAAGTTGAACAGTATTGTGAAGAAACGTTTGTATTTTGTGCTGGAAGAAAGACAGTTTGGCAATTTAGAATGGCAAGTAGCAAGTGTTTAAAAACCATGATCTGTGTAACTTTAATTTATTCTGAGAGCATCTTCAAGTATCCCTTTTTCAGTGAGAGTGTGCAAAAACAGACTCTTTGAACCAACTCTCTCTGAATGTTGATGATCCGTAGAAAATGGACTCTTTGTAAACACCGAAACCTGACTGAGATTTTGCCAAACCAAACTGACCCCAATCTGTCAGCTATAGAGATGACGCAAAATTAACACTTTTATGTGAGTTGCGAAACTTTGGAGGTCAGAATAACATTTGATGGGGTTCTGCAGAACCCAAACACCGAGATATGGGCTCCTCTGATCATATCTGAAATGAATCAGTATTATAACTACACTGCAAAGCAATACTGTGCATGGTTATCAAGAAACAAATACTATAAATGTTGGCTTACAGGCTCTATATCTAAAAAGGTCTCGTGTTCATCCTTATTTGCACTCAATCCTTCAATATTCTCGGACACATCTTCACTTGCATACAGAAAATGGGGAAGTGAAATATACACAGGTTTTCCTATTACAAAAAGACAAGCAAAATGGGAAAGTCAAGTCTTAGTCTGGTTTCTCTTATTGAAGTACCTCACCTGAGGACATTTTATTTATTTATATATAAATAAATATCTATGATATGCACACAAATATACACATTCATTGTGAAGATTTACTAAACCTAAAGCAGAGAGAGATTCTGTAGTGTCTACCATCCTATTGGTATGTAGATAATTTGCAAGAGTAAAATTAATTGCTAATAAAATTACAACATATAGGCCAAATTCCCAGCTGTAAATTTACTCCAGTGGAACTACATTGAGTTAAAACAGCTGCTGCTATCATCCTATATATGCACATACAGTTATCACACCATGTATAGGAGATCTCATGAACACAGGAACTATGAGTGTCCAAAGCTCTTATGCAGTGGATGAAGCTCCTTTTATGCTTCCCCCCACAGAGAAAAGGGATAATTTAGCCCTGAATGTGTAAATGATATTGAAACTTCCATCTCTCTCGCTCTTCCTTATGCATCTCTCACATTTTTATTTTGTGCATTTGTACCATCTCCAAAGCTAGATATATAGCCCCATCACCACAGTCTCTGGGCAGCTCTGAAGCATTCATAAATTTATCTTTACAACATCTCATGAAGGTAAAGAAGTATTCAAATCCCTGTTTAAGGAATCGATGTTTCAGAGAGATTAAGTTATTTGCCCAGGATCACACAGGAAATCTGTGGCAGAGTCAGGAATTGAATCCAAGTCTCTTGAATCACAGTCTAGTACCTTAACCACAAAACCATCTTTCCCCCAGGCCAAATGGCTTGTTTGGATGAGTGACATTTTACTACTCTACCTTCTTTGCAGGTGCTAATATCCAAGACTCCAGATGTTGTGCAATTCTTTGAATGAACCTCTTCTGTGCAGAAGCATTTATTTTCTGGAGTTTCTAATGGAGATGCAAATGCTGCACGAGGAACTGTAAAACGATACAGGGGGATTTCCTTCACAATCCGCTCACTGTCAAATATGCCATAGATAGATCTGAATATAAAAGAGAAATGTTTCATTTGTCTCTAGTTTATATTGTATTTACAGGTGTTTTGGTTGCTAATACGCATTCATGTCTGATGCATTATAAAGACGCCCTACCTTTCTCGTTTTTTAAATGATAAAGTGCTCTTGGCAGCTGCTCGGATGAGTCCAGGCTCCGTTAGCCCTGGATTAGCAGTTTGTGGAACTGCCCAGACTATGAACAAGAGTGCATGACATTTCCAAAAAAGAGACACAGGCAGTGGTGACTTTATAAATCTCAAGAAAAACTTCCTAACTGTAAGAACAATAGGACAATGGAACAAATTGCTGAGGGAAGTCATGAAACCTCCTTCACCGGAGGTTTTCAAAAAGAGGCTGGATAGCCAGCTATCTTGGATGGTTTTGATACAACCCTCTAGGCAGGGTATTAGACTAGATGACCTTTGCAGTCTCTTCTAGCCCCATGGTTCTATGATTCTATTCTATACAATACAGAAACACAGACAACAATATACAGTTAAGAGTAAATGTAGAAACAACTCCTCCCCAGGCAAAGATCTACAGTGCCTGTGGTGTTGGGATGTTTTAAGTCTTTCAGAGTGGTTTCTGCCTGGCTATATACTAGAAAAGTTTTAATGTTATTACTATGTCAGAGGTGTGATTTTTTTTAATGATTTAGTGATACCAGTATGAGCCCTAGTGTGGACGTAGATCTACCAGTATAAAGGTGTCTTATACTTGTAGAACTTATTTCACTTGACAAACTGGAATAAGATATACTGGTATAAACCCTTTTATACTGATATAGCTGCATCCATGCTTGGGGTGGGGGAAGGTGTTACTGGTGTAGTTAAAGCGGCAAAACATTCTAGTGTAGACAAGCCGTTAGAAGAAAGCAGTGTTTTGAGTGTTGCCATGTCCTATATTATGTCAAGCATTGCCTTCCCTGACTGCTAAGACTAGGTCAGAATTTAGGGAGACCCTGTGTGGTACTACTAGAAAGAAACAACTATGATTACTTGATCTGAGAACTAAAGAACCAGACAAGGTCTGTCTGCATCCAACTGCCTGAATGAAGAAACAGTTTCTCTCTTCTTCACCAGGTACGTGAAAAGTCCTTTGCTGTGATTGGCATATTTCAGTTTTGGGGTTCAGACTGCTCCATGATAAGAATTTGATTTATAAACCTTGATCCTTTTTAATGCAACTTTTAAAATAAATGATGCATTTTAAAGACGAAAAAGCTCATTCCCGGCACTGAAAATCAAAGTTGAGCCTGCAAATGTATTACACTTCCGTTCCCTTGAAATCTATTGAGCAGTGTTTGTAACTATCCCACTGGAGTATTCAGGGACATTGTATGGCAACAGCAACAGAAAAGACAGACTGAAAAGAAAAACTGCAAGGAGATTTTTTAAATTTTTATTATGTATTTATTTATTTTGGGTAAAACGTATCATATTCTGAGAGAAAGCAGTTTGGTGTATTTAGCTATGAAGGGTGAAATACACACCCGTACAGATAGCCTATGCATCTGTTAAGCTCCACATAAGCCCTCAGAATAATGCTTAAATACCTCGTGCTAGCCCAACCTGTGGCAGTGAGTCTCAGAGTTGGGTCTGTAGACGGGCTTACAGGACTCATGCTATGGCACCAAAAATATCTGTGTAGACCTTTTGAGCTGACGCTTGGGCTCTGACACTGAGGGTGGTAGGTTTCTGAGCCTGAGCTCCAGCCTGAGCCTAAGTGTCTACACTGCTATTTTTAGCACTGTAGCGCAAGCCCAAGTCTGTAGACCCGGGCTCTGAGACTCACTGCCATGGCTGCTGCTTGTCATGTAAATGCACCCTTATAGGTCAAGTTCTGCAACCCTAATACTGAGTACTACTTGTATGAATAGTCAATGGGCCTGAGTCTCCACTCACATCTACCACTGTAACTCTATGATCTTCAGTGGAGGTATTCCTGAATTACACCAGTGCGAAGGATCAGAGATTCAGAGGCATTGCAACTACTCACTCTTCAGTACAACTAAGGGTGGCAGAATCAGGCTTTAAGTAGCCAATCATGAACACAGCAAATTCATATGGTTAAAACCAAAGATTTGTTTATTGAGTTGCTTCAATGACCTGAGACCAAGCAGAGCAAGTTCAGCAACTGTCTTAAATAGTTTTTCAAAGAACATGATTTTTGGCGAGCACACATAGGAATATGAGCACAATATGGATATCTCCAAGTGTCCTACCTGCAAATATCGGAGGAAAAGAAGTGCAGGATCCGGTCCTTCCTTACAAAAGGAGGAAATGATGCACCATCTGTGGATGAAATAAAATAAGAGCTTAATGCAATTCCACTTTTATGACATGAGATCGTTGATAATGCCACACTCAGCTGTGGTCTTCTCCATATATTTAGAACAAAGAAAGACAAATCTAGGGCTTGCCCACACAAAGTTTTATGCAAGGTAGTGGCCAAGTCTTGTTTTCTATTATAGGCCTAATTTTGGAACCCTCTCTAAAGTCCCTAATAAGTCCTTTAATCTTAAATTTGGCATATATAGTCTGTGGCGAGTAGGCAATATCTTTAACAAAGGTGAGGGTATGTGCCATAGAAGATATGGGGCACAGAAAAGTACTAATTTTGGCTCCCTGCTGCCCAGTAGATTCAGCTCCAGGGTTTATGTAGCTAGAAGGGTTGAGAACTGATTTTCAGAGAGGAACACCTATTGACTTAACTGGAATTATGGATGCTCAGCACTTATAAACATCATAGCCTTAGGCTTTTGAACATGGGTTTCTAACTACATATTGACTCAATATCCACCTCCACCATCCCTCTGAAGATGGCTCCTGCCCAGCAGGATGCTGTAACAAACCTCTAACCAGTTCATTCTCTGGAGCCTGTAACAGCTTCTATTTAGGTTTTATACAGCACCCATCACAGAGTTATAAATGCTTCTCTGGTATCTTAGCATCCTCAGCCTAGATGACAGGAGCAAGGAGATTCTCTTACAGACCATCACTTGACCTCTGTTATCAGCAGGGGCTTTTCTCATACAAGCCCAGATTCCATCCATCCACATGTCTGTGTGCTATTCCTAAATCCTGACAGCCTAGGAAATGGGTTGGCAAAACCTGACTGACTTTCAAATTCTTGGATGAGAATGTTGCCTGTGGTGTTTAATTTAGTTATCCAAACACTTCATTTTATCTCGTAAGGGAAAACCCCTCCACCCCATGATATGAAAGTCCACAAGAGAAGGAGGAATTCTTGCCATACAGAACTCTGATTTGCAGTTGGCCTAGCTGAACATAGTGCTTGTTGTGACAACAAACTGAATATCCACTAAACACTGAGTTGGATCACACAGTGACTACTAGTCATCTCTGGAGGCTGCTAATTTTACTGTTAAAAAGCTTGTTCTTTTGCTAGAGCACTGGGAATTTAAAAGGCAAATATAGAGTCCTTTGACACTTTAATGCAAGCAAGCCTCCTCTTTAAACCAGTTACCAAAGTTACATTTCATTCTAGGATGAGGACAGATTAATAACCATAAAAGGGAGAAAGAAAAAGAATTAGAACAGACACAATCAGTTCAGCTCCATGTCTGGCTACAAAATACTTTTCTTCATTCTCCATCCATATCCTCTCAGATACAATACCTGACTAAGAAGCAGCTCTCACAGGTGTTGACAGGATTTTAGGGTCCTGTTTAATTCTCCAAGGTCATAATCTCTCTTGAACAGCCATTATGAATGTAAATGTAAAATCCTTTTTATTCATCAAGCATGGGTTGATTAACTTCAGTTTATGCCACACCAGAGCCACTGAATCCATTTACCAGAGAATGCATATAGTCTACAGTCTGCAAGCCTGATTTCACCATCGCAAGGAAGGAAGAGCAAAAAAAAAAAGGCCGAGAATGGGGGAAAGGTTCAAGTCAAAGAGGAAAGAGATGAAGAAATGTCCCAGGAGCTAAGAATACTGCTTAACAAATAATCACTAGCACAGACTGCAATGAAGCATCAATCCCTTCTGACTCAGCCTTCATAAGAAGCTTAAGCACTAGTAAGGTGTTATTATGTCTGAATCACTTATGTGTGCTTTACTGTAAGGAGAATGCTCTATTCTAGATAGTATGGTACAGTACAAATAAACCAGCTTGTTTTCACACTCTCTGGCTTAAGACCTATTGGGAAGAGAACTGCAGGTGCACACAACATGCAAGATAAACTGTTCAAAGTTTGTTGTGTCCCCTTGTGCTATTCCTAGTATGGAGTCCCACTGGATTAATTTCTTGGCCCTCTGCTCCTTCCTATCTACCTTCCCCCTTTTGGTCATCTTGGTCTATCTTTAACTTTAGCTATTGCCTTTACAATGACAACGATAACACAACTGTACATACATTTTGACACCTCCATGTCTACCCTTGCTACTTGTTTTGACCAAATGAATTTGTGGCTTCATCTGAACTTCCCTCATCTAAGTGCGTCAAAGAGAGGAATATTGCACATATCCTCCAATGTAACGCTGTATCATCTGTCACCACTCTTTGCTCAGACCCCCTCTTTGCCGCTACTGACCATGTCTATAACACGTTTACTATTGCAAGAGCCTTCTCTATGGCTTCCACAAGCCCAGGCTCACCAGATTGCAACATCTGTAGTATAATACTTTCTCTAGTGTAGTCTTCCGTGAGTGCATTACTTAACTCTTTGTAGCATTTTGGGACTCAGATTGTATTCATATATTACACAAAAAGAAAACTCTGCTGCATTACACTGTGCACACAATTAAAAGGGAAAATACTTTCTGCGGCCCATAGTGCTTTCACTAAGATGGGAATTCTCTTATGAACAGAGAGAGAGATAGACTCACCTGTTCCATTGACCATGTCACACTGGTCAGCCCAGATGGAAAGAGTGCTTTAACGAAAAACAAAAACAGTTTCTGGTCATACCACATACCATGTATTTTTTAATGTAACCTATTTCAACCCAATTAGCTACATAGGCCCTGCTATGTAGTTGCAATCATTCACTGCTGAAGTACAGCCTGTGTAACTGAACAGGGATGCTTTCAAAAGAGAGAAGTCCCCTCCTTGATGCAGGGAGCTGTTGTTTTGGTTTTCAGTTCAGATGCAGAATGTTACAGAGTTAACCACTTCACTTGCTTTTCTCATAGAGGTTTTTGGCCTGAATCTCCTCATAAGAAGAACATAAGAATGGCCATACTGGGTCAGACCAAAGGTCCATGCAGCCCAGTATTCTGTCTACCGACCGTGGCCAATGCCAGGTGCCCCAGAGGGAGTGAACATAACAGGTAATAATCAAGTGATCTCTCTCCTGCCATCCATCTCCACCCTCTGACAAACAGAGGCTAGGGACACCATTCCTTACCTCAGTTACACCATTATAGCTCCACTGACTTTACTGTAACTATTCATGATGTAAGTGTAAGGAGAAAAGGGCTCTGAATTTGTTCTTCCTTTGCATGCTGTTTCCTTTCATCTGAAATAAATGTAATCTAAGCTGAAAAGTGCACATTTTGATCTTTGCAAATAGGGAAACATAATGAAGAAATCTGATGAGATTTCCTGGTTAAGAAGAAAAGCACAAAAGGCTCAGTGGCCACTTATGGAAATAAGAATCCCAGTTTACTGAAATGGAAGTCTTTGAAGTGTAGGTACAAACGTTTCAATAGTATTTTTATTTACATGCTATTGAATCCACCTGTTTCCTAACTCTGGTAGGATATTTGGTAGTGTATAGAGACTTGTCTTAAACAGAGTTCAGGTGAGATGGACTATATGGACTTAAACACGTGCTTCATGAGTATTCACTACCAAAAACAAATTTTCTAGATGAAAAATATAAACAATATCTAAGAAAACAAATGGAACGGAAAATCTCTAAATTTCCATACAACCCAAACAATCCTTCCACTAGTTGTTCTTCTTGTAACTCCCTGTGAGAAGGCCTGACGGATCATATTATTTTGGGGAAAAAGGAATAATAAAGATTGCTGTTAGACACAAAATCCCCATATCTTCTCAGAAATGTCTCTTGTGACAGTGCATTAGAGCAGTATTTAGATGTATGGACATGGACAGAATTCACAATAGTTATGTTAGGATATAGATATTCAGGTCTGTCTATAAAGGCCTATACTCTAAGAATTTAGGTGTATTCTTATCACTTGGCTAGTTATAGAGGTATTAAAGAAAGAATCAAAATCACTGTCTGCCGGAGTAAGGGCCTTCTCTTACTGTGACAGTCTGAGGCCCTGTTCTTAGGCTAAGGCCTTTGGCTAAGCAACAGAGGCAGCCATAAGCTGGGAAGTGAATGGTTACATCCTCACGTTCCAAACTAGTCACATTGAAATAAGGTGCTATTGGGCTGTTAGGAACACAGTCCTGTCCTGATAGTGCCTATCAACTCCAGAGAAAGGGAACTGCCTAGAAAATGTAAAAGGAAACTTAGTTTGATAGCATCCTGTCTGGCAAGAACTCGCATCAATAGCTGGGATGTGAAATCCTCACTTCTGTATTGTTTTGTCATTATAGTTCCCACTTTGCTATTGTTTGTCTGTATAATCTCTGTCTCTTTCTGTGATTGTTTCTGTCTGCTGTATAATTAATTTTGCTGGGTGTAAACTAATTAAGGTGGTGGGATATAATTGGGTTACATAATCATGTTACAATATGTTAGGATTGGTTAGTTAAATTTCAGGAAAATGATTGGTTAAGGTATAGCTAAGCAGAACTCAAGTTTTACTATATAGTCTGCAGTCAATCAGCAAGTGAGTGGGTGGGTGTGTGTGGGGAAAATGGGAACAGGGAATGGGAGGTGGGGAAATTGGAATCATGTTTTGCTAAAGAGGGAAATGGGAACAGGGAATGGGGGTAAGGAAACTGGAATCATGTTTGGCTAAGGGCAGGAATGGGAACAGGGACACAGGTGTAAGGCTCTGTGGTGTCAGAGCTGGGAAGGGGGACTCTAAGGAAGGAAACTGGAATCATGCTTGCTGGAAGTTCACCCCAATAAACATCGAATTGTTCGCACCTTTGGACTTCGGGTATTGTTGCTCTCTGTTCATACGAGAAGGACCAGGTAAGTAAGTGGGTGAAGGAATAAGCCCCCTAAGAAGTTACAATTGACTTCTCCAGTGCAGGCAATTCACAAGGATCAGCAGATTAATCTGCCCCCTCCCGCCCCCCGATTTCCTTTACCAGGTTTGATTGTAATGGATGATGATCACTGTCTAGTGTTGCTATGACTTTCTAACTTTATTGGCTCCACAATGAAGTAGTTACTTGTTCAATGCTTTGAAGAAGGTGCAAGAATAGAAAGCAGTGCCAATTTCTTTTGGTATTTTTATTTGGCCAAACTGTATTCAATCATATCCTGTGAAACCAGTGGAATAGGGAAGGGATTAATGGGATCCAATCACTTGCAAGCGAAAACAGCAGCAACTCATTAGATTACACGATCCATAACTCCCTGAAATTCAAGGCCATAACGAAGCCATGGTGGACTAAAAGAGAGAATATGGTTTTGCTGACCCTAGACCTTATCCAGCATTCACTGAAGTAAATGAGAGTCTTTCCATTGAGTACAATGGGCTCTGAATCAAGCCTGTAATGTCTTGTATAGAGTCACGCATAAAGAATATGCACATTTCTCTTATAAACAGTACTTATGGTACCTTTTGTTTTTATAGGATTGAATTATTGCAGTTTTGCTTATGTCATCTTTCCCATTAAAGACTCTGTACTGTCCATCAGATGTGCCATTATACTGCAAAAGACACAAGAACAGAGAACAACAGTTTAGTTTTACCGCTCTCAGGACTTTTAGTGAGATCATATATGTATAATCTTCCTTTATGTTCTTAACCTCTACGGACTTTATGCTTTCTTCTCTGTGCAAACATCAGGTGTGGGGTTTTGTCCTAATACATTTTGGAGTTATGGTTGGGATGGAGATTTTCATGTTTGGAATCACCGATTTGTTAATGCTAATAGCAAACAGAAACTAAGAACCTGATTCAGCAAAACACTTAAGCATGTGCTAAACTTGATATACATGAATAATTCCATGGGAACTTAACTAGCCTCAGTTTAAGCACTTGAATTAAGTGCTTTGCTAAATCGGGGCCTAAAAGGTCAGATCCTGGCCCCAGTTCATAGGTGCACTAGTGTGGAGAGACGGTATTTCTTATTATCTAAGCAGCTGGGAAAGATTCCAACCAACTAAGTGCTAGAGGAAAGACTAGGAAGGTGGATCTCTTCCCATATCTATGAGTGCCAGCCCATCTGGCTAATACAAATTTTGCTGTCTGCTGACATGCTTGCTGGGTATCTATCTTTCTCTCTGCTGCCTCATAGTAGAGAAGCAGACAAATACATAGTAATTCCCAAAGGTATTCTAGCGACAGGACATTTTCTCCAACTCTAGCCACCTACACACTTATCCTTTAAATGTTTGGATGGCTTAGACTTATGCCACTCTGCCTCGCTGTCCCTCCCCTCCCACCCATGACTGTGCCATGGTGTAACAAAACAGAAGAGAGCACATTCTGCTGATTTTATCAGGTACAAGAATGCCACTGAGAAGCTCTCTGCCCCCACTTCCAAACCATCGTCATCAGAGATTCCATTCCTGAAACAGAGTCCACACACACATGGACGCTTGCACAGAGTCCCTGTGACTCCAGTGGGACTCTGTAAAGAAGCAGGGTCCACATGTGGGGGTATTTCTGCAGGATCAGGATCATATGGAATGGTGTTGATGCTCTCCAGTCACTTCCACTGATTATGGCCATCTCTTTCCTCTTTTTGCTTCCCACGAGAGAATGTCGATATCTGTGAATAGTGGGACATATTAAGGTATGTCTACACTGCGTTTTCAAACCCCGGGCAGCGTATCTCAGAGGAAAGGCCAACTGAATTGGAATTGCACCACGGTGATGAAAACAACGGTGTAGACAGTGACACTCTGGCTGCAGCTTGGGCTCTGAAACCCAGGCCCCTTCCTGGGTGTCAGAACCTGAGCTCCGGGTCAAGCCCAAATGTCTACACATTTTAGCGCCCTAGCACAAGCCCCACAAGCTTAGATTTTATGGACCCGGTCTCTGAAACTCACAGCCGCAGGTTTTAAAAGGCAGTGCAAACTTACCCTTAGATGCTATCTCCCTAAACTGCCACTGTCAGGTTGTCCAAGTCTCTTTCCACAGGATATTCACTAAAGGTGTTTCTCCTTACAGATTTACTTACAGGGTAGAAGACACCAATTGTTCGCTCCACAGGAAATATCACTTTCTTTAAGAATGGGTCTTCGTAGCCCCAAAGAATTTCTTTCACACTTCTGGTTTGTAGCATGAACGATTTAGATGACTTGATCCATGTATTTAGCAATATCTGTACAAAAGAGTTTTGATACAGGGCAGGTGCGGCCTGCAATAATAATAACAACAACAGTTAGTATAATCTGGCAGACACATTCAGTGCCAAAGAAGATGTATTCATTATTATTATTTATATATGTGTAGTGGGGGACAGATTTGGACTGGGACTAATGAGGCTGTGAAGTGGAGTAAGGCAATATAAGGAGACATTTCCCTAGCCCTCTGCACAGCCTGTCCAGAGCTCAAGTTAAGACATGAGGCATAAGAGCAAGATGTTCGGATCACTGCTCCCACACTGCAAGAAAGCAGGTGGGACGGGTGCACAGGGGGTTCGGGACTGGGTAGAGCTTTCAAGTTAGCTATGCTTTGTGGAATTAGGGCCTTGATATGAATTTAGGTGCTTAACTTTGTGCATACAGGTTCAAAAATATTAGCCTTGATTAACATTGCTAAAGCACCTGGAAGCTCTCAATTGAAAGGAGTTATGTTTATTTAATTTGGAATTAGAGCTGGTTTTAAAAAACCCACAGATTTGTCATACACACCCAAATATTGTCTCATTTTGGTCAATAAACATTGAAATTCAAACATTTTCAAATGCAGAATATAATCATGCTGTTACTAGCATTATAATTACAGGAGCTCCTCAAGGTACCAAACAGCATGAAGGCCTCTTTTTTAAAGTGCTGTATAAAGACATAGCCAGAGAGTCCCTAGTAGCTTGCATAGGTAAGACAGACAAAGGGTGGGGGAAACAGAGTGTTGTTATCTCATTGCACAGATGGGGAACTGAAGCACAGAGAAATCAAGCGCAGGTCACATAGACAGTCTGTAGAAAAGTTGGAAATTAAACCCACATCTTGACAGTGCCAGTCCAGTGCCTTAGCTACAGGACTATCATTTGACTCCTGATTCTTCCTCTCTGAATTGCACAGCATCAAGTGTACTAGTGTTTGTAATAATAATAATAATTAATAAATGGTAGTTGTTTTAATAAGGGGCCATTTCATAGCATCAGTTTTAAAGCAGTTCTGCTTAAAATCTGGAGACAAGATAATAATGCAAAGTATCTGTCTTAACTCAAGATAATTCAGCAACAAAATCAAGAGCCAATACGAACATGCATTTATAGCTTTAGTCAAAGCTGAATGTTCTAATGATACGAAAATACACAAATAATTCAGGCAGACAAAATCAAGTAGATTACCACTTTACAGATCAGGTCCCAGGCTTCTTGGGCAATATGCTTTTTCTTAAAAGGACTGTGATCTCAACAGGACTGGATGGCTCAGGGGACATTACCACATTGGCACTAATTGTAGTAGGGAGGCCAAGTATCGAATGAGCATGGGATATGTTCCAGCCTCTCCCTCCAGAGCAGGGTTGAGGAGACCGCCAGAACACTGTGTAACACCCGCAATGCACTGCTTGCACTGTATCTTGGATAGAGCAAGAACGCCAGTCTCCAAGATAATCAGTTTAATTTCACATTAAAACTGGCCAATAAACTCCTCTTACCCTTTGTGAATAAATCCCACCTGAAAGGTTTTGCTGCTGGCTTTGTGTTTTGTTGACACTAATCAGTCCCTAGGCCTGACTTGCATTGACTCTAAGAGCACGGTACATCAAGAGTGTAAAGGAGCCTTAAATTACATGGAATACATGCCCACTATCAAGCTGCTTTTACACTGCCAGAGTGGTGCAAAGAATCGAGCCCCCTGTGTTTTAGGACAATGGAGCCCACCCTGCAGTTTTGTTATTAGCTATAACTTCTCTCCTTTTGCCCTTAATCCTTCAATACCCAAGCTGGGATATTATTGTTTCCTTTCTTTACTTACAACAACAGCGAGATTGATGCATGTAAAGGTGTCGTTTTCTGGCCCAACTGACATTTCAGGCTCGAAGCGAGCAACATTTGGCAGCATATAGGACACGGTGTAGTCAGGATGTTGAGTGATATTTTCTTTGGGTAAATATCGCATCCTTAAAATACAAAAAACAAAAACAAAACCGAAGCATAGTTTAACGTTGATTTTAGAGCCATAGGGCTTACTGGACATGACGAGAGCTGGTTTCTCTTGTTTGAAACGTTGTTGAAAAGTTTTCCTGAGGAATTTCAAAACTTCCTCAAGGAAAATTTGCACCATTTTCCAACCTGCTGTAACCGTGACAGTGAAAAGATTGTAAAGATGTTCCTTTTGGGGAACACCTGCACCACAGCCAGAGGTGTGATAGCAGCATGTATAGATATACCAATGCTGTCTTTAATCTTGGTAGCTTGGGTACCAATAGTAGGGAAGACATGTCAGCACTGGCTTCGTTGTGGACTAGAAGCCTGAGTAAGCACCCATGGTCCCAGGTGGGCTTATACACCTCTCACTGAAGCCCATGCTGTCCTAGTTTCACTGCTATTGGCATCTGTGCTAGCTAGATTTAAGCTAGCTTGGGTATACCTACACGTGCTGCACACAGACACCCCAGTTGCACTGTATATACAGGCTTAGAATTCCAGGAGTATCTGTGAAAATACTATGGCTCCTGTGAATACCATTTTTGCCTCTTCAGTAATTTCCTCAATGCATGAGTAGATAGTCCCCCGCCACACACACACTATTTGGATGGCAACAAATATTATTATGCAGCTCTTCAAGTTTTGATCTGAATTAGTTGGAATTCATCATATCATACGTTGTTCAGGTTCTCTGATTGGATAAACCTCTCTCATGTGTTCAGGGAGGTCAGTAGAAGCTATTATAATTTGTTTTCCTCAGCCATTATGTTGGAGGGAGAGAGAGTGTGTCCCCAGAAGACACTGAGGTGGAAGAGGCCTGTTGCCTGTAGTGAATTGGACATAACGATGTGACTAAAGTTTAGGGTGACCAGAGGGCAAGTGTGAAAAATCGAGACGGGGGTGGGGGGTAATAGGTGCCTATATAAGAAAAAGTCCCCAAAATCGGGACTGTCCCTATAAAATCAGGACATCTGGTTACCCTACTAAAGTTAATTATTTACTTACATACTTTGCTGAATAGGGATGAGCTGCTGAATCTGGGCCTTGGTAAACAAACTTGGGAAAAGGAATATTTTGGTGGTTTAAGTTTTGCAGACTACATTAACAGTACTTGTGAAGCTTCAGGGCCAACATTTTAGCTACAGATACAACAGCATTGCCAACTTTCTCAATTTTATTGTGAATCTCACCATAACTGATGCTTTTCTTAAAGCATTATATCCCGGAGTTATATGAAGATGTGAGAATCCCAGTGGTCTTTTTTTTTTTTTTTTTTTTTCAAAAGAAAGCTTCTAGCACTGACGGTTGCAGAGAAAAGCATGGAAATGGGACCCCTAAAGATTCACAAACCAGGAGACAAATCAAAAGAATGCAACATTAATTATTTTTTACATTTCTTATGGTTTTTAAGCCAACCTCATGATTTTAGTCGTCCTTATTCTGGATATGCTTGGTGTTAGTAATACTACAACAGGTATATCCACAAAGTGTGGATGCCCCTGTTATGCTTATAAATCCCCAAATGCTTTCAGGCCTTGATCCAGCATGCCTAATCCCAGGCTAAATCAGGGCATCAAGCAAGCTTTCCCACATGAAAATCATATTAATTTGCATTTCACCTCTTATTTATATGTGCCTTTACCTAATTTGTGCACGTGAATGTAATGTGGTTGTGTGTGCAATGGGTGTATGCAGATTTTAAGGCATACCTGTTATGTCTGTAGCTCTTTCTCATGAGCAGTGTCTCATTCAGAAGAACTTTCAGTAACTTTTACAATACTCCTAATATGACATATAGCATATTTTGAAAGCATTTGCCTACCTGTATGTGTAAGGTCCAATTTGTTTGAGTATTGGCCGTGATCCATTGTTCATCACTTCCAGAGGATTTTGCACATCATAGAACCAAAACTGCCTGTAAACAGGACTCCCTGGCACAACCCAGTTTTCGAAAGCTATTGTACCATTTTCGATGACATCTTCCTGTAAGCACAAAGTGAAACTAAAATTAACCACAGCAAAATCGTTGCTCTCAGCATTCCAGGATAGAAAGGAATGATGTTAGGGCAGTAGCCTAGGACACAGGTATTGAACCCCACTTTCCCTATTCTGCCTCAGACTTCCTTATGATCTTGGGTAAGTCACTTACCACTCTCTGTGTTTCTGGTCCCCAGCTGTAAAATGGGGAGAATAGTACTAAGTCACAGAAGCATTGTGAAGTTAAACATAAGATAATGAGGCACTCAAATATAATAATGATGAGTACCTAAGGGTATGTCTACACTGCAATTAAACACCTATGGCCAGCCCGTGTAAGCTGACTCGGGCTAAGGGACTCAGGCTAAGGGGCTGTTTAATTGCAATGTAGATGTGAGCAGTGATGAGCTGCCAAAAGCTGAAGAACCAGTTCCTTCACTCGCTCCGGGTCTTCGGCAACACTGAAGGACCCGCCGCCAAAGTGCCGCCGAAAACCCGGAGCCAGGGAAGGACCCGCTGCCGAAGTGTCACCGAAGACCCAGAGCGACGCCGGGTGAGTAAAAATTAAAAAGGGATTCTCAGGGGAGCCTCCTCAGCCGACAGCTCAGGCGGGCCGGACAGGACAGTCCTGTGGGCTGGATGTGGCCCGTGGGCCGGAGTTTGCCCACCGCTTTAACAACCGGTTCTAAACCAGCTTCAAAATTTAACAACCAGTTCGTGCGAACCAGTGTGAACCAGCTCCAGCTCACCACTGGATGTGGGGGCTTGGATTGGAGCCCAAGCTCTGGGACAGCCCCCTGCACAGTGTCCCAGAGCCCTGGCTTCAGCCCATACATGAATGTCTACTCTGCAAATAAACAGCCCCTTAGCCCAAGCCCTGCAAGCGTGAGTCAGCTGACACAGGCCAGCCATGGGATTTTAATTGCAGTGTAGACATAGCCTAAAATAGGCAGATTAGCCTTTTGTTAAACAGATGGGAAAAAAACCCAGAATCTAGCAACATGTGATAGTAAAGTATCTGCAAACGAGTAGCAAAAGCCATTTCATCATTCATATGAGGCTTGTGGCAACCATTTCTGATGAATCTTTAAAAACAGTGGTCTGGCCAGACTATGGAGTCAGATGTACATGAGGATATAATCTGGTCACTGATGTAAATCATCAAGAACCTGATAGAACTCCCAGTGAAGTCAATGGGAACCTTACCATTGACTTTAATGGGAGTTGGTTTAGGTTCCAGTACCCCATCCATTGAGTATTCTGGACAAGAAAGTTTAAAATATGACCAAACTATCCTTAGCATATTGTTTAAGAATATCTTTACCTGTGCCTATTGTTCAGTGAAGGAATCAAGCTCTAGATATTCAGTAAATTATTTTGCATATAGCGAAGACAAAACTACTTAGCAAAGAGCTGACTGAATTTTCAGCTTGGTCACTGAACCAAAAAATAAGTAACAAAAAAATTATTTTGGGTCAACCCCAAATGGATTATTTTCCTGCAATATTAATTAGTAAATTTGCAGCACCCCCACTAGCTGTAGAAACTAAAATGCTGGCATCAGTTCAGAGTGTTGTAAAAGAAAGAAGGGGCTTTTGGGTTAAACTTCTCCAGATTTTCTTTGCATCACAATTTTTTCCATTTTGAGCTTGCCCAGCACAAACCAGAACTGCGTAAAGAAAGAGTGGCAGCCATTAGGAACCACTTCATTTAGAATTTGCCTTAGAGAGTGCTACATAAAGAAGTTGCTTAAAATAACTGCTTTGTGTAAATACAGCCGGTTTGTACTCTGATACTCTGATTCCTAAATACACTGGTGATAGTTTAAAAGCCTGGGCCTGCTGTTTGAAGCTCTGCAGTAATTTATGTGCACAGATATTTGTGTGAGAGGGAACAGAAACGCAGCAGCAACAGATCTAACTTTTCAGATTGTGCTCTTGCACGGAGAGTCTGAGTCAGTGAAAAAACAAACAAACCCCAAAATAAAAGAAAACGGAGCCTTTAATATTGTGCAAGCCCCAGAAGGCCAGGGATGCTGGCACAGCAATATATTAATCCCAGGGAAAGATCGACCTTCCATTATGAGGCCATTTGCAGGAGAGGCAGGCCAGCGCATAGGCAGCTGAGGGCCCTGAGATTTCAGTAGAACACCAGTTCCCAAGGGAGGACCTTAAGGTTAATAATTGTCTTCATATTCTTGGGCAGGGGGGAAAGTGGGGAATCCTGGTTATGATGTTCACAGAGAGTTCCCCGTATGACCAGGAGAAAGGAGTTCATGTAAGCGCCGTACAACTCCCTCTGCTCAGAATCGAGCTGTTGCCTGTATTCATCGTCCTCTAGGACTGGAGGTGATCCACCTGTGGGGATTCAGTGCTGACCCCATATATACCTGCCATTCTTTTCATTTGTAGAACAGATAGAGCAATGGTTTACAAGCATTTAGTGCTGAATGGTCACACTAGCCCTCCCTGGCCCCCAGGAGCTAGGTACTCTGCCAACTTTGCAGAAGGGTAAACAATGGCAGAAAGGTTAAGTGACTTGACTAAGGCCTGGTCTATGCACAGTTTTTGTACTAGTATAACAATTTCAGAGAGGGCTGTGATCATTAAACTAGTACAACCCCTGCTGTAGTCACAGTTATACCAATATAATGGTACCTGTACCAGTATAACTAATCCACTAGGAAGGTCGTACCACTCTCATTATACCGTATAGTTAAAATAGTCTGATTTTTGTCTAAAGAGATTGTGTCAGAGCTAGGATTAGAATGCAGGAGTCCCTTGCTTTCAGCCCCATGTTTACTACACAATGCCAAGCTACTTCTCATGCTATTAGGCTGTATCCAAGAGGCCACATTGGCTTTGCCACAGCCTCCAGCTAAGAGAAAGCTGGCAGAGGTTCTAGTCCCATAAAAGGCTGGCTGTGGCTATATCATCACTGCCAAAAAAGGCATGTTTTTGACCACGGGATAACGAATGCACCTTAGCTCTCTTGCTGTAAAATCCTAGTGGAGATAAAGCACCTGTAGTTTTTGCCATGATATAGCTCAGCGAACGCAACACTGTATGTTCACCTATATGTTCAGTAGGTCTGAAAATCCATCCCTGTGTGGCTAGAGGGAAAGGGGGAGTTAACAAAGCAGAAAACGTTAATCTTTTGTTTACAATGTTTTGTTTACTGTCTACATCAGTTTGTATTTTCAAAGGAGCCTTTGCAAGAAAAGAGCTAGAGATTTCTTTTTTTAAATGAAAGCTGGGATTGTCCTTTACATTCATACCCTCTCAGAACTGGGGCTAGAGGGCATGGCTGGGGACTTTGCAGATCACAGAGACCAGCTCACCAGATTCTCCATTGTCTTGTTTTCTTGGCTGGCCTTTACAATGAAATGTCAGACAGGGACTCCAGGCTTTGGCTATAGCCTCGGTAGTTTCTTCTATCTCTCATATTTGTCAGCTCAAATTAGGATATTGGGAAATCAAGTGCAACCCACAATATGCTTTCCAGCGAGTCCTTCACTCGCTCCGGGTCTTCGGCGTCACTTTGGCGGCGGGTCCTTCAGTGTCGCCGAAGACCCGGAGTGAGTGAAGGAACTTGCTTGATTGCTATCCATGATAAATGGATGAGACTCCACAGACTGAGATAAATTCATATACTTTAAGGTCAGAAGGGACCATCATGATCATCTAGTCTGACCTCCTGCACATTGAAGGCCACAGAACCTCACCCACCCACCCCTGTAACAGACCCATAACCTCTGGCTGAGTTAGTGAAATCCCCAAATCATGATTTAAAACTTCAAGTTACAGAGAATCCACCATTTACAATAGTTTAAACCTTCAAATGACCAATGCCCCACGCTGCTGAGGAAGGAAAAAAAAAACACCCCAGGGTCTCTGCCAAGTTGACCCACGGGAAAATTCCTTCCCAACCCCAAATATGGTAATCAGTTAGACCCTGAGCATGTGGGCAAGACCCACCAGCCAGACACATGGTAAACAATTCTCTGCAGTAACTCAGAGCCCAGATAGTTTCATATAGAGGAGGTCGGGAAATGATAATTTTTTCTTGCAAAAACTTTCAATACAAATATATATATTTTTTCTTTTCGTGCACAATTTTCTTGGAAAATATTTTGGGTTTGCATCAAAAAAAACCCAGACTTTGAACATTCTTATTTAAAAACTAAAACCCAAAATTTTTTGATGAAAGCTGATTTTTTTCTGCAAATATTTCCATTTACTCAAGAAGCCATTTTCCCCCCCAAAATACATTTCAATGGAAAGTTTTTGACCATTTCTAATATCATATTTATTGATTATAGTGTGTTGAACGCAAGATTTAATGCTTCTGTAAGGTACTTGTCGGAGGATTAAATTCTCTCCATGGCCTAAATGTGAAAAACCAATGGGACCTTCACTCACTTACTCCTAGATTGAACCTACCTCTTTTATCTCCACCTTCCATAGGTTAGCTAGCAGAGGAAAATACAGGGAATTATGAGAATCAAAAGTAATAGGGATTGGCTTCATTTTGAAGCCTCACAATAATCAAATTGACATATTTGGTGATGAAAAAATTAAAACAAGGGAAGTTGCTGTTTGGCAATATCTCCGAACAGGCCGCCAAAAGATGCTGGTTTCTGGGCAGCTCAGGATGCCCACATTGTGAGCACCTCAGGCTGTAGCAAAGCTACCATTGGCCTATCTCAGCTTTGTCACACACCTGGCCATTTTATGAGTATATCGGCTGCCTTGTGCAACGGAAAATGTGCATTCAAAATTCTGTAAAACTACATAAAATATATTCCCAGGGAAAGACTAATTCTCAGGGCTATGTTTTCTACCTAAAAGTAGTTTGCCTTAATTATTTACTACTTTTAAGTGATGACGACGATGATGAGGCTTATGTAGATTAAAGTCCTTATTCAGGCTTTATCAGGACAAATTGTGCAGTCCTTTTTCAGTCTCTGCATGTGAAAAAACTTCTATTGGAGTCAATGAAGGTTTGTTATCAGTTAGGCCCTGACTACACACTGCAGGATTAGGTCCCTTATTACTACTTATTATGTATAGAGCTGTGTGTGGCTCAAAGCCAGGAGTTTAGTTAGTATCACTGATATGGACAGGTAAGCAGGGCCCAATTCTCCTTCCAAATGCACTGTTGTTAATCAGGTGCCATCTCTTCCCACCGATATAAAAGAGAGGAGATCAGGCCTATGATAGATAATAGATAGAGAGTCAAACTGCTGAGTACCGTAATCATTATCAATGATCCGTTTATTGCTTCGGATGCAGGAAATTAACCTTGGCAATGTGAGTCTTGCACAGCAAGATGTAAGTGGAACACTTCAGTACTGTGTTGTTATGAGCCTGTGGCAGGCTGGTAGCATTTACCTAAAAGATGCCAACCTTTTATCAGGGTTATCCCTATTATCAGGAGTTGGAAGGCTAAGGAACATTGGATTCTACCAACTCACTGAGGCAGGTGATTTTACCCCCCGGTGCTTAAGGTGCATTGGTTAGAAGGCTGGAATTAAAGATTTTGCTGGCCTAAGCATCCCCTTAAAACAGCTTTTGAGGTGCTGAGTAGAGCTGCTAAGAAAAACTTCCACGGAACCTTTTTTCTGTCATAAAATGCTGTTCTGCTGAAATCAAAATGCTTTGCAAAATCCTGTCATTTCACCAAACCTGTAGGGATGAGGAAGGGACAAGGGAGGGAGAAGAAGATCCAATGACATCAAAAAAGTCTTGTTTAGACATTTTCTAAATGAGACATTTTCGTGTTCTGTTTTGAACTGACTTGTTTCATTCTATATTATAATGTAACATTTCAAAAGTCAAAAGCAAACACAAAACATTTTGATTGAGCCAAACTTTTTTTAAAAAAATCAGAATTTCTTTTGTGGAGAATTTCAAAATGTTTGCGCTTTATTCCTAACTGGAACAGAGCCAGCTTCCCAAGTCTCACAATCCTTCGTAAAATGGAACTTCTGTTCACCACACAAGCTCTCATGTTTGGGGGAACTAAACCAGAGCCCTACTGAGGCAGCGGCAGGTACCTTTAAAAGGGGAAATGCCCCTCTGTGTCAGCTTCACTGGAGCTGACTTGGAGTGGCACTGGATCTCAGCTCCTGCTTGGCTGCTGCTGCTGGTGTGTCTGTGGGAGTGCACGTAAAGGCACAGATCTTCTGAGAGCTATGCTGGGGGGTGACTGGGCCCCAACTGCATTGTTGCTGTAAGGTCCTGGCTGTGGCTGCTGTTTTTGAGAGTTTCCTGGCCACAGTAGCACCAGTACAGCTCCCAGACAATGAAGGGCTGGAGCCAGGCAGCCTGGGTGGAGATGCCCGCAGTAGGCCTCTGCCTAAAAAAACCACACCAGCCCTGGATGGGAGTGCACTATACAAAGAGAGGATCCAGGGTGTAGGCTAATCAGTCGGGGCTATGTGATGTTAGTTGTGAATGTTTAGAACAGGTGTGGGGAACCTACAGCCCGCAGGCCGGATACGGCCCGCTGCTTCATTTCATGCAGCCCGCGGCAGCTGTCCATGCCACAGGCTGGAAGCCCCAAGCCTTGGCACCTTCTACCCCTCCACCCTCCATGGGGCTGGAGCCACAAGCACCAGCTCACGCTGCTGCAGGGGGAAGCTGGGATTGCCAGGCCGTTAAAAGTCTGGCCAGGTCCACACAGCTCCCAGAAGTGACCGGTAGTCCCTGCTGCCCCCAGGAGCAGGGGCAATTTGAGACGCTCCATGCACTGCCCCTGCCCCAGCGCCGGCTCCTCAGCTCCTACTGGCCAGGAATGCGCAGAGCCAGGGAAGGCAGGGACCCTGCATTAGCCCCACTGCACTGCCGACCGGGAGCCACCTGAGGTAAGTGTCGCCTGGCTGGAGCCCGCACCCCAAACCCCCTCCTGCACCCCAACCCCTGCCCCAGGTCAGAACCTCCTCCTGCACCGTAACTCCCTCCCAGACCCCACACACGCACCCCAACCCCCTGCCCCAGGTCAGAACCCCATCACACACCCCAAGACCCTCTCAGGCCCCGCACCGCCACCCACACCCCAGCCCCCTGCTCCAGCCCTGAGCCCACTCCCACACTCCTATCCCCTGTCCCAGCCTGGAGCCCCGTCCCACACCCTGAACCCCTCATTTATGGCCCCACCCCAGAGCCTAGGGAAGCTCTGAGCCTCTGCGTCCTCCCATGGGCCAGTGGCCTCTGATAGAAAAGAGGTTCCCCACCTCTGGTTTAGAACCACTATATTTAGAAACACAACCAGGGGCAGGTCTACACTGTGGTTGGGAGTGAGCCTCCCAGGATGGGCAGACAGACTTGCACTAATGTCACTCGAGCTAGCCTACTAAAACTAGCAGTGTGGACAGTGCAGCTCTGCCAGAGACCCGGGCTAGCGACCTATGCACAGAACCAGGGGGTCAGGTGGGCTCGAGAGCCTGAGCTGCTGCCCAAGCCGCAACATCACCAGAGCCATTTTTAGTGAACCAGCTTGAATGGAACTAGCATGAGTCTGTCTACCCAGGCTGGGAGGCTCTCCCAGCTGCAGTATAGGCACAGGCCAGGGGGCATATAGTAAAGAGGTAAGCGTCCATGTAAACAGGAAATAAAGACAATCCTGCATTTACCCTGATTATAGTGTCCTGGATGCCTGCCATTTCTGCAGGCTAGGGCCCCTAGAGGCAGCAAAATCTGGGGAGAACGTTTAAGCTGAAGTTTGCTATTGTCATGTTTTTGTTAAAAAAGCTGAACTGCAGGAATGGTGACTTTTTGATTCCACGTATCGTGTGGACTTTGTTTTAAAGCAGGCTATGATAAGCACCTGCCCACAGATCCTTATCTAGGAGATAATGGTGGAGTTAGAGGTCAGACTACGAAGTGCGTCTGGTTTGGTTTATTATCCTCAAAAGTATTGAAGTAAAAACAAAAACATTTGAAATGGCAATAAATATGTTTAGTGAAAGTGAAGAACTGGCATGGAGTTAAATCCTGCAGTCTACTCAGGCAAACCTCATACTGACTTCAGTAAAGGCTGCAGGGTTTGGCCCAGAGGGCAGAAACACGTGAAGCACTGGCATTAGTCAGGCTTCTGTTCATGGCTTTATCTGTGTACCCCAGTCCAGAACAGCAAGACATAATTCAGCTGTTCTTGGCAAGGCTTGTTTAATGGTGTTCATTTGTGGAGCCAAAACTTTCCCATTTTATTCATGTCAAAGTCCTATTTGCTGTAATAGGATTTGTTTGGAGTGAACTGTATAGGTTCCTAGTGATTGCATAATGTGGATAAATGTCAATAAGCAGTTAGTTTGTGACTGTTTTATTCATCGTAGTTGTGAAGTGTCAGATCTCAACCCTCAGCAGCTGAAAGGGCAAGTTAATTTGTTAAACCATTGCTTCCTTAATCCCAGCAATAAGAGTTTAAGACAAATTAATTGAACCTGGATGTATATCAAATTACATCTCCCAGAGCTGCCATGAACCTCTACATGCCACAGGTATTAACACAGAGCTAGGATAGGCAGTGGTACTGCCAGTGTCTCCCCACCAGATCTGAGCCCAGTGTGAAAAACTTTCAAATAGGGATCTATAATTCTATTCTCAAAAGCAACGTTGTAAAAATAGCATTTTCACTCTCAGCAGTAAAGCTGGACAGAAAGTGACAATTCCATTTTCTGAAAAAAGTGTTGGTTTCAAAATTTGTTTTTGTTCCATTTCTAGAATTAAGCAGAGACATACATTTTTCATTTAACCCCCTCCCGATACCCCAAAACAGCAGAGATAACTAAAGACCCCCACAATAATGCAGTGGGTACGCCTGGGGTGTACAAGACCTAGGGTCACATTCCTACTCTGAATCATAAAGAGTAGGGATTTGACCCTAGATCTCTCACATCCCAACTGAATGCTCTAAACCACCAGATTGTTAGTTATTCTGCATTCCCTCTATTTTCCAAATATTCTGTCCTGAACCTGAGAAACTTTCCTGAAGAAATTTTCATCAAAACTGGTTTGACTGGTGATGATGATGCACAAGGAAGAAGGAATCCATCTTGAGTCAGGCTTAATATGAGTTTGCAGGACTAGCAGTATCTTTTCAATTTTCAACTGTGCATATTAGATGTAGAGTAATAATGAAAATGGAACCCTACAGTAGCATTTAATAGAGTAATTTTTCAGTTAGCCCCTGTAATTCAGTGTGGTGCTCTCTCTTAATCAGAGAAGCTGAATAGTGAAAAATTCAAGCATCTGAAACAAATTATCACAAAGAAATAATTCAGAAAGACGCTAACAATTATCTCATTTAAAATTCACAAGTTACGAATTTTAACATAAAGAAATGGAGTACTTGTGGCACCTTAGAGACTAACCAATTTATTTGAGCATGAGCTTTCGTGAGCTACAGCTCACTTCATCAGATGCATACTGTGGAAACTGCAGCAGACTTTATATATACACAGAGAATATGAAACAATACCTCCTCCCACCCCACTGTCCTGCTGGTAATAGCTTATCTAAAGTAATCGTCAGGTTAGGCCATTTCCAGCACAAATCCAGGTTTTCTCACCCTCCACCCCCCCACACAAATTCACTCTCCTGCTGGTGATAGCCCATCCAAAGTGACAACTCTTTACACAATGTGCATGATAATGAAGTTAGGCCATTTCCTGCACAAATCCAGGTTCTCTCACTCCCTCACCCCCCTCCAAAAACCCACCCCCATACACACACAGACTCACTCTCCTGCTGGTAATAGCTCGTCCAAACTGACCACTCTCCAAGTTTAAATCCAAGTTAAACCAGAACATCTGGGGGGGGGGTAGGAAAAAACAAGAGGAAATAGGCTACCTTGCATAATGACTTAGCCACTCCCAGTCTCTATTTAAGCCTAAATTAATAGTATCCAATTTGCAAATGAATTCCAATTCAGCAGTTTCTCGCTGGAGTAAATACTCACCAACGACCACATACCACACAACAGAACCACTAACCCAGGAACTTATCCTTGCAACAAAGCCCGTTGCCAATTGTGCCCACATATCTATTCAGGGGACACCATCACAGGGCCTAATAACATCAGCCACACTATCAGAGGCTCGTTCACCTGCACATCCACCAATGTGATTTATGCCATCATGTGCCAGCAATGCCCCTCTGCCATGTACATTGGTCAAACTGGACAGTCTCTACGTAAAAGAATAAATGGACACAAATCAGATGTCAAGAATTATAACATTCATAAACCAGTCGGAGAACACTTCAATCTCTCTGGTCACGCAATCACAGACATGAAGATCGCTATCTTAAAACAAAAAAACTTCAAATCCAGACTCCAGCGAGAAACTGCTGAATTGGAATTCATTTGCAAATTGGATACTATTAATTTAGGCTTAAATAGAGACTGGGAGTGGCTAAGTCATTATGCAAGGTAGCCTATTTCCTCTTGTTTTTTCCTACCCCCCCCCCCCAGATGTTCTGGTTTAACTTGGATTTAAACTTGGAGAGTGGTCAGTTTGGACGAGCTATTACCAGCAGGAGAGTGAGTCTGTGTGTGTATGGGGGTGGGTTTTTGGAGGGGGGTGAGGGAGTGAGAGAACCTGGATTTGTGCAGGAAATGGCCTAACTTCATTATCATGCACATTGTGTAAAGAGTTGTCACTTTGGATGGGCTATCACCAGCAGGAGAGTGAATTTGTGTGGGGGGGTGGAGGGTGAGAAAACCTGGATTTGTGCTGGAAATGGCCTAACCTGACGATTACTTTAGATAAGCTATTACCAGCAGGACAGTGGGGTGGGAGGAGGTATTGTTTCATATTCTCTGTGTATATATAAAGTCTGCTGCAGTTTCCACAGTATGCATCTGATGAAGTGAGCTGTAGCTCACGAAAGCTCATGCTCAAATAAATTGGTTAGTCTCTAAGGTGCCACAAGTACTCCATTTCTTTTTGCGAATACAGACTAACACGGCTGTTACTCTGAATTTTAACATATGCATCATTGCCACAAGTGTTGAAAAAACTGAAGGAGATTAAAAGAATGTTCTGGTCTAATCCAAAGTAAATACTTAATGTCCAGAAATCTGAGTATAGCTCAAGATTATATCAGTGATATATAGTTTATAATTACATGTTCCTCCAAGTTTCAATCAATTATAAAATGTTTGTGAAAATGTTTGTTGCATGATTTCTATCTCCTAAAATGTTGATAGATACATATGGTTAATTACCTAGAGAGATACACCAGTGTTTTTAGCTATTGTGTGGCTTCTTTTGTTCTCTGCATCTGAACAAAACTAGGTAATAGAACTAGTTGTAAAAATTCCAGGTTTTTTGTTGGAATTTGCTGATTCATCAAAATCAAAACATATTGTGGAGAAGGTTTGATTTTGATGAAATTCCTCTGGAAGTCAACCAGGGGTCCAATGGAAATGTGTCTTTCTTCCTGCCAGCTCACTCACCTGGTTCCTTGGAAGCTGCTTGGTGGGCTGCTAGGGAAGTTGATCTTCCAGGGCGTGCGGCTCTGGGACAGTCCACTATGTAAACCATCCCAAAGCCAGGGACCCTAGAGCTTCATCCCCTTCCAGGGAGAATTTTGAAATTTTTATTTTTTGTTCCAAACTGGAATGAAACCAAAGTTTCAAAATAGCAAAATCCTCCACAAAATGGAATATGTTTCTCCACCCAGCACTATTAGGCACCACTTCCCTTGTTCTGCACACTGTCCTGCTAGTATGTAAGGACCTGATCATGTAAGGAGGTGGGCACAGTTGGACTCCTGTAGACTTTGAAGGGGCTCTTTGCAGGCACAGGGGTCAACCAGAAGGCATTTCATTGCAGGATCAGAACTGAACGTCACTGGGAATACTCCTACTAGCTAAAGCTAAGTGCATGGCTACATTGTCGCCGAATTGGGGCATATGTGAAAAAAAGATTCAGAGATTAGTAAGCAATTGAGCATTAAAAAACACAGGAAATAAAGTAACAGTAAAAAAATACTAGCTTCCAAAACTGCCTGGGCCAGATCCTCACTCTTGCAAAGACTTATGCTCATGCTAAACCTTAGCCACTGGGATAAAGTCCCATTGACTACAGTGGGATTGGGGCAATTCTATTACAGTCAGTGGAGCTATGCAGATTTATGCCAACTGACCATATCACTCACTTCCAATGAAGATTCAAATGTGGGAGAGCACAAGAACTTGAACCAAGGTCCCCACATTCCTTATGAATACTTTAACCATCAAAGTATAGAGTCTCTCTCTCAATTTCTCCTGTTCAAGATGTTCCACAGTAACTAAATATTCATGAAGCCAGAGATAGGTGCAGAAAGAAAGACGGTGAAAGCTCACTATTTTTTGCAAACTGGAATTTTTGTTTTCTGACCAGTGCTACCTACAATATATGTTGCCAGATTCTGTGTTAGCTATTCACAGAGCAGCTTAACTATAAATTATTTGATCAGAAAACTCAGCTTTAATATAACATTTGACGAATTGGAGAACTGGTCTGAAATCAAGATGAAATTCAATAAAGACAAGAGCAAAGTACTACATTTAGGAAGGAAAAAATCAAATGCACAAATACAAAATGGGGAATAACTGGTAAGGCAGTACTGAGAAGGATATGGGGGTTATAGTAAATCACCAGTTGAATTTGTGATACAGTTGTGAAAAAGTCTAATATTCTTGGGTGTACTAACAGTATTGTCGTATGTAAAACATGGGAGGTAATTGTCCTCTCTACTCAACACTGGTAAGGCCAGAGCTGCTGTTCTGTGTCCATTTTTTGGGTGCAACACTTGAAGAAAGGTGTGGGCAAACTAGAGACAGTCCAGAGAAGAGCAACAAAAATAAGAAAAAATTTAGAAAATCTGACCTATGTGGAAAAGTTAAAAAAACTGGCCATGCTAGTTTAAGAAAAGAAGACTAAGGGGGGACCTGATAAAAGTCTTCAGATATGTTAAGGGCTGTTATAAAGAGGATGGTGATCAATTGTTCTCCTTGTCCTACCTTCAGTGAACATGGAGTAACTGGCCTAATCTCCAACTAGGGAGATTCAGTTAGCTATTAGGCAAAGTTTCTCATTATATGGATAGTTAAGATCTGGAATAGACTTCCAAGGGAAGTTGTGGAGTCCCCATCACTGGAGGTTTTGAAGAACAGGTTGAACAAACACCTGTCAGGGATTGTTTAGGTATACTTGGTCCTGCCTCAAAGCAGGGGCTGGACTAGATGACCTCTCAAGGTCCATTCCAGCCCTACATTTCTGATTTTATTTCTTACCACTTTCCCCTCATGCTAAACATGCAATAGAGGGAGAAGAGAAGAAAAACAAACTAATTTATGTCGAAATACTAAAAGCAATTTTTGGCATGTGCAATATTCTAAAAGCTTGGATCACCCTGATTTCATATTCACAATCAAGAAAAGACCTCAGGTCTAATTCCAGTATTGTGCAAATTTTCTCAAAACTGGAAAAAAATATTCCCAACCAAAGTTATGAGACTTAAAATACCCCAAATCATATGAGATTTAAAGGAGACTATAACTTGTACCTTTCTTATTGTCCTGTTAACAAGGTAATCTCCAAGTGGTATGAGGGCACCTCCAAATACAGCCAGCACTGCACCAATGATAGCCCCCGTGAGTAGCCCACAGTTTCTGCTACAGCCCATCCTGCTTCTTTTTCAGCTTGTGCGTTGGCAGCTTTTTTCTAGGCTTCAGGTCCTTGTATACCTGTGTGGTCCCGATGCATCAACCGATCTTACCAACAGAAACTGCTAATACAACAGGACAGAGAAAAAATCATTATCAAGAGCTCAAAGTCCAAAGTACATAAGAGGAAACAAATAGGAAGAAGTTTTAGCATGATAAAACTAACCCCCTCTATCTATGAGGGGTGGGGAAAAGTTATTTCTAGACTCCTTTGCACTTTATCTATTGGTTGCATGAAGTTATCTTGACAGTCCTACTGCTGTGCAACACTGGGAACTTTTTTTCATTTTTATTTTCATTTCATTCAACCAAATCCTTCCATCATTATTCAGTCAAAACTCCTACCATAGTGTTGAGACTGCAATGAGGGACTAAAGAATTAGCCACACTGGATCAGACCACTGAGGCATCTGCTCTAGAATCCTGCCTCTGTCAGTGGCCAGTACCAGGTACTGAAAAAGAAAGGTGATGTTTTAAAGTGCTTAATAATGCCTCTAGCAAATTGTGCATGATTGAAAATACCATATCTTTGTGACTCCAACAAGCTGTAAGTTTATGCCCTGATAAGCTACATCTTGACTGAATCCTTTACTTTTCATGCAGAAAATATTTACTATGCATAAAACAACCTAAAAAAAAAGGGGGTATATACTTCAGCTTTTACAATGGGCATTCTTTCTGCTCTGCTGATTAGTTGTTCACCCCAGTTCCTTCTCTCATAGTCTCTTCACTTCAATCTGCCCTTCTGGCTCTTCCCTCGCACCTGTTCTCCTTTCATCTCTCCCTCTTATCCCCTGCCCACTCTTCACACATCTTTCTGTTTCTCTAATTTCCTGCTACTGAAAACCTTCTGAATCATAGAACTGACATGACATATGTCACCATCCCATTGTTCATTCTGCTTTTATATTATGTCCTGTCCCCCACAACCATTGTCTGTCTTGTCTATTTAGACTGTAAGCTGTTCAGGGCAGGGGATGGCTGTTACTATGTACTGTTTGTACAGTACTTAGAACAATGGGGCCCTGATATCAGTTTATGTTACCCCTCGGGGAAACAATATGATAAACAATATTATTAATAATAATAATTAAATCATATGCTATTACTGTGCCTTTGAAGAATACTCCCAGATGCTGATTCAGGGAAGAACTTAAGCACATGCTTCCATCCATCCATATTTATGACAGAATTTAAGCACATGCTTAATTTGACCACTGACTTCAGTGGCATTTAGCAGGAGCTTGAAGTTAAGCAAATGCATGTGCGGTGCTCTGAATAGGCATGCCAGGGCATTGGAGATGTCAGCAGGAGTTCTACCTGCAGAATGATACCATATGACGGGTGCTCATATACCACCAGGAAGGGTGTGTTCTAAATACCTGGACAGATCAAATAGGATGAGATTAGATACCACAAATGCTGTGATAAGGTGGTAAAGAGCAGAGCCATGTGATATATTTACTTCGTGATGAAGCTCCTCTGCACTCGCCCACTAATCCATCCATGCCATGGTTAATTTTAACATTCCAAACTTCCAAGCAGCTTCGTACAGCTGCCATTTTAGAAAATCTGCCTGCTAGAAAAATGTTTCCCTCATCTCTCCCTGACCTCCAACCCTCTCTTTATAGTGCCTTGGTAGGCAGTGAATGAAGTGCCGTCTGCAGTCTTCAATCCATGGCAGGTTTAATATATGATTACATGCATTAAACTATCACCATTCAGTGCTAGAAACAGGAAGGTCCCCAATGTTCAAATGGGACCTGATCCTGGCTTTTAGCAGGTGCTAGCACAGGTTAGGGTCTGGCCAATCTTGACAAGTATGTGTACAAAAATATGGCTCTACAAGGTGTGGTGAGCCCTCAGCTCCCATTGACACAACGCAGGATTGGGCCCTATGACTGCATTTGGTGCCAGATACAGCAGAACTCAGGAGAAAGAAAGTGGGTTAGTTCCTAATTTATACTAGTTTCAGAGCTCACCACTGTCACAGAACTTGCCAAATTTTATTCACCTGAGACCTCAGGGTAAGAGCAATGCTGTTCTTTCCTGCATGTTGCAAGTTGCTGCCTGTGCTACTTTGTATTCTGAACGGTTTCTGTTAATATGACGTTAATTATCTAGGCTATATTAATTGTAAAGCGGTTGCTTTCTTTTAGGGTTAAGTAAACATACGTGATCAAACATCTAGGAACAAAGAATGCTTGCCATACCCACCGAATGGGGGACTATATCCTGGAAAGCAGAGACTATCAAAAGGATTTTAGGGGCCATAGCGGATGTACATTAGCTCCCAGTGCAACACAATGGCTTAAAGGCCTAATAGAATCCTTAGATGTATGAACTATGGAGTAGCAAGCAGGAGTAAGGCAGCAATTTTATCTCTGTATATGGCATCGGCAAGACTGATATGAGAGCACTGTGTCCAGTTCTGGTGTCCTTTTCAGAAGGATGTTTACACATTGGTGATGGTGCAGAGAAGAGCCACAATAATGATTTGTGGGTTGGAAAAAAAAACCTTACATTAAGAGTGTGACACATGGCTAGAAAGGGTTAAACATCCTACAAAATAAATAACCCACTGAAGACATGTGGGGAGACATTTGTGTTTTTGTATGTTTACCTATGTATGAGTAGGGTGGACAATGTAATCAACAGTCCCTGTCTATGCTATATTCTGATAATTCAGAGGTCAAAAGAACATCCTATCATGTAAATGAAATGTAAACACGGGATAGCTCAGTATTCATCTCTCTTTGAAATGTACTGTGAATGGTGGAGGAACAAGCAAATGGCCTTATGTTAATTTGTATAGCTAAGTATCGGTGATGGACCTTCTTCAAAGTCATGCTAATTACCTTTTGTTCCCCGTGGAAATCCCAACTTGTCAAAGAGGACATGAAATTATATAAAAGATCCTTGGGTCCTGATTCTGTCATCTCAGATCTGCTTAAGCTTCATTGGGGAAGTTTGAGTCACAGGACTGAGGTCCCAGTTATGCTGGTACCCCTGAATATGATATTTGGACATTGGACTATGACTTATGCACTGAATTCTAAAAAGGAACTCTGCAACTACAAAGCTCACCATCTCCGCTATGAATCTGAACCTCAATGAACTGAACTCATGTCTGTATGTATATTGATCTTTCAACCATACTCTCTCTCTGTTTTTAAATAAATTTTAGTTTAGTTAATAAGAATTGGCTGTAGCGTATATTTGGGTAAGATCTGAAACAGTCATTAACCTGGGCGGTAATGTGTCCAATCCTTTGGGATTGGTAGAACCTTTTCTTCTATATGATGAAATAAGATTTACAGAAATTTTCATCATATTTGACATGGGTACCTGGATGGAGGCCTGAGGTTGGATCACTTTAAGGAAACTGTGTTGTTCGGACTTCTGAGTAACCAGTAAGGTAATAAAGAAGCTGTTTTAGGCTGGCTTGGTGAATCTAAGTATTGGAATATCGACGAGCTTTTGGGGGTTTGGCTGCCCCATTCTTTGCCATTCACCCTAACTGAGTGACCACAACTGGCTTCCCACTAGGACCCTGGTAACAAAGACATTTAAGGAGCTTTGTTTAGTTTATCGAAAAGGAGAGTGAGAGTTTACTTGCTAATAGCGTATAAATGCACTATACAGGGAGAAAATACCAAGTTACTAAAAGAGTCTTTAGTTTAACAGAGAAAGGCATAACAAGAACCAATGGCTGGGAGCTAAACTCAAGTTAATAATAAGGCACAAAGTTTTAACAGTGAGGGTGATTAACCGCTGGAACAAACTACCAAGGGAAGCAGAGGATTCTCCATCTCTTGATATCTTCAAATCAAGATTGGATGCTTTTCTGGAAGATATGATTTAGTCAAACACAAGCCACTGGCCTCAGAACAGGGGAAACTGGGTTAATTTGGAGCTCTGCAGAGGACAAAAAGTCCATATTGCAAAGGATGTCAAAATTTTGACATTTGGCTTTGTTCTCAATCTGAATTAAATCCTAATATTTCAAAATTGTGAAGAAAAATTCTAAAATATATATCATCTTGTTTCAAGTTTGACTTTTTTATTTGCATTATAGCATAATCTATAATGTGTTTTTCCAAAACTGTTGAAACAGGACATTGTAACGTTGTCTGAGCTTCTTTTTATTCCAATTGGTATTTCACTTTCAAGAGAACTGCATATCCAAACAGAATATTGTTCCATCAAAGCTTTTCTGACCAGTTCTAGTGAAATTCTTTGGCCTGCGTTATACAGGAGGTCAGACTAGGTGATCTAAAATTACTTTCTGGCCTTAAAAATCTATGCATTTATGAAAGTAGCAAACTCGATTTGCCAATTGTTAGTAATAACTTTTGTCATAATTCCCTACTTTTGTAACTCTAAAGCATTCACCACTTTCCTACCAAACACAATGCAATAACTGTCTAGATGCATCCCAAGTTATGCAATCTAGAAATCTTGTGTAATGGCTAATTACTTTCAGATAACAAGGTTACAGACAACCTTCAACTGCAGATAGAAATAAGTATGTAACCCTTAGCTATCATCATTTTACAGCTAAATAACATGAAGATAAAAATATGACATAACAATTGATAAAACAAGTTCCAGTTCAGAGCACACCCACTCCATCATTATGTTATATGTATTGTGCAAAAAAGAATATTATATATAATGCCATGAAACAATTTTATTTTAGTATTAACAAATTGATTTTAGCATTAGCAACACTATTCAACAGTGATCCCCTTCTACAATGCTGGGCATGAAGATCATTTAAGGCTTTTTACTTTTTGCTGTCTATGAAGTTGATCTTTGAAATCCTCTTTATTTTATGAGAACAGCTTAAATATATTTTCAAACCTCTGTGAATAGTGGGGGAAACAAAAAAATGTCCTTACAACTTTGTTCATTGGCTTCATTTAATAGGGCTATTTATGTGTTATGAATGCCTGTCTAAAGGGACACTGCCTAATCAAGTTTAGCCCAAAATTTAGATTGTGTAAAAAAAAGCCTTTACAAAAACCTAAGAACTGTGTCAGCCTTTTCCTAGGGTGTTCTTTGCATTCTCTCAGACAGTTGTTTTTAAACAAATAAGCACTGCCTTACAATTTTTAGCAACCCAGACACTGGAGCCCTATGTTCCTGAAAGCAAAACTGACATCCTTTATGTCACAGGGGGACATGGAGAAACAATCAGGAGGCATGGCTGGGGCCCAGACCAGCCCCTATGGGGGGGCAGGGAGGGAACATCACCAAGTTCCACTCCTGGCCCCGGCCCCGCACGCACTGGGCCCCCGGCCACAGCCGAGGCTCCGCTCCCGCCCCCACCCCCAGCTGTGGCCGCAGCCTTGGCCCTCTTGCCCCGTCCACATCCCCCCCTCCTGGAACTGCGGTCCCACTCCCGGTCCCGGTGGGCGTGGGGGAGCGGTCAGGGGTAAGGAGGAGCGTGAGTTAAAAGGTTTGGGGACCACTGCTGTATGGTCATTGTCCCAGCAGAGGGAAATACAAATGGGAAACAAATAGCATAAATAGTGAAAAGTGAAATGGATTCTGAAACATCTCAGTGTTAATAGTAAACAGTTCTGACAACCTCATGTATTCAAAAATTATGAGTTATGTCTTAAAAATCATGATGGTTAAAAAATTTACTTTAGAAGCTATTTTCATTTGCCTTCTGTTTTTTGATCCTTTGGTGTGCATTAAAGTCATGTTTTCAAGCTTTTTCCACAACTGAGGGCTATAATGTTACTTTTAGTTAAAAAAATGAAAGCTGTGATTCCTACATATTCACTTGACAAGGAACCGGAGCTTTAATAAAATCACCAAATATCACAACACTTGCAATAAAATGAGGAAAGTTGGCAACCTTGAATATATGTTACTAGTAATGGGGAAGAAATTTTTTTGTTTTAATAGACGATTAATTGGACAATGTGATTTAAATAAGTAGAACTTTTCAAAATCTGCTCTTCCCCCTCCCCCCCCAAGTTACAAGTAAATATCCTGGGGATCTCTTCTCTCACTAAACCAAGGACTGTATAGGTGGAGATTCCTCTCATTATTACATTTCCATCATATGACTTACCTTGAAAGAGAGTGAGTTGATTTTCAGCTAAATACACCAGGATTCAGCATATGACTTTCAGTGTTACCAGGACATAAGCATCTAAATCCCCGCACTGAAAACACAAACTTGTGGGAGGGTTTATATATTCCAGAATATGTCACCTCCCTGAATATTATCATTTGCTAGCAGGAAAAGTGATGTAGTATTGCTGTATGGGATCTATTTTTACAGTCTGACTGAAACCCATTACCTATATCTGGTGGTAAAATACTCAGCAGCTGTATTTTTTGTCAAGTTCTGATCCAAGTAAGGCAGGGGTCAGGGAGATAAAGGGGAACTCACTTATTTAGTTGCCTGTAATCTGTTCTGCATCCTGTCCCATTTGCTAGATTAAAAGAATGGAGTTGAGTAATAAGAATAATAAATTCCATACTTCTTATAATAAATACATAATAATAAATAAAGTATATGCATACTCATCATTTTTTAAAACACTCTTAGGATGTCATTGTTTTGTTATACAAACACTGTATTTTTATTACAGGCATTGGGCTGTCATAATGCCAGACAAGTTATAACCCAAATTTAATCACACGTGTTACTGTCACGGGTGGAATTAGAATAATAGAACCATAGGGTTAGAAGGAACCACAAGGGTCATCTAGTCTAACCCCCTGCCAAGATGCAGGATTTGTTGTGTCTAAATCATCCAAGACAGATGGCTATCCAGCCTCTTTTTGAAAGCCTTCATTGAAGGAGCTTCCACAACCTCCCTAGGCAGTCTGTTCCATTGTCCTACTCTTCTTATGGTTAGGAAGTTTTCTTTCCTGAGATTCAATCTAAATCTGCTCTGCTGTAATTTGAATCCATTGCTTCTTGTCCTGCACTCTGTGGCAAAAGAGAACAACTTTTCTCCATCTTTTTTATGGCAGCCTTTCCAGTATCTGAAGACTACTATCACAAACACTCTTAATCGCCTCTTTTCCAAATTAAACATAGCCTATTCCTTCAGCCTTTGCTCATATGGCTTGCATTACACCCCTTTGATCATTTTGTCGCTCGCCTCTGGATCCTTTCCAGTTTCTCTATATCCTCTCTATACACTGGTGACCAAATTGGACACACTACTCCAGCTGAGACCTAACCAGCACCAAATAGAGCGGTACTCTCACCTCCCGTGACTTGCATGCTGTGCCTTTCTTAATGCAATCTAAAATTGCATTTGCTTTTTTTTTGCAACAGCATCTCACTTTGCTGACTCATGTTAAGACTGTGACCCACCACAACTCCCAGATCCTTGTTAGCAGTGCTGCTGCTAAGCCAGTTGTCAAGGTTCCTTCCCCACTCTGAACTCTAGGGTACAGATGTGGGGACCTGCATAAAAACCTCCTAAGCTTACTTTTACAGCTTAGGTTAAAACTTCCCCAAGGTACAAACTATTTTACCTTTTGCCCTTGGACTTCCACTGCCACCACCAAACATCTAACCGGGTTTATTTTTGAGAAAGCGTTGTTTGGAAAGGTCTTTCCCCCCAAAATCCTCACCAAAACCTTACACCCTCTTCCTGGGGAAGGTTTGATAAAAATCCTCACCAATTTGCATAGGTCACCACAGATCCAAACCCTTGGATCTTAAGAACAATGAAAAAAAGCATTCAGTTCTTACAAGAAGAATTTTAATAGAAGAAACAGTAAAAAGAATCACCTCTGTAAAATCAGGATGGTAAATACCTTACAGGATAATTAGATTCAAAACATAGAGAATCCCTCTAGGCAAAACCTTAAGTTACAAAAAGACACACAGACAGGAATATCCATTCTATTCAGCACAGCTTATTTTCTCAGCCATTTAAAGAAATCATAACCTAACACATATCTAGCTAGATTACTTACTAAATTCTAAGACTCCATTCCTGTTCTGTCCCCAGCAAAAGCATCACACAGACAGACTCTTTGTTTCTCCCTCCCTCCAGCTTTTGAAAGTATCTTGTCTCCTCATTGGTCATTTTGGTCAGGTGCCAGCGAGGTTATCCTAGCTTCTTAACCCTTTACAGGTGAGAGGATTTTTCCTCTGGCCAGGAAGGATTTAAAGGTGTTTACCCTGCCCTTTATATTTATGACACCAGTTTTCCCCCATTCTGTACTGGTGCATTTTCTTCCCTACATGTAGCACCTTATATTTGTCTTTGTTGAATTTCATTTTGTTGCCTACAGCCCAATTCTCCAATTTATTATGATCACTCTGAATTTTAGCTCCATCTGCCAAAGTGTTGGCAACCCCACTAGCTTTGTGCCATCTGCAAACTTAATCAGTCTGCTCTCTATGCCAACATACAGGCCATTCATAAGAATGTGAAACACTGGTCCCTGAACAGATTCCTGTGGAACCCCACTTGAGACTGTGTCAAAAACCTTGCTGAAGTCCAGGTATAGTATGTCCACCTCACTCCCACCAAACCAGTTACCCTGTCAAAAAAGGAAACCAAGTGGTTTGGCAGGATTTTTTCTTGCTAAATCCATGCTGGCTTCTAGTGATCACCCCTTAACCCTCCAGGTATTTGCAAATTGCAAGTTTTATACACTCCTCTAGTAGCTTCCCAGGTATCGAAGTCAGGCTCACTGGTCTATAGTTCCCTGGCTGCTCCTCCCCTCACCCCCTCTCCAGTACACTAGCCATTCTCCAGTCTTCCAGAACCTCTCCCATCATGCATGAGATTGTAAATATTATTGACAGTGAATCTGAGATTTCATCAGCAAATTCCTTCAGTTCCTTCGGGTGAACAGCATCCGGCCCCATTGATTTGAGTTCAAATTAGTCAGAAGAGCTCTGATGTGTTCTTTACTTATCTTTATCTGTATCCTTTCCCCTTATTATATTGAAATAATAGGAACAGGAGGCAGGCTGTTATTTCTATGGACAGTTTTGTGTCAGAGTTCAACAAGTTGGGTGCTTTCTTTCCCACTGTAGGCTGCAGCCTCTTTCTTGTGCACTGCAACATAAGCAAAGTAGTATCACAAACTTTCTTTAGCTACTGCCCTTAAAAAAATCAGTTTTCAGAGTAGCAGCCATGTTAGTCTGTATCCGCAAAAAGAAAAGGAGGATTTGTGGCACCTTAGAGACTAACAAATTAATTTTTTTAAAATCAGTGTTAGTCTCAAAAAGCCCTACAGGACCCTACACAGGGCCAGGAAACTACATGACTTTAAATGTTTTCCTCAGGGGCCATGGTTGGACTCCTTTCCCCATGGAATAACAGGGATCTGCCCTCCTCTCCCCACAACAGATCCTGCAGGCTGTGTCAGAGGTCAGCAGTGTGTCCAGATATGGACATAAGTGTCAGTGGGAAAAATGTTGAGGTCCATGATAATTTTTCAAAAAATATAATGACTGAATGACAAACCCCACCCCCCACCCCGTCCCAATGTCCATCACTAAGTACGGTACTTTTATCAAGTGGCCATCACGCATCAGAGTGGTGCCAACCCCTGGGTTGTGTGTGGAGCTGGAGAAATGAATAGACTAGGCCGTCCACTGGGGGTGGGGAAGCCTGTTCCTCTACACTGGTTCCTTGGCTCTTTCTATCACCATGTCAGTGCAATTCCTGTTAATAACTGACAACTATAACTATAAAATCTCTGTTTCAAGATGTTTTCTCTGTGGCGAAGTCTCTGTACGGCACAAAGGTAGAGTGTAGGGTATGCGTATCTGTAAGCCTCAGTGAAAAGCAAACCGCAGCACACATCAGTGAACAGCTCTGCCGGGGGGAGACAGCAGAAGAAGGCTCTGGCAGCAAGGAGCCTTTCACCTCTGCCCACCCTGCCCCCCCATGCCACAGCTGTTCCCTGAGTAAGGGAAAGGCTCCAGTAGGGGGGCACTATACTGCTAAAAATAGCAGTGTAGAAGGGGGGGACATGTCTCGGGCACATAGTGAGCCATGCAGGGTATGTCTTGCCTAAGCAGTGCCTTACAGTCTACATTCCTAGGGTGATGTGCAGCATATATATATATGTTGCAATAAGGAGTGTGCAGTGTAGATTTACCTTGTCTGTGAGTCAAACCAACCAGTTGTTTAAAAAAAAACCCTGGTGACTGGTGCACATGTTGGAATGCCTAAAATCTGGTTTATTTGCACAGAGAGAAAACATCTGGAACAACAAGTGTCATAGTTCAAGATCATCATAATCTGCCAATTACAGCACAACATGCAACAAAACCCAAGTGTTTCGACCACTTGCCATGTGTCCAGCTGTTTCTGTCACATAGTGGCAGGTTTTAAGGTTGAGAGATATGAAAAGGGACACTATTTTGTGATCTGTATTTGCTAAGGATTTTTTCCCTGGGTTGGGGGTTAAAAGAGCAGAGGGCTAGAGCTGGGCCTGTATAAGACTTGTTTTCAGTGGGTCATCACCAGCTGTTGACTCCCACAATGTTGCTCAGTTTCACATCCTGCGTGAGTGCACCAAATACCTTTCCATCTGCCCCCAAGTATAGAGCCAAATCCAACTGGAGGTATTTTGCCGTGTTGAGAGAAGTGAGATAAATGATGCTGCCAAGGCAACATTCCCTTTTCCACACAGTATTATTATTAATTATTATTATTAATAAGTATTTCTATTGCTGCATCTCTCCATGTGTCCTTCAGGTCTCCTCCTCTGGAGGCACAGTCATCTCCCCAGTCATGCTGTGCTGGGTTCCTCACTGCAACTGCCCATTGCTAACTCTTCTGCAGAGAATTAATGGCTGGGTTCCCTCCCTCTCCCCAGGGAACTATTCTCTGGCAAGCCACCATGCCCACTAGCATAGCTTCTAATTTGTACTATTCAAGAGGAGAAAGAAGTCCAGTCTGCCTTTGCTGGCTCAGAAAAATGTAAGAAGCAAATAGCGGTCTAGATAAGCTACATAGCCCCCAGCACAGAAAAAAGAAATATGTGAAAGTGATCTAGTGACTAGAGAAGTGGTGACAGACAGGATAGCCAAGCACATCATTTGGGTATAAGCCTTATAGAAAGCCATGGGGAGAGTTAATATAGCCCAAGACCCCTCCATGCTAAGTTCATTTGTGGGGAATCCCAGAGAAGACAGGAGCTGGAGGGAAGTCATGGCAACAGTGAAGCCACACTGTTAGAAAGCCTGTGGGAAGCCAGGGGTTCTCCAGGGTAGCTTGGGGTTCCAGGCCTCCTGTAGATTTCCTGGGATCTGATCGCTCTGAAATGCTACCCATATGACTCCAAAAAAAGTCTGTGACAGGATTGCTATGGAGTTTTTCCCCTTCCATGTCCTCTTCCCATGGATATTTCAGAGCCCAAGTCACCATGTACTTGAAGAGGAGACAGTGTCCTACAGCTTAATGCCTTTTATTATGCAAAGGAGGATTTTTCCCATCTCCACCTTGCACAAGGCAATAACATCTTCTTCCTTACACACACTGAAAAATGAAAAAGGAAAGCTTCCTGTTTGTTTTGCTTTCCCATTGAGAAAATGCTTTGCTTTTGCAAACAAAACAAGGTACAAGAACCCAAATCACAAGAGAAAAGAAGACTAGAATAAATAAAATTAACCCTTGCCCTGTGAAACACCGTCTTGGCATCAGATGAAGTCCCAAAGGGCATAGAACAGATTAAGAGCAATATGTGAAGAATTACTGTAGATAAAGAGACATTTCAAACTATGTAGGACAGACCACAAGGAAATATACTGTCAGGGACAGCCCTGCACCATAAAGGGATGGAGCAGCTGACCTAATAGGTGTGTAATAACTCTGACTTCTATGATCTTTGTGAAAGACATGGGCTAGATACTTAGCTGGATACTTACTTAGTTTATCAGAGTAGCTTTCTTATGGTCATTGGAATTACAGTGATTTACATAAACTGAGGAACTGTCCCTATCTCTTTACATCAAACCATTGACATATTTCTGTATCATAACTATCAGTTATGCCTTGAGTTGTTCCAAAACATAATAATAGAATAGAGAAAAACCTACACCACTGTCTATATTCCTAGCACTAAAAATGATGACAGGGTGCTGTAAGTCATGTTTAAACAATGTAACAAAATAACTGGAGATAGTTATTTTACATTGTTTACTACAATTCACTGCTGTTATAAGATTTTTACAGGCACAAAATCATTATCTTAATTAATACTGGGTTGTTAAAAGGAATCAGATGATGAAAACATCCCAAGTTATTATGAATTTGATGTTTTTCTGGTAGTGTGATCTATTAGCAATCTTGATGAATTAGGGAGACAAAAGAAGAAAACCATTATCTAGCTATCTGTCCACAGTTTAAGGTACCTATTGTGCTAACTGTAATGATACTTTTGGTTGTAAAAAGAAAAGGAGTACTTGTGGCACCTTAGACTAACAAATTTATTTGAGCATAAGCTTTCTTGAGCAACAGCTTACTTCATCGGATTCATGTAGTGGAAAATACAATAGGGGGATTTTATATACACAGAGAACATGAAACAATGGGTGTTACCATACACACTATAATGAGAGTGATCAGTTAAGGTGAGCTATTACCAACAGGAGAGAAAAAAAACCTTTGGCAGTGATAATCAAGGTGGGCCATTTCCAGCAGTTGACAAGAATGTGTGAGGAACAGTAGGGGGGTGGGAAATAAACATAGGGAAATAGTTTTACTTTGTGTAATGACACATCCACTCCCAATCTTTATTCAAGCCTAATTTAATGTTGTCCAGTTTGCAAATTAATTCCAATTCAGCAGTCTCTCTAGGTTGAACCTGGGACCTGTACATCAAAAAAAACAACCCACTAATTGTTTACATCAGCATATTTATCAAATATACTAATAAACTTAAATATAATAATGTATGTAACATACAACCCAGTATTTATACTATTTGGCAGTAGATCATAATTACTTAAGTTTTGCACACACACACACACTATATGTAATGTACACCCATATATGAATACATATAGGTGTAGCTATAGTATACACTACAGTTAGGGTTGCCAATGCTGTATTCTTTTAGCACCTCTGCTTAGCACTTAATGATTAGTACTCATCTACATTCGCCAAAGGTATTTCTTGATGCTTTTGCAGCACTCAGCACCTCCTGATCTTGTTGTACAGAGATGAAGAAATCTTTGCACGATAGACTGAGGAGCGGGTTCTGTGTGGCAGGGGAAGTGGACAGGGCTCTGTGCAGGTGGTCTCGGCTGCCAAGACCAGACTCCCTGCCCTTCTTGCTCCCCACTGCTGCAGCTTCCACCAACCAGCATTTATGCCCCTCTGCTGGGGATGTTGGCAGAGAATCTGTGAGCAAGGAGGCTACACCCTAGGAGTACTGACTCCCCTGCCAGACAGAGCTCTGACCCTGGCCCTTCAGCACAGTCCAGGGCATACAGCCTTGTCCACTTGTCCTACCAGACAGAGCCTGCACAGGGAAAGCAGACAGGGCTTCACTCAAGGGCTGGAGTCAGCAGAGGGCCCTGTCCAGTCAGGAGACAGTACTCGCAGGTACATCTTTCCATTCCCCTCCTGACATTGGCCCTTCAGTGCTGCGCAGGGAAAGCAGATGGGACCACACTCATGGGCCAGGGTTAGGAGGGGAGTGGAAAGATGTACCAGTAAGTACTGGCCCCCTACTGTTGAAATACAGGGTAAAGGTGTCCCATACTAACTCAGTATGGGACAGGCAATTTTCCATTTAAATAAGGGACGTCCTTTGTAATATGGGACCATTGGCAATCCTGACTACACTATACATGCACACACACCTATGATATGCAGCAAAATAATTTATGTACTCTGGGGTGTATATATAGTATATTATATATACATACACAAAACTTTAGTAATTGTAATATTAGCAAAATATGATTCATTAACACATATGGTAACTCATTTAAGTAGCACTACATACAAATGTGTTTTATTATTTCCTAAACTTTGCCTTAGAAAATGTGCAGTTCATAGAGAGCTAAACAGACAAGAAACGTGATGTGAATAACTTTTGCTGAAGATGCCATTAAATATAGAAATGCATTTTCTGGCAACACGGTTCACTGACAGCTATTCCCAAAGGAACTGACACACTGACAATTGGCATGCTCTGAAACTGTACTTAATTTATTAAGGTACAGACATACCTGTATAGTGAGACAGCTACTCTCAATACCCCCATGAGCAGAAAGGGATCGTTGCAGAAGAGCTTGCAAAGTTAGCTCCTTATTCACAGAGAAATCTGTTACTGTAGCAACCACACAGCAACCCAGGCTGGCCAGTCCACTAATAGTCTGTTGATCTTTCATCAGCCACAAAGAAAGAAAAGCAAGTTGCAGAGAACTTTTAAACCCCCTTGTGATGAAGCTGTCTCATGAGAGATGGAAACATAAGAGCCCTTGTGGCCAAAGACAACCCCTTTTTCCACTTCCCCTTCACATAAAACACCAGCCTAGAGAAACCCTTTCCACACCAGCCCCTGCATCTGATCTCTTCCCCCAGTACAATAACTGAGCTCAGAAGCAATGTATCAGGTATATATTGGACTATCCAGGAGAACAGGTTTAACTGAAAAAAAAAAAACCTTGGTAATGATACTTAACACTTATGTGGTGCTTCATCTCCAAAGCTCTTTGCAAACAAAAACTAATCCTAACTAATCCTCACAACACTCACTGGAGCGAGGGGGGGAGATATCACTACTAAATCTCTACAGCTCCACAGGAATTCTTATAGCTATGTATAAAATACATTGATAGGCCAAGGGTCCGCTAGGAGAATGTGGGCTCATGCATGTGGACCTAGAGGAGGGTTATACTTAGGGGCTGATCCAAAACCCACTCAGGCTAATGGAAGTCTTCAGTGGGCTTTGGATTGGGACCTTATTGGCTAGAAAAAGAAAATGTAGGCCAATATATCAGTGCTATCCATTCTGTCTGTCTCTTTTGGCCCAACTCACTGGCTAGGCCTCTCCACCACAAGCACTGAGCTTCTCCAACGTTCTGCCAGTCTCAGACTGGCACTCCAGGTCTAGGGCACCTGCCTCACTCCACTCCCCCAGGACCGTGATGGCGAGCAGACTGCGCAGCCCCTAAACTACAAGCCTTTTGGCATTAGGATAAAACTTGCTCAGAGAGATAATCAAGCCCCAAGGCAGGGAGAGAACAGGGGAAATAAAACTGCTTCCCAGCTATACTAGGAAACTTCTCCTTCCCCAGGAGGTTCCCAGGAGCATGATGAGTTCCTCATCCCACTTCCTATGAGCTTTCCCCCTCATCGCTGACTTTTAGAGCTAGTCAGAAGATAAGGGCAAGGAAAGAGACAAAAAATATTCACGGAATTTGAGTTCCATTTGCCTAGAGATTTTCACTGGTGTTGAAATTCTCCGACCAGCTCTACTTACTTTGACGCTGTTCATTGTCTGGCCTCCTTGGGATCCTGTTGGTCAGCTCCCTGCCTGAGCCTCACCTGGCCTCCCAGTAGCTTCCTTCAGCTTCTTGCCAGGCCTCTCTCTTCCTTCCCTGAAGCACGCCCGTTCACTCTCTTCCCACCCAACAGAGTCCTCCTGATTCCCAGCCTCCAGTCCCCCCAGTTCCCCTTCCCACGCTGAAATCCTCCTAGTCACTCCTTCATCCAATGTCTCCCCTTCCTACTGTTCCCCTCCCTCACCACCATATCCTGTAGCCTGTCCTCTCCTCCCCCCAGACCCGCAGCCTCATAGCTCTCCCCTCATTCACTCTGCTCCCTGTCCCAGTCACTGCCCTTCCCCCAAACATACATGCATATCTTCCTTCTTGCTCCACCCAGCCTTAACTCCCTTCCCTACTCCTTCTCCCTGTCTCTCAAACCCGGCTGTCTAACTCTTTCCCATTTCTAATATTCCTCCCCAACCCTGGTCTTACCTCCCTAACGAGAGGAGAGGCTGCTGCTGCTCCCCTATCCACTGATTTTGTTTTCTGCCCCGATGGTAGTTCAGCACCGTCCTTGCAGTCAGCCTCACTGGAAAGACTGGGTTCGACTGTGAGAAAGATCTGCCCAGACAAGGAAGTCTGGATAGGCAAGGCAGAGAGTCAGTCACTTCCTGAAAAGAAAAGGAGTACTTGTGGCACCTTAGAGACTAACCAATTTATTTGAGCATAAGCAATAGCTTATTGCCAGCAGGAGAGCGGGGTGGGGGGAGGTATTTTTTCATGCTTTGTGTGTATAAAAGATCTTCTACACTTTCCACAGTATGCATCCGATGAAGTGAGCTGTAGCTCACGAAAGCTTATGCTCAAATAAATTGGTTAGTCTCTAAGGTGCCACAAGTACTCCTTTTCTTTTTGCGAATACAGACTAACACGGCTGTTACTCTGAAACCAGTCACTTCCTGGCCACTCACCTGCCAAGCTGCCAGGAGAGGTCAGACTTTATTGGTTTATGGGATGGGGCACGGTGGGGGAAGGGGGGAAGGAAGTGTGAAGTAGCTCAAGCTTCAGCAGATGTGGGAATAGCAATGAGGCAGAGATAAACACACAGGGGTCTTTTGCAGCCTTTGGAATGACCAAGACACTTCTATCCCCTCTGCCCTTGGCATAGCTGGAAGCATGACACCACCATCACCACCACCACCCCCCACCCCACCCCCTGTGTTTTCAATAGAAAAATTAACAAGGGTTTCTTTTAAGTTTAGCATTTAAAAATAATAAAGTGTATAGGGAAGAGCTCGCAGAATTATAAACAGCCCATTCCAGACATGGACCGTGTGTGTCCTGCTTGTGATGCTGCATTCATCACTCCCTGTAATTACGCCCATGCAACCAACACACGCCTCTCCTTTCTGTACAAATAAGCACTTAGGCTTTCAAGTGGATATTGGAAAAGCTGCAGCAGGACAATCCCAAGCCACCTTGGGCAGGGACAACAGCAAGATCACATAGCACAGGGCAGCAACTGTACAAAAGCCAGTTCCCTACAGCTTCTGGCAACAGCTTCTTGTGCTGTGCATTCCAGTCTGATGTTGCCAGCTATATGCCAGTTTTTCTTTCACTGTAGTTCCCTTCAGCTGCCACATGCTAACACAAATTTCCTCGCCACTCTCTGCAGCACTGCAGCCAGACTGTCTGCCTTCTCCCACAGGATGCCTGAGCATCAGGTTTGAAATATCTGGAATTGAAGGTTCAGATTGTCAACTCAGCCCTTCACCTCACAGAGAGACATTGCATGCCATTCAATAGGGACAAATTTAAAATACTCCACAGGAGTAAACAATCAATTGCACACATACAAAATGGGAAATGACTGCCCTGGAACGAGTACTGCAGAAAGGAATGTGCAGCTTGTGGTGGATCACAAGCTAAATAAGAGTCAGAGTAACGCTGTTGCAAAATAAGTGAACATCATTCTGGGATGTATTAGCAGGAGTGTTGTAAGCAAGACATGAGAAGTCATTCTTCTGCTCTACTCCAGCTGAGGCCTTATAAGTATTGTGTCCTGTTCTGTGAGGCACATTTTAGGAAAGATGTGGACACATTGGAGAAAGTCCAGAAGAGAGCAACAAAAATGATTAAAGGTCTAGAAAACATGATGTATGAGGGAAGATTGAAAAAATTGGGTTTGTTTAGTCTCCAGGAGAGAAGAATGAGGGAGGGACATGATAGCAGTTTTCAAGTACATACAAATTTGTTACAAGGAGGAGGGTGAAAAATTGTTCTCCTTAACTTCCAAGGATAGGACAAGAAGCAATGGGCTTCAATTGCATTAAAGGAGGTTTAGGTTGGACATTAGGAGAAACTTCCTAACTGTCAGGGTAGTTAAGCACTGGAATAAATTGCCTAGAGAGGCTGTGGAATCTCCATCACTGGAGGTTTTTAAGAACAAGGTTAGACCAACACCTGCCAGGAACAGTCTAGTTATTACGCAGTCCTGCCTAGAGTACAGGTGGCTGGACTAGATGATCTATTGAGGTCCATTCCAGTCCTACACTTCTGTGATTCTGTGGTTGTACTTTAAGTGCATACGGTTTGTCTGATGAGTTCTTGAAAACACAAGTGTGCACAGACATGTGCAAAAGTGCATGTGCCCATCTGAGGATGCAAAAGTCTCATTTGCTCTGCATGGACATCTATATCTATTTATCCCTGGCCTGCCAGAATTTCATGTCTCAAGATATATATACACACACCTAAAAGTCTTCTTAGAACTAGATGGGTACAAACGTGCTGGAGATGATTTAATTGAGGATTGGTCCTCCTTTGAGCAGGGGGTTGGACTAGATGACCTCCTGAGGTCCCTTCCAACCCTGATATTCTATGATTCTATGATTCTTAGGAACATCCTTTTAAAGTTCTGCCACTTAATGGATGGAAGAGTTTGAGTGATATCCCTATCCCTGATGGAGACTAGTAAATGACTCCTGGAAGAGAGGCCTCCTCCATGAGGGTCATGAAATTACTACTAAAGAGCAAGTTGTTTGCCTCTGGAACGCTCCTTAAGATAGCACTAAGTGACAGATCATGGCTGATAGGAGGTTCAGACTTTTATCACCACCCACCTTCTGGTTACATATGTGGGTAGAGCTGAGAAAAATTTTTCAAGCAAGCTCTTTTCAGCAAGCAAAAATGTAGATTCTGGGACACCGAAGCATTTTGTGAATTTGTGTCAGTTTCACCAAGTTGTTTGGTTAAAACAAACAAGCCAAAATTCCAGAAGTGTCAAATTGGTTCGACATTTTCAAAATAAAAATGTTTTGATCTTTCAGTTCAGAATTATTTTTGTTTTTAAATTTCCTTTAAAAATAGCAGTATATTAAAATGGTCAAAATTGGAGTGAAACATTTCATTCTAGATAAAACAAAATGTTTAGTTCAACCAAAAATGAAGTTATTTTGACTTGACTTTTTTGATTTGCCAAAAATTTAAAACAAAACAAATTGTTAGGTTTACCCCAAACCACAATGTTTTAATTGCCAGAGAACCAAAAAATCCATTAGTTGCACAGGTCTACATATAGGCACCATGCTACAGTATATTTATGATTAATGAGCATGTTATAAACATTCCCAGTTAAGGGCACTTAATCTAAATGCATTGCCAAGTGATGCTGCCTCATGTATTGGTCCCGTTTATGATGAAGATTTGTGTTTAAGGTAAAATAAACAGATGTTTTTGTGTATATTTTACTTTCCTGTGCCCAAGTCAAGAACAAAATAAAGTTTAGGGCTGTATTCTGCAAAGTACTGACACTCTGGCTTTAATCCAACCAAGCAAATAAGCAAATATGCAGATTCATGGATAGTCACAGACTGCCTGTTCTAAAGGCATTTGAAGTCTCCTATGGCCATGCTCATAAGCCAGCCATTTGTATCATTTTCATCTTCCATTGCACAAACACCCTGAGCATGCACAGCCACCCCCTTTAGAAACTCCTCCCTCCCTCTCTTGCATCCTGAAATACACACACACAGGGATTTGTGCCCACACAAGCTTTTGAAAATGTAGTCATGACTAGTGAGTCATAGGAAAGTCCTTAGCCTTTAGGTCTCATTTTCCTCCCTGTAAAATAGGGGGATTAGTATTTATCTATTTTTCCAGTTGTGATAGTGGTGAGAGACTTAATTTATGCTTTCATAGTACTTGGTAAATGTAAACAGCTAGATAAGTGATGACTATGGTATTTCTACTTAACCCTGCCCTTCTCAGGGTGAAAAAAGCCACTACCAGGCCTCTGTACCATTTAGATACTATTTTGATATCTTATGTGGGACTCTAGTTATGCATTGGCCATGTGATAGTCTTCTGCACAGGGGACAATTCCACCCTCCAGTGTGCAGACCCCATGCAGTGTCATCTGCACCACTAAACTCCAGCTGGTTCAAACAAATGTGGGGTCATTTGAGAAAGTATTTGGTTGGATTCCACAGCCGTAAGACTCAAAAACCATTATATGGCTTGCCCCAAACTCCTATGCCAAATCAGAGTTTGAGAGAGGGCTAGGTTAGTGTGTCCAGAGTTCTCTGTTTTGTAGAGGGAGTTGGTGAAGAGACACTTCCTTATTAAACAGAGAGAGTTAATCTCTGAAGAACCCCAGAAGGATCATGCTGTAGGGAAAGAAATCCAGTTTCTCCAGGGCACCTCAATTATCAGCACAGAACCCTCCATCAGCAAGAAACAGATTGTACTCCACACCAGAGACACTGGAGTATGATCAGCAAACAGGGCACTGATAGTGGTAGAACACAGCTGTGACAGGTTTGGCACCATTGCCTCACCTGGCCCTGGCTTAACACTCTGTAGTAAGGATTTATATAGGACCTGGCCCTTTGCATTGCAGAGAATTTCACCCTGAGAAGGTGTGAAGCCAGTTATAAGACTCAATGTTGACACTAAATAATCTCATTCAAATCTGCTGTTCAAAGAAGTGTGCTGCTTGCCTGGAGCTAGAATCCAGTATGTGACTGAGTGTTTGCTGAGATTGATCAAGACCTCAGACCACTACCCCGTCCTACTTCTCCACGTGGGCACCAATTATACTGCCAAGAATGATCTTGAGCGGATCACTGCAGACTACAGTGGCTCTGGGAAGAAGGATAAAGGAGTTTGACGCGCAAGTCGTGTTCTCATCCATCCTCCCTGTTGAAGGAAAAAGTGATCGTCGAATTGTGGAGGTGAATACGTGGTTATGCAGGTGGTGTCAGAGAGAGGGCTTTGGAGGTCAGCTCCCAGACTGCTACGCTGGGCATCACAAAATGGGGAAGAGATGGCCAGCCCTCTGTGGAGATAGAGGTGGTTAGGGACTATTTAGAAAAGCTGGACGTGCACAAGTCCCTGGGGCCGGACGAGTTGCATCCGAGGGTGCTGAAGGAATTGGCGGCTGTGATTGCAGAGCCATTGGCCATTATCTTTGAAAACTCGTGGCGAACGGGGGAAGTCCCGGATGACTGGAAAAAGGCTAATGTAGTGCCAATCTTTAAAAAAGGGAAGAAGGAGGATCCTGGGAACTACAGGCCAGTCAGCCTCACCTCAGTCCCTGGAAAAATCATGGAGCAGGTCCTCAAAGAATCAATCCTGAAGCACTTGCATGAGAGGAAAGTGATCAGGAACAGCCAGCATGGATTCACCAAGGGAAGGTCATGCCTGACTAATCTAATCACCTTTTATGATGAGATTACTGGTTCTGTGGATGAAGGGAAAGCAGTGGATGTATTGTTTCTTGACTTTAGCAAAGCTTTTGACACGGTCTCCCACAGTATTCTTGTCAGCAAGTTAAGGAAGTATGGGCTGGATGAATGCACTATAAGGTGGGTAGAAAGTTGGCTAGATTGTCGGGCTCAACGGGTAGTGATCAATGGCTCCATGTCTAGTTGGCAGCCGGTGTCAAGTGGAGTGCCCCAGGGGTCGGTCCTGGGGCCGGTTTTGTTCAATATCTTCATAAATGATCTGGAGGATGGTGTAGATTGCACTCTCAGCAAATTTGCGGATGATACTAAACTGGGAGGAGTGGTAGATACACTGGAGGGGAGGGATAGGATACAGAAGGACCTAGACAAATTGGAGGATTGGGCCAAAAGAAATCTGATGAGGTTCAATAAGGATAAGTGCAGGGTCCTGCACTTAGGACGGAAGAATCCAATGCACCGCTACAGACTAGGGGCCGAATGGCTAGGCAGCAGTTCTGCGGAAAAGGACCTAGGGGTGACAGTGGATGAGAAGCTGGATATGAGTCAGCAGTGTGCCCTTGTTGCCAAGAAGGCCAATGGCATTTTGGGATGTATAAGTAGGGGCATAGCGAGCAGATCGAGGGACGTGATCGTTCCCCTCTATTCGACATTGGTGAGGCCTCATCTGGAGTACTGTGTCCAGTTTTGGGCCCCACACTACAAGAAGGATGTGGATAAATTGGAGAGAGTCCAGCGAAGGACAACAAAAATGATTAGGGGTCTAGAACACATGACTTATGAGGAGAGGCTGAGGGAGCTGGGATTGTTTAGTCTGCAGAAGAGAAGAATGAGGGGGGATTTGATAGCTGCTTTCAACTACCTGAAAGGGGGTTCCAAAGAGGATGGCTCTAGACTGTTCTCAATGGTAGCAGATGACAGAACGAGGAGTAATGGTCTCAAGTTGCAGTGGGGGAGGTTTAGATTGGATATTAGGAAAAACTTTTTCACTAAGAGGGTGGTGAAACACTGGAATGCGTTACCTAGGGAGGTGGTAGAATCTCCTTCCTTAGAGGTTTTTAAGGTCAGGCTTGACAAAGGCCTGGCTGGGATGATTTAACTGGGAATTGGTCCTGCTTCGAGCAGGGGGTTGGACTAGATGACCTTCTGGGGTCCCTTCCAACCCTGATATTTTATGATTCTATGATTTTTTGACCATACGATGTTGTTCCAGGAAGAAGGATTGCTAGGAAGAGATGAGATCCACCTAACTAAAAGAGGGAAGAGCATTTTTGCAGGCAGGCTTCCTAACCTAGTGAGGAGAGCTTTAAACTAGGTTCACCAGGGGATGGTCACCTAAGCCCAGAGGTAAGTGTGGGAGTGGGTACCTGGAGGAAACACAAGGTGGAGGGTACAAGACAGGAAGCCTCCTGATTCATACTGAGAAAGTAGAGCAATTGGCTAGTTTTCTTAGGTGCATGTACTTGAACGCAAGAAACCTGGGAAACAAGAAGGAAGAATTGGAAGTCCTGGCACAATCAAGGAACTATGATGTGATGGGAACAACAGAAACTTGGTGGGGCAGTTCACATGACTGGAGCACTGTCATGGATGGGTATAAACATTCAGGAAGAACAGGACGAAAGGTGGAGAAGTTGCATTGTATGTAAGAGAGCGGTATGATTGCTCAGAGCTCCAGTTTGAAACTGGAGAAAAGCCTGTTGAGAGTCTTTGGGTTAAGTTTAGAAGCGAGAGCAACAAGGGTGATGTCGTGGTGGGCATGTGCTACAGACCACCGGATCAGAAGGATGAGGTAGAAGAGGCTTTCTTCGGCCAATTAACAGAATTCTCCAGAACACAGACCCTGGTTCTAATGGGGGACTTCAATCACGCTGACATCTGCTGGGAGAGCAATACAGCAGTGCACAGACAATCCAGGAAATTTTTGGAGAGTGTTGGGGGCCACTTCCTGGTACAAGTGATGGAGGAACTGAATAGGGGCCGTGCTTCTCTTAACCTGCTGCTTACAAACAGGGAAGACTTGGTAGGGGAAGTAGAAGTGGCTGGCAACTTAAGCAGCAGTCACCATGAGATGGTTGAGTTCAGGATCCTGAAAAAAGGAAGAAAGGAGAGTAGCAAAATACAGACCCTGGACTTCAGAAAAGCAGACTTTTAGACTCCCTTAGGGAACTGATGGGCAGGCTCCCCTGCAAAGCTAATATGAGGGGACAAGGAGTCCAGGAGAGCTGGCTGTATTTTAAAGAAGCCTTATTGATGGCACAGGAACAAACCATCCCAAAGTGCAGAGAGAATAGCAAACTCGATAAGTTTATGGAGGAGATGGTATGATGGGGTAACATGATTTTGATAATTAATTGATCTTTAAATATTCATGGTAACTAGGCCCAATGGCCTGTGATGGGATGTTAGATGGGGTGGGATCTGAGTTACTACAGAAAATTCTTTCCTGGGTATCTGGCTGGTGAATCTTGCCCATATGTTCAGGGTTCAGCTGATCGCCATATTTGGGGTTGGGAAGGAATTTTCCTCCACGGCAGATTGGAAGAGGCCCTGGAGGTTTTTCTCCTTCCTCTGTAGCATGAGGCACGGGTCACTTGCTGGAGGATTCTCTGCTCCTTGAAGTCTTTAAACCATGGTTTCAGGACTTCAGTAAGTTCAGACATAGGTGAAAAATTTATTGCAGAAGTGGGTGGGTGAGATTCTGTGGCCTGCATTGTGCAGGAGGTCAGACTAGATGATCATAATGATCCCTTCTGACCTTAATATCTATGTATCTAAAAATATGGTGGACAACAAGCTTGGCTTAACAGTGAAATCTTCGGTGAGCTTACACTCAAAAAGGAAGCATACAAGAAGTGGAAATTTGGACAGATGACTAGGGAGGAGTATAAAAATATTGCTAGCACATGGAGGGGTGTAATCAGAAAGGCCAACGCATGACTGGAGTTGCAGCTAGCAAGGGATATGAAGGGTATCAAGAAGGGTTTCTACAGGTATGTTAGCAACAAGAATGTAGTCAAGGAAAGTGTGGGACCCTTACTGAATGGGGGAAGCAACGTAGTGACAGATGATGTGGAAAAAGCTGAAGAACTCAATGCTTTTTTTTGCCTCTGTCTTCACAGGCAAGGGGTAGCTCCCAGACTGCTGCACAGGGCAACACAGCATGGGGAGTAGGTGAGCAGCCCTCAGTGGTGAAAGAACACGCTAAGGACTATTTAGAAAAGCTTGACATGTAGAAGTCCATGGGTCCAGATCTAATGCATCCAAGGGTGCTGAGGATTGGCTGATGTGATTGCAGAGCCATTGGCCATTATCTTTGAAAATTTGTGGTGATCGGGGGAGGTCCCGGAAATTGGAAAAAGGCAAATATATTTTAAAAAGGGAAGAAAGAGAACCTGGGGAACTACAGACCGGTCAGCTTCACTTCAGTCCCCGGCAAAATCATGGAGCAGGTCCTCAAGGAATCCATTTTGAAGCACTTGGAGGAGAGGAAGGTGATCAGGAACAGTCAACATGGATTCACGAAGGGCAAATCATGCCTGACCAAACTGATTGCCTTCTATGTTGAGAAAACTGGCTCTGTTGATACGGGGAAAGCGGTGGATGGGATATATCTTGACTTTAGCAAAGCTTTTGATGTGGTCTCCCACAGTATTCTTCCCAGTAAGTTAAAAAAGTATGGATTGGATGAATGGACTATAAAGTGGATAGAAATCTGGCTAGATTGTTAGGCTCAATGGGTAGTGATCAATGGCTCAATGTCTAGTTGGCAGCCGGTATCAAGCAGAGTGCCCCAGGGGTCGGTCCTGGGGCCAGTTTGGTTCAACATCTTTATTGATGATCTGGATGATGGGATTAATTGCACCCTCAGCAAGTTTGCAGATGACACTAAGCTAGGGGGAGAGGTAGATATGATGGAGCTGAGGGATAGGGTCCAGAGTGACCTAAACAAATTGGAGGATTGGGACAACAGAAATCTGATGAGGTTCAACAAGGACAAGTGCAAAGTTCTGCATTTAGGAAGGAAGAATTCCATGCACCGCTACAGGCTGCGGACAGACTGGCTAAACAGCCGTTCTGCAGAAAAGGACCTGGGGATTACAGTGGATGAGAAGATGGATATGAGTCAGCAGTGTGCCCTTGTTTCCAAGAAGGCCGATGGCATATTGGGCTGTATTAGAAGGAGCATTGCCAGCAGATCAAGTGAAGTGATTATTCCCCTCTATTCGGCACATCTGGAGTATTGTGTCCAGTTTTGGTTCCCCCAGTATAGAAGGGAAGTGGACAAATTGGAGAGAGTCCAGCGGAGGGCAACGAAAATGATTAGGGGCCTGGGGCACATGACTTACGAGGAGAGGCTGAGGGAACTAGGGTTACTTAGTCTGCAGAAGAGAAGAGTGAGGGGGGATTTGATAGCAGCCTTCAATTATCTGAAGGGGGGTTCCAAAGAGGATGGAGCTAGGCTGTTCTCAGTGGTGGCAGATGACAGAACAAGAAGCAATGGTCTCAAGTTGCAGTGCCGGAGGTCTAGGTTGGATATTAGGAAACACTATTTCACTAGGAGGGTGGTGAAGCACTGGAATGGGTTACCTAGTGAGGTGGTGGAATCTCCATCATTAGAGGTTTTTAAGATGACTTCCTGAGGTCTCTTCCAGCCCTAATAATCTATTCTATGATTTATTAAGGATAAAGATAGATTTTAAGTGATTATAAGTCAAAGCATAACAAGTCAGATTCGGTCAAATGAAATAAAAGCAAAACACATTCTAAGCTGATCTTAACACTTTCAGTGCCCTTACAAACTTAGATGCTTCCCACCACAGGCTGGCTGGTTGCCCTTCAGCCAGACTCTCCAATTTGATCAGTGCTTCAGTTGCTTGGTGATGATGTCTGTAGATGGAGGTAGAAGACAAAGAGCATGGCAAACGTCTCTCCCTTTTATCATGTTCTTTCTTCCCCCTTGGCTTCCCCCCGCCTTCAGAGGCAGGTGAGCGTTACCTCATCGCAGTCCTAAACTGACCAAAGGAAGAGGGGTGACTCACTGAGTCCAACGGATCCTTTGTTGTTGCCTAGGCCAGTGTCCTTTGTTCCTATGAGGATGGGCTGGATTTGTCCCATATGTGCCCTGGTGAGGTGTGAACTGCCCCTCTGCTCTTGGGGAGTTTTTGCCTGGGATTGCTTTAAGGCATGAGGACACATTTTCAGCCTCATAACTATATACATGAAATTACAACCTATAACATTACTATAACAACGATTACTATAACATTACCATAACATCAATGCTCAGTACATCATGAGCCTTCTGAACACAGCTGATATGACAAACTATGCATTAGATACCACACAATCATATTATTAGGATGAACATGGGGGTGTAGGGTGTTCCCATGAGGTACAGAATGTCACACCCTATCAAATTATGAAGTAGGCATAAACCAAACTAAACAGCTTGGATCAATAGCTCTAAAAGGTGTAAACAATATGATATTAAGTCTAAAGCCTAAGGAGAATGATTAAAATATCAATACAGGTATTGTTAAATGATCAAAGCACCCAAGAAAGAAGAGAGATGAAAAGCTGCTTTTGTCACTGCATGCACAGCATACAAAAAAGAAAAGGAATGATCCTACAAAGAGCTGCACAATCTGCTGTGAATGATACCTTATGTTGGTGTCTTGTTTAGGTGTCTCACACAGGTGGAGTATGGCACAGTACAGTGTCTGCAAAGGCGGATGGTCAATGAGAGACACTTTTGAGTACATGGCAAGATGGGTGGGAAAAAGAGCATAGGGCCTGATTTTTCTTTTTCTCATTACAGTGCACATAAAGAATTACTCGTTCAGGTAATTAGTTATACCAGCAGCAGGAAGAGGAGAAATGGATTCAGGGAGTCTTGTTCTTTTACTCAATTTTTCCAAGTCATAGCAAGACCCATTGTTGTTCAGAGAATTGATCCTGCAGAGAATTGATGCTGCCCCAAATGAAATGTCTCCCTGCTGAGTTTCACAACCCAAACACTGCAGCATTACACAGATATATAGAAACCAAAAAGCATAGAAGTTCAGAAGTGGCTGGTGATTCTGGGTGCCTTAATTTTTAGTGGCCCAACTTGACACCTTAAAAGGGCCTGATTTTCAAAAAAGTGCTGAACACCAACCTTTGGAAAATTGTGCCATTAGGGTGACTTTACTGGGCACACCCAAAAAATGAGACACTCAGAATTACTGGTGGTTTTAAAAAATGTTGGCCAAAAATTACTAGAAACTGACCAACAAAAGTGAAAGTGACTAATTTTTTTGCAGAGTGCAAGCTGTATGAATTCCAAAAAGCAGCTGAAATAGTGAAGAATAAAGTTGATGTGTTGAAACTGAAACAGTTTAATAACTGAGATTGTTTGGCTAAGATGGATAGAACTCTGCTGTACCCTATAGGAGAAAGGGGAAAGTCTTGTTGCTATCAAGATTAATTCACTTAACTCAAAATTTTGCTAACCCATAGTTTCCAGTAGTGTGTTGTGCTGCATTATTTGGAGTTTAGGATCTGATGTGATGAATGATACTAGTTTCTTAACATATTGGTATTAGTGAAAGGACAGATAAATTGTGTAAAATATACCCTGTAGCTCACCTTGAGTTGACGGTAGTAGTCACTGGCTGGGTAAAGAGCCCAAATACAAAGGAGTCTGAGGGGCTCTGTCTGAGGGAGCAGGGCTTCTGTTTTACCCTGGGTTTCCTACCTAGAAGGACAGAACCCTGTGTACAGACCTTGTGGGTCTGTCTTGGACCTTTGTGTCATCAGACTGGAGGCAGCAGAGCTGACTTTGAGGGACTGCACTGGGCAGGAGCTAAGCAGGAGGAGCAGTCAGTGAAATTGGACTGCGGAGCCATAGGTTGGAGCAGGCCCTGGTGGTTTTGGCTTTGCTGGACTGGAGCCAGCAGGCACAGGAGAGCTCATCTGGCCATCACTGAGTCTTTCTGGATTATTGAGTGAGGTTTTAGATGAGTGGGGATTAAATTGCAAATAATAGTTGGGCCTCAAACTGTGTGGTTTGGCTCATTTTTATTTGTAGATAGGTTTGGTTATTGCATTTTCCCCAAATAACAGGTATTTGTTATATTCATATTCCCAGTGTTGCTCAGTGCTCACAAAAGGGAAAGAAACATCTATAAAGGCAACCTGGTAGACACCAAGATTGCACACATTTTATGTATTATAGAAAGTGTCCTCTGGACACTTAAATCCAAGTTAAGCCTTGATTTGGTTCACAGTTCTTATGCTGTCTCTCTGGAAAGGGATGAATTTCCCTTTTATGGAATAAGTAAACTATCATAATTAAATCCTGAGTTCAGAATATGAATTCACCCACAAACTCTAGGTTCAAGAGTATAAACCACATCCCCTAGCTTGCAGTTGTACCAGAATCTCATCCTCTGTAGATCATACAGAAACGGAGCGGTGTATCACAAGAACACTCCTTGAATTTTGTGAAGACCTGGACCCAGATCTGAATCTGACCTTTGGAGCTAGTGTCCAACTCTGATACTAACAGCACTAGGCTTCTTTAATGTAACTGGCCATTGTTGTGCAAATAGAAAATAGCAGCTGGCCAGATTCTGCAGAGCAAGACGTATTAAAGACATTGGGCTATTTTTTGGAGTTGCACAAGCCATCCTCAGAAGAACACCAAGAAAGTGGGCCACAGTTATTTGGCTTTTGTCATCATCTTTTAACCGTCTTGTTCGGAGCATGTAGAAAGAATATTAATTGGAAAAATTGGCACTCTTTAGTATTAAATTCCAAAACAGCATGTGAAAGGATAAAAGAAAAGATTAAGGAATCAACCTTGTAAAGAAACACTATCTGAATATCATCAGTGGATTGGGCAGTCAGCAAAGGAAAAGCTCTGAAGCACCCAAGTTTCAGTGACAAATCAGAAGAAAAGTAAAGACACAAGTCCAAACAGACACTAAAAATGCCAAACAAAATTAAGAAAGGAGAAGGAGGAAAGGGAGATATTAAAGTCATCAGAGCAAATGTGGCCCAAAATTTAGACATTGTAACACATGGCATTTGCCAAACCTGGAGTAAAACCAATAAAAAAATAAAGTTAATAGAAGCATTTCTATAATAATTGTGTTGCCACTACCACCTCATGATTTTATTGCAAGCCTTGAAATATCTGGTTTGTTTCCCAAAGGCCCCAGCTCACACACTCAAGTGAGAATCTCAGCTTTCTTTTGAAAAAAAGGTAAGTTTCTAGCCATCATGGTTGTGTAGAAGAGCTTAAATAGATACCTGTGACAGGGAGGTCCACTCACCACTAGGATGGTGCCTCCTCCTGGCCACTCTGTTTCACAAGGTCAACGCTCCTTCCTATGGTTGCACGCCATCCTCCACCTCTGTCTCTGGGTCTGTGGCCCCTCTCTTGCTCCACAAGCTGCTGCTGCCTCTTTGTGACTTGACCTTCTTGCCAGCTCACCAAACAGTGAAAGTCCCTTCCCACAAACAGGCTAAGGCAGTCTTCCTATTCATTGCCCCACTGGTAGGTTGAGCAACCCGGGACCACCCCCCTACTCAGATTCCAGCTCAAGGACCCTCTAGTCAGCAGTCAAGCTCAATTCTACCCCAGAAGTTGCTGCATTTCCCACAGTCCTTTCCTAACCTTCTGTCTCTCCCTTCCTTCTCTGGATCTGCCAGCGGCACCACTCCCTCCTCCCAGGGAGCAACTGTGGGCTACATATCTCTGCAGGCACCAAACACTGCTTCTCCTGCCTCCCAGGGAGTGACTGCAGCCTTTCCCAGCAGCCACCTTTCTGCGGCGGACTTCCTGTCATTATAAGTGCAGCCCAGCTCATTCCTTCACAGCTGGGCTGTCTCCCTCAGTCCCAGGATTTCATAGCCACCTGATTCTTCTCAGCCGTGGCCTGTTGGGTTAATTAGCCCCCTTCTTAATCTTCATTAACCCTTTCAGGGCAAATGTGGGGTGAACACTCCATCACATACCTTCTCCCTCAAGACTGCAACTCTCAGGTGGGCAGGTACCTTCTCCCCTGGAGCTGTCACAGCTGGGCCTGCAGCTCATCTTGCTTGTGCTCCAGGTTTCTCACCATAAGGATCAACTTGCCATTCTCCTCCATGGTATCCCTGAATGTCACTCTCTGGAACTCTGAGTCTTCACGCAATGCTCACAAGGGCAGCTTGGTGGCTTTCAGTTTCTCCTATAGACCTGGCCCTTACTCTGGAGGCTCTTCTCCCAGAGTCTGAGTTCCCAGCTCGCCTCAATTAATCTCCATTAGTTCCCATAACCTTCAACTGGACCTATGAAGGACTCTTCCTTCTCTCCAATCTCTCTTTTCTCTTCTCCCTTTTGGCCCCTTCACCTACTCCACCATCTTAGTGCACCCCCTCTGGCTATCTGGCACTTCCTCTTGGTCCTTTCTGGACCCCTTGCCCTTCTCCGGGCTTGTCTCTTTTTTTCTCATCTCCCATTGGGACTCTGCTCTTCCCTGGGCTACTGTTCTGTTGTGACTGCTTCCTCACATGTCCTGGATCCCCACAGGTGAAACAAGTGTTTTTGTATTTTTGTGGATACAGACTAACACGGCTACCCCTCTGATACTTGGTACCATGCAAGGCACTGAATTTAGCTATATGAAGTGGAAATCTATCAACTTCATGAAAAAACTTGCACAGATACAGACAGACACCATCTTCCTCTCCAAGTGCAAACAGATGGACATCATACCAAATGGACTGAAGGTAAAAAAATCCATTGCAATCGACATACTACGCTCACTATGGTGAGAGATTGTGCCACACACTCTCAAAGAAACTGAGGAACCACCTGATCAACATCCTGTACAGCAAACAGGAGAAAATCAAGAATGAGCTCTCAAAACTGGAGACTCTCATACAAAACCAACCTTCCACACAAACTTCCACTTGGCTGGACTTTACAAAAACAAGATATGCCATTTACAATGCATACTTTACTTCTCTACAGAGGAAAAAGGACAGTAAACTATCTAAACTCCTACATGCTACAGGAGGCTACAACAGTGGTACTCTTAACTCACCCAACAATATCGTTAATCTAGCCAACAACACACTTAGCCCGGCAGAAGAGTCTGTCCTATCTTGGGGACTCTCTTTCTTCCCCACCACCCTCACGCACATGATACAGTTCTGCAATGATCTGGAAGTCTACTTTCACCGTCTCTGACTCAAGGAATATTTTCAACACACCACTGAACAGAGCACTGACCCACAGGAGCCCTCATACCAACACTACAAGAAGAAAAATTCTGCGTGGACTCCTCCTGATGGTCGAAAAGACAGACTGGACTTCTACAGAAAGTGCTTTCGCAGACGTGCACAGGCTGAAATTGTGAACAAACAGCATCACTTGCCCCATAACCTCCGCTGTACAGAACACAGTGCCATCCACAGCCTCAGAAACAACTCTGACATTATAATCAAAGGGGCTGACAAAGGAGGTGCTGTAGTTATCATGAACAAGTCAGATTATGAACAGGAGGCTGCCAGGCAATTCTCCAACACCACATGCTACAGGCCACTATTCTCTGATCCCACTGAGGAGTACCAAAAGAAACTACACCATCTGCTCAAGAAACTCCCTGCTACAGCATGGGAACAAATCTACAGAGACACACCCCTAAAGCCCTGACCAGTGGTATTCTATCTGTTACCCAATATTCATAAACCTGGAAATCCTGGACACCCCATCATCTCAGGCATTGGCACTCTTACAGCAAGATTATCTGGCTATTTGGACTCTCTCCTCAGACCCTACGCTACCAGCACTCCTAGCTATCTTCGAGACACTACCAACTTCCTGAGGAAACTACAATGCTTTGGTGATCTTCCTGAAAACACCATCCTGGTCACCATGGATGTAGAAGCTCTTTACACCAATATTCCACACAAGGATGGACTACAAGCTGTCCGGAACAGTATCCCTGATGAGGCCACGGCACAGCTGGTGACTGAGCTTTGTGACTTTGTCCTCACCCACAACCATTTCAGATTTGGGGACAACTTATACCCTCAAGTCTGCGGCACTGCTATGGGTACTCACATGGCTCCACAGTATGCCAACATTTTTATGGCTGACTTAGAACAACGCTTCCCAGCTCTTGTCCCCTAGTGCCCCTCCTCTACTTGTGCTACATTGATGACATCTTCATCATATGGACCCACGGGAAGGAGGCCCTTGAAGATTTCCACCATGATTTCAACAATTTCCACACCACCATCAACCTCAGCCTGGATCAGTCCACACAAGAGATCCATTTCCTGGATACTACACTGCAAATAAGTGATGGTCACATAAACACCACCCTATATCGGAAACCTACTGACCACTATACTTACCTATATGCCTCCAGCTTCCATCCAGGACACATCACATGATCCATTGTCTATGGCCAATCCCTAAGATACAACCGCATTTTCTCCAATCTCTCAGACAGAGACAAACACCTATGAGATCTCTATCAAGCATTCTTAAAACTACAATGCCCACCTGGGGAAGTGAGGAAACAGATTAACAGAGCGAGATGGGTACCCAGAAGTCATCTACAACAGGACAGGTCCAACAAGTAAAATAACAGAATGCCACTAGCCATCACATACAGACCTCAGCTAAAACCTCTCCAGCGCATCAACAATCTACAACCTATCCTGGAAAACAGGGTGGATAAAAATCAATGATTTAAAAAAAAAATTTAAAATCAGATTTTTTTTTATTTAAATCGGATTTTTTTGATAAAATGCTTTTTGAGGAAAAAAACCTATCTAAAGATAGTTTTAATTAAGATACATTATAGCTCAAAGGTAACTCATCATGGAATAGGGATTATATATTCTAATTCTATAGTATGAGACAATATATTCATGTAATGTTTAAGAAAAGTTTTGTAAATGAGTTCCAATAGTTTATGGATTAGGGACCCAATTTTATGGGGTTCCAGGGGCTTCTGTAAAAATGAAACCTACATCTATCACTGAGTTGTGAAGAATATCTATTAAGGTTATAACAACCAACAAGAATGCACTTTTATGTAGAAATCCATGATTAAATCAAATCTTCCTGACTAGTGATTTAAATCAAATCCACCCTGCTGGAAAACGATCCCCCACTCTCACAGACCTTGGGAGGCAGGCCAATCCTCACTTACAGACAGCCCCCCAACCTGAAGCAAATACTCACCAGCAACTACACACCACACCACACCACAGAAACACTAACCCAAGAACCAATCCCTGTAACAAACCCCGTTGCCTTCTCTGTCCACATATCTACTCTAGCGACACCATCAGAGGACCCAACCACATCAGCCACACCATCAGGGGCTCATTCACCTGCACATCTACTAACGTGATATATGTCATCTTGTGCCAGCAATGCCCCTCTGCCATGTACGTTGGCCAAACTGGACAGTCTCTACGTAAAAGGATAAATGGACACAAATCAGACATCAGGAATGGTAATACACAAAAGCCAGTAGGAGAACATTTCAATCCCCCTGGACATTCAATAACAGATTTAAAAGTAGCCATTCTTCAGTAAAAAAACCTTCAAAAACAAACTTCAAAGAGAAACTGCAGAGCTACAATTCATTTGCAAACTTAACACCATTAATTTGGGCTTGAATAGGGACTGGGAGGGGCTGGCTCATTACAAAAGCAATTTTCCCTCTCTTGGTATTGACGCCTCCTCATCAATTATTGGGAGTGGACCACATCCACCCTGACTGAATTGGCCTTCAACACTGGTTCTCCACTTCTCTTCACGTGCCAATACCTATTTATGCCTGTATCTGCAATTTTCACTCCATGCATCTGAAGAAGTGGTTTTTACCCACAAAAGCTTATGCCCAAATAAATCCGTTAGTCTTTAAGGTGCCACCAGACTCCTCATTGCTTTTAAAGTCAAATAAACAATCTCACTTGAGAGGAAAGTGTCCTGTTCACAGAACTGTAGTGTGGTGTTCTACTCCTAGTTTCTTGATATGGTACCAGATTTCTTTGACATGGAGACATTAGTCATCACCTGAGAAGCAAGCACTTGACTACCAAAGCAGACAGCCAAGATGAGGTCAAATGGAGATAGGAATTTTCCACTTTTTCATCCCTCATCTGTGGTATCTTCTCACTTAGGCACCATCAGCAATCAGAGGATTCCAGCACTTGCAATCCCAGCCTAAGGCACGGTAAGTAACTGAAAAAAGAGTACAAGCAATTTCTTCTTCTTCTTCCCCTTATCCCATCAATCTTCATCCCATGTGACAATAGCTTTATCCCTCAATAGTTTCCATATTCCTGGATACTTCCCTTTTTATGTATTGAGACCAGGATAGACTTGCACCAGTCTTCAGGAATTCTTATTTTGCCATAAGCTTTAACCACTCTGCTCACCCATTTTATGTCTCTCTCACCCAAGCCTTTCACCAGGTCCAACATCACTTTATCAGGTCCCGCTGCCTACCATTCTTCATTTCCTGGACTGCATTTCTCACCTCCTCCTCTGTTATGTCAGGCTCAGGCACCACATTGGTATCACATGTTGGCAACTCCACTTTTGCTTCATTTAAGAAACTCTCAAAATATTTTTCCACCTCTCCTTCACTTGTTTGGGCATTACTAGCCATCTCCCCTGATCATCTGTCATAAATATAAAGGGAAGGGTAATCACCTTTAAAATCCCTCCTGGCCAGAGGAAAAATCCTTTCACCTGTAAAGGGTTAAGAAGCTAAAGGTCACCTCGCTGGCACCTGACCAAAATGACCAATGAGGAGACAAGATACTTTCAAAAGCTGGAGGGAGGGAGAAACAAAGATGTCTGTGTGATGCTTTTGCCGGGGACAGAACAGGAATGGAGTCTTAGAACTTAGTAAGTAATCTAGCTAGAGATGCGTTAGATTATGATTTCTTTAAATGGCTGAGAAAATAAGATGTGCTGAATAGAATGAATATTCCTGTCTGTGTGTCTTTTTTGTAACTTAAGGTTTTGCCTAGAGGGATTCTCTATGTTTTGAATCTAATTACCCTGTAAGGTATTTACCATCCTGACTTTACAGAAGTGATTCTCTTTTACTTCTATTAAAAGTCTTCTTGTAAGAAAACTGAATGCTTTTTCATTGTTCTAAGATCCAAGGGTTTGGGTCTGTGGTCACTTATGCAAATTGGTGAGGATTTTTACCAAACCTTCCCCAGGAAGTGGGGTGCAAGGGTTGGGAGGATTTTGGGGGGAAAGACGTTTCCAAACAATGTTTTCTCAGGAACCCAGATAAAGTTTGATGGTGGAAGTCCAAAGGCAAAGGGTAAAATAGTTTGTACCTCGGGGAAGTTTTAACCTAAGCTGGTAAAAGTAAGCTTAGGAGGTTTTCATGCAGGTCCCCACATCTGTACTCTAGAGTTCAGAGTGGGGAAGGAACCTTGACATCATCATTTACAAATAATGTTATAATACCATCCCCCTTTTCTTTGGGTCTTATTTTTGCAATGTTACAGATCTTTTTTGCCATCCAGATTTGAGTCATTTACAGGCTTGGTGTACAAACCATCTAGGGCACTGTCTTTGGCCTTCCTCACTGCCTGCTTGGCAGCTAACTTGGTTTCTTTGTATTCCTTTTCATTTCCATTCAATGGATTCATTTCCTTTTTCTTTACACAGAATTTTCTTAGTTTGGATCACTATTTATATTCCATCAGACCACCTCCACTCCTCTCTTTCCTTTATTTTTTCCCATCTACATCATCCACAAACCTCTTCCATCACTGCAAACCATGTTCTTTTGAGGTGGTTCCACTTGTCTTCAGCTCATGCCAAATCTGTTTCCAGACATCTATTGGTACTGATTGCAAAAACATCTTTGCCACACTTCCCTCTAACTTTCTGTACTTTGATCTTGTTTCTTTTCAGCTGAGTTACCTCTTTGCTCAACACTCTGCAGCAATCTTTGCTGCAAGGCCTTTGTGTTACAGTACTACCAATTCTCTAGGTATCATTTTGCAGTCCATAATTTGGCACCACTGAGATTTTATCACCCATATCATATCAATCTGGTTTTCTACCATTAATGTGCATAACTAAATGACTCTCCCTCTTTTGGAACTGTGTATTGGCTGTCATCTATTGGTTGGCAATACACAGGTTTAGAAGCACTTTCCCTTCCTAATTCATAGAGCCTAAACCTATTTCACACACCCTTCTGTTTTTGCCTTTGTGTGCAGTCAAGTCGCCCAGCACCAACAGCACCTCCTCAGGGGCTGTTGTGTCCATTAGTGCCTTCAGGTCTCGACGGAAACTCTCCTTCTCTGTTGACATGCATACACTGATATCAGAAACATGATACACTCTTTAACTTGCAGTCATACAGCCATCAGTCTGTCATTTACTCTCATAACTTCAAACACCGTCTTCCTCAGCTCTCCTCTCCGACTCCATCGTGACCCCTTTTGTCATCCATGTAGAAGAGTTTCCAATCTAAGCCCAACTCCTTTGCTGCATTCCCTGTCTATCATGTTTTCTGTAGACACAGAACATCAATACCTCTTGTTATTATCTTACCCGCTACTTCCATACATTTACCTGTCAAATTGGATATATTTAGTGTTGCTACTTTTCTGATAAACAATTTAACTTGGTTAATCCAACTGAGAATAGCTTAAAAAAAAAAAGGTTGAATCCTACAGTTGAAGAGAAACTTCTAAGCACACTAGCTGAAAAATGATCCAACTCGGTATTGTTTGCTGCTGCATGAGAAAAGCAAACTTAAATAGCTATATAACTGATTGTTGAAAGTGTTTCCTAACTTTTAAGTTCAGCACATTTCTACACATGGATACAATTTACATTTACTTGATTATTCAACTGGCCATGGCTGTCTGGGAAGGATAGTTTTGCATCCATGATGATGAAGCCATGTATGCATATTTGTACTGCAGGTACTGCTGGCACTCCAGCAGGGACTGGAGGGGGGCCTGGAGGGTTGGTAGCAAATAGGGCTTTTGGTTTCTGTTTAGATTTTCTGACATTTTGTTTACTCCTTTAATAAAAACCACCACGCAGCCAGAGCTTTCAGAGGTTTGTTTCTTCATGGAGAGCAGAAGCAATCCGAGTTGCCATAAAGCTCTGTTTTCCGATACTTTGTTAAATATTTATTTAGTGCAAATCATGCTTATCTTAACCAAAGTGTTCAGACATTTGTTACTGGATTCTAGCGTTGCCATTTATCCTCTTTCCAATGGCATCTAAAGAACCTGGATCGTCACCAAGTTATAAACTCTAACAGATGAATTCAACTAACAGTATAGCTCCTGTGCTGACCACAGCTCTCACTTGGGTTCCTTTCCTTCCTCTCTTCTCCTCCTTCCAGACAACCACCAACTCAATCCTTCCCCAAACCTACTATATTGGAGAGCTGTTCTTGCTTACCCTGTTAAAGAAACAAGGCAAGAACTTAGTAATAATGCAATTGATGAAATTATAAAATAGAACCCTTGAGTTTGTTGGTTCTTTTGTTCTCTGTCTCTCTATAATAACTAGCTGAAAGACCACTTTCCTCCTTTTTTTCTTATGCTCAGTCATAACATTTAAGATCATCAGGGCTACTTTTGTTAATGGACCTTCAGTCTGAACGTATAGAGGCAGAGTGTTCTTACTGATGTGCTACTCAGCTCTGGAATTCATTGCCCTAGACGGAGCAAGAAAACAAATGCTGAGGTTGCTGATTTGGGTCCTGCAAAGTCATAGCTATGAGTCCCTTTGAATTAGGGGAACTGGGAGTGCAAAGGAGAACTGCTGATTTTTAGTTTTGTTTTTTAAAGTAAGGCCAATAGTTTCACATTAGGTTGCCTTATGTTGAATACCAGGGTTTATACTCCAGCAACTAAGCAAGTGAGGTTATTTTCAGAGGTGCTGAATAGCTGAAGTTTCTACGGACGATGGTGAAAGTTCTGAATGCTCCCTGAAAGTCAAGCCCTTATTTAGGTGTCTAAACATGGATTTAGGTGCCTAACCATAGAAAATCCAGTTTGAAAACTTAACCCACAAGCCCCTTTTTATTATAAAGCAAAACCAAGAAGTCCTGAAATCCAATCTCCTTTGGAGAAAGGTGGCTGGTACCTTTGGCCTCCACTCAGTCACCTGCACAGGATGTTTTCTTTTTCCTCCCCCCTCCCTAGCATAGGAAGGGTGTGTGAAAGAAAGAGAGAGAGAGAGAGAGAGAGAGAGAGAGAAAATGAGGGATGACAAAGGAGAATAGCCCCAGAGTTTGGAGGGGTGAAGAGGAGGTAATCCAAGCAGGAAGGGAGAACAGAGAGGGGGAACAGTCCCAGCAAGCAGAGGAGAGACGAGAAAGTGAGTGTGAAGAGTGGAACCCCAGCATGAGAGGGCAAACTGCTCCAAGCAGGTTGTGGCTGAGAGCAGAGGGAAAAAACACTGAGGGTGAACAGTGGGACACATTGCAGGAAGGATGGCAGGTGTACAGCACTGGGGTTAGGGGAACAGTGGGAAACACGGCATGAAGGATAGCAGGGAGGGCTGCACACTTCGGGATAAGGAGGCGGGAACGGAAGTGGGTGAGAGCAAGGGAAAGAACATGTTCTCTTACCCAGCTTCAGGCATTTCACTGGTGAATCTGAGCAGTGGATCTCAGAGCCCTCTGGGTATCCATAGGTTCCATATAGATTTTAGTTTAAAAAGCTTCCTTTGGAGATCTGGGCTCTCCAGAGAGCCATGCACGGTACTTACAAACATGCCCAGGAAAAGCCTTATCAGGCTTCCTTCCTGATTCTCTCCAGCCCTGCAGTCTGACCCTGTGCTGTATCTCGGTGCTGCTCCCCCAATGGGTGTGTTGTTTACCGTCTAAGCAGGCAGTCAGCATTTACAATCTTTGGGATCCATAAAAGGAGGAGAGGCAGCTCAGTTTCTCTCTCTCATTGACAAGGGACAGGAAGACAGGGCCTATAGGAAGCACGGGGGGGAAGGAGGACAGTTCCCCCCTTGCCTGACCTAAATGGTGCCCCTGGTCTAGGCTCTACTGCAATATAACAGTGTTTAATAATGAACAACTGAATCCTCTTCGTAAGAGTCCACAAGGACATTGTAGGGCAAAGTCAATCCTTACTCAATGGGAGTTTCTCTGAGAAAGGACATCAGAAAAGCGGAGCAAGGACTTCAGGAATTGGAACACAGTATGTAAACAATTGTGTCTCAGTTTCCCATCTGTAAACAAGGGAAAGTAGTAATCTCTTTCTTCCACCCTTTGTCTACGTTGTATGACTGGTAGCTTTCTGGGGCAGGGATTAGCTTTCACCCATTTGTACAATGCCTAGTGCAATGGGGCTGTGATGTCAGCAGGGGCTGCTAGGCATTAATGCAATGCAAATAGTAGAATAAAAATTCACTGAGTACACAGACATTTGCTAACTGTGAGTGCTACTGAAACAATTCCATACATGGACAACGAAGTGAACTGATAACTACTGAGTGTTACCTTTATGCAAGGGTTGCAGAGAAATACAGCCTGGCGTAGGCCACCCTCTGCCAGATTTCAGTGTTAAGCAAAGGACAGGAAGCCACAGTCTCTGAAGTTTAGGTCTAGCTGTTCTGCAACCAAGGAAGGTGGCCGATGACAGCTCACAACTGACTCTGAAGCACAGAGACTCCATCATGACAACTCAGAGGAGGAGGAAACACTAGTGATGATTAAAATGAGAAACCACAACAATGCAAAACTAGGTAATAGCCAAACAAGGCTCCCTAAACTGCTAGAAACAGCATATGGCATGAGCAGGCAGCATGCGGATACCATGGTGATGAGAATGAGAAAGCAAGAGAGAGGGAGGGTTGGTCAAGGGATTGAGCTCACATCTGATAAACAGAGAGAGGAACTCAATTTATGTGTTTGTAGCTGTAGTCTAACAGAGACCTTTTTAACATCATGGTCATGCAGCAAAACCCACTTCATTTCCTGGCTGTTTGGGGAAGGGTTTGGCTGAAGGAGAGTGTGATGACATACAAGGATTTGGTAGGGTTGGCTTCATGGATCGATGTTATTGTCAGTCCAGTATGTAATTATTTATTTGTATTGGGGTGATTATTCTTATGGGGAAAACCCCTGGAGATAGGATTAGATATATTTAAACTAACTGAAAGGAAGGCTTCACAGTGAGTCTGGTAGTCAACTTTGCTGAAACTTAAGATGCTTCCAACTAGTGACACATTTATCTAGATTTCTAGGTTTGGAGAACAAGCTCACGTAGGCCACTTTAATGAAGTCTTTGTACATTCCATTGTTGCCAAGATTGTAAATATATGCCCCCAATAGCTTCCCTGTTTGCCAGCTTCACTGTACCAAACAACTTGCCCTTCTCTACCCCAAGATCTCCTCCTCTTCTTCCCCAAATAACTTATTTTGCCACCTTCTCTATTAGCTCCTTCTCTGCCCCCAAGAACTATTCCTCTCTCTGCTTTCAACTTTCTCTACCCACCGCCCCAGTCATTCCCTTGTTCTGAATATGTAAAGGGTTAAGTTAAAGGGGAAGGACCAAGCTTCACCCTCATGGCTGCTACCCCGACCACCTCCTGGGACCCTGGGATTCAGCATGACACAATTGTGCCTTCGTCATCCTGATCCTGAGAGATGTTCTGACTGAACCAGGGCAAAGTGAGGGATGCAGATGATGTCACCACCTCCAGTGGCTCAGGCTGACTCCTGAACACCACCGGGCATGTAAGACCCTGGCACATCTTCTCCCCCGCTCCCAGTGTGTCCTTTCTCTTCCCCATCTTATTTCTATTCTTTCCTATCCCTTTCTTTTTGCCTTCTGTCTAATAAAAATCTGGCTTAGCCAGCCAAGACTATATTTTGCAATCCTGCTGTAAGCCTATGACCAGAGAGGCAGCTAAAAGCAATAGCCCAAACAGCCTTGGTATAAATTTGCCAGGTCTTGGTGTGGCTGACAAGACGATATGCTGTGCTTGTGATTTTTCCAACAGTGAGGCTGCAAGTGAAAGTCAACACCAGAGACTTAAGCTTCATTTTCTATCTTTGCTATTCTTATCTTTCCCCTTTTGTGTGTGCTTGTCTTCTTTTGCTTTCTAGGACACAGGACTGAACTAAGCTCCATTTATTTTCAAGACCCAAGCAAGGCATAAGCTTTGTAGTGAGGGGGTGAATTTCACCCAAAATGTGGTGGATCCAAACTAATGAAGGCTATAACTGAGTTAAAAAAAGAACTAGATAAGTTCATGGAGGATAGGTCCATCAATGGCTATTAGCCACTAGGGGCAGGGATGGTGTCCCTAGCCTCTGTTCGCCAGAAGCTGGAAATAGGCAACAGGGGATGGATCACTCAACGATAACCTGTTCTGTTCATTCCCTCTGAAGCACCTGGCACTGACCACTATTGGAAGACAGGATACTAGGATAGATGGATATTGGTCTTATCCAATATGGCCGTTCTTATGTTATGTTCTTAACCTTATGATATCACCAAGAGAAGTCCATATATATGAGAGGCAGACTGTGGGTACAGCATTACGGGGAGTTAGTGGTCTCGATAGGCAAACTTTGAGCACAGCCCTTAGAGGGCCATTGTTACAGGGCTGCTGAAGAGAAAAGGAGAGGCCACATTCTGATATCGCAGGACCTGATCAGAAAGTACAAAGAGGGTATATTTGGGCAATTGGGGTCAGGCTGCCAGGGGCTTTCCCTGCACAAGCGGCGGAACAAGTTTGGGAACCACTGCTCTAATTCAATGATTATGTGAGAGTCTGGCCAGCACAAGTTTATTTATCAGCACACTTTCAATATAAATAACAATCAAGTGATATTTTGGTGGAGGGAATCTGTGTGTGTCTCCAAGTCTGTGTGTACCTTTCCGAAGAACCATGGTCTAGTGACTAAGAGCTTGTTCCTATACCATTAACATAAGAATGGCCATATTGGGTCAAGCCAATGGTCCATCTAGCCCAGTATCCTGTGGTCCAACAGTGGCCAGTGACAGATGCTTCAGAGGGAATGAACAGAATAGAACAATTATCAAGTGATCCATCCCCTGTCATCCAGTCCCAGCTTCTGGCAGTCAGAGGTTTAGGGACACCCGGAGGATGGGGTTGCATTCTTGACCATCTTGGTTAATAGGCATTGATGGACCTGTCCTCCATGAATTTATCTAATTATTGATTACTATTTAATGTATACTATAAAATTGATTAAATTAATCAACATCAGTAGGAATTTTTCCATTGACTTGAATAGAAGTAGGAACAAACTTAAGGCACAAGTCAAGGAGCTGGGAAATCTAGTTTCAGCCATTGACTTTGCCACAGACCTGCTGCTTGACCTTGGGCAAATGACCTACCTATGATGATATGTCTACACAGGAAATGAAGGTGTCATTTTTAGCACGGGGATTTCTTCTGATGCACTGATGCAGATATCATGACTGGTAAACAGTGGGAAGTGGAGCCAAGATTTCTCCCATCTGCACAAAAGGGGAAGTAGCAGCTCCGGATGTTTTGAATTTCAACAAAAAACCCCCTTAAGATACGATTTATAGGGCAGTCATGACCAAAACCTCAGTGGGTCAGAAACTATTCCTCTTACAGGTTTCTAGTATTAATTTTATAGATCACATGCTATTAGTACTGTAGGTCACATGAGCAGTGCTTGGGAGAACTGGCCTGTTTGCCCAAAAAGTAGAAGGGAGAATAGCAAAGAAAGCAGCAAGTGGTAGAACAAAGGGGAAAGGAGGAACAAGGAGAAATAAGGAGGAATGTGGCAAAGAGGAGCAACAAAGTGCTGACCAGGGTATGCACTGGGTTGTCACTAAGGATGAAATGCACCCTGGTTAGGAGGAACAACACCAGGGTCTCTCTTAACACCACTGAGGCCTCACAGCAGATGGGGGTCCATAGCAGAGCAGTCAACAAGGCTGCCTGCACGCCCCTTTGTGCTACAAAAGGGTCTCTGAGTCTGCGTAGTCCGGCATGGAAAGCCACAGTAGGGCAGGCCTGAGGAGGGGCTGCACATTCACATCTATATGGATTCAGTGGCCTCATACTCCGGGCACAGAGGGGAATAGCAAATGCTATTCCAGCCCATAGAATTGAACAGTAGCTATGAAGGGGCATACGCAGCCTCTCACTCTGGCTGAGAGTCTGGATTTCATCACCTGAGATACTCTGCATTCCACCTGCACAGAGCCTGAATCCTCAGCTTCCATGCAGGGGGAGTGGATTTCATCTTTGCTGGAAGGGATCTGCCAGATGTTCCCCTGTCCCAGGAGGGGCAGCATCAGCAGCTCAGGCACCTGTGGGACAGAACGCAGATAGCCGGAGCTGCATTTTCAAACTTTAAAAATAAATTTTAATTAAAGGAAAATTCAAAAATGTTTAGAAATTCCTTTTCTTTTTTCAAAAGAAACGAATTTAGGATACTTCAACAAAAAAACGTCAAAAACAGACTCCCACGAGAGACTGCTGAATTGGAATTAATTTGCAAACTGGATACAATTAACTTAGGCTTGAATAGAGACTGGGAGCGGATGGGTCATTACACAAAGTAAAACTATTTCCCCATGTTTATCCCCCCACCCCTCCCGCCCCACTGTTCCTTTGACGTTCTTGTCAACTGCTGGAAATGGCCCACCTTGATGATCACTACAAAAGGTTTCCCCCCACCACCTCCCGCTCTCCTGCTGGTAATAGCTCACCTTACCTGATCACTCTGGTTACAGTGTGTATGGTAACACCCATTGTTTCATGTTCTCTGTGTATATAACTCTCCCCACTATATTTTCCACTGAATGCATCCGATGAAGTGAGCTGTAGCTCACGAAAACTTATGCTCAAATAAATTTGTTGGTCTCTAAGGTGCCACAAGTACTCCTTTTCTTTTTGCAAATACAGACTAACACAGTTGATACTCTGAAACCTGTATTTAGGATGGTTTATTACTAATAAGCATAGGACCTAAATCAGCTTAGCTGCAGGGGCTGAGGAATGCAAGTTCAAGCACAAAAATAAGGGTCACAAAAACCATTTAATAAAAAGCTAATCAAAATATGCATGCGTCTGCATCGTGCCTCAATGGACTTCTAAGGGGAGCATATTCTAAAAGCACGGCCCTCAGCAGAGGAAGCCATACTTCCAGGCAGAGCCTGGGTGTATCAGCTAAATTCTTAGTTATATGTGCTGATAGTGACACATTGGAATGTGGGCATAACATGCTGTAATTTTCACATCGAAGGGGTAGAAAGGTAGAATTGTAGTAAATAAAGGAACCAGGGGGTGGGGGGTAAAAAAGGTGTAGAATAAAGTAACCAACAGGAGGGCTTAAGAAAGCATAGGATAGTAGGGTGTAGGTAGGGCTGTCACAGGTAGGGCTGTTCCATAGCACCTCCTGCAGGGCCAAGTGTGGTGTTGCAGGCACTTCCTGCATTAGTCATGGGTTGAGGCTGCCTGCTTGAAGCAGGGCAGTCAGTGCCAAAAGCTTAGCATCAGTCTCTGAACGGTTAACAAAACTCAGAATCTGGCTGTCTGCCTTTAAGCAAACAAAAACACCCCCAAGGCAAGTTCTGACCTGGCCCTGGGGTTCGGGGCTAGTAATGAAAAAAACCTCCTCTGAACCTCCTCCTCACTCCACACTGCCCATGACAAACAGCAGGCAAGCCTTTTTAACTGGCCTGTTGGCTCCCAGTTGGCCAGTGTCTCCTCCTAGCTCTTCTGGGCCTCTGGAGCACTAAAGTCATGTGGTAGCCTGATGAGAGTGGGTTTTCCTTGATCAGAGGGTGGGGAAGGTCAGGGCACTGATGCCTCCAGCGGGAGCCAGAGAAGGACACACCCTGATCATTTCTAAATTGGGACTGGAGTGTTTAAGCTTAAGTTCTGCTAGCAAACACTCCCGGACTGATCTTAACTGCAGTGGTAGGGTATATGGTTAGAGGTAGTATCTCACATAGCTGAGCCCCACACCATTCACAGCTTTGGAGAGAGCAACAGGCGCCTGGAATTGCACCAGGAGCCAGCAGACTGCCAGTGCAGAAACCTGAGCAATGGGTGTTTCGTATTCATGTCTGACTACATCGCTGGTAGTGAACAGGTTGGCTTTAGTTGCATTTGCTGGCAATAATTACAAGAGTTGAATCACACTGTATGTGGTCAGAATGCAGCTTTCATCCAAGCATGAGGTACTTAGAAATGCATGAAGCTGAACCAGATCATTGCTAAAGCTTCATACTGTGATTGTTTGATGGGTGCAGTTGCCTCAGGGGTTGTCCTGACAAACACACTACCCTCCTAACATTTGCTGTCTCTTGTGTTTGAATGTAAGGTGTCATTATGGAGTATTCTCAGACCATACTCCAAATGTATAACTTGGTGGTGAGCAGAAATCAAATATGAGGAAACAGTGCAATCGAGGCTGGCTCCCACCCCACCTAAATCCTTACCTTCTCCACCTCCTTCTCCAGCAGTGGGACCCTCTGGTAGAGCTGAGGAGCTAAACTCTCTTCAACTTTAGGACCCCATACAGCAAGGACTTGGGTCAACAGAAAAAATGAATCTGCACTTCATTTGCCACTGCTTTGCCAGGTCTTGGGAGTACTACAAGCCTTAAGTGCCCCTGGAGAATTTCCCTGTAGGTCTGTCCAATCCTGATAGATCACCTAGGGAGACGACAAACAAGAGGCCTATTTAAAAATATAACACCGGACAAGGAGGTATTAATTGGTCAGCCCAAAAGCAGAGCTTCAAATCAAAAATGTATCATGATTTGCTATAAATGCATTAACATGTACATACTATGGACTTCTGTTTTTTCAATCAAGCAATACACATATTGGAATTCATCTCTTTATATTTTAATAAGGTCAGCACCAATCACCCTCCCTTATTCTTACTGAGGTACACACGTCAGATAAGATATAGTTTGCACTTTTTAGTTGCATCTCATCTCTACCTTGGAGCTCAACTTTGGCTGGTGCACAGCACTCATTTACACCAGAGATGGGCATAAACAAAGCCCTGGCTCCAAATGCTACTGAACTTTGGAGAAGCCTGGGTACAGATCTAGTCCAATAACTTGTGTTTGAAGATATGCTTTTGTCAAACGCTAGTTACTGGATGATTTAATACAGTAACTTAATACAAAATGACTCAATACAGTAACTGGCTGTAATTTTGCATCTTGTCTTATGCAGGAAATCAGACTAGAAGCCCATCTTTTATTTTCATTGTGGCTGCTCTAATGAAGTATTTCTTAAATAAATAGATATTTAAAGAACACACTTTGAAATATACAGTGGACACCTTAACCCTCCCTAAGATTCACCTAATTTAGGTCAGATAGCATAACCTAGCTAAAAGAATTTCAAAGAAATGTTTCCAATATTTAACCAGTCTTCCTGAGAATAATGACGTTGGGAAGGATTCAGGTGGGCTCAGAATATTGCTGGCTATTTTTATTGGATACTTATTATTTGATCACAAATATTTACATATTCCCAAATATTTGCCTGTTAGCCCTGAACTGCGTCAGGTTCTCTCCTTTTCTTCCCCCTCCAGTCCTGACGATGGCTGCAGGTAGAGCGGGGCAGGGCTAGCTGGACCCACAGGCTCTCTTTAACCCTTTCTCTGCGGGTGTGGGGTTTCTCTGCTCTGTCACAGCATGTTGCATGTCTGTTGAATCAACATTTTCCAATGAAAAACTGTTTTCTAGGAAAATTTTCAACCCATTCTAAACATTCCATTCTGTCAATTATTTCTTCCAGGGCACCATCAGATCTACTAAGCACTAGGTTTAGAATAGATGAAATACCATTAAAAGGTATTTTATTGGTTGAATGTTATCATTATTCCCAAAGTATGTGTCTAGTATGCCTGGCTCCAGAACTGTTCTCAAGATAGTTGTACATGCCTGATAATATTCTCCTTGTATTGCTGTGTCGGTAATTAGCAAAAACTGTCCAAGGGCACAGAGACTGGCCCTTGAGTTTGCTGTTGTCCGTAGAAGAACCTGGCTTTCAAGTACTGTTTGCATCAGAAAGGGAAGAGTTGATTCTGAGCTGAGATTTAGTGCTGAGTCAGAGGTTTTGGAAATGAGTGATTTCAGGACTACAGAAGAGTTGCATTTGTACTGAAATGAGACCTTTTGAAGGTGGAACTCTCAAAACTGCGCTATGAAAATGTAACTCTTCTAATTAAGCCTAAAAAAATAAAGAGTGTCATGCGTGCCTGTTGTAGCCCTTAAAATGGGTGTTCTTTTCTGCAATGCTCCCTGGGCGCAGGCTGTCCTCAGCAAGGGCTCCCCTCCTCCTCTGTGCTTCCTACAGCCCTGTGACTCTGCTACCCCCACAGCTGCATCCCAGGTTGAAAAACAGGGACATTTCTCGCAAACATTTTTGCAAATAATTTGTCCCTGTGTTTTATTTCAAAATTCCGTATTTTTCATCCCCTCCAATTCTGAGTCTTCCTGCAGCTCGATGAATATTCACTTTTTTGTGCATGTCAGAAGGAGGCACAGAAGTGGGAAATGAACATGGGCTAACTAACTGAAAGAACTAGCTCAGTGGTTTGAGCATTAGCCTGCTAAACCCAGGATTGTGAGTTCGATCCTTGAGGGGGCCATTTAGGGATCTGGGGCAAAAATTGAGAATTGGTCCTGCTTTGAGCAGGGGGTTGGACTAGATGACTTCCTGAGGTCCCTTCCAACCTGATATTCTATGATTCTATTCTATGAACTGCTCTGTGGCCAAATGCTAGAGTTTTGCTGAGACATCACTGCAGGAGAAGCAGGGAAATCAGACCAGCTGGAAGGACATGTGATAATGAGAACACTTACCACAAAGAATTGTTTGCTTAAGCCCTGGTGCTAAATCATCATCCCTCCTACTCCATACACTTTGTAATTAGATTAAAGATTTACTTTGGGGTGTAGCCAATTGTTGTCTTTTGTTCTTTAAAAACTACAAACAATCTGAAGAAACCACATGGGCACAGTGTGGTCCCAAATAAATATGTTTATTATATAAACACAGAGATGTGTACTACATACCTACTGCTACTCTGACAAGTCTGTGGTGGCTCTGCAACATAGACCATAGTAAGCCCCACTAGAGGTCTCACAAACTATTTAAAGAGACCTGTACTCTTTTCCTATGAAATACATTGGCACCTCGCTGTTATTCTTCAGAGTACTACAAAGACTTCATCCCACCTGCTTTTAAGTCCATGAACAGAAATTCTACTCTTTCGTACACCAGTGTAGATCTGAAATAACTCCATTGGACTCAGTGGAGTAACACCAGTCTAAAACTAGTGTGAAAGTCAGAATCAGCACCCCAGTTCTGTAACTATAACAAAAGTGGTCCAGGTGCAGCTCCTGAAGTCCCTGCTTTGGTTTCAGTTAATTGTTTCATACACTGGGTTTAACCCAACCCTATTATATGACATTGTGTCCTTCCTCTTTACAAAACATTACAAATATGGGAATAACCACACAGGCACAGTTGGAGTCCAATTGGAGTCTAACTAGGCACAAATACAGAAGACCTAGCTACATATCTACACTGCAGCTTTGGCAGGGCATAGCTACTCAAACAGGAGACAGAGGTGTCCACTAGAGGGCTCCCAACTATTTACACTTGTTGACTTGAAGTGAACCAAAGGCTTGAACAACGAGGAGACCTTGTGGCACCTTAGAGACTAACAAATTTATTTGGGCATAAGCTTTCGTGGGCTAAAACCCACTTTATCAGATGCATGGAGGGGAACATACAGTAGGGAGGTATAAATAAACAGCATATGAAAAAATGGGAGTTGCCTTACCAAGTGGAGGGTCACTGGCTTGAGTACACCCACAATTTGTTCTTAAAAAGAAGAGACCAAATAACTGAACTTAGCTACACGGTTTGTCTAAAGACAAAACAGTACTATATGAAAAGGAGATAACATGTACCCTCCATCCAGGAAGCAAATTTTCACATCTTGTTCCTCTTACACTGAAGGTGTGCTTCAAAGATACACATTTCAGCTAGTAATATTTATAGATGATTTTACAAGTTACAAAACTTTTTATGCTTCGTTAAAGTCCAACTCACCAGTTTGTACAAGTTCCTTAACTTGTTGTTCTGGACCTTCCTTATCTTGGTTTTGGATACTAGCATTTCAGCTACTGGTCTGCGAAGGTACATCCCTACACTTTTACATATCTTATTCTGAATACTACATCCCACTTCAAAGTACTCCCCAACTGTATTCGGTACAAAGTATTTATGCATCTTTGTTTTAACAAGGTTCCTATTTTCCAAAGTGTTGAAGGATGCTTCACATGGGTAAACAGAGTTGTGAAGAAAGCATAAAACATTCATTTAATATAACTTCCCGACCCATATATAGAATGTATATTATATTAATACCATGCAAGTAATACCTATTAATGTTGTGTATACTACACCTAACATATATGTACTGGCTAATACACTTAATGTATTGAAAAGTCCACACCAACCGCTTTAAAGTTTCATCATGACTTTAAAGTTTGCAGACTTTTTTTGTATATATATTCAGTTTAATTTGAATTTTGTTGCAAATTTTAAAAAAGTTAATATTAAGAGAGCCCCCTTTCCCCCTCCCCAAGCTGCCTTTTCAACATTTCAGCATGTCCCACTAAGTTTAATTGGTACTGTGATTTTAGATCAAACGTGTTTAATTTGCTATTTAACCCTCCAGCTGCAAGCACATTAACTGAGACACAGCAACTTGCCCTTGAAACATACAGAGCCTCATTAAAGGCTTGATCTTGAGCACCTGGAAACTCCCATTGGTGTCCTAGGATTAGGAAGTGCTATACTGGATCAGTCCATCTACTCCCGCATCCTATCGCCCAGAAACCAATACAAGATGCTCCAGAAGAAGATGCAAGAAATTCCATAATAGAGCATGATGGTATGACCTGCCCACAGGGAAACTTTATTCCTGACTCCCATCTGTTATTGGATGGGTTACGTCTTGAAGCATAATTGCATATGTCCCTTGTGTTTTTTAAAAAATCAAATGTTATGTAACACTGGATGTTCTCAAAGGGTGAAATTCCCTGCTGCACACGGGGCCTGCACAAGTGCTTAAGTGATGAATAACTCTTGTGCTTGTCATATGCACAGAGGTGATTGTCACCCATTGGGAGTTCCACATGCTAAGTTCCTCTTGGCACCAGGCCATAAGTAAGGGCCATCTACAGTGCTGTGGCTGGTTGTGCTGCTGTTCATGCTGTGAGAACACTTTTCTTGAATCCTTTCAGCTATAGCTTTGGAGACCTCTGGTGGAATGTATGCTACACAGCAACAGCCTCTGCTTGCCCTGCGTTCGCCTAGGTTATAAGAATGAGTTCTGGTTAAATTAGCAGGTGAGTGCAGCACACACACAACTGAGGGCAAATTTATTTTGATTCCTCTTTTTTCTGAGTGGGTTGTGTCCTGATTCCCCAGCAACAGAACCACCACTGGCATGAAATCATTTTATATCTAGAACACATAATGCTTATTTTCTTTTTTAAGAAGCAGAAAGGTGGAGTAGAAGAATGTATGAAGAGAGGCAATATGTAAAAGAACCAAAGGTGATATGTGCATTGTACAACTTCTGCACAAACTCAAGGTGCACTCTTAAAATATTGCTTTAAGGATCTGATTCTCTCTCATCCTTACTCCGGTCTTACTGATTGTAATGGGAGTGTTGCCTTTCTCGGAATAATAAACTGGAGTATATGATATTTCCAATGTCTAGCAAAGAAATAATTATTAATAATTATTATGAGTCCCTGTGAGAGCTGACATCAGACCCACATCTCATGGAGCTGGGATGAGCTCGAGGATGGTTCAGGAATCTTTGTTTGACCAGAGGTCTCTGCTGGGTTTCTATGATGTTGATCAATTAGGAGGTTTTGAATGTGAACCATTATGACCCAGCAGGTCAATGTGTTGGTCTGTATTCTATCCCAGGTGAGTGAAGAATGAGTGGTCTACAGAAGATATGGGCAGGTTGAAGTTAGGGCAATGGAGCTGAGAGAAACACATCATTCCCCCACAGCCCTCGAAGGGGAAATGTATTACCTCTTCCATAAAGCCCTCTTCAGGACAAGGAATCTCCTTTAAGGGGGATCCCACGAGGAGCTGTGGCTTCTTTCCTCCCATCAAGACTTGTGCCAAGCAATGTTTGGCCAGTTTAGAGAGTCTGGCCCATCAAGAGAAAGGGACAAGAATGTGGCCTCGTGGTCTGAGATCAGGGCTGAGAGTCAGGAACTCCAATCTCTAATCCTGGCCTGTCAGAGTGCTTGGGCCTTATTGGGCCTTGGGCCTCTGGAGTAACTCCAGTGAAGTCAATGGTGTAAAATTGGTGTGAGGGAATGGACAATCCACTCCTCATCTGTAAAATGGGAATACAAACTCTTACCTGTCTACCTCAGAGGTACTGTCATTAATTATTTTTTATAAACTCTCTTACAGATGAAATGCTAAGTACACATGCACATACATACTGCTATTACTTTCATGAATGGTGAGAGTGGCTACTGACTTTTAAAAGTTCTGTGCATTGCTAGGGATTCTGCCATTAATTATTAGGTTTTACTTATGTGTAGTGGAGTAGCACCTAGAGGCACCAGTGCTTTATTATGCCAAACGCTGAACAGACATGCAGTAAAAAGTTCCTGGCCCAGAGAGCTCACGGTTCAGATTATGACAAGATGCAAAGTGTTAATGAATCAACAACTGGGAGATGGGGCAGAAAGGTGGACAAGGAGCAGTAAAATAAGCAAGTTGCCATATAATAAGCAGAGACCACAGCTTATCACCTGCCTTTTATGTCACTGCCTTGTCAATGTTCCAATTCTTTGATTAGACACACACCATTAAGACGGAAACAAACTCAGAATGGCCAAACAATTACCTCATATTAATGGCTGGAGGGAAGTCTCTGAGGTCAAACATGTCCCATTCCCATAAATCCTGAGGGAAAGCATTTGTGGAGAAAAGTTCAAATCAGCACTAATGTGAATCACAGTTGCTATAGACTTTTTGTTTTTTCACAATACAAAAAAAATATATTGATCTCAAATTCACTGCAGTAACTAGACAAACCATTATGAATTGTTCTGAATGAATGTCATGTCCTGCTGTTGTTACAATTCTTCTCCTCAGCACTCTTGCCACTCATAGGCTTCAGTCCTGAAGTCCAAATAAAGACAATGGATTACCCACATGATTAAAGGTTGCAGGATAAGTCCCCTACTGGAAAAAAATGTCTCTGAAATCCCTGTAATTTTCTGTAAAGTACCTAAATGGCTTTGCTGTAATCTGGCACACACTACCAGGCACTGTGGTGCACCATTTCACTGTAATTTCAGGAAGCAGAGAGAAACTGTTTTTAGGAGCTTTGGGAGTAGCCGAAAGGACTATTTTGGTGGATGGGCTAAATATGTGGAGTGGTATAGTGGTATACCATTCCACAGACAAGCCTGTGTGTGAGGGAGAGAAACCATGCAATGCAAAAGGAAAATCCTAGAATTTCTAAGGGATTTGGCCTTTGTTACTGAATTCTATAAGGAGGCCTCTAATTTTGGGTGTTCAGCTTGACATGTTAACTTTTAATATGATAATGATACACTCTGTGTATGCTAATTCTTTTCTAATGCTTAGACCACCTCGTCTTTATTTGATTACTATAAGTACAGACAGAACAGTTTTTTATACACAGTAACCTTCCTCCCCTTCTCTCGCCTGTTTTTTTTTAATGTTTAAAAAACAAAACACATACTAATATGAGTACTAACATACAGGGATTTATTTAGCAATAATCACATTATTGTGCTAGGCAGATACATTGCAATAATTTTGCAGCATCAAATTAATTTCTTGTAATAACCTTAATATGTCACTTTAGTTAATTCATATATTAACAGGTTGAATCTACATGCCTTAGCTTTATTGCGGAGGTCTGTTCTTCAGTGGACTCATCTGACACCTTGTTTCTTCTGGAAGTGCGTATTTCCCAAGTGGTAGTTTTGTGCACATTTCATGTTTCTTGACATTCTTAATTAAATGCACTTTGGGAACTGCTAACACTGTCATCTGAGAAGCATTTAACATGCAGAGGAAGAGTCATAGGGTATGTGTAATCCTTCAATAAAAGACCCGTGGCACTGTCTCTCAAAACCCAGATCAATTGACTCCGGCTCAAGCTGCAGGGCTACAAATAGCAGTGTAGACATTCCAGCTTGGGCTGGAGCCCAGGTTCTGAAACCTGTCAAGGGGGGAAGGTCTCAGAGTCTGGGTGCCAGCTCACAGCTGAACAAATTCATGACAATTTTTAGCCCTGCAGCCTGACCATGCAACTCCAAGTCAATCGACCTGGGCTCTGAGACTTGATGCCATGGGTTTTTCTTTGCAGTGTAAACATACTCTAAATGACAGGTTTCAGAGTAGCAGCCATGTTAGTCCGTATTTGCAAAAAGAAAAGGAGTACTTGTGGCACCTTAGAGACTAACAAATTTATTTGAGCATAAGCTTTCGTGAGCTACAGCTCACTTCATCAGATGCATTCAGTGGAAAACACAGTAGGGAGATTTATACACACAGAGAACATGAAACAATGGGTGTTACCATACACACTGTAACGAGAGTGATCAGGTAAGGTGAGCTATTACCAGCAGGAGAGTGGGGGAGGGGAGGGGGAACCTTTTGTAGTGATAATCAAGGTGGGCCATTTCCAGCAGTTGACAAGAACGTCTGAGGAACAGTAGGGGAGGGGGGTGGGGAAGAGGGAATAAACATGGGGAAATAGTTTTACTTTGTGTAATGACCCATCCACTCCCAGTCTTTATTCAAGCCTAAGTGGTGTATGTCCTCCTATTACATCTGTCCCAGTCTTTAGGATGCTTATTGAGGCCCAAATGTGGAAGTGCTTTGAGCATTCATTCATATGACGTTCACTGAACCATGCTGGGATTGCCATTGTTCTTCCCATCACCCAGAGTACATTCTCCAATATCTGCCACTTTTCCAGATGAGGTTAGACCATGAGCAGGTTTCCACACTGGCACAAGGCAGACATTTCTACACATTTTCATAGCCATGAACGTGGCCATGCTCTGGGCAATATCAGAAGGTCATTAACAAAGCAGAAAACAAGAAGCCGCAGAAAAAGTATTAGGTCACAATATATGTAGAAAGTAAACTTGGTATATTACGAGTGAAGAGGAGTTTGCAGCATGTGCCTGAATGCAGTATGAATTTTTTTAATGTATAGTGTAACTGAAGCTTAACTCTTTATTTCCAGGTATCCTGGTTATTTACTTTATATGTTACACAAATTCTGTTTCGCATCTGGGAAAAATAAAGACTCAAAAAAGTGGGGCCATGTACCAGTTAACTTTACAACTCCAGTACCGCAAACCATTTCCACTGGCAGCATGACTCACAGACAAGATAACGTGGTAGTTGGAATTAACTGCTATGCATCTAACTCATATCACTGCTTTAGCTGGAGGAGACAGTGGTTTTGTTTTAGTTTCCATTTTCATCTGAAAATCATGCTTTCTGACCAAGAGATTTTACTTCAGTGTTTCCCATAGGCCTTTAAAATAAACAGACATTATTAATTAAAAAGAGGGGGATTTTTCTATTAATCAAAAAATTGATGTAATTCTGAAAGGGAAATGTCTTTTCCTCTAGAATATAGGATCTTTCCCTTTCCCTATTACATTACTTTAAAAAACATCTGTTTAATATATGCTGTAATACAACCTTCTACAATCAAAGTAAAGTGTTATTTTGTATCTGCACTAGGAAAAGTAAAGTTTAGGTCGGGTTTAGTTAGCCCATTTTGAACTCAACCTCTTGCCTAGTCTAGATAATTCCTATGAGTAACAAATCCTTATAGACATGACTAGGCTTTTCATCTTAAATGCTCTTTCCCTGAGCCACACTTCAGTTGGTTGGCATTATCTCACTAGGACAAAGTGGACCTTAGCCCAGTAGATCTGGTGTCCAGCAGATCTTGTCTGCATACAGTGATCCTTGGGAGACTTAGAGATGTAGCAGCTTTTAAGGAACTACTTTCCCCCTTGTTAGCACAGAGGATGTAGACAGGGAAAAGGCAGTCATGACTTCGGGCGCCCTCCTCCTGAGGAGGCAGCTGTAACAGCTCTTTGAGGACATTGGCTATTGGCACAGATTAGAGCAGACTTCAGACTGCTATAACCTGTTCTGAGGGACTAGCCCAGCGCATACTAGCCACAGGATTAAGGAGCACTAATAGCAACTTGCAACCCCCACTTCAGTAGTGGGTAATGTTCCTTATTTTTACAGCTCCCAGGGGAGTACAAGGTGTTTACAGCACAAACAAGAACACTTGGTCCCTGCCCCGAAGACCTTGCAGCCTCGCTGTTTAATTAGAGATGAATTCACAGAGCAAATTACATGCTCAGGCCACTACTGGTGATGAACATAGTTTAAATGGACAGACAGACATGAAATCAAATGGAGTTGCACTGACATAAAGCCAACATAAATGAAAGGAGGGTCAGCCTGTTCGTGTCTGCAGAATAAGCAAGCATTTGACTCAAAGTTATAGCCCTGTGCAATCATGTAATAACTGGTTACATTAAAGAACATTTGTTCAAGTAATTACACTGTCATGCTTCTGCGTATAAGATAGCTGCTAGCTGCCAGGAATTAGGAAGATGCTTGGATGGATAGGCTATTTCATAATTGTTTGATATGGGGTGTCTTGCACCTTCTTCTGAAGCATCTAGAACTGGCCACTCTCCAAGACAGGATCTGAACTAGATGGACCAGTTGTGACCTGCTATGGAAATTCTTATGTTCATCATTATTTTCAAAGCAAACATAACTATTTTAATGAACTAATGTACTGCAGGAGATCTCATTGATGGAGGCATAAAACAACCAGTTATCGGGAACTGCCCAATTTTGTATGATACCAACATCCTCTAAAATGAAAGTACCAAAAGAATTAGAAATAAAAATGGAAGGACAAGAAAAAGATCATCACAAAGATCCCAGTAAGAAAACTTTTGAGTTGTGTTGAGGGGATTGAAGATGGGATTTTAGCCATATTTACAACTAACATCTGTAGTTCTGTAAATAGACATTATGCTCTACAGAATACATAAGAAGTCAGTGGGTCACTTACCTGCCCACACACATATCTCACCTCCAACCCTCCACAAAAGCTCAGAGGAACCAGGCCAGGTATGAAAAGAGGCAGTGCTCTTATTGCTGGGGCTCTGCTGGATTTAAAGAGGCTTGGCAAGTACAGGTGCGAGTATAAGGAGGCACATAGTTGAGAGTGTGAGAATGTAGCCCAAGGCACAGTTAGAAGAGAAACAGGTAAGGAGGGAGGTAACATGAAATGGAACCACAAATGTGGAGTAAGGTAAAGTTGTGTGAGGCCTTGAATATGTGGCTGAGGAGCCTGAATTTAATGCAGAAGGAGAGAAAGATGAAACTATTCTACTACCATCCAGATTGATAGGGACTCAGATTGGTTACCCGCTCATGGCTGTTTGTTCGGTGCAATCAGTTGGAGGTGCTAGTCCAGGTTCTATTAGAGATGTGTCCATGTCTCGAAACCACTGCCACAAGTGGCACTAATTGTCACCCTTAATGGTAGGACACATACTGATGGGCATGGAAACAACAATCTCCTCATCCATAAATGTGATTCATGTTTGAACCTATTCACTATCTTCACCAATTGTGCAGGACAAGTGTATTTGAAATTTCCTGGAGAGAGGACGTGAGGAGGATGAAGAGCTTTTTTCCCATCTATTTTTGTTAATCTGTGGGTGATGCTTCCTGAACATGTGGACAGGAAATCCCTTCCCTTTTCCTAAGGATCTAGGGAGCCTCAGAGCTACACTAACTACATTCAGAAGAGACGTTCGTTTTTTTTTTTCTTTCCCTTTCTGATGCTGGAAAAAGAACATTTGAGGGCAACGGTCCCATTCAAGTGGAAATACTTAGCTCTTAAAGTTCCTCCTTTGAGTATGGGGGAAGGAGAGAGGAGATAATCCTGCATTTCTCCCAGAGTCCTTTGCAGGAGAATACTTTCCTTTCTATGGAAAGTGTCAGGAAGATCTATGGACAGCTAGCAGGATGCTGCAGCACAAGCGATATGGGTATTAATATGATATCAGTACCATTGTATTCTTATTCTCAAAATCACCAAACAGTGACAGGCTTTACTAATGCCCCTGTGTGCTGCATCTGTGTGGATGGGGCCTATCCAGCTTGTAGCTATGAATAGTTCAGGATCACACAGACATTGATCAGAATGTCCTGATTCAGGGTGGCAATACATAATGTGGAACTCTGTGTTGTCTATGCAGAATAGCTGGACTGAGCAAACATGGGTTTGGTGCAAGATGAGCAGGGGGCATGTAAAGGCAGCTTTAGTCACACTTTCAGCCCACAAATCTTGGGAATGGCCAGGAACTAGACTGCTCCCTGGTATAAGATCACCCATTCTTACAGCTGTCTGCCTATTTCCTCAAGGGACTGTAATGACAGTGGGGTATCACCAGGATGTAGGGACATTTCGGCTTTTCCTCAAGCTACATTCTCTCCCTGCACTGGGCTCCGGGAAGGAGGGTGGCATAGAAATCATTCAGTCAGCTGAATGGTACCTGAGGATTCTCTTAGTCAGGGATTGTCATAAATATACAGGGAAGGGTAACCACCTTTCTGTATACAGAACTATAAAATCCCTCCTAGCCAGAGGCAAAACCCTTTCACCTGTAAAGGGTTAAGAAGCTAAGATAACCTTGCTGGCCCCTGACAAAAATGACCAATGAGGAGACAAGTTACTTTCCAAGCTGATGTGGGGGGAACAAAGGGTCTGCCTGTCTGTGTGATGCTTTTGCTGGAAACAGAAAAGGAATGGAGTCTTAGAACTTAGTAAGTAATCTAGTTAGATATGCATTAGATTCTGTTTTGTTTAAATGGCTGATAAAATAAGTTGTGCTGAATGGAATCTATATTCCTGTTTTTGTGTCTTTTTGTAACTTAAGGTTTTGCCTAGAGGGATTCTCTATGTTTTGAATCTGATTAGCCTGTAAGGTATCTACCATCCTGATTTTACAGAGGTGATTCTTTTACCTTTTATTTAATTAAAATTCTTCTTTTAAGAACCTGATTGCTTTTTCATTGTTCTTAAGATCCAAGGGTTTGGGTCTGTGTTCACCGATGCAAATTGGTGAGGATTTTTATCAAGCCTTCCCCAGGAAAGGGGGTGTAGGACTTGGGGGGATATTTTCGGGGGAAGACGTCTCCAAGTGGGCTCTTTCCCTGCTCTTTGTTTAACAGGCTTGGTGGTGACAGCTTCAGGTCCAAGGACAAAAGTTTGTACCTTGGGGAAGTTTTAACCTAAGCTGGTAAGAATAAGCTTAGGGGGTCTTTCATGCAGGTCCCCACATCTGTACCCTGGAGTTGAGAGTGGGGAAGGAACCTTGACTCAAATAAATTGGTTAGTCTCTAAGGTGCCACAAGTCCTCCTTTTCTTTTTGAGAAAAGACTTAGACTACCACCACTGGTAGTGCTTCTACTCAGGGTAGTAGTAAAGATCCCTACAGCACAGGACACCCAGGGCAGTTCATTGTCTCTGAAGAACATGCAGTCCCTTGGGTGGGGATTACAGTCAACATCTCAACAGCTCCTCCAGAGAAAAAAGGCAAAGAAGGACCCACTCTTAATGCAGCAAGTTGTCACCCAGTCCATAACTTTTTAAGCCACAGACTTCTCCCTCTGATTACATAGCACAAGACTACATTGCACATACATGTGACCTGAAAATCTGGCAGTAAAATGTTTTTCAGTAACTCTTTAGAAACAATTATGCTGAACAGAGCTGCTTTTTCAGGGATATTTTTTATTTGACTCATCCATCCCATGAGGAAGTGGGCCCATCAGGCGTATTTGTCCTCTGAGGACTCTTGCATACAAGTGCTTTCCATCTGTAAGTCCTAACCCTTGCTTGTCACTTAAATGCTGCTTAAATGCTGTTCAAAGGTCAGCCTGCTAGAACATGCTCACTGAATTGGAAGGAAGGAGCTTGCTGCCTCATGAGCATCATGGAAAAATGTGTGCTTTAATCTGTTGTTTATTTGCTCTTGTGTTAATTGGGTCTAGGAGGGAAAGGTTAAAATGGGGGGCTCTACTCAACACATGACAATTGTGTGTTTTCACTGTTGCTTCAGTTCCTGTGCTGTTAGGCGTTGTGGAAGCTGGCAGGTTCTAAAGATTTGCTCCCACGGGAATTGAAATAAGCCAGAATGGGATGTTTACAGAAAGATGTTCTCATTGTTTTAAGCTGTTCCTTCATGTACTATGTCCACCCTGTACTTGGCAAATGAACTTTTCAACTTAGACATCAAGGATCATCACTTTTCCTTCTGAAAGTCTACATCCTATTTTTTCTAAATGCAAGCTGTATCCACAGCAGTAGTGAACTTGGGGAAATGTCAAACAGCCTTATAAGGAATGGAGCAGCATCAACCCATAGTCATAATAGTAAACCTGCAAATGGCTCAGGAGCTGCAGGGTTCTCCCACTGTTCATCACACTGCATTATGTTTTGGCTGGTGTGTGGCTTAACTTTCCTAACAGACTCAGTGAGCTAACATTGATGAGGACTGGAACCTGTTATAAGGGAACCCTCCAGGCAGAAGAGCAGCCACTCACAGTCTGTCAGAGCCCATAGCATGGGCAATCTGACCTAGTGCTTGGAGCCCAGAGCAGGGTCATGGTCAGGGGTCAAAGCCAGAGTCACAAGCCACACAAAAAGAGAAACTCCGGTACGAAACTGCAGAAAAGCTCCGGTACGAAACTGCAGAAAAACCTGAGTGTCTCTGGATTAAGTTTAGAAGTGTGAGCAACAAGAGTGATGTAGTGGTGGGAGTCTGCTATAGACCACCGGACCAGGGGGATGAGGTGGATGAGGCTTTCTTCCGGCAGCTCGCAGAAGCTACTAGATCGCACGCCCTGGTTCTCATGGGTGACTTTAATTTTCCTGATATCTGCTGGGAGAGCAATACAGCGGTGCATAGACAATCCAGGAAGTTTTTGGAAAGCGTAGGGGACAATTTCCTGGTGTAAGTGCTAGAGGAGCCAACTGGGGGGGAGCTTTTCTTGACCTGCTGCTCACAAACCGGGAACAATTAGTAGGGGAAGCAAAAGTGGATGGGAATCTGGGAGGCAGTGACCATGAGTTGGTTGAGTTCAGGATCCTGACACAGGGAAGAAAGGTAAGCAGCAGGATACGGACCCTGGACTTCAGGAAAGCAGACTTCGACTCCCTCAGGGAACGGATGGGTAGGATCCCCTGGGGGACTAACATGAAGGGGAAAGGAGTCCAGGAAAGCTGGCTGTATTTCAAGGAATCCCTGTTGAGGTTACAGGGACAAACCATCCCAATGTGTCAAAAGAATAGTAAATATGGCAGGCGACCAGCTTGGCTTAATGGTGAAATCCTAGCGGATCTTAAACATAAAAAAGAAGCTGACAAGAAGTGGAAGGTTGGACATATGACCAGGGAAGAGTATAAAAATATTGCTCGGGCATGTAGGAATGAAATCAGGAGGGCCAAATCGCACCTGGAGCTGCAGCTAGCAAGAGATGTCAAGAGTAACAAGAAGGGTTTCTTCAGGTATGTTGGCAACAAGAAGAAAGCCAAGGAAAGTGTGGGCCCCTCAATGAATGAGGGAGGCAACCTAGTGACAGAGGATGTGGAAAAAGCTAATGTACTCAATGCTTTTTTTGCCTCTGTCTTCACTAACAAGGTCAGCTCCCAGACTGCTGCACTGGGCATCACAACATGGGGAATAGATGGCCAGCCCTCTGTGGAGAAAGAGATGGTTAGGGACTATTTTGAAAAACTGGACATGCACAAGTCCATGGGGCCGGACGAGTTGCATCTGAGAGTGCTAAAGGAATTGGCGGCTGTGATTGCAGAGCCATTGGCCATTATCTTTGAAAACTCATGGCGAACGGGGGAAGTCCCGGATGACTGGAAAAAGGCTAATGTAGTGCCAATCTTTAAAAAAGGGAAGAAGAAGGATCCTGGGAAGTACAGGCCAGTCAGCTTCACCTCAGTCCCCGGAAAAATCATGGAGCAGGTCCTCAAAGAATCAATCCTGAAGCACTTACATGAGAGGAAAGTGATCAGGAACAGTCAGCATGGATTCACCAAGGGAAGGTCATGCCTGACTAATCTAATCTCCTTCTATGATGAGATTACTGGTTCTGTGGATGAAGGGAAAGCAGTGGATGTATTGTTTCTTGACTTTAGCAAAGCTTTTGACACAGTCTCCCACAGTATTCTTGTCAGCAAGTTAAAGAAGTATGGGCTGGATGAATGCACTATAAGGTGGGTAGAAAGTTGGCTAGATTGTCGGGCTCAACGGGTAGTAATCAACAGCTCCATGTCTAGTTGGCAGCCGGTGTCAAGTGGAGTGCCCCAGGGGTCGGTCCTGGGGCCGGTTTTGTTCAATATCTTCATAAATGATCTGGAGGATGGTGTGGATTGCACTCTCAGCAAATTTGCGAATGATACTAAACTGGGAGGAGAGGTAGATACGCTGGAGGGTAGGGATAGGATACAGAGGGACCTAGACAAATTGGAGGATTGGGCCAAAAGAAATCTGATGAGGTTCAATAAGGATAAGTGCAGGGTCCTGCACTTAGGACGGAAGAACCCAATGCACAGCTACAGACTAGGGACCGAATGGCTAGGCAGCAGTTCTGCGGAAAAGGACCTAGGGGTGACAGTGGACGAGAAGCTGGATATGAGTCAGCAGTGTGCCCTCTTTGCCAAGAAGGCCAATGGCATTTTGGGATGTATAAGTAGGGGCATAGCGAGCAGATCGAGGGACGTGATCATCCCCCTCTATTCGACATTGGTGAGGCCTCATCTGGAGTACTGTGTCCAGTTTTGGGCCCCACACTACAAAAAGGATGTGGATAAATTGGAGAGAGCCCAGCAAAGGGCAACAAAAATGATTGGGGTCTGGAACACATGACTTATGAGGAGAGGCTGAGGGAACTGGGATTGTTTAGTCTGCAGAAGAGAAGAATGAGAGGGGATTTGATAGCTGCTTTCAACTACCTGAGAGGTGGTTCCAGAGAGGATGGTTCTAGACTATTCTCAGCGGTAGAAGAGGACAGGACAAGGAGTAATGGTCTCAAGTTGCAGTGGGGGAGGTTTAGGTTGGATATTAGGAAAAACTTTTTCACTAGGAGGGTGGTGAAACACTGGAATGCATTACCTAGGGAGGTGGTAGAATCTCCTTCCTTAGAAGTTTTTAAGGTCAGGCTTGACAAAGCCCTGGCTGGGATGATTTAATTGGGGATTGGTCCTGCTTTGAGCAGGGGTTTGGACTAGATGACCTCCTGAGGTCCCTTCCAACCCTGATATTCTATGATTCTATGATTCTATGAAAAGGTCAAACTGGAGTCAGTAGCTGGTGTTAGGGCGAGGAAGCGGGAGCAAGGTGTGGTAACAGGAAAAGGGTGTGGGTACCTGCAAGGTACCAACAGTTAAAAAGGAGCTGGAACGTCAAAAGTGCTTTTATCAAACCATTGCAGCACGTAGAGAGAGAAGGCAAAGTTGTGCAGGATCAGGATGCAAATAAACTAAACTTTTCCAATTAGTCTCAATAACATCCACTTTTGTTTACTTAGTTAAAACTATAGCTGGTTGGAGATTCTCCAACTGAATGTGTTTTTTTTTTCAGAATACTGATTCATTTAAAGCAAAATGTTTCATTGAGATGGTTCCAGTTTGACAAAGTTGTGATGGAACACAGGCAGGATTCCATCTGAAACCTAATCGGTTTCCCACCAGTTTGCCTATCTGATTCCTCAGCAGCTTGCCTGGTGAACTGACAGGGAGCTGAGAGCCTGAAGCCCTGGGGCTTTGGCATCCAAGCTCTCCTGGTGGGAAGCCAGGAGTGTGGAAACTGTGGCTCCCAAGCTCCAAGGCTCCAGACTCTGCTGGTGCTTATAGGCTCCTGGCTCCCCTTCAGGCCCCCAGCTGAGTTGCGAGGGAGCTGGAAGCCTGGGACCTGTGGCTCCAACACTCCTTGGCTTTGCCAGGGCTCCTCCAAAGCTTGCAGGGAAGGCTGCCAAGGTGCCAGGACTAGAAGCTCTGGGAACAATGGAGCCTAAACTTCAAGGTCCTGTCTTCTGAGCAGCCTAGGTTCTCATAGCATGCAGGATCTGCTCTGGATCTGGACTCCATTCCCTTTCATGCCAAATTTTGGGTTTTCATTCTACAACAAACCAAATTTCACAATTTTTGCAATACTCTGTGAAACAGGATTCCGTTCCTTTGCCCAGCTCTAGAGACGCAGTGCAAGGATATTCTTCTTCTCCACTTTGTTCTAGTTATTTTGGCAGTGGTGTCATACCATGGAGTGTGAAGGTGACAGCCCTTCACTGCATGGATGGGTTGAAATCTAATTATATATTGCATTCAATTCTGGACTAGTACACCTACAACTGTATTGAAAAAGCTATGTTAGAGAAATACTCAAGCTAATCTCTGCAGAGTCAAGAGCTGAATGCAGTAGATTTGTTGTCCCGATAGCAGCCGCAGGATGAAAGCAGGCTTAATCAGTAGACAAAAGCTAATCTAGACCCCAGCGATTAAAGCCAGAAGGTCCAGAAGAGGCTGACATGTTAGATAACATAGTTCTTAAGCTTCATTGGAAACATGTAGCACAAGGAAGAGATGTCACAACAAGAGGAATAATGTAAGGAGGGTATTAATAGTTGTAGTAACTGACCTGTTCCTACTTGAAAGCTGGATCATTTTTACAGGGATATCTTTTTATTTATGTGTTTTTATTTTATTGATTCCCCCCCCCAAAATGAGGGGAGAACAGAAAAAAGAACCCTCAAAAAACAGAAAAGTAAAGGAATGGGAAGGGAGGGGCAGAGAAGGGAAAGAAGAATGACATCACAGTTTCCATCTACCAAGAATTAATCAAATATAAAAAGTAAGACCTAATCATTTCAAATTTGTCTGAGGGCCCTTGATTCTGAAATGTTTTTGCTTGGGAAATCCATGAAACTTGGCAAACTTTTCTGTGGAAAAAGGTGTCAGTATCAGAAAACTTTCAATTTCAAGTAGGTCTGCAATTTATTGTGGATATCTCACCCAACATTAGTGGTGAGTGCCTAGTATGGGCCACTGTTTCTCCATCCCATGAAATGTCTCTGGGGAACTGTATGTTTATGACACTCACCTGACAGCTGAAACAGTGGTGAAGATACCAAGATGCAGAGAAACACTATAAATGCTAGCATGGATTTCCTTATAACTACATGCCACAAAAGTGAAGTCCCATATCACTACTTGAGCCCAATCTATAGATTATATCTATATCTATTTAGATAGATAGATAGATAGATAGATAGATAGATAGATAGATAGATTTAAGAATCCCCAGTTATTACTTTGAGGGTTGATAGGTTCTTGTCCCAAGATCAGGCCCAGTATAATACAAACTATTATATAGTTGGGAACCCTGATGTGCACCGTTGTAACACTCAGACTACAGGAACTCCTCTATGTTTACCAACAGTTTATTAATACGTTTAGCACAGTCACAAACACCCCATCTCAGTAAGGTAGATAGAGATACTACAGAACGTACATCTGTGCATTCGTATAATCACACCATCCCTCGCGGAACAACCTGAAATGTTAGCCATCATTTTCCTCATCACCATCACCTTCCTCCTCATCACCGCTGGTCCTCATTTTGGCACCTTCCAATGATTATATCTCCTCTGACTGCCCCTAGGCTGGGATGTGACTTTTGAATGTTATGCTGACGCCACTATGTTTGATGCACATTCAGTAGGATTATTTCCCCTTTTCCTTATTCTTCACCTTACTAATGTTGGAGTGTCTTTACTATAGGTTAGTATATCAATTATCTCAACTTATTATCATATAATTCAATTCCATACCATAGCCCTCTTGTGGCTAGGTATCTGCGGATGTAGCTCATGTACCTGTTATATACATCAATGCGTTACCACAATGCTCTTGTGGTTGGATCATGTTCCTGTGGTCAGAACTTCCCCTTAAACACCCTATTTTCAGTTCCCCAAAACTTGGGGTTTCTGTTGCTCATTTATCTGTTCAAAGTTTATCTGTTTAAAGTTCATAGGCCTTAAGCCTTATGCTAACTGCTGAAGCAAATGTCTTACAGGATATAGGCCTGTAGGTTCCTTGCATTACTGCTGAATATAATAAAAGCAGAATATAATGCAAAGCAGTGAATATTTAAGAATCCCCTGTGGGCAAGCTAGCCCACTGGGCTACAATACTGCATGTTTACTAGGGGTTAGAAAGTGCTATCAGACTGTTCCAAAAGGAGCAGAAGTGTTTCCAATCTCCCCCTTCTCGTTGCTGGCATTTGAGTGCTCGTTAAGGGAGAGGAGAGTGTGAGGAAGAGAAGAGTGGGGAGCTCAGCACTTCATCTTGATATAGAACCAAACCTGCATTCAGTGTTTTAAATTTTAAAATACAAAGGATGGAAGCAATTAAATCCAATTAAAGACAATCAATATGAAAAACCATATATTTCCTAAATGCTTAAATACTAGAAAAAGAACACAATTGCCGGTAGGTTCATAAAGCTGTGGTATCCTTCAGCAGGATGATAGAAAACTTTCACCATCCTCATGATCCAAATAACTTTGGAGTTGTTCCATTTTCTCATGTACATGGTTCCTGGGACAATCATATAGGTCACAATCCAATGTGCATTAACATGATTTATAACACTTCCATTAGTCCAATGTGCATTGAATCAGGTCCATAAAACTTACAGATCCTAGACTTACTCAATTGTTTTGCTTGATTAAGTTTCCTTCTCTTCTCACTGATATTCATTGAAATGGTTGGGAAAAACATTAGTGATAGCGGAAATTATGAGCAGACTCCAGTCTATAAAATGTCATTCTTTACTGTAAAAATATGAAGAAAGAAAGAAAGAAAGAAAGAAAGAAAGAAAGAAAGAAAGAAAGAAAGAAAGAAAGAAAGAAAGAAAGAAATCATGCGGGGGCAGATTTCCTCACCTGTCTCTCTCTCTCTCTCTGATTAGGAAGAAAAGAATGCTGAAGAACTTTGAAATTCAAAACTGGATCCACTGCAAAAGTTTGCAGACTCTCTTATTATTTGCCAAATCAGAACCCTGGATCTGAACAGCCCTTTATTTTGGGATGTTCAGAATCCAGATACAAATCCAAATTTTCAAACTGATCCTATTCCTTAAAAAAATAATGTAAAAAGTCTCTTCTCTATCATTTCCCTTATTGGCAAAATAATACCATTACCACACACTGCTTTGAATACTAGCACCATCTACTGTGCATTCCTAGCATAAATCCAGTAACATAAATTGAATTACTTATCCTTTTAATGAGCAGTTATAGTCCAAAAGCTTATTGTTTCCCAGTAAATTTGATATCAAATGTAGTTAGTTTAGAGATCAAGCCAGAATAAACCCATTTTATTCTCCCATAGCTGTACTGGCTAATATGAATAAAAAGTAGTAAGACTGTTTTTAATGAAATATTTTCATACGATTTGGGAGACAGGCAGTACGCAGGTCTAATGTTACTTTTATAGTTATAATATACCAAATAACACCTAATTAATACCAATATTTGTTTTTATCTTTACTGACTTTCATTACAGCTCCCCTAAGCTAGCAATTTAATTGAAGTGAGTTGTTGTAAATAATCATACTAACAACTAGAGTTAGTGGGAAATTTGTATTTTAAATGTTGTGGAAATTATAGACCTGATTTTTGATTGCCTTGCTCCTGTGCCAAGTGAGTGCAAAGAGGATGTAACACTCTCATTCTGACCTATTTACACTCACCTTGTGCTGGTATACATGACAACAGAAGGTGCAAGGAACTGAAGAACCATTATAGGGTCCAGTTCACCATTTCCCTATTCCAGTTTTATGCATGTGTATCATCAGTATAAAGCTGGAGTAACACAGTGATGAATTAGGCCCATAGTTTTGAGACAATGTTATTCTTCCCTCTAGGCTTGTGACTTTATCATTTAAATTGTAAGTCACTTTATATATATATATAGATGTACTGCTCTAAAAATCTAATGCTCTGAAGTTAATCGGAGCTCAAATTCTGATAAACAAATGCCTGGCACAAATCTTTCAGTGATGTGACTCAGTGATTTCATCTCTTAAAAACATACTGGAAAGATTTGGTTATGCACAGAGATCTTATTACCTGCTATTTTAAAGAATAAATATAGCAGGAATATTGACTTAACACAGCAGAGTGTTTTTTGGCTGTGCAAATAAATATGCAAAACTCAATTGTTGGCACTTAGCAACTGGTTCCACGCCTATAGAAGAGCAATGCAGAGAGTCATTAAATATGTTGTTTTCTGGTAGAGTTACACCAGTGAGTAACAAGGATGTAATGAAGGAGCCAAATCTGCAGACCTCTGCACCGGGTTATATTGTCTTGTTGATGTGTGGGGATAATGCCTATTACCTAATGGGACCTGCACAGAGGAAAGGATCTATTCCTCAATTAAGACATTTCCCCATTTTGTTCCAAGAGGAATGTAGCCAGTTAATACCATGCTTGCTTTCTCTTTATTCCTTTCTCTGCACATTCACCTCATCCAGCACTGGCCTCCTTCCTCTGACTGCTGACAGTCTGGCCACTACTGGTGCCAGAAACTTCTCCTCTGCTGCTCCTGACCTCAGGCCTCTGTTCGTCTCTCTGCCCCCTCAGCACTCATTCTCATTTCACATCTTGTCTGAAAATATAGCGAACCTCACCTGCTTCTATCTGGTCACTGGTATTTCTCTTGGCTATTATTTACAGGGCAAATCCTGAAATACTTGATTTATTTGTGCTACCATAGCTCCTAGGAACCCTATTTGTGGAACTGGATGCAAGTGCATTAGGTGCTGTACAAATGCAGAAGAAAAAGATGGTCCCTGCACCAGAGAGCTTCCAGTCTAGCTATGAGACAAGAGACAACCAGTGAGTTCAGACAGACAGACAGAGGGGAACAAGGAAATAAGGGGATAATGTTGGTCAGCATGATCGGCAGTGATCTCTGCACAGGTAGCTTAACTGCTGTCAAGTTTTTGGTAAACATCACAGAGAAGACTAATTTTGAAGGGGGATAATAAGTTAGTTGACGATGTTTGCAGGGAACTCCTCCCAAACATGAGGGGCAGCATAGGAGAAAGCATGAAGATGTTTGTTTACAAATGTAACATGGTGATGGAGGCTTTCGTCACACGCTGATCAGAGGCGAGAGTCAACCTTTCCATGCTGAGTGAGATGATAGGTCTGGTGGGGGTGGATCATGAAGGGCCTTGAAAATGAAGGCAAGTAGCTTAAGTCTAACACAGTAGAGAAAGGGGAGCAAATGAAGAGATGCAGAGAGATGAATGACCTAGGCAAAGCAACTTACATAACCCTCATCACTATGGAATCTGAGCACCTACTGGCTCATACAGTCTGGCAAAACTTTTGTTGTGTGTAACCCTGGCATCATTAAAGTCAATGGCAAAACTCCCATTCAGGGCCAGGATTTTACCCGTTGAGTTTTAAGGGAGTTTAAAGTAAGGAATGACTAAGAACTGGACATCATTTGAATTAAATTCTCATCTGCCTCCAGCGTGCACTGCATGCGCTTGGACGGAGGGGACAGGAAAGGAGTTGTTTCCAGCCCTCCAGTCCTTAGGGGCTTTGTCCCATCCTTTAGCCATGTATTGATTATAGCCGCCACTCCCAGGGCACTGGTGACTTCCCCATGCCAGGGGAAATTTCCACCTGGTTGGCTCCACTGGTTTTGGGAGCCCTTTGCACTGGCCGACTGGCACAGAGAGACCATTGCAAGGGAGAGAATTTGGCCCTTTAGAAAAGCCTGTTCTTCCACCCAAAAAAAGAGGGAGAGTGATATTTCTAACTAAACCCCCAACTGCAATGTGTTCCATAACAGTTAATGGGGTGATAGGAATTGGCAAAGACACCATCGCTTTTACCAAAAGGTAGCCACACAAAAGTATACTCCAGCAGTTACATATTGTTACAAAGTCTGAACAGGAGTCAATGCATATTCTCATAATAGTGTGAAATTAGAGAACATTTAGACATCCCAGTATGTTAATAATTGATTTATTCTTAATGACGTGACGTCATCAATAACTACCCCTAACCTAGACTTCTCAATGTGGATAACAAGAACATTAGTAAGGATTAAAAAAGTTTAAAAATGCACCCAATTGTTAGGGATATAATAAATCCTTATGCTTAAAGGCATAACCCAGCCACTGACTCATGAGGTGAGAAATTTACATTCCCTAGAGCCAGGTTATTCTGTAATTGCCCACTTCAGGTTTTTTGCACTTTCCTCTGAATCATATGCTACCAATCATTGTCAGAGACTGGATACTGGACTAGATGGGCTGCTGCTCTGATCCAGTATGGAAATTCCTATGTTCCTATATCATGATTCTCCATAGCTATAATAGCTGAGTAGGACATTTTAATTTTTTGACATCATAACTCAGTAATTCCATGTCCCTATGTAAATCTCTGTTTGTGCCGTCTCTGAATCGTGTGATGGATCAAAAGCAACTGCTTAGTCTGAAGGCAATCTCTAGATAAGAGGCTGAATGGGAATTTTAGACTTCCTTATAATATTGCTGTTGCATTGCCTGTTCGAACTAAAGCAGCTCTTCTAATTAGAAATAAACTAGCTAGGACAATACACTGATTCTGTAACACCACACCATGGGTAGTGGAGTCAGTTCAGAGAGAAAGGAGTCTGCCAGAAGATCAAAGGAACTGGAGAAGAAACTCCATAAAGATGCAGAGCGGGATGCCAGGACAGTCAAATTGCTCTTGTTGGGTAAATAAATAATAATAATCTATTAGTCCTTCTATTAAAGTATGATTTTCACATTGAAACTAAATTTCAATACAGTGATTATCCAGCTCTTATAATTTTACTTTAAAGCAGACAATTATATAAAGTGAGAAATACAAAAAAGTTTTGTGATTTTACAGTGACGCCACGCACCTGCTTTATGTCAGAACATGAATGATCGGGACAAGCAAGAGGAGACAAGCAGGTTGAAAATGAATTTGGTCTTTTTACATTTAATCATTTTTAGATCATTTAAATTCATGGAATGAAAGAATTTGAGGAACAGAAATCACTCTTAGAATAATTAGTTAGAGTAATTGCTGTAGTCTTTTGTAATGTATAATACAGAAAGTAAGAGTCAACGGTACAATAAGCAGTCTAAACGCCCTAGCAAATGGATTGAAAGAGGCAATTGATTAAACAAAAAATCGACAGATGCAACTGCCTAATGAAAATGTGTTGTTTTAAATTTGCAAAACTGTTGCAACTTGCTGTATACAGTAAAAACAGATGGTTTAGTGAAAATGTCTATATGTAAAAATGCTTCTGTGTTCAACCTGTTTTAGACTGTTTAGCGGATTATGTGAAATTAAGGCAGATGGATTTTGCTATATGCCATTTCTCCTCCTGTGAACTAGGGAGTACTTGCCAACAGGCAGCATAAGCAATACCGCAGTAGTAGTTCTATACATGAGAAAGTTTGGAATTTTATCAGACCTCCATCAGTACACTATGTACTTCTATAGATTTCTGAATAGTGTTCTAGTGTGAGAGTAGTGTGATATTTGGCATAACAATATAAATGAATTTGATCAGATGACTAGAACTCACTATACCTGTATTTACGAAATGCTTACAAAAGCTTTTACATTGTAGTTTATTCATACCAGTCTCATGGGAGAATTTAACTTCCCAGATTAGACTGGAGGACGAGTGCTAGTAATAATAATAGGGCTCAGATTTTCCTAGATGCGATAGCTGATGGATTCCTTCAGCAAGTAGTTGCTGAACCGACTAGAGAGGATGCCATTTTAGATTTGGTTTTGGTGAGTAGTGAGGACCTCATAGAAGAAATGGTTGTAGGGGATAGTCTTGGCTCAAGTGATCATGAGCTAATTCAGTTCAAACTGAACGGAAGGATTAACAAAAATAAATCTGCAACTAGGGTTTTTGATTTCAAAAGGGCTGACTTTCAAAAATTAAGGAAATTAGTTAGGGAAGTGGATTGGACTGAAGAATTTATAGATCTAAAGGTAGAGGAGGAGGCCTAGGATTATTTTAAATCAAAGCTGCAGAAGCTATCGGAAGCCTGCATCCCAAGAAAGGGGAAAAAATTCATAGGCAGGAGTTGTAGACCAAGATGGATGAGCAAGCATCTCAGAGAGGTGATTAAGAAAAAGCAGAAAGCATACAGGGAGTGGAAGAAGAGAGGGATCAGCAAGGAAAGCTACCTTATTGAGGTCAGAACATGTAGGGATAAAGTGAGACAGGCTAAAAGTCAAGTAGAGTTGGACCTTGCAAAGGGAATTAAAACCAATAGTAAAAGGTTCTATAGTCATATAAATAAGAAGAAAACAAAGAAAGAAGAAGTGGGACCGCTAAACACTGAGGATGGAGTGGAGGTCAAGGATAATCTAGGCATGGCCCAATATCTAAACAAATACTTTGCCTCAGTCTTTAATAAGACTAAAGAGGATCTTAGGGATAATGGTAGCATGACAAATGGGAATGAGGATATGGAGGTAGACATTACCATATTTGAGGTAGAAGCGAAACTCAAACAGCTTAATGGGACTAAATCGGGGGGCCCAGATAATCTTCATCCAAGAATATTAAAGGAATTGGCACATGAAATTGCAAGCCCATTAGCAAGAATTTTTAATGAATCTGTAAACTCAGGGGTTGTATCGTATGATTGGAGAATTGCTAACATAGTTCCTATTTTTAAGAAAGGGAAAAAAAGTGATCCGGGTAACTAGGTCTGTTAGTTTGACATCTGTAGTATGCAAGGTCTTGGAAAAAATTTTGAAGGAGAAGGTAGTTAAGGACATTGAAATCAATGGTAAATGGGACAAAATACAACATGGTTTTACAAAAGGTAGATTGTGCCTAACCAACCTGATCTCCTCCTTTGAGAAAGTAACAGATTTTTTTTAGACAAAAGAAACGCAGTGGATCTAATTTACCTGGATTTCAGTAAGGCATTTGATACCGTCCCCACATGGGGAATTATTAGTTAAATTGGATAAGATGGGGATCAATAGAAAATTGAAAGGTGATAAGGAATTGGTTAAAGGGGAGACTACAACGAGTCCTACTGAAAGGTGAACTGTCAGGCTGGAGAGAGGTTACCAGTGGAGTTCCTCAAGGATCGGTTTTGGAACCAATCTTATTTAATCTTTTTATTACTGACCTTGGCACAAAAAGTGGGATTGTGCTAATAAAGTTTGCGGATGATACAAAGCTGGGAGGTATTGCCAATTTAGAGAAGGACAGGAATATCCTTCAGGAGGATCTGGATGACCTTGTAAACTGGAGTAATAGTAATAGGATGAAATTTAATAGTGAGAAGTGTAAGGTCATGCATGTAAGGATTAATAACAAGAATTTTAGTTATAAGCTAAGGACGCATCAATTAGAAGTAACGGAGGAGGAAAAGGACCTTGGAGTATTGGTTGATCATAGGATGACTATTAGCTGCCAATGTGATATGGCCGTGAAAAAAGCTAATGCGGTCTTGGGATGCATTAGGAGAGGTATTTCCAGTAGGGATAAGGAGGTTTTAGTACCGTTATACAAGGCACTGGTGAGACCTCACCTGGAATACTGTGTGCAGTTCTGGTCTCCCATGTTTAAGAAGGATGAATTCAAACTGGAACAGTTACAGAGAAGGGTTGCTAGGATGATCCGAGGAATGGAAAATGTGTCTTATGAAAGGAGAATCAAGGAGCTTGGCTTGTTTAGCCTAACTAAAAGAAGGTTGAGGGGAGATATGATTGCTCTCTATAAATATATCAGAGGGATAAATACCGGAGAGGGAGAGGAATTATTTAAGCTCAGTACCAATGTGGACACAAGAACAAATGGATATAAACTGGCCACAGGAAATTTAGACTAGAAATTAGATAAAGGTTTCTAACCATCAGAGGAGTGAGGTTTTGGAATAGCCTTCCAAGGGAAGCAGTGCGGGGAAAAGATCTATCTGGCTTTAAGATTAAACTCGGTAAGTTTATGGAGGAGATTGTATGATGGGATAACATGGTTTTGGTAATTAAATATTCATGGTAAATAGGCCCAATGGCCTGTGATGGGATATTAGATGGGGTGGGATCCGAGTTACCCAGGAAAGAATTTTCTGTAGTATCTGGCTGATGAATCTTGCCCATATGCTCAGGGTTTAGCTGATTGCCATATTTGGGGTCGGGAAGGAATTTTCCTCCAGGGCAGATTGGAAGAGGCCCTGGAGGTTTTTCGCCTTCCTCTGTGGCATGGGGCACAGGTCACTTGCTGGAGGATTCTCTGCTCCTTGAAGTCTTTAAACTACGATTATATAGCACAGATATAGGTGTGAGGTTTTCTGCAGGAGTGGTGGGTGAAATTCTGTGGCCTGCATTGTGCAGGAGGTCAGACTAGATGATCATAATGGTCCCTTCTGACCTAAATATCTATGAATCTATGAATCTATACCAGATCATCAGCTAATATAAATCAGCACAGATCCATTGACTTCAGTTTTAAACCAGACTTCAATTTGCACCAGCTGAAGATCTAACCCTCATTATTTAAATAAATTATGGGATAAACATAACACCATAGATATCTCAAGCAATAGTAAGAAGGTACCAGTTTGGTAAATATTGCTTGGTTACATCATATTAGGGATATGATGTAATTTGTAAGCAGGAAAAGTTGTAAATCTATTCAGAGATGTTTAGTTGCATATCACATTGGCAAATACTCTATATATGAAAGTTTTCCCTGCAAAATTGACAAGTCAGTAATGTTAAAGGGATATATCTTTGCAATCTACTGATGAAAAGTGCTACATAAAAGATAGGCATTTATTATTATTATTATTATTACTATTATTATTATTGTTGTTGTTGTTGTTAGAAAGCCAGAGCTGTATGTGACCATATCGAATCATGAGAAACAGTGTTCCTTAAATAAGACAAATTACTGTCCTCTCAGAGAAAACTAAAGTTGGTCAAAAGTTGGAGAAGAAGGAATCTTTAAAAAAAAATTAAAATTGAAATTCTAAATGTTGACAAAGATTTTAGTCAAAATTTTTAAAAAATTGACCACCTCTAGAAAAAAAATCCTATTATAGCCAAAAACAGTGGATAGATAGATAGATAGATAGATAAATATTGGTAGGAAATATTAGAATTACCACACTGGATCAGACCCATGGTAACTCTAGTCCATTATCCTGACTCTGACTCTGTCCAGCACCAGTTCCTGCAAAGTAAGGTGTGGGGAAACTCAAAGAATACAATTATGGGATAACCTGCCACCAGGAAAATTTTTTTCCCAAACCCCCGTCATGTAGGGGTTGCATTATACTATGAGGCATGAATAGTTTTATCCCTTCCAAAATGCTTCTTTTTCAGTATTCATTATTATAATTCTGGATATGCTTTGCTGGATAAGTGTTTACTACCGTGTTGAACCCCATTAAGATCTTGGCCTAAATGTTATCCTGTGGCAATGAATTCCATGGCCTAACGGGATGTGATATGAAAAAGTATGCCTTTTTATCATTTTAAATTTGCCACCTTTCAATGTCGTTCACTGTCCTCTTGTTCTTGTCTCAAGATGCAGGGTGAGTAGCCTGGTCTACCTTCTCAAAACCGTTCATTATGTTTAAGCCCTTTGCTTCTCAGTTTAAACTGATTTTTACTGAAAATTTTCCGGGTTTTACAAAAAGTATTATTCAGGTTTTTTCTGATTTTCACCCTACTTTTGTATCATTCAAACATATACAAATAACTTGTTTTATTAGGAAAATACAATACATTGCATGCGATATCTGTATTACGATAATATATTAGTCTGTGTGTATATGCAAAGCTGCCTATTGAAGTAAGGCTATGTATGAGTCTAGAAGATACACACAATAAACAAACAGGTACGCATGCAAGCTCTGAAATGCATGCGCTTCTGAACATACTGATGAATCTCACACCCACCACATACACATTTCAAGCTGTTAGCAGATAACAATTTAAAGATTTGACACACTGCAATGGGAAGGAAATGAAAATCTGTATCAGAATGCATTTCAGAACACAAGGAAGTATTCCAAAGTTTTAAAAAAAACAAAACCAGGAGAAACGGATGAAGTTGAGTGTATGTGCTGCAAATGGTGTAGCCCAGTTCTTAAATGTAAATATTTATAGTCTAATAGTTCTAAGTTTACAACAATAAACTGTTTATTGAAATGAAAAGTTTTATTTGGGGATGAGAGATATTGTATTCTTAAACTCAGAGGTGGCATTGTGTTTTGTGTTCTGTTTTCATTCTGCAGCAAACCTCGTTGATGAACGGAATTCAAAGCCTCTCCCCCCACCCCACCCCCGTCTTTCCATCCACCAAAATAAACCCCGATATTTTTCATCTGCTTTTGTTGTTGGGGTAATAAACTCTGATAAATTCCCGGAAAAAATTAAATGAAATAAAAATGGAAAAGAAGGGTCCTAATTATGTTGTACCTTTCAGTCATGTCCCCTTTTATTCACCTTCTCCCTAAGGGAAAGATTTCAGTCTTTTCCATGGGAAATACATTTTCCCTTCTGGAATCCTTCATGTGGACAATAAGGAGGCAGCTATCTACTAAAGAGCAAGTGAAAGGAAAAGATTTTCTGGGTTTAGCAGATCCTACTTACAGTGTCCTTTAAAAAAAAAATATGGAGCTACTAAGACTGTACTTGGCCTGCCCCAGAGGGAACCACAGTGCTTCCCTGAGCTCCTTGTACAGATGCAGCATACACCCCCTTCCATGATTAACTAGCACTACTGGCCAGACTAGATCTGGGCCCAGTTCACAGATTTTGGATCTAGCTCTAAAGATGAAATTTCCCCAAAGCTTAGGTTGCTTAAGGTCTGGGCTTTTGGGCCATACCCATCTCTCAGTAAGAGCATGGACCTGATTCTCCTTTCACTTCACACCAGGATAAATCAAAGCTGCCTGCAGTGTAACTGCACTGAAGTCAATGGAGTTACATCAGCGAAAATCCATTTTGCGATCAGATTCAGGACCCCTCATGCGGGGACAGGGAAATGTATAGATGATGTCAGTACTTTGAGCATGGGTCAGCTATTTTTTGTGCAGAAAGTGTTGTTTGTCTCCTTAACGTCATCAAGACCCCAATTATTAAATAATTTCAATGTAATTCTACTGAGCATCATAGAAAAGGACTGTCATGTAGACAGATTTTTACCCATTCAGACCATATATTGCCACTGTATTATAGACCAGATGTCACCATTGTTTCTTTAGAGATAGACATATTGCAAATTAGAAGAGTCCTGAGAGTGACCATAATGCCCTTATGGTTAAAAGAATGTAATAGAGTGTACTGTTTCCAGCAGTATTTTTACCAAGAGGAGGATTTAATACTTAGGCTAATCTCTCTGGAGTTCACAGCTTTCAAATAGGAACCCACCTACAAAAATGAAGACATCATTACTTAATTCAATTTCCATTATTTGTTCAAGGAGTTTAGCATGGAGATGCTGGTTATTGCTCTTGGAACAGGAATTGGGTTGCACAGAACTATAGGTTTCGGATTCACATAAGTCTCACAGTGGATGCAAAGATGAAAGCCTTTGTGATTCTATCTCCTCCCCCTGGAAAAATGCCCCACTCCCCACCATGACCATCCAGACATGCACATAATTCACATTTGATTTATGAGCTAGGAACAAACCCCAAGGAAATAATAAGGTCTCCTTGAGAACATTTGAAAACTTAGTTAAGTGGCAGCCTTTGATTTGGTACATTTCATTTAGACTGTACATTTCACAGAATGGAGACCTGCTACTTTATTGTCCTGACAAACTCAATGGAGACCCATGACACTGCATCAATAATAATCACAGTGCTCCTATAAGATTGGGCCCCACTGGTAATCTAAGTGATAAACACATTGTTCGAGAATCCTGCTTCGGGACTGCTGAGACTTTGTCCTTTGCTAGGGCTCCAAGCAGCATCAGGACTTAGGCAGCTTTGTGCATGCTGACCAGAGGCAAGTTAAGTGTCTGAGCTCCCTTAGCATCTACAGGGTTTGGCAGCTGTTGAATGATGGTTTTTAGAATGTCAGTGGTCTTTAAATGTCAGATTTTGGTGTCTTGAGAAGCAGTTAGGTGTCTAAGGGCAGGTTTACACTTAAAATGCTGCAGCTACACCACTGTAATGCTTACGTGAAAATGCTCCTCCGCGGATTGCAGAGAGCTCTCCCACTGGCATAGTTAATCCAGCTCCGTGAGTGGCAGTAGCCATGTCAATGGGAGAAACTCACCCATCAACATAGCGCTGTCTACATGGTGGTTAAGGTCAGTGTAGCTACATTGCTCAAGGGTGTGGATTTTTCACACCCTTGAGCAACATAGTTATACTGACATAGGTCTGTGGACCTGACCTAAGTGCCTTTGTGAACCTGACCTTAAGCCACTTTCAAAATGAGACTGGGGGCTTGTCTACACAGGACCACAGTCTGGGCTACATGGGTGAGGGGGGTGAATTGTAAAGTGCTGTAATGTGTTGCACTCTAACTGCCTCTTGTAGACCCTGTAGGCACTAACTAAAAGGCACCTAGTTTGTGCTGATGTAGACCGAAACAGCACTGTGTTAATGTGAACTAGGTACCTGTTAGTTCTCATCAGCGAACACATTAGAGCGCTAGGGTTGCCAATCCTCCTGGATTGGCCGGGAGTCTCCCAGAATCGGCCTCAATCTCACGGTGCCTATTGAAACCAATCCAGCAGATTTTAATAGGCTGCTAAAAGTCTGGTTGGTGGCACAGTGGGGCTAAGGCAAGCTCCCTACCTGCCCTGGCTCTGTGTGGCTTCTGCAAGTGACTGGCACATCCCTCTGGCTCCTAGGCACAAGGGTGGCCGGGGGTCTCTGCGCACTGCCCCCATCCCAAGCACCAACTCTGCAGCTCCCATTGGCTGAGAACTGCAGCCTAGAAGCCAGATATGTCAATCACTTCCTGGAGTTGCCTGAGGTAAACACCACCTGAAACCCACATCACTCAATCCCTCCCACACCCCAAACTCTTGCCCCAGCCCTGAGCCCACCCAAACTCCCTCCCATATCCTGCAACCCACACCCACTCCTCCATCCCAACCCCATTCCCCAGGCTCAGGTCGGAGCCACCTCCTAGTCTCAGATCCTCTCGGCCCCACCCAGAGCCCACACCCCTTCTGCACCCTGCTCCAGCCCAGTGAGAGTGAGCGAGGGTGGGGGAGAGGGAGCAACAGAGGAAGGGGGGAATGGAGTGAGTGGGGCCTCAGAGAAGGGGCATGGCCTCGGGATAGGGGCAGAGGAAGGGTGTTTGGGTTTGTGCAGTTAGACAGTTGGCAATCCTATAGAGTGCTCTACAATTCCCCCCCCCCCCCTCGTTGTCCGGACTATGGTGGCATCAGTCAGTTAGAAATAGTGTAAACCTTTATAACCATATTAGCTGTTTGCGGCCTTTCCCTGGGTTTAACCATAGCCAGCTAGCACACTTTTAAAAACTATTCTCATTGTCTATACTAGGTGCTAAGAGGTGTAAGACAATGTGTTAACTAAAATGTATTTAACACAGCTCATTTATCCCAGTGTAGACAACACCCAGCTTACTCCAGATACCCATACCAATCCTTACTGCTCCTTTCACCTCCTGTTTCTCACACCTGATTTCATGACTTCTTTCTTGCTGCCCTCCATCCTTTCCCCCACCATACGCCAAGAACATTTCACTTGTCTATAAATAGCATAGCTCAGCCAGATTCACTTAGCCTAAATACCCCCCCCCACACACACACCCCTGCTTCAACAGAAGGGAGTCAGTCTCAGCAGTGAGGGAGGGGACATTAACTGAGGGACACCAAGTAGCTTCTTCCACACCCCCACCAGGAGTCTCTGGCACTCATTGACCAGCTGTGGGGAAAGGTGCTGAATGGCCAGTATTCCCCAGCTCCCTGGATTTAACCTGAAGTGGGAGCCATGTGGAGCCTCTTATCCACCTCAAGCTAGGAATGGGAACCCACTCTGACAGATGCTGTGGGCCTAGCTGATCATTTGGGGGGTCAGAAAGGATATTTTTCTCCCCTGGTCCAATTGGTAGAGGATCAGGGAGCATTTTGCCTTCCCTGAAGCACCTTTAAGCCACAGTGGCTTCAGTAGGAACAGGTGTAATATCTAATTGAGGTACTGGAGTGGAGTTGTTTATTGGGCACAACTTGTGGCCAGTTTCCAGTGTAGTTAAAAAAATAAAATGAAGGGTTCGGAGAGGTAAAAGATCTGGGAGCTGGTGTTTGGCCTTGGGCTTTTGGGATAGGGTGAGACCATGTGGCCGTATGGCTCTTGTGGACTGAGGTCTCCACCCTTCAGCACCCTCTGTCCCTCTTGCAGGGGGAAGGTGCTAGGATTCAGAGAGAGCTGAGTCCTGGGGGGTTGGCTGAAGAAAGCCTACCCCGTGTTATGGGTTATATGGTAAAGAGCCCTGTAGCTGCCACAGTGGAACCAATTAAACGCCTGGTATAGAAGAGTGTGGGTGATGGGCAGGTAGCGCCCCTCCCCTGTGCTAAAATGTAATAAAAGTTGCAGCTTGCCGCTTAATTCCATGCATGGGCCTGTCCTCATTTCACTGCTGGTCCGTATCAGTCCAGTTACATTTTTGAACTCGTAGTCATTCATAATCTGTTGAAAAATTTCCTTCCCACCTTCTTTCCAGTCATCATTCATTCCTAATCCCTACCCTCTCTTCCTATCACATGGTTCTGTCTGAGTTTGGGGCTGGTTCACAATGTCAGATGCTATCTGGCCCTACCTGCTTTGTTAACATCCACTCAATGTGCAGCAGCAGTCAAAAAAGCGAAGAGAATGCTGGGAATCATTAAGAAAGGGATGGATAATAGGACAGAAAATATCATGCTGTTTCTATGTAAATCCATAGTACGCCTACATCTTGAATACTGTGTTCAGATGTGGTCGCCTCATCTCAAAAAAGATATATTGGAACTGAAAAAGGTTCAGAAAGGGGCAACAAAAATTATTAGGGATCTGGAACAGCTTCCGTATGGGAAGAGATTAATAAGACTGGGACTTTTCAACTTGGAAAAGAAATGGTTAAGGGGAGATATGATTGAGGTCTTTAAAATCATGACTGGTGTGGAGAAAGTGAATAAGGAAGTGTTATTTACTCCTTCTCATAACACAAGAACTAGGGGTCACCAAATGAAATTAACAGGCAGCAGGTTTAAAACAAATAAAAGGAAGTATTTCTTCACACAACGCACAGTCAACCTGCCAGAGGATGTTGTGAAGGCCACGACTATAACAGGGATCAAAAAAGAACTAGATAAATTCATGGAGGACAGGTCCATCAATGGCTATTAGCCAGGATGGGCAGGAATGGTGTCCCTAGCCTCTGTTTGCCAAAAGCTGGGAATGAGCGAAAGGGGTTGGATCACTGGATGATTACCTGTTCTGTTCATTCCCTCTGGGGCACGTGGCATTGACCACTGTAGGAAGACAGGATACTGGGCTAGATGGACCCTTGGTCTGACCCAGTAGGGCCATTCTTATGTTCTAACATTACTTGTTAAAATGACCACTGGCCCACATTCATCCCTGGTGGAACTAACTCTGTGAAGGTTAGTGGACTTAACACTTATAGCAATTCTCTGTCCCAAGTCTTTAAGAAGCAAGTTTTATGTTTAGCCATTTATACTAGTCTGAGCATGAATGAAGAGTGTATTTCAGAAAGTTAGAAATGGCTTGTTATAGATTTAAAAGCTTCAAAGGTTTAGTTCAAAGAGGCACCCAAGAATTAGGACGTATGTGCAGACTTTATCCCCTTAACTCAAACATCTTGCGTTTAGACTCTAAATATCACAAGAACAGGCTTTCTAGAGACACTTCCATCCAATGAAGTGAACTGTAGCTCACAAAAGCTTATGCTCAAATAAATTTGTTAGTCTCTAAGGTGCCACAAGTACTTCCATCACTGCATTTCACATTCCATTCAGGAAGAAAATGCAGAGGGAAGTCTTTTCTTATACATTCAACAACAAGCCCTGATGGACTGAGTGTGGATCTGGGGATCAGGAATCCTTAAATTTTTATCCTGGTTTTGCCATTGACTCACTGTGTAATCTTAGACAAAGCACTTAAACACTCTGTGCCTCAGTTCCCCAATCTGTAAAATAATAAAATACTTCTCTAGCTCACAGTAATGTTGTAGAGGCCCCGACCTGAGATTTTCCAAGTACCTTCCACCCCACTGACATCACTGGAAGTTGCAGGTGTTCTGCTTCTCTTCAGAACGGACCCCAATTTTCAAAAGTGGCCACTGATTGGGGGGGGGCTTCATTTTTGGGGTGCACAACTTGAGAAGTTAAAATGGAGGCACTCGATGTCAGACGCCACTTTGGAAAATGTGAGTTCCGATGCTTTGCAGGTCTTTGATGATATGAAGTTCAAAATACATGCCAAGGGTCTTTCCTGCCAAGCTCAGCAGCAAACTTTGATATTTTCGAAAGTTTACTGAACTTTTCCAGGCTTCAAAAAAGGGTTGGGTTTTTCTTTAGCTGTAGACACTAATTAGGGTCAATCATTTTTTATTCAAAGTAGTGTGCTCATTCCTGGACAAACTAACAAATAGTCTGGGGAAGAGTTCTTTATGTTGTTCCTGAATAGTTATACCATGAAAACATCATTTACCTATAGAGAGACTCCAACCTAGGTAGTTATGCAGCTCTTATCATTGTGTATTGTATCTTTACCTTTCCTGGGGCCTGGACTCTGCAGAGGTAGCTGGTGTTTTATGAGCATAAGTGAAGCAACATGTTGCAAAGGAGATGCACGCTGCTCTCACTCACACACGTACACACACAGACACACCCACACACGGGGACTTCGTTTTTGCATTCTCCTTTTATAGTTTTTTCTCTTTAATCTAAACTAACAGTGATTGAAACTGAATGTGACTGACCTTCCTGCATGGAAAAATTTAACACAGTGGTCCCCAAACTTCTTCATTCATGCCCCCCACCTGGTCTGTGCACACACCGCCCCCCCCCCAGAACTGCTGTCAGGAGCAGGGCCAGAGCTGCGGTCGGGAGCTAGGGGGCCAGAAGGCCAGGGGCAGAGTGGGGCTGGGTTGTGCACCCTCCCTGCCCCCAGTAAGGGCAGGCATGGGCCCCACTCCCCCCGCAAAAAATAGTTCCCCCACACCCATCTAGGGGGCATGCCCCACAGTTTGGGGACCACTGATTTAACAGAACTTATCTCAGTCTTCATCAGTTACTCCAAGTAGGAGATAACCTAAATAGTTGGAAGGATGCAGTGTTGCCTTCTGGCTAGAGCGCTGGACAGGCACTGAGGAGACCTGGGGTCCATTCCCAGCTCTTCAGCTGGCTTGCGGGGTACGTTTAGTCACCTCTCAGTGCCTCAGTTTCCCCATCTGTAAAATGGGGGTTAAGATACTGATCTCCTTTGTAAAGCACTTTGAGATCTATAGATGAAAAGCACTAGATAATACTTAATAAATAAGCATTATTAGATTCACTTTGTAATAGCTCCCCCTGTACATAACTCCAGGAGTGTACATAATTCTGGTCGTTCAGTTTTACGAGCAGAGGTCTGGGAACTCCTTCCTTCCTCTTCTGACTCTATCCCAGACATAAGTGATACATATAAGGTAGGATTATCACTAGCCCTAATCCTCAAAGCGGAACAGGAGGGAGCCAAGGCCCCCAAGACCCTATGCAACCCACTGAAGAGCTATTGTGACTCTGGGTCCTCAGCTCACTTGCCACTGTTCCCTGTGAAGGAGGGATGGAATGCAGGTACAGTCATGACTCTCTGCCCCTTGAATGCTCTGGCCAGAGGAGCGGGCTCAACATGAGGAAAGAAGAAAGGAAAGATTCAGGGTCCAATAAATTCTTACTATTACACTCCCTTGGGAGCAAGAGCTCCTTCTGAGGCAGCTAAGAGTGATCCTATACTCAAGACTGAACCGAAAAGTTCTATGTAGCCTATGATTAAAGTATGCCTGAAAGATTAATTAAGAGTATAAGCAAAGGAGAAGAGATGCACCCATTGGATTTAAATCCCAGCTCCTTCTATAATTTAACATTGTCTTTCAGTCACTGAACAGGGACTCATTTATGTATTATTTTCACTAACATTGTTCAATGCCCTGGGCTAGCATTGGTATTTTGCACAAATGTCATAAGACCAGACCTGAAGAAGAGCTCAGTACAGCTTGAAAGCTTGTCTCCCTCACCAACAAAAGTTGGTCCAGTAAAAGATATTACCTCACCCCCCTCATCTCTCTAATATCCTGCCAACACAGCTACAACAACACTGCATAAGACCTCTCTGTCACGTAGTGAAACTGTGGTAAACATTGCATAATTGGCCGGGATGGGCTGTGGTTTGCTCAGTTCCTTAAATGGGTATTGAGAAGAAACTGACTGATGACCTATTACAAAATTTGCAAGTTTCAAATGCAAAACCAATTGTTGACATGGTCGTAATTAATCACAGAGCGTGGCAGGTGGCTGCATTGGCCAACTTAGCATAATCATGGTATTTTTCACCAGTGCTTTCTGCCACTCATCTGATGGGTTTCAGAAGAATGTTTTGCATCTGTTTTGCTGGTTGTTGTGACTCATTTGCTGACATTTAAATGTTGTGAACTTTAAAAAAATCTGTTTAGAAAATACTTCTCATCAACTCATTCCCTTTAGCCAATGAACATCTAGTTGGAATAGCGATGGCCTGATTCTCCACTGCAAGTAGCCATTTACACCTGTGCCAAAGGAGGGTAAATCAAAGTATTTGTGCACTCATGCTGTAACCGACAAAGAGCAGGGCAATGGAAAATCATGTTCCTTGAATTCCTGGCGTTTAGCCCTCAAATTATGCCCCAATTCATACAATTGAAACATTAGGGCCTAAGACCTAGATGTGGGAAGTAAGTTACCCACCTGAGCTGCAGACATTGCTACTCCCCAGTCTGTGCTCTGACCGCTTTTCATGTGAGTAAGTGCAGCTCCGCTTGCTTTGCAGCAGGGGGATATCGTTTTGTGACTGTTAGCCATTTTGCACCTGAATAGCAGGGCCAGGTTCAAATAAATAAGGCTACCCACTCCCAAACCCTGATCTCAGTTCTTCAACTGACTTTATGCAGGCAGACTCAGGGACCCAGGCAGAACCTCGGTGAAGTCAATGGGGCCCTGTGCAGATACAGAGTTCTTCCTAAACTGAGCGAGCCTGGTTAGGGTCCTACTTTCCACACACACCCTCGCTCTCCCTTCTGCATGAGAGTCCAAGGTTATGGTGCATAGAAAGTGGAGTTATATCTGCAACAACGGGTTTGCACCCATGATGCTTCTAACTTTCCACACTCCCCCACCATGCAACATGATGCAGGATCAGGGGACTTTTGTTCATGAAGCTGAGCTCTCATATGCTTCAAGTGCCCAGTGGATGCTGACAGAACATAAGTCTGGCCCATTTTCTTTTCTCTTTGTTTCCAAAATCTATATTATTTTAATTACATCAGTGTTCTTTTAGCTTTTACAAATGACATTTCTATTAGGATTTCAGTGCAAAATACGCCTTGATTTAAAAAGAAAGAGGATTCTATGAGATAAAATGATGCCTCTGAAGAGAGTATGCGCCTCTCCCCTTCCCCAGTTTTTGTCCATGAAAATTATGGAATTTGCAAGATTATTTTAATGTCTATTAGTCTTATTTGTGTATCAGAAATATTTTTGAATATTCCTTTTCTGCAGTTGCTGGAGAGTCAGGAAAGAGCACTATTGTGAAGCAAATGAAGTAGGTATATGAATATTAATTTCCATTATAAAGTTTGTATACTTGCAATATGTGCAGCAAATGTCTCAGCTATCAGTAATTTTATTTTCAAATAAAATGCAACAAAAAATTAAAATCAACTTCCATTTCCAACATACAAAGTGAAATACAAAATGATCGGAGATATATAGCTGATTTTCTAATCAAATATATTTGGCAAATCTTGCACTGATCCAACTACTACTGAAGTCAAGCAGCCTTTCCATTAGCTTCCACAGGAATTGCACCAAGCCATGAGTAAGGCTGCATGTCTGTCATGGAGGTCACTGAAGTCACAGATTCTGTGACTTTCCATGACCTCTGTGATTTTTGCAGTGGCCACTGCTGGGGCAGTCTTGGGCCACCACGTCCCCCCTACCCCCACCCCAGCAGCAGCAGTAGTTTGGGTGTGGGAGGGGGCTCAGGGCTGGGGGTTGGGTGTGCGGGCAGAGCTTATCTCTGGAGGGGGCTCCCCGGAAGGCCAGGGGGCTCTGCACGCTGTCCCTGCCTGCACCCAATGGGTGCTGCAGAGCCAGAACTAGTGGCAGGGGCAGCGTGTGAAGCCCCTCTGGCCTTCCCTCCCCCTAGGACCTGCAGAGACATGCCGGCCATTTCCAGGGAGCTGTGAGGAGCCAGGTAGGGAGCCTGTCAGCCCTGCCAATCCCCCCCAGCATCAGTGGGGGTCCTGAGCCATGTGTCACTGCCCACCACCCCACTTGCACCAGAGGTGGTCCCACGCCACACGCCACCGCCTGCCTCCCCCAGCACCAGTGGGGGTCCTGGACCACCCCGCCCAGCAACCACAGTGTCCCCCCACCCCCGCAGCACCTGTGGAGCCCCCAACAGGCCACCCCCCAGCACCCACAGTGCCCCCCCAGGGCAAGTTTTAGTTAGAAGTATATAGTACAAGTCATGGACAGATCACAGGCCTTCAATTTTTGTTTACTGCCTGTGACCTATCCTTGACTTTTACTAAAAATACCCGTGACTAAAATGTAGCCTTAGCTATGAGTATTAGATCAAGGAGTATAACTGAACTCATAAATCTATGCTTTGCTTCTCAGAGTGTCAATCGCTATTGATCTTCACAGATTTCAGAGTAACAGCCATGTTAGTCTGTATTTGCAAAAAGAAATGCATCCGATGAAGTGAGCTGTAGCTCCCGAAAGCTTATGCTCAAATAAATTGGTTAGTCTCTATGGTGACACAAGTACTCCTTGATCTTCACAGAATTACTCTAATTCCTGCCTATAGCCAACTCCCTAGTGAACGCAAAGATTGTGTCTGGCCCTTGTGCCTTGTGCTGAGTGGGAGGTACAAGCATACCTGATTGCACACTTTGCACCAAGGCTAGGGACAAGTGCAGGGAATGATGTCTTTGTGTACCCAAGGATGTAAACCTCTCCAAGGGGCAAGGGAAGAAGCTGGGATGATGGCCCTACCCCACTTGCAGGCATCAATGGTCCCAGCTGGCCACGCTGGGAAGCACAGGTAGGATCATCCAAAGGGCAATATCCCTTTACACACTCTCATTGGGGATTTGATTGTGCCATTACCTCAGATAAACCTAGTGCAGTAACTGTTCACTCAACAAGGGCCTGGTCCCGCTACCATTGAAGTCAATGACTGTATTTCCATTGATTTCAAAGGGAGTGGATTAGGCACTGAATGAGCTTCATCATGGACTATTTTATTATATTTATAGCTAGGCTGTTCACATTTCTTTACATGTAACTAAGCAGGCCAATTTTTCTAAAGGTAGCTAAAGTAGTAGTTTAAAGAAGTAACTCAACTGTGCCAAACCAGTGGCAACATAACTCCGACTTAAATGTGCAGCCCATGTCCTCCTTTACATTTACAAGCTCGTAAAATTGTATTGTTTAATCAGGGCTTATTTTTCCAGGTGAATTTGTGAATTATTGCCTGAAATTGCTTTTTGTAGTCATCTGACAAATACAGAGGGCGATTACAAAATTCCAGAGCCAGAACCATTGTAATTATTTGAGCATGCCGCCCCTGTATTGGTATCAATCTGTTCCAATGTAAACATTTTTAAGGAGAGTGTTTTTAATAGAGGGGACACTTTATCTCTTATTTAAAATTTTCTGGTTATTTGACATCCTTATCAACCCATTTAAAGAGTAATTTGGACAATGTTGGCACAGGGATAAATGCCATAATGGAAAATGTTTCCTTCTTTTCCTTTTGGGTTTGCAGCAGGACAATTTTAATAACATCACCATAACTTTCACCAAATGTTTTTGCCAACTTTTCTGTTTCAAGTAAGATAATGTATTTTTTATTTCCTTCATTGTAAGTCTGATTGAGCCGCACATCCTCTGCACACTCTGCAAAGTGCTTTAAAATGTACTTAACCCCCACTGAAGTTGTGCTGAAATGCTTTGCTGAATAGGGCTAAATTTAAGCTTGTTCTGCGAGAAATCTGAGAGCTAATTTACCTGATAGCATTAGAGGTAAACCTGAAAAGCTCTATGTAACTTTTAAAGCCCCATGTCTATAAGATTTAGAGCTGGTGGGAAAATAGGGGGGTTTCCATGGAAAATTATTAAAAAAATTGTTTTCATTTTTGTTATCAATTTCCATGGAAAAGTTTGACTTTTTGGTGAAATATCAAAGCCAAAATATGTTGGCCAAAACCTGAAATATTTCAATATTCAAAGGTTTGATTGTCAGGTGTTCCGTTTTTCAAAAAAATGTCAAAATTTTCCATGGAAGCAGACACTGTTTCCAAAAAAAAAAAATTGTTTTGTTGAAAACTTTCCTGTCAAAAACAGTTTTGACAGAAAATTTTTGACTAGCGTTAATGAGGCCATCCTAATACTACTAATATGATTTTTTTAATGAATACATTACAATACTATACTTTCTATTATTCATCATAATGGAGATATCTGTAGACCTGATCCAAACCCCACTGAAGTCTGAATTATTCCATTGGCTTCTGTATTCTTTGGATAACATCCTCTGAAACATAAAGGAGAATTACAGCTTATTTTCAGTTAGAATTGAGGAAGACAATTCTTCAGCTATTAAAAGCTGTTCTTATCCTTCTGAGTATTTACAAGGTGATATCACTGGTTTTAAATTTTCTCTAAAGAAGGCTATGCTTTGAGAGTGCATTTGAAAATGTTTCCTTGCTTGTTAAAGTCATACATAAAGAGAATAGGGGGCTGCTACTGACTAACTATTCTTCTGGCTGGGTAGCATGGATGCTGCCAGAGGACATGAATATAAATATAAAAGCCTCAAGAGAAAACAAGTATTTTTCTTTTTGTAATTACAGTAGCTAGTGCTATTTTGAGGCCCTCTATTTTCTTCCTTTCTTTGTTGTTCAAATGCTTTTAAGGATAATAGCAACATTTAAAATGACTGAAAATTATAAGTGCATTTGCCTGTCTTCCCTTCAGATGTTCACAACCCCCCACCCTTTAAAACAGACGGTAAAAACGTGTTCTTTTAATCCCACAACTTCCACACAACCTCTAATGCATGCATTGCTATGGGGCATGCAGACTAAAACAGCCAGCCTTAGGCTTTGAATGCTCTGTAGTTTGGAGTTTCCTTACATTTCATGCCATTGTATGTACTAAAGCATCTGATTTTTATAGCTGGAGGGCTATAAAGGTCACTCAACAAGTTCCAAAATATCTTGAAAACATATCAGAAATAGTTTTTTTCTGTAACAAATAGCATATACAGAAAGTGAGATGGGATAGTACAATGTGGAGGTTTTTTAATACTCATTTGGATGACTTTCTCATGACCTAGTTTTCCACTCATGACGAACATAGACATTCCACTCTCACCCCAATAAGTACTCCATGCTACCATATATCCTCTACGTGCCTCATATGTTACATACAATTGGCATTCATTTTTTTCTTTCATTTTGAACGTTTCTAGAGGTTCTAGAGGTGTTTCTCATTCTGGGGCCAAGCCCACTGAAATCAATGGGAGTCTCTGAAGCCTTCCACTGTCTTTGATGGGCTTTGAATTAGATCCAATATATATTCATTTTGAGAATGTCACTCAAACCACTAGGCACTTCCAAAAAGGAAGGTAAGCTTTAAGCTATTTTGGAACTGTTTTAGAGAGGGGGTTTGGTACCTCACTGTATGCAAAGTTGTAGCTTTGCCTTTTCTTTTGTGATTTGGGTCAGAGATATGATAGGATTCATAGACATTCCATTCTAGTCCACTCCCATTCTCTCCTAGGCCTTGTCTACACTACGCAGTTTTGTCGATGCAGGTTATGCCAATGATCAAAAACCAGTATAATTACATCGCTTGTGCATGTTCACACAATGCTCCTTCTGTCAGCAGAGCACGTCCACAGTTGGTGCTCTAGTATTGACAGTGAAACGCTATCCCACTGTGCTACTTCCCACCTTCTGCAGCTAGGAGGTGTGCGACGGCAGAGTGGATCGCAGTGCATCATGGGTGTGGCTCCACGTCCCATGAAGCAGTGTTTTCCATCCCATCATTCCATGGGCTTTTGATTGAGTTTCACAGCATTTTTCAACAGCCCCTGTTTACTGTGCGCCCACCATCTCGGTCTGAAAGGATTGATCCTGCACTGCTCTCTACTGTTGTGGTCACTGTTATAAACATATTGCAGATGGTTATGCAGTATATCATGAACTCCCCATCTGAGCAGGAATCAGAGTTGCCTGACCTGCTGTTTGTCATGGAAAGAAACTACACCAGATTACTTTAGGCATTCATGGGGCAGCTGCACACAATGGTGCACCGCTTTTGGGCTTTGGTGGAGCACTGAGTGGTGGAATCACATTGTTATGCAGGTCTGGCATGATGAGCAGTTGCTGCAGAACTTTCCGATGTGGAAAGCCACCTTCCTGTGTTTGGAGCTTGCACTGAGGCGCAAGGTCACCAAAATGAGAGCTGCCCTCTCAGTGGAGAAGCATGTGGCAATTGCTGTGTGGTGACAGTTACAAATCAATTTGGAGTCGGGAAGTCCACCGCTGGAGCTGTGTTAACGCCAGTGTGCAGGGCCATTAATCACATCCTGCTATGAAGGACTGTGACTCTTGGCAATGTGCATGAAATAGTGGACAGCTTTCCAGCAATGGGATTCCCTAACTGCAGTAGGGCAATAGATGGTATGCCTATTGCAATTTTGCCCCAGACCATCTTGCAATGGAGTACATCAATAGAAAGGGGTATTTTTCTATGGTATTTCAACTACTTGTGGATCACTGTGGGTGTTTTACTGACATCAATGTGGGGTGATCTAGGAAGGTACATGACGCATGCATCTTTAGGAACATTGGTCTGTACAGAAAGCTACAAGCAGGGACTTTTTTTCTAGAACAGAGGATTCCAGTGGGAGATGTTGAAATGCCCATATTGATCCTGGGAGACCCAGCCTACCCCTTAGTCCCATGGCTCACAAAGCCTTACACGGGAATCCTGGACAGCAGCAAGGAACACTTCAACAATAAGGTGAACAGGTGCAGAATGGTCATAGAATGTGCCTTTGGAATATTAAAAGCACACTGGCGCTGCCTTTATGTCAGGTTAGACCTAAACGAGGAAAATATTGCCATGGTCATAGAAGCCTGATGTGCACTCCATAATGTTTGTGATACTAAGGGTGAAACATTTCCCCCAGGGTGGAGTATGAAGGTGGATCGCCTGGCATCTGATTTTGAGCAGCCAGATACCAGGACTAATAGAGGAACACAATGCGGGGGAGGAGGGCTATTTAAATCAGGGAAGCTTTGAGGCAACATCTTGACAATGAGCAGCAGTAATGTGTCTTTCTATACAGCACTCTACCATGCTTTGTTAACTTTCATGAAAATTTTGATGATTCCTGATCAGGATTTGTAATCAGTCAATGATGAAATTGCCATCGTGTATTAATTCCAGCAGCAATCACCATGTTTTGGAGACAAATAAAGATTGGTTATCTTTCAGAGAGTTTATTTTTATTAAATACCAATTAACAACATACACAAAAGGCTTGGTGGGAAGGGATATAATAGTAAAGGGCAGTGTAGGCTCTCATAGCTGTTTATAAGTCCAGCTATCATTTTGGAAGCTGTCCAAAAGCGTGGAGTGAACGAGTTACCGAGATGGGCTGGGAACTTAGAAGGAATGTGTGGGAGGAGTTTGGGGAGGGCATGGAAAACAGTTCTGTATCAGCTCAGGGGGAAGAGGTGCACTTCCTGCATGTGAACGGTTTCAGACCAGGTTGCTATACTGCTCACCTGTGTGCCGCTTTGGTCCCTGCACAAGCAATTGCTGATTGGTGCGGGAAAGTTTCCTACAATGGGGGAAGGAACAGAGCTCTTCTCTCCTGTATCATGAGACAGACTCCTGGGACTGGCTAGATCCCTCTGGAGTGGAAAAGAGATCTGGACTCGCCACACCACCAGACAACCCTGCCATATGCTGCACATCATCCTCCAACTTGACCTCCTCATTCACGACTTTATCCTTGGGGTTGAGTCCACTGTCCTCAGTCTCCAACCCTGCCGAAGTATCCATGGAGCTCTTGGTGGTGAAGGTGGGGTCACTGCAGAGGATGGTGACCAGCTCCTTATAGAAGCGTAAAGTTTTCAGTGCAGCATCAGAGCAAAGGTTTCACTCCCTTGCATTCTGATATGCTTACCTCAGCTCTTTTATCTTTGCATGGCCCTGCTATGTGTACGATTTGTAGCCCTTCTCCAGAATGCCATGAGAAATCTGGCCATAGGTATAAAAGTTCCTATGGCTGGAGCGCAGCTGGGACTGCACTGCCTCCTCTCCCCACAGTGCCAGCAGATCCAACAACTCAGGTGTGCTCCAAGCAGGACGGCATTTGCTGTGTGGAGCCACCATTGTCATCTGCGAAGATGCTGTGAGAGCTGTCCATGCCGAGAAAACAGGAAGTGGAATTTCAAAAATTCCCAGGTCTTTAAAGGAGGAGGGGTGGATGCCTGTGTACCTGAATGCTAACTGCTGACCAGAGCAGTCACAAACGGCACTGTGGGACACCTCCTGGAGGCCACTTACAGCAACATAACCAAGTGCAGTGTCTACACTGACACTTTATCGATATAACGTTGCCGCAAAAAGCTCTTCGCCTCTTGTCGAGGTGGTTATATTTTGTCGGCAACGCAGGAGAGTTTTGTCGGCAGAAGGAGCATTGCAGTGGGTACACCTCCACTGTTTTGTCAACAAAACTGTGTAGTGTAAACAAGGCCTTAGTGTAGGCTTGTGCCTTGCAAGAAAAGTCTCGCTGTACACTTCTGTTCATTCAGAACTACATTGTCACAGCCCTTATTCTACTGGGCAGGGAGTACTACTTAGCCCTGTTTGGATTGTAATTCTGGCTACAGGGAAACAGCAGGAGTAGCTCACTTGGTACCCTTTCTTCACCTTTGAGTAAGTGGGCAGGAAGAGTGGGAGGAGTGGGAGTAGCCTTGGCTCTCTGCCCTGTATTTCCAGTCAAACACCTAGCTGGATGCACAGCAAGGAGTAAGCTGCACCCCAAAATGAGGGGAAGTAACTTATTCCCCTCCAGAGTCAGTGAGGAATTGTGTCAGAGGGCTTGTTTTCATGCACCGGGGCACCATGGTAGCACTTAAGTGAAGACGTGACTATGCCAAAGGGAGAGCTTCTCTTGTTGGTGTAGTTAATCCATGTCCCTGACAGACAGTAGCTATGGCAACAGGAGAAGCTCTCCAGTCAAGATAGCACCATCTACATGGCAGGGTTAGATCGGTATAACTATGTCGCTCAGGGTCGTGGATTTTTCACACCTCTGAGCAATGTAGTTATACCGATATAGGTCTGTAGTGTAGACCCGACCTGAGTAACAATTTGTTCTCTGGGCTGCTCCTGGAGCAGTGCAATTAGGTGCCACCCCTAACTCAGACAGATCATGAAGTTCCAATCTATCCCTCAGTGTTAGATCTTCCATTCATCCTCACTGTCCATCTGGCTGTGAAACAGGAGAGCTACCATCCCAGTCCTTTTGTTCCCTTTAGCCCAAGGACTGTTCCCTGCTAGTTCCCTACTATATTAGCCACTCCAATGTGGGCAGAGATGTGTAGAGATAGTGGTCTCGAACCTACCCACCTCTTCACCAGCCAGAAGAGCTGACTGACTTCAGAGACTCACAATTGGCTTCACATTTCCTGATTTACAAATGGTTCTTCTAGAGGAGGCTACATTAAGTTCTTCTTAGTATTGAAACAGAATTCAAAAGCACTTGTTATCCAGTTCTTCTTGAACCTTTACTTGAAAGTTATCTGAGATCTGTTTTTCTATTTGCATCACAGGATCATCCATAAAGATGGCTTCACAGATCAGGAATGCATGGAGTTCAGATCTGTCATTTTCAGTAACATATTGCAATCCATCCTGGCTATCGTGAAGGCAATGCCCACTTTAGGGATTGATTATAAAAACCCAGCCAGTAAAGTGAGTATGACATCTGTGCCTTTGAAAAGGCATACAAATACAAACGTTTGTATCAAGATAATGGATGCCTATGGGATAGCAAGAGAGCTCAGCCTTTGTTTTACTGTAGTGGACACATTTATTCTTCTTGAATTTTGTTTGTGTCACTGTGTCCTTCGGCATCTGAATTGTAACATTTAACACTGAATTGAACATTTTTTTGAAGGCTGACACATGAGATTTGAGATCTAAACTTTTGAGCAAAATGTTATTCAATTTGTACAAATATTGCCCAGAACCCAAACCAGTAACTCACCTCCTCGCCACAAATAAGAGAGAGAATCCCTTTGTGATTAATAGCTACTTTTCCACTGCTGTTGGGAAGTGCAATGAATTTTTCCCTTTTATGGACAAATTTGGGGGCTCAGTTTGGGGGCTGAAAGGTCACTGAGCCATGGTGAGAGTAGTGCAGAGTTACATGGCCTGCTTGTGCTCCCCAGAGCTCCCACATTGTGCAGAAGCAGCACACCTACCACTGCATCTGTAAGGGGTGCAGCGTCTCCTCCCGTGTGGTTGCTTAGTTCTGCTGATGGTGCACAGAGGAAGACGTGACCTCCACCCCCCACTTCTCTCTCCAGCCTCATGAGGGTGGCTGGTGGCACTAGTGGTGCTGGTATTTTCCAATCCCTGAGTACCCATCAAATATTGCCACTGTGGCTTGCACACGGTGGAGTGCACAGGGAGTAAAGGAGGAGGGAAGCCCCTTGCTCCCTCACACACACTTTGTGCCCTTGCACACGGACCAGCTACTTTGAAGTCCTATTATGTATTAATGTTCCATATGCAAAATGAAAGCGTTAGGTCTACTCTTTAGAGATACAGACATACAAGTAATTTCCACTTCCTCCACACAAGAAAGTCTATTATCCCAGACTTTTCATGCAAAGCTCCCATCGCTATCACCAGGAGCCGCAGGGACAGAACTCAAATAAGGGCCTACATCTTCCCATTTAATGCTATGATTAATCAATTCCCGGTAATTAACACATATATTCCCTACAATTCACATCTATTGATCTGGAATCAAGTATAGTAAGGTCATATTGGGCTTTCAGAGTGGAGAAGCCCCAGCAGGTACTGACCGTCTCCTTGTTGCTAAAATGGCAGTTACCTCCTGATTTCACTGCAAGGCTGTGCCTCTTATGACACATAAGGCAAAATGCATCTGTGAAAATTCAGCACTTGCTAACTCCGTCACAACAGAGAACAAATTTGACACACATGGTGCTCTCCCAGATGACGTAGAATCAGCTTGGACAGCCATAAGTACAATCATCCAAGAAGCCAGAGATGCTGTTCCCAAACTGGAATGCTACAAGTGATTCCCTTGGCTATCTGATGAGATATTTCAAATTTTGCAAAAGAAATCTAAGGCTAAACAGAGCCATGATGCTGCTGAACAAGGTGTTTGCCATGATGCCATTGACAAGGCACTTTTTGGTTGAGAGTAAAAATGGGGCATGAAGCTTATTTTGACAATTTGGCAAAAGAGACAGAAGATGGAATAAGATCTAATAAATTATTCTCTGCATTCAAAGCTACTTACTCACTTCGATCAAAACTGGACTTTGCATGGGGTTTATGTGGATAAATACAGCTGATGAGTAAAACATGTTTGACCCAAGAAGTCCTGCAAAGATGGAAAGAATATTATGAGACTGCTCTTAACTCCATGCCCATATATGGATGCATTGCTAGTAGTTGCATTTCCTGACCCTGAAACCTGTATAGATGTTCCTACATTGGAAGAGTATCACTGCCATGAAGAAACTGCAAAGCTGCCAGACCCAATAGCATAACACCTGAATTTCTCAGCAACACCAGAGAACCCAGAAGAGCAGCATTTTTGTCTAGGCTTGTACTACTGGGAAGGTTTCAGTGGAGTGGAAGAAAGGGATCACCATCCCACTTTATAAGTGCAAAGGTCCATGCACTGAGTGCAGTAGCTACAGGCCAATAACCCTGCTTTTCCCAGAAAAGTTTTTATATGTGTCCTACTCATCTACCTCCAGCCTTTCATTGTGAAATGCCATTGTCCAGAGCAATCGGGATTCACTGCTAGGCAATCTACAATGGACACTACACTTGCTTTTTGTCTTTTATTTGAGATCTATCACAAATTCAGTGGTGGCAAAAGGTGGGAAAATTTGCAGACGATACAAAACTTCTCAAAACAGTTAAGTCCCAGCAGACTGTGAAGAGCTACAAATGGATCTCTCAAAACTGGGTGACTGGGAAACAAAATGGCAGATGAGATTAAATGTTGAGAAATGCAAAGTAATGGACATTGTAAAACATAATCCCAACTATACATATAAAGTGATGGGATCTAAATTAGCTGATACCACTCAAGAAAAAGATCTTGGAGTCATTGTGGATAGTTTTCTGAAAACATCCACTTAATGTGCAGCAACAGTCAAAAAAACAAACAGAATGTTGGGAATCATTAAGAAAGGGATAGATAATAAGACAGAAAATATCATATTGCCTCTATATAAATCCATGATACTCCCATATCTTGAATACTGCATGCAGATGTGGACACTCCATCTCAAAAAAGGTATATGAGGAGAGATTAATAAAACTGGGACTTTTCAGCTTGGAAAAAAGACAAATAGGGGGGATATGATAGAGTTCTATAAAATCATGACTGGTGTGGAGGAAGTGAATAAGGAAGTGTTATTTACTCCTTCTCATAACACAAGAACTAGGGGTCACCAAATGAAATTAATAGGCAGCAGGTTTAAAACAAACACAAGGAAGTATTTCTTCACACAACACACAGTCAACCTGTGGAACTCCTTGCCAGAGGATGTTGTGAAGGCCAAGGCTATAACAGGGATCAAAAAAGAACTAAATAAATTCATGGAGCATAGGTCCTTCAATGGCTATTAGCCAGGATGGGCAGGAATGGTGTCCCTACTGTCTGTTTGCCAGAAGCCGGGAATGGGTGACAAGGAATGGATCACTTGATGATTACCTGTTCTGTTCATTCCCTCTGGGGCACCTAGCATTGGCCACTGTTGGAAGACAGGACACTGGGCTAGATGGACCTTTGGTCTGACCCAGTATGGCCATTCTTTTGTTCTTATGTCTTTGACAGCAATATACGTAGACCTAAAGACCGTCTTTGATTCTGTCACCAGAGCTGCCCTATGGAAGGCTATATGAGGCACTTGCATTCCTGACATCCTCTTGAGGTTAATTAATGATCTGCATAATGACCGGGGACATGGATGTGATGGGGGACCCATACATCTGAGAGGTTTTACACTAGATCAGAGGTGAATCAGGGATGTTGTCCTGGCCCCAATCCTGTTCAGTCGTGCAGTGGATTGGTTCCTTGAACATATCTCTGCAAATATGTGTATAACTGTCAATTTAACTTCTAATACAGACCTGGATTAAGTAGATGATGTTGTCCTTTTTGGACAGGGTGCAAATTACTTTAAAGAGGCACTAGAGAGCTTTCGACACATGGCAGCTGACTAAAAGTTTCTCTGGCAAAACCAAAAATCCAGAGTGATGGCGCAAAATTTCTGATACAGGACATCTGTGCTTCCTGACAAACCATGGAAGTAGTGGATGATTTCATGTATCTAGCTGTAAATTGTCATCAAATGGGTACAGCCAGACACCCTGAGCAGAATCAGTTCAGCAGCCTCTGCCCTGAAGGACCTGCATAGGCTCTGGAGCCAAAAGAAAGTGAAATTATATGAAAAAGTTCAGATTTATCAAATCTGTGTACTTCCGATCCCCTTATATGGAACTGAAACATGGACATTGCTTACACAAGACATCAGAAGGTTGGTCGCATTCCATATGCATTGCCAGTGGTGACTATTGGGCATAAGATGGTTTGATTTTATCAATAATAGGGATGTATTCTTAAGAACTGGCCTTGAGAGGACTGAAGACCTTAATGGTCACTGCTGGCTGACACTTTTTGGTCATATAGCCCAACTCAGAGATAAAGCTCCCGCACATCGAGCCCTAAAGGTCGGATTTGAGGTCAGGAGGGGGCACTGCTCAGCCAAAGACTGGCACCAGCCACATGGTCATCCACAATTAATCTGGCTGCACCAGATCAGTAATAACTCTGGGGTGCTTTTAGATACCAGGAGTAAAGCTGTACAATGTGGCCATGGACATTTGGTGCCATGGATCGTTGCCATCTAAGCATATTGTTGTTGTTGTAGAATTCATATCCTGTTGCAAATTTCTCAAAGGCTTAAGCATAACCAAAATTTCAATTGACTTTTCTAGTTATGGCATGAACTGCTTATTGAATGTTACCCTTATGTTCAATATAGATATTCCCCAAAGATTTATTTTATATTGAATTGAAGCCACTTATGTGAAATTAACTTCTTATTCCAAAAGGCAGCATTTTATGATAATGGCATATGGTATTTTGGCCTAAAAATGGTAAACAAACACTTTACAGTTTGAAGAAAATGAAGAATGATGAAATGTAGAAAAATATAAATACTGCTAGTTTATAACTAATAATACAATGAGTCTGCCCATATAATGTTTTATTCATAACTAGAGATGCGTGAAAAATTTGTGATAAAACGCAAAACCATTTGAGTTTCATTATGAACTAGAAATGCATGTCACATTTATTCCAAGGATCCACCACTTGATGCTCCTTCTTGGTGAACCTGGACTAAATTATGCTTTCCATTACATCATCCAGAGTTCATGGGTATGGGGAACAGCTTCCATATAGGAGAGATTAATAAGACTGGGTCTTTTCAGCTTGGAAAAGAGATGACTAAGGAGGGATATGATAGAGGTCTATAAAATCATGACTGGTGTGGAGAAAGTAAATAAGGAAGGGTTATTTACCCCTTCTCCTAAAACAAGAACTATTAATTAAGAAATTAATAGGCAGCAAGTTTAAAATAAACAAAAGGAAGTATTTCTTCACACAACACACAGTTAATCTGTGAAACTCTTTGCCAGAGGATGTTGTGAAGGCCAGGACTATAAAAGGGTTCAAAAGAGAACTAGGTTAGTTCATGGAGGATAGGTCCATCAATGGCTGCTAGCCAGGATGGGCAGGGATGCAAAACAATGCTCTGAAGTGTCCCTGGCCTCTCTTTGCCAGAAGCTGGGAATGGGCAACGTGGGATGGATCACTTGATTATCTATTATGTTCATTCCCTGTGAAGCACCTGATATTGGCCACTATCAGACGACAGGATACTAGGCTGGATGGACCATTGGTCAGACCCAGTATGGCATTCTTATATTCTGATCGTTTCTCACAGTTTTGACCTGAGACTGGACTGATACTCATTGATTTCAACAGGGCTTTGCTTTTAGATGCAAGTTTTGTTCAAACCCAAACCTATGAAGACTGAAGCAAAAGAAAATGTTTGCACAAAGTTCTTTGGGTGAAACTACTGAGTTTCACAGATCCTTATGGCTAATCCATTTTTTTTAAACAACCTTCAATTAAAATACTTTACTTATTCATTTGAGATAGGAATAAAGAAACTTACATTTCAGATCAGACCAAGACTCTACATCTAGAGCAGCATCCTCTTTCATTCTATCCAATGTAATTGGATATTCTGAGGTATATGACACCCAAGTCTGTCAAATTTTGTGAAATATATTTGACTCCAGTGTTTGTATTTTACTGATGCTGGATATACTAGAAAGAGAAATAGACATATAACATATGGTCCACAGGACCCAATCGGCTCTCATGATTCATGCTCAACATCTGTTGTATTTTTCTCTTGTTTTCTCTAAATGACACTTTCCACCAGAAAACTTGGAGGAAGTAGTTTTGTTATTAGTGATGTAGCTATTGTGCTCAATATTGTGTAGATATAGGATAAGGCTTAATTCTGTCACCTTTACTTTCACTGAGCAGTATTGACTCAAGTCAACATGAATAGGATTCATTAAGACACAGTCCCTGCCTTCAGTGATCACATTTAGGAACAGAGAGGATCTACTAGACAGTGCTCCTGCCTTTTAGCCAGTATTGATCACTATTGCTATAATTTAAAATAAAGGGAAGAGTTTGTTTTGTTTTAGAGCAAAAAAAAGGGAGAATATTTCATTAATTTTTTCAAACGCATCCATTTTTATTCTTCAAAACTTTCAAAATATCATATTTTCAATCAGTTCTAGTTATTTCTTCATTGTGATTCATTTGCTTCACATGTTACAGTAACCAACTTAACTTTCTGCAATCAGCTTCATTCACTCTACAGTATCTATCTGGGAGTCGTGAAAGGGACCCAGGAAAAGTAACAAAACAAAACAAACTTTCAAAAATTAAAAAGAGAACAGACAATTTGTTCCAATGGTTAGAACACAAGACTTGGAATTAGGACACCTTGAGCTCATTCTGTGAAAGGCTTGCTGCATCTTACTCTGGGCAAATGCCAACATTATCAAAACTGTGTGCTCAAAAGTAGGTTTTTAAATCCTTACTTAGGCACCTAACTCAGTAGCCTGGTGTTGAAAAGCCATAATACACATTCAAATTAATATCTGGTTGCAGTCATTTCAGTTGTCTTATTATATTACTTAGCTTGGTGAGAAATGATGGTAAGGGATTATTTTCTATAATTATCCACTGATATGACAGTGTATCAAGTGATCCTTATATAATCAAGCTCTTTATTTAAACTCTGCTTCTAAGCCACTGGGTATTGAAAAATATATATATTTTCCACACAGTACATTGCCTGCAGTCTTTTGTTGATTAATTACAACAGGATGCACACAACTATGAATAATATATTTAAAACTGCCACTCTTTTCTTTTTCAATTACAGGTTCTGTCCCTAAAGTCCACATCAGAAGGGAAATGCATTCATTAGCTGGATTCACTTATCAGCTTTTTTTTTTTTTTTTGGGGGGGGGGGGGGTTAGTGCCCTAAAGCTAGCAAAACCTGTGTAATATTTTTTTTCAAATTACATTAAAAATATCCTTAGGAAATATTTAAGTCTTAAATCTCACTAACACTTTAGCTCAGACAACATGTCTCTGACACTACATAAAAAAATCTTTCTTGCCATATCGATCTGCTGTGAATAGCTCTATTAGGATGAAACTGACCTGTGGTACAGAAAGCCAGAGGATGCTCTCTTAACCACTTAAGTCCTGCTTTGGACCTGCACCAGAAGGTGGTGTGATAAGCTGCGAGGCCATGAAGATGTGTGTATGTGCCCCCCCACCCCCCCACCCCCAGAAAAGTTGCACAGATTAACATAACAAAGACAAAAAAACCTGCAAGAATGAGAAATTTCTAAACCACTGTGATTCATTATAGAATAAGTATGTTTCAGAAAGAGATCAAGGACCACAATATGTTTGAACTATATTTACTGAAATTTCCCTTTAGGAAGATGAAAGACAACTGTACACTATGGCAAATTCTCTAGAGGATGGATCCATGACTCCTGAATTGTCTGAAATCATAAAGTGACTATGGAATGACCCACGAATCCAAGCCTGCTTTGAAAGGGCAGCAGAATATCAGCTCAACGACTCAGCAGTTTAGTAAGTGACAAGAATTTTCCCTTAAGAGCGTTTAGATATTGCAATGATGTGCAAGAAAGACCTAAAATTAGATGGTCTTTACCAGAGCTTTTAAAAGGTAGTTTCTACTAGCCATTCATTTATTATTGCTATCAAGGAAATATAGCAAGTATAGCCTGAATATCGTGAGAAAGGCAGGGATGCAGCAAATGTGGTGGGTGAAAATAAATGCATGGTAACTTGAAAAAAACCAAGACAATTTTTGATTTGCCTATGATGCATTAGTCACATTTAAACAAAGAAAACAAGTAATGATAAGAAGATATTTCATTCTTTGAAATTTGGTTGATAAAATAGTTGAAATATTCTTAGACTTTTGTAGGGAATTTGATTTAGTACAACACAACATTCAGACTAAAGAATTAGTACTATACAATATCAATTACATGGATTAAGAATGGCTAGCGGCCAGATTTCAAAGTAGCTATCAATGGGAAATCATCACTGAAAGGAAGTGTTTTCTAGTGTGGTTTCCCTGGGGTTGGTACTAGACTATTATGTTCATAGCATTCAATCAGAGAAATTGTATAAAAAATACTCTTTCTGGAAGGTTGCAATTGGAATGTAACACTAATTTATTTCTTAAAATCCAGAACCATAACACAAAGAACCAAAAACAGTGAGAAAGTAGAGAGGCATAACTTATCCTACCTTACTCTAGGCTGGCTCTTGGAGACTGACTCTGAAAGACCCACTTCCCTTCAAACCCCTTGCAAACTTAAAGTGATAGCTTGTAATTTTAACACCATTTTCAATACACCACATAGGCCAGATGCTAGCCAAGATTTTCATCAATGATCAGGAAGTAAACAGAAAATCATTGTTGATAAAAATGTGTGGAAGACACAAGATTGGTAGAGTGGTAAATGATGAAGAGATAATGGATACTTTTAAAATACCACTAGATACCAATGTGCATCTTTAGGCACCTAAATACCTTTGAAAATCAGACCTTTAGAGCAGGGATCGGCAACCTTTGGCATGTGGCCCATCAGGAAAATCTGCTGGCGGGCTGGGATGGTGTGTTTACCTGCAGCGTCTGCAGGTTTGGCCGACTGCAGCTCCCACTGGCCGTGGTTTGCTGTTCCAGGCCAATGGGGGCTGCGAGAAGTGGCGGCCAGCACATACCTCGGCCCACGTCGCTTCCCGCAGCCCCCATTGGCCTGGAACGGCAAACTGCGGCCAGTGGGAGATGCAATTGGCCAAACCTGTGGACGCTGCAGGTAAACAAACCATCCCAGCCTGCCAGCGGATTTCCTTGGCGTGCCGCGTGCCAAAGGTTGACAATCCCTGCTTTAGACCCTGATCCTGTACTGTTAAAGTGCAAGTGAGTTTTGTCATTGCATTCAAAGCTCTCATGGTCAGTTTAAAGCCTACTGGAGCCAACTAGCCATTCTAACATTGCACTTAAATTGCTTTTAAAACTACTTAGATTGTAAGCGCTTTGGAGTAGAGACTATCTTTTTGTTCTGTGTTTTTTTCAGGGCCTAGCACGATGGGGTCCTGATCCATGAATGTGGCCCCTAAATGCTATTGTAATTCAAATAATGCAGAATAAAAGACACTTCCTCAGATGATGTAATTCAGTATAGCTCCACTTATTTCTATGGAGATACTCCAATTTATACCTGCTGAGGATCTGGCCCCAAGAGTTTCATTGACTGATCTTTGAACTTTTTTGTTAGGTGAGTCCAGTAAGTTTGGACACTCTCCTTCTTTCCGGTGTTTTTTATTGTTTTTTTGTTTTTTCTTAAACTTCTTGAACTCTGGAGACCATCTCTATGTTTAGGGTATCATAATTTAGAAATTCCTTGTTCAAATCAGTTCAAATTTGGCTGAAATTTTTTATCTTGGAATCAGACACAATTTATCCAAATTTAAGGTCAATGTAACAGGGGAAAAATTAGGGTTATAATAGAAATTCAGTTGCAGCCTGAACTATGGAATGACAGAACAAGCACTTAATGCCTCTGGCTTGTTTAGGCACTTAACTGTCTTTGTGTTTAAGAAGACCCAAGGTGTGTGTATACTGACTAGCATATACACGTGTGCTTTACTACTTTTACACATAGTGAAGACTGCCGTGGCTCCTGACTCCCACAAACTGACCTCTGGCTAGAGTAACTGCTAGGACCCGTGCTCAGAGAACAGAAATTTAGATCCAATGAACAAGAATTTGATGAAAAGAAAAGGAGTACTTGTGGCACCTTAGAGACTAACCAATTTATTTGAGCATGAGCTTTCGTGAGCTACAGCTCACTTCATCAGATACATACCGTGGAAACTGCAGCAGACTTTATATATACACAGAGAATATGAAACAATACCTCCTCCCACCCCACTGTCCTGCTGGTAATAGCTTATCTAAAGTAATCGTCAGGTTAGGCCATTTCCAGCACAAATCCAGGTTTTCTCACCCTCCACCCCCCCACACAAATTCACTCTCCTGCTGGTGATAGCCCATCCAAGGTGACAACTCTTTACACAATGTGCATGATAATGAAGTTAGGCCATTTCCTGCACAAATCCAGGTTCTCTCACTCCCTCACCCCCCTCCAGAAACCCACCCCCATACACACACAGACTCACTCTCCTGCTGGTAATAGCTCGTCCAAACTGACCACTCTCCAAGTTTAAATCCAAGTTAAACCAGAACATCTGGGGGGGGGGGAGGAAAATGGCAATTTTAAAACAATAGGTCAGCCATTTCTGCTGGACATATATAACAGGCTGACATTGAAATGCTCAGCTGAGCTGAAGTACTCCTTCCTTCTGTGAAGTCTATTCAGTTTGCAATATGAAAATCCCATTTGTTTACTAATCTGCAAGGACTGGAAAAATCCCAGCACTTTTTAAATTTGCAGGTATGTTAAACATTGCCGGATTACGATGGTGAGTTGCGGTGTTTGCTTTTGCAATTCTCCAATTAGCTGAACTGTACATAGGCACATCGCACACAGGCTAAACCTTGTGTGAGAGATGAAAAAAGCACAAAGCCTAACAAACATCAGAGAGACTTCCATTTGGGCTACATTCATTGTTTGTCTTTGATACACAAATCACTGTAAAAGTGCCGGCTCAGAGACATCCCAGAGGTCTGAAGATGATGACACCATTGTTAAACCACATATCAAAACTGATGTATTTTGCCTTTACATTTTGTTCGCTATTTGGATATCAATTGTAAGAGTCAATATACTTATAAGCCAAAAAAGTTCTTGCCTTCCTTTTTGTTGCTAGTTCATAACTCTCTTTATGTTAGCGTTTAACCTCTTAATGGAGGGAATCTTTACATGTTAGGGAGTTGGGTTACTGATGAGCCATTTCTAAACCTTTACTTGAAGTTAAAAGAGATAGGAGAAGGGTGAGCTTCAGGATGGTCAATGCACTCAAGACTCATGAGATCTGGTTCAATCCCTGGCTCTGCCACAGACTTCCTGTGTGATTCCAGGCAAGGCATATAAACTTCTGTGCCTAGTTTACCCCTTGGTAGAATGGGGATAGTACTCCCCATTTCACAGGGGTGTTGTGAGGATATTAACAAAATGGGCCCCCAACTTGGGTTAAGGCCTCCCTGTGCTACTATAATATAAATGTGAATCAACAGTAGTAATTAATAATAAAGAAGACACACACACTCCTGGACCTTCAACTTGTAAATCCATGCATGTGCAGGGAAATGAACCTTAGTTGTGAATTCTTCTGAACCATTATGTTCAGTCATTATGACATTATTCCATTTAGAAGAGGAAAGATATTATAGCAACAACCTGGGAACATTGTCTGATGCTCAGTTTCCTGGAAGATCTCCTTCTATCAGAGGGATTTTGTCACGATGGAAACTTCTACTTGATTGAACTAAGTTAACTAGACAAACTACCTTTCTGATCTGTGCTTTCTTAGCATTCTTGAGGAAGATTAAAGATGTGCTGGAGTTGAAGTTTTCCAGCAGATGCTAAATTCTTTTCTTGCTTCTGAGGGCAGATCCCCATTGAAACCTATGGGACACCACTCTGTATGTGAGAGTAGAATGAGTCCAAATAAACACTTTGACACAAGTGTAACTCCATTGACTTCAGTGGAGTTTCTCCCAGTTTACAGGAGTGGAAGAGAGAAAGAGAAGTAAACACAGGCCCATTTATATTGGGAAAAAACCACTCAGTTTTATTGGTATCAGAAATCTCCCTTGATTCACGGATTATTAAACTCTGCTCAATTTCTTTAGCTATCTCAATGATCTGGACAGGCTGACAGCTCCTGGATATGTTCCCAACGACCAAGATGTTCTGCGTTCAAGAGTGAAAACAACTGGAATTATTGAGACTCAGTTTTCCTTCAAAGATATGAACTTCAGGTATAAAACCCTCTGATGCTTCTTGCTGGGTCTGTCACATTTCAAGGTCTTTGTAAAGGTTGAAAAAATAATTACAAAAGGCTGATTCCTCCGGATGCTACTTATCCAAAAAGGCTGGTTTATTAATAACTCAGTTGTGGCATCTTTGAATCCTCTATTACTTATTTGATAGTTCATAACTGAAACAAGCAAAATACTATGTCGTGAACTTACCAAGTTTAAGTTCATAATGAAATGGTTTTTAAGAGATCCCTGAGGAATTTGAATTAGGGTTTAATCTTGCAGCCCATACTCAGGCACAACTCCCACTGTCTTCCTGTCTGTGTACGGATTGCAGCATCAGAGACCTAAAAGGGCATCTTTACATTTGCAAACGTCTAAGAATCAGGTTTAATGCTGTGCCACCTCCATGGTGGCTTGTGACTCCTGTGCAATCTGGTTACTTAAATGATTTTAACAGCATGCAAATATTTTACTATTATGGATTTGCATCTACTTGCTTTCTTTCTTCTTCTTTTTTTTTTTACAGCAAGAAGAACTATGATTTGCATTAGCGTTGAAAATTATTAGTGTGGGTCAAAATTGGAATTTCTGTCCCATGTGAAATTCCAATACTTCAACATTTGTTTTCTTGGAACAAAAGTTCTGAAAAATATTGATCAAAACTAAATGGTCCAACATTTTGAAATCTTCAATGTTTCATTTCAGTTTGTTGAACCAAATCACAATATTTAGTTTCAGCTTTGTTCAATATCTAACTGCCACAACTCCCCCGCTACCTCATAGTTTGGGTGCTTCATTCCCCCCATTCTCCTCTATGGGCTGGACTCCATCTCCCACCACTGTCATGGGATTCTCATGATGCACCCTGACAGTCCAACTGGGTGGGGGATGGGGATACTGCAGGGCACCATTAGAGATGTAGTCCAGCCAGGGAGCCCAGCTCATAAGGAAGAATAGGGGCATGAGTCACCTCAACTACAACTCTTGTGAATAATTTAGGCAAATCCAGATTAATGTCAAATGGTCCCAAAACAAAATGTTTCAATTTGACAAATTAATATGTTTCAATTTGAGTTGACTCCACTTGGATTTTCTCCATTGAGAAAAATTTTAAAAAAACAGCAAAGTCAAAAATTTTCCATAGAAAATTTTGATTTTCAAGAAACTGCATTTTTCATTGAAAAAACATTGATGAAAAATTCATGACCAGCTGTCATAATTCTGCCTTATGCTTGAAAATTGGCCATGTCTGCTTCCAACTAAGGTCTTTTCCAGACACAGAGTAAAACATCCCCCTGCCAACACACCCATACTTCCAATTAAACAATTTTTGAAAGGGTTCGTATTAAAAATATACTAGTACCTCATAGCTCAGCTCGATGATCAAAGGCTCCTAAGTGACTAAATCCCTTTTAAAAGTTAGCTTTTTGAATCCTAAATCAGTTAGGCATTGTGATGCTGAGCGCAGCAATACGTAAATACCTTTAAAAATCTGAGCCTTAATTGCTACTGCTAGGTCAACCAGTGGCTGGCTTCCCCTTACTCCTATGTTTTCTATTGATCAATCTGCCAGTTCTCCACATGCACAAGAATTAACCAAAGAAAATGATAATGGATTTGCGTTGCCTTTTTTTTAAAAAGGTTAGGGAGGCTCCCTGCCTGTGCCTATTACAAAAGGCCCCCTCTCCCATTCATTTCAATGGAAAATTTAATGTCCACTCCTGCACCAAGCTCTGGGTGGATGGGTTCCTTCACCTGTGCGGAGCCCTAGTGACTTAACTGGAGCTCTGCATGAATGTATGGGGCCAGCCACCCAGAGCTCCCTTGGAGAAGTAGGGCTTTGGTTTGTACTGGATCCCCAATATACATTTGGAAGAAAAAATGCAGGTCTGCTTGGCTTCCCTGAGGGGGAAGGAGAATAGTGCCCACCCAAGGCTTGAGCCAGCTACATATTAAAATATCCATACATCTCAAGTTACTTTGTGTACTTTGGAGGTGTGAGTGTGTCTTCAATTATCTATTGTTACACATAGTATGCATGTTATATTTTTCTGCCCAGAATGTTTGATGTGGGTGGACAGCGATCAGAGAGAAAAAAGTGGATGCACTGCTTTGAAGGAGTTACTTGCATCATATTTTGTGTTGCACTTAGTGCCTATGACACGATCCTGGCGGAAGATGAAAATGTGGTAAGTCAGAAGGGAAAAAAAAAACAACCTCTTGTGAGTTGTGAAGATTCAATGTGTTTCTGATGGCACATTAGAAACCTTCCCTTCCCCTGTTTGCCAGAAGCTGGGAATGGGCGACAGGGGATGGGTCACTTGATGACTACCTGTTCTGTTCATTCCCTCTGAAGCACCTGGCATTGGCCACTGTCGGAAGACAGGATACTGAGCTAGATGGACCTTTGGTCTGAGCTAGTATAGCCATTCTTATGTTCTTATGTTCCCTTTCCTTTTCCTAATAGGCTTCTTTTAATGGTTAACACACTATACTGGTATATTGATAGAAGAGCACATCAGAGTACAAGTAACACAAGGTGATGGACGCTGTCAGCTTCTAATCGGCACCTTTTGCATTTTAACAGAACAGAATGCATGAAAGCCTTCACCTGTTCAACCATATCTGTAATCAAAAGTACTTTGCTACCACCTCTATTGTGCTGTTTCTAAATAAAAAGGACCTCTTCCAAGAAAAAATAACAAAAGTTAATCTCAGTGTCTGCTTTCCAGAATATGATGGTAAGTTGTAGGTTTCAAGATGAAAAAGACATTAAAATAGTCAGCATAGGCAAAGCTGCTGAGAGCTGTCAGAAGGTTATTAGGACAAACCCGCACTATGTTAGCATCATTCTGTGTGGATGCTATACTGATACACATCAGACCAAATTCAGAACCAATATAAGCAGGTGCAATGCCATTGAAATCAATGGAGTTTCACCTACTTATACCAGGCCTGAATCTCGCCCATTTTTTCCTGCATTCCATAAAGATATACTGTAAAATGTGTGAATGCCGGTCCTTTTTGGAGGTTATAATTTCTATGGATATAGAAAAAAGTCATTGTTACAGGCTGGTACAGCAGAACATATAAAGTCACGTTATACTGCACTAGTAGAAAAACAGTGCCATGCTCCAGACTGTTATCCTAATATGTACATTAAGGCCCAAATTTTCAAAAGTGACTAGTAATTTTGAGTAATTCCAATTTGGAATACCTTTCACAGGGGCCCTGATTTTCAAAATATGGGTTCTCCAGCACTTTCTGAAATTCAGGCCCCTTAAAGGTGTCTCAAATTGGCTACCCAAAATTGCTACTCAATTTTGAAAACTTAGGCCAAACAGTGAAACAATATGGGCCAGATTCAAAGGAGCTATGCTGATACCGGCTTAGGACGTGGCCTTGCATAAACATGACTGAGGCCCACCATTGTCTTCAGGCAGCAATCAGCCAAAAGTTTTCTCCTCCACATTCTGCCCTTGGCTTAAAATTGATCCCCTGAACCTCCTTCCAGGATCCTTCTTTCTGTTAGGGAAGGACAAATAGGAAAATTACATAAAGAAACAAATATTGCATCCTTAGACCCATTTGGCTTTCTTGCTTTTTCTTGATCTTTTTCCTCTTTCTTCTTCTCGCCTGCCTTCCTGCAGGCCTTTTCGTTTCTATTTTCAACTCTTTTCTTCCTTTCCATCTTTGTCCTGCTATTTTCTCATCTCTTCCTGTTTCTCCCACTTACTGCTCTCCTCCCTTTGCCAAGTCCCCCAGCTCAATTTTCCAGATTGTTTCAGAAGGGTCTAGCAATTTTGAGTGCCCAACTAGAGACACCTTTTAAAGGGGCCTAATTTTCAGAAGATGGATTCTCAGCACTTTCTGAAAATCAGGCCCCTTTAAGATATCTCAAGTTGGCCATCCAAAATTGCTAGTCAATTTTGAAATTTGAGGTTTATGTGATTTTCTTGCTTTTTCTTCCCATTTTTTACTCCTTCCTCTTCTCACCTTCCTTTCTCCCAGTCCTTTCTTTTCTATTTTCAACTCTTTTCTTCCTTTCCATTTTTGTCCTACTATTTTCTCATGTCTTCCTCTATTTCTCACACTTACTGCTTTCCTCCTTTTGCCAAGTCCCAAAACCAGACCAATAATTTATATGATGAAATATGAATTTTGCTGCTCAGCTTAGTTTCAGAAATTTCAAGCGTGGGTGCCTCAAGTTATCTTCCTGACAAAATTGTTTGTTATCAGCTGCTATGAAGCCTTTGAGGAAAAATGTTTATGTCACCCACTGTTGTCTCCAATTAGGACAAAACACATTTGAAGATGCGGGAAATTACATCAAGAAGCAGTTCCTAGATTTGAATTTAAAGAAAGAAGACAAGGAGATATATTCTCATATGACCTGCGCCACAGACACCCGGAACATCAAGTTTGTTTTCAATGCAGTAACAGACATCATAATCAAAGAAAACCTGAAAGACTGTGGGCTCTTCTAACCATTCGCTCCCTCAGCCCCATCCTCTCTTTTTTCCTCTACCTCTCTCTTCTCACCTCTCTTTATCCTGTGTGTGGGTTGTGGTGGAAAAATGAGAGGAAAGAGAAGGTGCTGTCAGCTGGGCTTTGGTTAGATGTAACTTTATACCTTGGATGTAGTTTGCATTGTAGAACAAAGACCCCTGTGTAAGGAGAGTCATGAGATTATATGATCCCAATGTTGAGAGATTCTGTGCTCCCATACCTCCTATTGGAGTCAGTAGGAGTTTCCCACTAAAATCAATATGAGTTACCAAGGTGATCAGCACTTCTCAAGATAAGGTCATTTATTCTTCAGTGAGGGGGGGAAAGTGGGGGTGAGTGAAAGACAATATGCAGGAAGGATTGTGCTGAGGGTTTTTTAGATTTAAGAAAACCTTAATATTAAAAAAAAATACCTCTAAATATTACCCAATCATTTCAGTTCAGTTTTCTTTTGTTTTCATGTTACATTGATGGTTCAAAATTATGTTGCATTAATTCAACATTTTTATGCAAATATAGAATAACATGCCCCAATGGAATTTTAGATTGTTGTATTTAGTTGGCTTATGACACAAAAGTTTATGGAATATATATGTATAAATACGTACATACTGTGACAAAGCTCTGTCCTTGCCTCCGTGAGTCCCACGTTTCCTGGCAGATTTCGCTAGCCTCAGAGGCTCACTGTGACCCTCCATGTAACCCTTCTTTCTCTAGAGACAAGGGTCACAGTCTACTGAGCCGTTTTCATCATAAGCCAGCAAGGGAGGTGAGGAGAAGTTATCCTTCCTTGCACAGTCTCTGTTGTCTCCCAGTCTCAGTGATTAATCAGGGGGCAAAGGTTAGGGGGGGAGCCCGGGCCCACCCTCTACTCCGGGCTCCAGTCCAGGGACCCTAATAGTATCAGCTATGGTAGCTGACCTTTTAGAAACATGACATGTACAATTCCCTGGGCTACTTCCCCCACAGCAGCCCTCACTTCCTCAAGCTCCACTTCACCCTTACCTAAGGGCCTCCTTCCTTGTGCCTGATATGGTGTGTACTACTCAGCCTCTCCAACAGTGCAACTTCCTCCCACAGCTCCTGACATGCACACCACCTGACTGACTGGGAGGCTTTTAACTAGTTTCAGCCAGCCCTTGATTGGCTTCAGGTGTCCCAATCAACCTAGCCTTCTCCCTGCCTTCTGGAAAGTTCTTAATTGGCCCCAGGTGTCTTAATTGACCTGGAGCAGCTTCCATTTAACTTAACCTGGTACCAGGGATTTGTTTAGCTTGGAGCTAATGTATCTATCTCCCACTACTTTTCTATAGCCATCTGGCCTTGCCCCGTCACAATATATAAACAATTTATGCAAGAGCTATATACAGAATTTGAAAAAATGTAATATTGGAAGCATGGGGCATCCAATTTTTGGAAATATCACTGATATGTGGTAGAGCAGAATTAGAGATATACCTTACAGTACATCCCTTAAGGATAAACTGCAAATCTTTCTTTGTAGCTGCTAAAATATGAGTTTATGTTAAACCATTTTTCATAGTATGATAGCTGCCATCTTGGACGACTGAAAGTTCTATATATGTGCAGAAAGTTAAGAGGTATAGAGAACAGTCTATAAATATATGAAGAGGGCAAACATCAAAGAGGGAGAGGATTTAAATGTAGGATTAATGGAATAAAATTAAGAAAGGAAAATTTTAGTCCTACTTTCAGGAAAATTCTCTTGACAGTAACACGATTACACTGCATATAGTCTTTCACTTGGGACTTTTAAAATTAAACTGAACAAAACACTAGAAAATTGAGTGTAGTGGACAGTCCTGCATTACACAAGATGACCAAATATAGTAGGGTCTGCCATCCCTAATATCTGTGTTTCTATTAACTTCTGAATTGCAGCCCTTTACTTGATTTATTCATTATTTGTATTTTTAGTAATGTGTATTCAATGCCAAGGCCTTGGGTTGACTTTAAATCAACAAATCACTTTTAAAATGAACCCTGTCAAGAGTGGCAGCATCAAAATTAATTTCTGGATGCCATGATGGTATAATGCAAGGCAAAACCTTTTTTAAACCATCCCTATTAATTGGGAAATCCATGCATTATTTATGATATTGTTCACACCACTTCAAGCAAGAGCATGAGCAAATGAATGGACCTTATACCGTGCCCTGAAGGTCAACAAATGTAAATTGCACACTCTGGGATTTTATGCTGCATCCTCTGAAGTATCTGGTGTTGGCCACTCTCAGAGACAGGATTCTAGGCTTCAAGACCCATTGCTCTGATCCAGAATGCCAATTTATTTGTTCTTAAACTTGAGATCTTGCAAGCCAGCAACAGGAATGAGCTTCAGCATTGAAGGCCCAATACCAAAAATATTCTAATGCTCCCAAAAGTGCAAATCTAACTACTTTTAAGAGAAGCACTTCTTCTGATCTCAGCTGTCAGAAAGGCAGTGTCTGTTGTACCCAGAACCAAGACTATGCCTGTAAAATGACCAGTTTTTCCCTCAGGAATATTTGCGTGCAAAACCTGATATTTTCACAAATTCTGCCAACTAAGCAACTCATCAACTTGCTTAAAGTAGTCACCACAAGAAGAAATTCATTATGGGCCCAGTCCTATGAGGTGCTGAGAGCTGTCCACTCCCTTCTAATTACTGATTTATCAATTGCTTTCTTTTCTTTTTTTAAAAAAAAACATAATTAATATAATTGATTACTTTGTAATACATAACACTTCTTGAACCAGCACACAGAGGCAGCAAACACGAGTACTAGCCATATCAAATGGTACCTACCAAAATTTATAGAACATCACATCATGGTTCTGACATCTGCCTGTAGAACTGTTGGGTTTTTTTTTTTTCCAGAAATCCCGATTAAAACAAAGTGCACCTAAAATTCTAAGTGAGAACAGCAACAATTATATCAGCAAAGCAAGGAAAGGCCCCAGGGATCCCTTTCAGTTTGTCTCAAGCCTCATGAAAATAAATAACCATTAAACATTTTCACAATACACTTGAGATAGTGGGGGATTTTGGGGAAAAGCACTTCCATACATTCATTTCATTTTTCAGTGAAACAGGGCAGCAGAATTATTTAAAGAAAAACCACTAAATCTCCATGTACTTTATTTGGATTTGATGCCGAATTGATTGATTTGCCTCTAAATCTCTCCCGAATAGTGAGCAAACAGTAGTCTATCTCTGGTACTGTGTACAGGAGTCTACAACCACATGGGGGCATGCTGATACCATTTTTCTCCTTTTAGAATATATGGCATAACTTCATGGGTAAACTTCAGTATCATTTCTGTGCTGCTACCAGTGTCTGTAATGGAACAATAAATAAAAATGGATTAGACATAATTCCTCCTAGACACACAGTTCATGCTTCCAGTCCAATAATATACAATGCCATTCAAGCAATACAATAATATAATTTATATATTTTGTATGCCCATACATGCACACAGTGGCTAAATGTTGCTGAGTAGATACTCTCCCAAATTACTGTGCATGAGAATGGATACAATTGAATTGTAATAGAGATTATATTTACCATTAAATCCTCCATCAAGGTACTGTTATTTACAAGAAATCGTTGCAATCTGAATTGCCATCCATTGTCTGACTTCAGTAAGTTATTATACAAGGGACTGATCTTGCTCACACGGACTTCAAGGGCAAAAAAGCAAACCTTTATACTTTAATGCCACATCTTACATAGAACTTTTCATCCATAGATCTCAAAGCACTTTACAAATAAAAATATTATGGTTTGTTGGGTGACAAATGAGATTCACTCCAATTTAGACTTACAGCCTTTATTTTGTATGTTTTAAGACAATGCTATACCACCTTTCAGTTACATATGCATGGAAAAACAGATAAGACAAATAAAAGTAATTGATCAAGCTACCTCTCTTGGGAACTGGGCAACTTTTTCCAAATCTCTGGTCTTTGCTATGTTCTTCCCCTATGTTTTCTCCACTTTCCTATTGTCAATGACCTATCTTTTTTCTTCTGTTCTACGCAGACTCCGTTACCTCATCTGTGTACCTATCCATTCTAGGCCCGTGGATAAACATTTTATGCATAAATCATAACTAACCTAAGTAATGCATTTTGTTTAACCTGCTAAAACTTACTTTTATCTATTTACTTTTGTCATTTATTCTCCACTGTTAATCCTACTGGCTCCCTCAAGTTGTTAGAAATGGTCTGTTTTTGTGGCCTTGGGTTTTTACTGGTCAGTTTGTCTTGGGGAGCACCTGAAGTTAAGAATTCCCTCATGACACTCTGCTTCATCCTGCTATGTACATAGACCAGACACACAGACCAGGTTTCATGGTTTACACAACCATGTTTCAGCTAAGTTCTGGAATGCTGTATCAGCAGAGACACATACATAAGAAAAACTTCCTTTATATAGATATACAATCATTTCTTTTCATTACATACTATTTTTCAAAACTGATGCACAGACAGATGAAGTGACTAGGTCAAGGTCAAAGAGCAGGCCTGTGGCAGAATTGAGGATGACACCAGGTCTCCTGATTGGCAGGCTAGTGTCCTAGTCACTAAATCATGCTACTGCTGTTACCCAGTAGTAGCAAGACCTGTTTACCATTGAAATTCAGACCAAAAAAAGATTATTTTGCAGATTATTTTTCTCCTTACAGACTATTCATTTGTATTTTCATTTTTATGTGAAAATCAACAAGCTGAAAGAATCTAAAGAAAAGAAGTGGTGAAAGCCACTAGCTCTAACATATATATTCTTTCACATCGCCCTCTCTCTTTGCCCTCCTCACGACTAAATAGGAGAGTTTAGTTTATTATTACTGTTATTATTGGACAGACACAAGGTGGGTGAGGTAATATATTTTATTGGACCAACTTCTATTGGTTAAAGGGATGAGCTTTCGAGCTACACAGCTTTAAAGAACAGCTCTGTGTAGTCGAAAGCTTGTCACTGTCACCCACAGAAGTTGATCGAATGAGAGAGATTACCTCACTCACCTTGTTTCTCTCATATCCTAGGACCCAGACCGCTACAACAGCACTGCAAACGTTATTAAATGGAGACTCTTTTTTTACACCCAAATGTCATATGCGTTTGCTTTTCAATCATGTTGGTGTCACAAGTACAGTGAAATAATAGAACTGTGCAAAACAAAAGGAATAAAAAAGAAAGTGCAATTTCACTCTGCCAGGATAGAAATAGCCTTTCATTGTACCTTTCAGGTGAAATACAATACACAGTGATTTCTTGATTATGTTCACATATTTACAAACCATAGGTTAGGATTTTCAAACGCACCCAGGAATGTGGCAATTTTCCCATTGGGAGCATTCAATGGAAGCAGAGTTAGGTCAAGACTAAGCACCCGTGGTCTCCTCTAGTAGAGTTTCAGCAGGTGTAGGAGACGCACAATCCGCAGTGAACCTCTGCTGAAGCAGAGCTTGAAGTGGGCGCCACCCTTGTGATCTTTTTAAAGCTGCTGTGATGTTGAACCGGCACCCCTGTGAGTCACCCCGCCTTATTTGTAAGTCAGCATCCAAGGGTTTGAAATCTTTTGAGTTAGAAATGCACATTTACATCACTTTTACTTGCTGAATGAAACTGGAAATCCAGGATAAAGTCTTTGTAACGGATTACTGAGACCATAGAATATCAGGGTTGGAAGTGACCTCAGGAGATCATCTAGTCTAACCCCCTGCTCAAAGCAGGACCAATTGCCAATTTTGGCCCCAGATCCCTAAATGGCCCCCTCAAAGATTGAACTCACAACCCTGGGTTTAGCAGGCCAATGCTCAAACCACTGAGCTATCCCTCCCCCACATTATACAGTTTGCATTTTGTGCTGTTTTCATATCAGCGTATGAAGTAAGTAAAGTTGATGTACCGTATGCTTCATCCCTTTGCTAAATTATGGATATGAAGATACAGTACTGTACATTAACCTTCAAGCTAGATAGGCGGGGGTTTTATCGTCTTATAAAACTAAGTCTAAAGAAAGAGTGGATAAGATTCTACTTTTTATGTCTGACACTGATTAAAAGTATCTTTAACCATATGATTAAAAATAATGATATATAAACTTGACCACTTTTGTCTTTTATGAAACATAAAGGTACATGTGAAATTTCTATGCACATGAATTTGTGACCACCGAACAGTGGTAAGGGACAGTTTAATGACACAAAAGACGTATTTATTCACTGATTTTTATTTTACTAGGTTTCTCCTAGCCCTTTATCCTTTCATCTCACCAATCTTTTGTTTTGCTTTTACTTCCCTCATCTTCCTCCATTCCCATTCACTTTGCATCACATCAACTGTCCTCCCACATCAGAAGGCCAAGATCAGCCCCCTTCTGGTCCTACCAAGCAATTACAATAGCAAAATAGGCTAGCAATCCATCTTGTCTCTGACACTTGCCAGTTGAAAGATGCTTCTGAGAAAGAAGTAATTTACCCTGTGATGCACATAATTATGCAGTACTGTATCTCACAGGATGGAATATTTCCTGCTAAATAACCTGCCACCACTGTACACAAAGGCCCCACTTCAGGGAAACACTTACGCATGTGTTTAAGCATGTGAGACACCCCACTGTAGTCAGTGGAACTACATGTGCTTAAGTGCATTGCTGGATGAGAGCCAAAGAGGTCACTAGAGAAAGACACAAAGAACATTTTCATCCTCTGAGATTACACAGTTTTTTTACATTGGCCTAGGAGCAAATAATTGATGTCAAATCTCAAATATGGAGTCTCAAAAGGTCACATTCCCTCTAGACCTCTGAATCAGCCACTCTTCTGTAAAAATAAATTCTTTATCTACTAAATTGAATTAAAGACTCTGCAGTCTATTCTCCTGTCGAAAGGGACATATAACTCTTATTAGTGTCAATAAAGATTGCACATGCCCAGGGAGAGGAAAATAAACCCCTTGACATTCAAATCAGCTACATCCTAAAGCCATTTGTAGGATACCATTGCTGACAAGCCCAGCCATAATGTCTGAGAAGAAGGGAGATGCAGATGCTGCAGGAAGGGCCTGCACATGAATCAAATGGATTTTGAGGTTGAGATAATGAATATCACAAAAGCCTCTTATCCTTGACATAGTCCAGAGTCCATTAGAAAGAAAACTTAAATATTAGAAAGCATTTAAGCATGCTTAGCTGGTTAAGCACTAAGCTTCTGACTGTGTTTGGATGGGGGGCCAGATGCTGTCCACATAGACACACAAAGCCCTAAATGCAGTGAATAGCTGAGGACTCACTGCATGGGAGGCAGCCATGCAAGGGAACCTCCAAAGCCCTGGCATGCCACTAAGCAGTGCTACCCAGTGGCTCTCTCTGCATCAGTAGAGTGTACAGCCAGTGACAACACATTATCCACTGGTCAACACTCTGCTGTTTGCATAGGGGAGATCAGTAGAACAGGATTAACAGTTCTAGTTAGTTGTATGCATTTTCTCTTTGCTTATGTCTATGTGGAAGCAAGCAAGCGGCAGCAAGTCTCAGAGCCTGGATCTACAGATCCAGACTGGGCTTGTGGTGTGGCACTAAAAAACAGCCCTGTAGACATTCAAGCTCAGGCTGTGAAGCCCTCCCCCTTCCCTAGGCTTCAGAGCCTGAGGCCAGTCCAAGCCTGAATGTCTATTCTGCTCATTTTTGTGCCATAGCACAAGACCTGCAAGCCCAAATCTGCAGACCCAGGCTCTGAGACTTGATGCCGCAGGTTTCTGCTTGCTGTGTAGACGAACCCTGTGTCAGCCTGCATGTAGCAGACACAACATACTCTGGAGGCAACAGTCTTAAATGTGTGAATAGCTTTGACAACACATCCAGCAGAGAGCAGGGGTTCTCACACCACACTTCATCAAAGACCCTGATGCTGCATGATCTAAACAGCTTTAATTCCACTTAGATACTCAATAGGATTTGGGGGCACTCAACACCATGCTGGAGGTGCACTGTCCTCACAGGATCAGCCTCCAGTACTTTCCACCCTGGGTTTCTATTTATTGTATTTTATCTAGTTGACCATGTGAGTGCCCACTGAATTTAAGTTTATTAGATTTTTTTCCAGTGACCCCGTAAAATATTCTTGCCTGATACAGTTTGATATTTACCTGCTGCCAGCATTATTACTTCTACTCAGAAAGGCTCTGTTTATACAAACAGAAAATCTCACTGCACTAGCTCCCGGAGCTGCAAAGGTCCTATTTCAAAAAGGTCCCAGCTAATGCCTGAACTAGGAGGTTTGCAGTTTGGAGCTAGTGCTGGTCTAGGGCAACAAAACACCCAGCTGGGCCCCTACAAAGTGTACTGAATCCTGGAGGTTAAGATATCAAACCATCCACTGTCTAATTGTGACATTAATCTCACTCTGCCTACTGCTGAGATGTTAATGCTGCGCTAGAGGCATGTTGCCATGTAAAGTCATTTTATCCTGTGCTGGAAGTCATGGGATTATGGCGGCTTGTATAAACCCAACAAAGTGACACTGAATGGAAAGGAAAAGGAAAACAAAGAAAAAAGAAACAGGTTTACTGCTTTGAAAGGATAACATTTTGAGAAGCGGCCTCCGATTCGATGTGCCTCAGTGTTTAGGTGCCCAACTTGAGACACTCAGAGGTTACTTTTGAAAAAATTGACCACAATGTCCAGATTATATCAGAGCAGCTGGTGGCTTGGGGGATCAATGCCGAGAGTGAATTAAGCGGCTCAGGGCTGCAAAGTGAAGAATGCTAATGGCACCTCTGGGATTTCACTGTCTTCCTGTCTCTTTGATGAGAAATTCGACTGGATGCTGGCAACTGTAGCAAACTCTGAGCCCACACAGGTGAATGACAATCAGCTGAGCAGGGTCAGGACCTTTATAACTCCCCAGTGCCAGAGGAGAGTCATTTGATGGATGAAGGGCAAGAAGTGACCTTGGTGCTGAGGCCAGTCACCAGGGAGGCTGTGCCTTCAGAGCAGCTGCAGCACATGCTAGGTCCATATCTGGAGAAGCTGTCTGGGATGACCCAAGGTAGCAGCCCACACTGGAACCAGCAGAACAGGAAGCACTGTTGGAGCCGGAGCCGGGTAAGTTTCTGCCATCATGTTTATTGTTATTAATATCTGGACAGGAAGGATTTTTGGCTTATGACCCTATTCAGATACTAATACTAGCTGGGTTGATAGCATGCTTCCATTCAGGACAGAACTCAGACCATTTATCTAGCACCCCACCTCCCATCTGACACTACATGGGATTGAAAATGGACACCGGGAGTGGAGGAGAAAAATGTTAAACAAGCAGGTCTCAAGAAATTTTTACTAGTTCCTCACGGATTGTTAGAAATATGGTTTGGGGCACTACAATTATGGGCATCACATACTCCTTCTAATACAACTCACCTTGTAAATTGAGCACACCAGCACTGTATTAGACTGCCCAGTAAATGGAGTAAAAAAACAATGGCTGTAAAGCATCAAAGCCAAACCAGAGCAGGTATTTGGTCCATAACTGGCTGAAATATGACAATGACAGGGGGTGGTGTTGGTATTAGGGACCTCAATGGCTGGCAGTCAGTTGGGGCTGTCCGTGTCACCAGGGTGCCTGTAAGGTGGCTGCACTATGTCTCCTTGCCACATCACCATCTTGTTGATTTGAGCATGAATTTTTGCTGGTGTCCTATCCAAATTAAGAGTCTCTGAAGAACTGGAACATCTGGTAACTCTGGAGAATATTTTTTAGGACCAAACAAGTTTTACACATTTTTTCACTTAAAGATCTCATATGAAATTCTGAAACATGTGCCGACGGCAGAGAAACTTGCAACTCCAGAGTCCATTCTAGGGAAGCAACTAAAAGCTCCCAACTGGAATTAGCCAAGAACTGTCATGTCTGAAAAATGTGAGCTAAGTAAAAACATCAGCTCTCGCTCTTGGAGGAGGAGTTTATTAGGAAATCTCTCTCTCGCCTGGTCTACCTGTGAATGTCACAGACAAATCCCAGATGAGATTTTCCAGCCTCCACAGTAATGGATTCCTCTTGTTAGTTCCTCGATTTCCTCAGATGAGTAAAGCCTGCCAGCTAGGTGCCCCTTTAAAACACACGTATCCTCATGAACATTTCTGTGCTGCTACAGTGAAACCAAGCAGCAGTTCCAATTTCAGAGGTTCAGCTTGGGCTTTTCCTCCCAGCTCTTGTATTACCTACATGCCTCCAGCTTCCATCCAGGACACATCACACTATCCATTGTCTACAGCCAAGCCCTAAGATACAACCAAATTTGCTCCAATCCCTCAGACAGAGACAAACACCTACAAGGTCTTTATCAAGCATTCTTAAAACTACAATACCCACCTGGGGAAGTGAGGAAACAGACTGAGAGAGCGAGGTGGGTACCCAGAAGTCACTTACTACAGGACAGGCCCAACAAGGAAAATAACAGAACAGCAGTGGCCATCACATACAGCCCCCAGCTAAAACCTTTCCAGCACATCATCAACAATCTACAACCTATCCTGAAAAATGATTCCTCACTCTCACAGACCTTGGGAGACAGGCCAGTCCTCGCTTACAGACAGCCCCCCAACCTGAAGCAAATACTCACCGGCAACTACACACCACACCACAGAAACACTAACCCAAGGAACCAATCCCTGTTACAAACCCCGTTGCCTTCTCTGTCCCCATATCTACTCTAGCGACACCATCAGAGGACCCAACCACATCAGCCACACCATCAGGGGCTCATTCACCTGCACATCTACTAATGTGATATATGTCATCATGTGCCAGCAATGCCCCTCTGCCTTGTACATTGGCTAAACCGGACAGTCTCTATGTAAAAGAATAAATGGACACAAACCAGACATCAAGAATGGTAACATACAAAAGCCAGTAGGAGAACACTTCAATCTCCCTGGACATTCAGTAACAAATTTAAAAGTAGCCATCCTTCCACAAAAAAAAAAAAATCCTTCAAAAACAGACTTCAAAGAGAAACTGCAGAGCTACAATTCATTTGCAAATTTAACACCATTAATTTGGGCTTGAATAGGGACTGGGAGTGGCTGGCTCACTACAAAAGCAATTTCACCTCTGTGGACACCTCCTCATCAATTATTGGGAGTGGACCACATCCACCATGACTAAATTGGCCTTCAACATTGGTTCTCCACTTGTAAGGTAACTCCCTTCTCTTCATGTGCCAATACATATTTAAGCCTGTAGCTGTAATTTTCACTCCATGCATCTGAAGAAATGGGTTTTTTACCCACGAAAGCTTATGCCCCAAATAAATCTGTTAGTCTTTAAGGTGCCACCGGACTCCTCGTTGTTTTTGTGGATACAGACTAACACGGCAACCCCCGATCCTTGAGATTAGGGGAGTTTACTGTGCACGCCCACTCTTCAGTTTTGGAGGCTGGATTCTGCCCTTTGGTGGTGGTGCCTCTGGAGGGGAAAAGACGTCATGCTATTGAGCCAAGTCTTTCTCCTGAGTCACATCCCAGCAAACCCATCATCTTCAGTGGAGTTGCAGCATACTTAGCACTTTATGTTTTCAAAGTGCTGTACAAGTATTAACCCATTGACTCTCACACAGGTCTAGTGAGGGAGGGAGGTCAGTAATCCCAGCCCCATTTTCCACACAAGTAAGTAACTGAAGGACACAGAGAGGGTAAAACTCCACAGTGCTTTCCAAGAGGAACATCCAAAGGTATTTTTTCCGCAGGAGGCAGGATTCCTTCCAGAGCACATGGGGCCATAGTGCAGTGCATCTAATGCCGTATCTCTTTATGGAATGCAGACTGTTACCCACAGCAGAAGCATGTAGCTTCATAGGCCAGTGTGCCTGGCTAGGCAAACCCCTTTGGAGGTGCCATGTGTCCCCAGGTAATAGGCACAAAGTAGCCCCTAGGCATAAGGACTGTAATCCCACCAAGCCCTTGCACAGGCCACCATCACATGCGTCTTTATGCACTCTTTACCACTGCTGTGCCCTCTCCTAGGATCAAGGCACTATTTGGCCCAAATCAATTCAAAGATCCTAGGCAAGTAATTAGCCACTGCTTGGATTAGACTCTGACTATATAATTCATGTGAGCAACTGTTCTAACTTTCCTATACTACTTTATCTGTACTGAACATTTACAGTTCCCAGGAGTCTGCTCTGCAGCAATAGCCTTCTTGCCATCTTGCCGTGCAGAATGGATGAGGCCTGTTACAGAGGAGGCACACGCTGTGCTCTCCCAAGGAGACTGTTACTTTTGTTGTTAAAAGAAAAGGAGGACTTGTGGCACCTTAGAGACTAACAAATTTATTTGAGCATAAGCTTTCGTGAGCTACAGCTCACTTCATCGGATGCATTCTGTGGAAAATACAGTGGGGAGATTTATATACATAGAGAACATGAAACAATGGATGTTACCATACACACTGTAATGAGAGTGATCACTTAAGGTGAGCTATTACCAGCAGGAGAGCGGGGAGGAAAAACATTTTGTGGTGATAATCAAGGTGGGCCATTTCCAGCAGTTGACAAGAACATCTGAGGAACAGTGGGGAATAGGGGAGGGGGGGAATAAAAATAGGGAAATAGTTTTACTTTGTGTAATAACTCATCCACTCCCAGTCTTTATTCAAGCCTAAGTTAATCGTTTCCCTTACTCTAAAATAAAGTTCATTCAAACGGCAAGTATATGGTTGCTTGTTGTGTATACAAATTATTAACAGGTACCTTTGTCTGTTAATGTCCTTCTATGCCCTATGCTCTGCAGTATCTGAATGCTGCATTAGGGAATATAGAAAATGGGTATAAAAGAACTAGTTGCTCTTCTTCAAGGTGAAAAATCCAATACAGTATCACGTTAGCCCTGCTCTCTTCCACACGGAGCTGGTCTGGGGGAGATCTTGTCCTGGAAGGTGAATCACAATGAAGCCAGTGTGACAGATTACCCCCACCCCCACTCCGAGGTGCCTCCTGATGTACCGGGGTTCAACCATCCTGGCCTCCCTTACCCAGTCCTGCTGAGCCAGGCCCTCAAGACTCCTCCAGCACACACACAGGTAGGGATACACCCACCTGCAAAAAGACACAGACACTGAAATCAGCTCTGCATGGGAAGACTCAGCTAGGGAATTGCCTGGCACTCAAGTGCATACCCCTTCTGGGGTGCAAACCCCAAATTGTACTATCTTGTAAGCTTATGAAATTCACCCCTCTCCCTCAATATGGAGGAAGATATGCACAGCTTTTAGCCCCCCCCCCCTTCTGAATTCCACAAACTGGTTTTAGGGAAAACAAAAACAAGTTTATTAACTACAAAAGGTAGATTTTAAGTGATTATAAGGGATAGCAAACAGATCAAAGCAGATTACCCAACAAATAAAACAAAAACGTGATATAAGCTTAGATACTAAAGGAACTGGTTACAAGCAGTAATTTCTCACCCTAATTGTTGTTTTAAGCAGCTTACAGAGTTTCTTGAAGACAAACTGCTCTTGCTTGCAGCTTAAAACTCCAGGTATTCCTTTCAAAGGCCAGATACCTTTTCCAGCCTGGGTTCAGCCTGGGTTCTCCCTGCTCCTCCTCCCCCCTCCCCCCCCGTCTTTGTTTCTTAGATGTTCACAGCAGCCTTCCTGTGCAGGGATTCAGTGAAGGACAAACCATGATTATCTCACTTCATGGCTTAAATGGGTTTTACATATGGCGGGAAACCTTTGTTTTCTAGTCTGGTTCCCCCCTCCCGGTGGAAAAATACTGGTATTCCATCATGGAGTCCAATACCAGGTGACATGATCACATGACCCTGCAGTATCAAAGCAGCCTTGAGTCAAAGGCTGTTTGTTGCAATGCAGGAAGGTGGGAGATTAGCATCTTCAAAGACCTATTGTTCTCCGTAATGGTCTATTGACTTGTTTCCAGATTTAGTCAGCCAGACTGATTACATTTTGTCCGGTGGGCATTCCCCAAGTGCAAACACTTTTGCAGTACAGATCATAGAATCATAGAATATCAGGATTGGAAGGGACCTCAGGAGGTCATCTAGTCCAACCCCCTGCTCAAAGCAGGACCAATCCCCAATTTTTGCCCCAATCCCTAAATGGCTCCCTCAAAGATTGAACTTACAACCCTGGGTTTAGCAGGCCAATGCTCAAACCACTGAGCTATCCCTCCCCCATGTATAGTTAATATTCCTCACTTTAGATACAAAAATGCTACAGGCATACAAACAGGATAATTGTATTCAGTAAATCATAACCTTTCCAACGATATCTCACATGACCCATCCTGCATAAAATACATCTTAGTTATGCCATATTCATATCATAAGCAAATCTCTGCGAAGAATATGGGGCATAGTGTCACAGCCAGCAAGCAGCCATCTGGGGTGGGTCAGAGCCAGTGGTTTGTCAAAATGTAGGCACATTTTTAAGATACAAAAGCGCCATCTTTTTACTGGTTGCACTTGAAATATTCCATGCCGAGCCCCTGAGCGGGAGGGGGGAACCATCAGCTGTAATAGATATTTTCTCCCAAACCATTCTGAACTCTAACATATCATTTTCTGTAGCCATGAAAATTACAGTACTGTTAAGAAACTGCCAACCCAGTAACATGCACAACACAAAGCTTTTGACTCAAAATGTTTTTAAGCCTTTTCTTAAATACAGCGAAGTGTTTCTCATGCTTCCAGTAACCTATAATAAAGAGCCAAACTTTGTGTTCACAAATGGTGGGGCAGGCTTTTCAAGAGACAGGGCCTTTCATTTACTTTATTCATTTCTATTTAGGGCTCTGCTCTTTAAAATTTAGGAAACACAACATTGGAGATGGTCTGTCGAAGCTAGGATTAGACAAGAACTTGCCTACTGCAGTACTTTTTATTTATGTGACTATTTCTCACTAATTCTGATTACTGCTATTAACATAAGGGGCCCTATAAAGCCCCCCTCCAATCTTCATATAGAGGAGATTCTCCCTTCTCCCCCATGGACGGGATCAGCCTCCTCCATGGCACGATCCCAATCCCAGAGCCTCACGGGAGCATTAAGTGAGCTGGGATTTTGGAGGAGGGCTGAGAGTTAGTGGCCCTTTGGAACAAGACCATCAAGATCCACATCATTCTCCCCCAGCCCTGCTGAGATTTCCCAGCAAAGGTCCTACAAGCGAGGGCTGTATTATCTGCCCTGCAAAGCTGGGTCATGGGGTCCCATGACAGCAGTGATCACGAGGAGACTCTGGTAGTGCAGCTTCAGAGAGCCATGCTGGAAGCAGACCTGTGGGTCTGCCCTGGTCTGCAGGGTCCCCAGCAGTCTGCAAGGAATCAGGGATTCCCTGAAAGTTCATTGAACCCAAAATGTTTCACACAAAATACTTCGGGCCAGTGAATCATCAGTTTCATTAGAAATTTTCCAGACAGCTCTCTTCCTCACCTTGGATAACCCCAGTGTCAATCTTCATATAATCCGGCCACTTTTAGCCAGTCACCACTAATTTTAAGCACCATGTCAGGTATTTTTGTTCTGAGCAAGATTACAAAAAACAACGGCAGTAGCGGGATATCTTCACTAAGGTGCCTACTAGGGATAAACAGAGATTTTTAGACACTATCACTAGTGTAGATAACCCTCTTAAGAAAAGCTGGGCAAGAACTGTGTCTTATTAGCCTGGTTTATTATTATTATTGTTTGTTGTATTTGTTGTTGCTCTTGCTGTTTTACAAACATATAGCAACCATGGACATTGTAAAGGATGTGTTAATGTCCATGTCCCCATAGGGCTCTCCTTCCTTTAGTGGTTTCCGTTTTAAGACAGAATACCAGAGTTGATTGCTCTTATAGATGCAGGCTTTTATTACAGGTTTCAGGAACTGTATGAAAGAATATTTCTTCGGTGACCTTCTGCACTCTTCAAGCCTTATCACAGTGCAGTGATCAGTATCTGTCTTTGTACTGCATTCCTCATCACTAATGAACAACCCTGTTTGTGAAATCAGCACCAACAGGCAATGTGGCTCAGCATATTCTTAAATCCAGCTGGAGTTAACAGCATCAGCTTCTAAGCAGTTTTATGTGAAGTCCCACACCTGGTGACTTCCTCATTAGTTGCTTTGGAAGGGATTTGGTTATACATGTACAAGTGCAGACGGAGGCATGGTCTAGCCCTCACATTTTGCATGTCTCTCAGCAGCAGAGCTGGGTAGAGGCAGAAGTTCCGTTTCATGAAGGATTTTGCAATTCTAAAAATTTGGCTTTGTTCTGAACCACAACAAAAACTGAAAATTTCATAATTCCCCCCACAAAGGAAAATCTTTAAAAAATATCATTGTGGGTTGATTTATGTTTCATTTTGACAAAAATCAAAACATTTCAATTTAAGTTTTCTAAATGTTGTCTCATTTTCAAATACAAAATTTTAAAAATTTCAAAATGAAAAATTGAAACATTATGTTCTGGAAATGTCAAAACATTCCATTTTGACATTGTCAAACATCCTCCCTCGACCCCCCAGGACTTTCTTCCAAAACAAGATTCTGGCAAATCGACCCAATGTCATGAAGACCTTCAATTTCGATGCCACTCATGTTCTGAAAATGTTTCTGACAACGTTTTTTCCAAGCAGCTCTACTCAGCATTTTGGACCGGGGACGTCAATTAGTCAGTGTCAATGTCCGGACAACCATACAACATTTGGCAGCAAATGATGTGACCCAGAAGACTATGAATGAATGAGTGATAAATCCTTCTCTGGGTGGGTTATTACTGTCTAGGGGACTGCAAACACTGTGACTCACAGTTTCTGCCAGATTGTCTTAGGGCAGGGCTTCCCCTTTCATGGGACAGGCCTGTTACTGACTAAAGAAATCTGGCTGTAATTTGAGGCTCCTCTATTGAAGGCCAGAGAGGAGGGGATGTGGGTGTCAGTCCCACTGGTACCTGACAACACCTGACTGTTCTCTCTATATAGAACTGCCTGGAAGAGATCGCAGGAGCCCTTTTCCCTTTAGTTTCTTATACTTGTGACTTAGTGCTGATGATGAGCTAACAAGAAGCAGATCACAAATTTTAATTGTACCTGAAAAACTCCCTCAGGAAGGGGATTTATTATTGCCAGGTTAACTTAGAAGGTTCTGAAAGCCAAATTTTCACTGATGGGGAAAAGAGAGTAGTTTCATGCTCAGAAGGCATTCCGATGCCACAGTAACAAGCATAATGTAAAGGCCTAGACAGATAATGTTCTGCTTCTGATTACGCAGCAGAACTGGAGTTTGTGGAAGATCATTACAGGGAGTTGTAGCCTATGGGTTAAACTACAGGTTTAAAGTTAGCTTTTAAGTATAAGAATAAAATATAGGTATAAGGCGGCAATGCAAGAAGCCTACAGGCCCAAACCTGTAAGACATTAGCTTAGCATTTTAGCACAAGTGAAGCCTATTAAATCTTAGCATAAGTAAATTGACCAACAGTGACCCTAAGTCACAACATGGCATAAGATATAATTTTGCAATAAATAATTCTGCTAAAATTCTGCATACAGAGCTGACTGGTAACCACAAGAAGTCAATTGATGCCAGTTTGTGTATGTTAGGACAGGAACATCAGCAGATGTTTAACCACAGGATTGCTACAGTACCTAATTGATATGTATATAAATAGTCTGAGATACTTAATATACTAACCTTTAGAATAAGGACACCCCAACATTATTAGGACGAGGACGTTAGTTATGGGCAAAGGAGGCCAAACACTGTTGTGAATATCCATGGCAGCCGTCAGACCCTATAATAGGGCACAAGGACCTAGGCCATCGAGACCTTGACCATTGGAATAGTTTGGCATGCCAGAGATAGGATAGGATCCTCATTGACAAGTCTCCCTACTCCCAGGTCTCCACAAGGATTTTGTGAGTATGCATATGACAGGACAAAGTTAATATTGCATTACTGTTATATTCATGTTTGGATCGGAATATTCGTTTGTTCACTAACCTTGTTAATAAAGCTGTTGAAATCTCAGAACATTTTTATGTATGATTTTTGCAACTGTGCACACTGAGATTTCAAATTTAATTGTAATTCTAATCATTCTGGGCCTGGTCTTGGAACTGGAACCTGTTGGACTTCAGAGTGTTAATTTGCAGAATTGGAAACTATTAAATAATCTATCAAATCAATAGATCAGGCAACAGTGAGCACTGGATTACTGGATACACTCCTCCAGTAGAAGTGTACAGGCTCGGAACGTTATTTTTCTGCTCAGTCATGAGATTGGACCCACAGCATTTGAATCACTAGGAAGCTGTTCTGTGCAACCATCCGTTGAACAGAACCTGAGGTTCTTGTTCATTCCATATAAATTACATTGCCCTGAGGGAATACTCTAGGCATGATGGAAAATATGCCAATATAAAATCAGACAATCATTGATATTGTTTTATAGCAGTAATATAGAAACAATCATGTGATACTGCACTTACATTAAAATATTTCAAGTATAATCCGTTCTCTTTTATTTTCATATGCTTTACGAGATTTTTTTCCTCAACAAGGAAAGATATTATGGGCCACATTCTGCTGCCCATACCCATACTGAGTAGTACCTTGGGGATAATCCAATTAAAAACACTCACAGAGTAAACTACTACTCATTGAGTGAGAAACCTCAATAAAGTCAGCAGAGTGTGTCCCTGTGATTCAGAGCCAACCTTGGGTTGGGTGTGCAGGGTGGTCGGCCTCGGCACCAACCCCTCAGGGTGCCACATCACTCTGTCAACCTGCCTTTTTTTGCTTGGCTGCTCTGCACTGGGGAGATGGTAGGGAGTGCTGAAAACATTTTCCAACCTGGGTGGCAAAATGCAGAAACATCTAGGGCTGGCACAGTCTGCGGTAGGAACACGGGGCCTATCTTTTTCTGTTTCTCCAGTGTAAATCCAGAGTGACTCCACTGCCTTTAAAGGAGTCACTGCAGATTTACACTGAAAAACAGAAAGAACAATTAAACCCCATCTCTTTACAAAAGGTTGCAGAACAAATAAATCTCTGAAGAACAATCAGGCATATGAGTATCTTTACATGCTCAGGAAGTCTAACATTGGTTTTGATGGAACTATTTGCGCAAGCAAATCTGCACACATGCAAATTTTGTTCTCTAACTCAGAAATGGTAAATTCCTGGCTAGGTATCTTTTGCATTTTCCAGATAGAAACCAGCTTACAACCAAAAATAATCTCTTTTGGAATAGAGGAAGGCAGGGCATATACAAAAATGACCTTTAGAAAGTAAGGAAATATTTTATTTGAAATTTAAAAAAAATATTTTAAACAGTAAAATAAATAATATAGAATTATAGTGAAAAAGATACAAACAATTGAATTCCCTCAAAGCTCTTGTAGCTCTCAAAGTCAGACCTCTGTCTCTCCATTTGACTTACTAGCATTTCAATTGTCCAGAAGCTCTGTATTTTTTTTTCTGGCATCAAGAAATCTCGATGACCTATTTTCATTTTTCCTCAAGAAATCTTAAAGCCTGGCATTTAGGTGAATGTCTTATGCTGCAGCTGGGAGCGAGCTAGCACACCAAAAATAGCTACATGGACGTTGCAGCTCCAGGGGAGACTCAGGCCACTCGTCCAAGCTTAGACCCAGGGGGGCGGGTGGACTTGAGATCCTGAGCTGCTGCTTAAGCTGCAATATCCATATTGCTGGTTTTAGTACACTAGCTCAAGCCCCACTAGCACCTGCCTGTTTACCCGGGCTTGGGAAGCTCACTCCCAGCTGCAGTGTCAACATAACCGACAAACAAACTGAAGCGTTTTTAAATAAATTTGATTCTAAAAATTGTGAAAGGAAGAGCTGTTTCCCCTATGTTACCTCAGCCCACCTGTGAGCCTTCTACTGAGTAGGAACTTTGCTTCAGATCCTCTCTTAGTAACTCACATGAAAAGACTGAAAAGATTGGGGTTGTCAAGGAGATGACTAAGAGGAAGCATGATAAAAGTATACAAGATAATGACTGGTTTAGAGATGGTAGATTGGGAACTTCTGTTCAGTATGTCTCATAATAAAAAAAAAACATGGATAGATTCAATTAACTGGAAAGATGGAAGATTCAGAATAGATAAAAGGAAATACCCTTTCAGACAATACACAATTAGCCCGTGGAACTCATTTCCAGAGGAGGAAATGGGCCGCCCTCTAACCATTGTAGTTAGGAGGGAACTTCCCTTGGGGAAAGATATTCCAATAACTGCCTATGGCAGAATTTATTTTCACCTTCTATTAAAGCACGTGGAATTGGCCACTGCCGGTGATAGGCTAGGCATTAGACAGACATTGAGTATGAACCAGTATGGCAATTTCTATTTTTTTATCAGAAGCCCATTGAAATAATTGGAAAGGGTCCTGTTGACTTCAATGGGCTATCGAGCAGGCCATTGCTTCACAGGTAGTCCCACTGACATTAACTGAACTACTTACCATGTATGTGGTGAGGTACCACTCTAGAGGCCTGAAATCAATAGGAGTTTGTGACACTATGCTTCATATTCTCCATAGTTGCATGATTGATATAATTATGACATAATTATGATGCATTTTGTACAAGATGGGTCATGCAAGGTGTCATTGGAAAAGTTACAGTTTGCTGAATATGATTATCTTATTTCATAGAATCATAGAATCATAGAATATCAGGGTTGGAAGGGACCCCTGAAGGTCATCTAGTCCAACCCCCTGCTCGAAGCAGGGCCAATTCCCAGTTAAATCATCCCAGCCAGGGCTTTGTCAAGCCTGACCTTAAAAATTTGTATGCATGTATCATTTTTGCATCTAAAGTTATGAATATTGACTATGTATCTGTGTTTCATATGAAGTAACACCTGGGTGACACCCACTAGGCAAAATGCTTCCAGCCTAGACAGCTGGTTGGGAAGGGCCTATTCAAGGTAATGGGCCATCAGGGGAAACAATAGACTTTAGGAGAAGTTTATCCCCCACCTGATGAGCCTTCCTGAGAATGTTTCAGCCAGCCTGTAAATAATGGCTGCTATGACTCTGCAAAGGCATGTAACCAGACCACATGACTCTGGACTCCTGTATTTTTCCACAAACTGGCCTGGGAACCAAGTTTTGAAACAAAGGGTTCCTGCCATTTGAAAAAGATATATAAGGCAGGGAGTGACATCACTGATTGTTCTTCACTCCCCCACAACTGAACACCTAAGAGAAGCTCCAAAAGAAAAGGACTTGAAACGGGGTGGGGATTCCAAGCTGCAAAGCAAGTACAGCTTGTGCCTAATCTGCAAACCTGATTGTATCATCATTCAGGGTGAGAGATTGTTAAATCAAATCCTATCCTTCTAGTATGCTAAGCTAAGTTAATCAATTTGTTTTATGCTTTATCTAAACCAGTAAGTTTGGAGTGAAGTGCTTGGGAACCTTAGCTCATGGGACAGGACTGTTGCATTTCCTCTCCACATTGAGGGAGGGGCAAACTTTATGAGCTTACTTTGTACAGATCTCTGTGCAGTGTAAAATGGTACTGTCATAAATATAAAGGGAAGGGTAAACACCTTTAAAATCCCTCCTGGCCAGAGGAAAAACCCTTTCACCTGTAAAGGGTTAAGAAGCTCGGATAACCTCGCTGGCACCTGACCAAAATGACCAATGAGGAGACAAGATACTTTCAAAAGCTGGGGGGAGGGAAAAACAAAGGGTCTCGGTCTGTCTGAGTGATGCTTTTGCCGGGGACAGAACAGGAATGGAGTCTTAGAACGTAGTAAGTAATCTAGCTAGATATGCGTTAATTATGATTTCTTTAAATGGCTGAGAAAATAAGCTGTGCTGAAAGGAATGGATATTCCTGTCTTTGTGTCTTTTTGTAACTTAAGATTTTGCCTAGAGGGATTCTCTATGTTTTGAATCTAATTACCCTGTAAGGTATTTACCATCCTGATTTTACAGAGGTGATTCTTTTTACTTCTCTTAAAATTCTTCTTTTCAGAAACTGAATGCTTTTTCATTGTTTTTAAGATCCAAGGGTTTGGGTCTGTGGTCACCTATGCAAATTGGTGAGGATTTTTACCAAACCTTCCCCAGGAAGTGTGGTGCAAGGGTTGGGAGGATTTTGGGGGGAAAGATGTTTCCAAACAACTCTTTCCCAGTAACCGGTTAAATGTTTGGTGGTGGCAGCGAAAGTCCAAGGGCAAAGGGTAAAATAGTTTGTACCTTGGGGAAATTTTAACCTAAGCTGTTAAAAGTAAGCTTAGGAGGTTTTCATGCAGGTCCTCACATCTGTACCCTAGAGTTCAGAGTGGGGAAGGAACCTTGACAGGTACCATTTGGAATTTATGCTCCAGAAGGGGGGCGTGCCTGGGGAACTGGGAAATTGGCTGGTATCTGAAGGTTGCACTCAAGTAGCCCAGGTTGGGTGAGTGGCACCACCTGCTGCCATGTTGGGTAATAACAGGGGCTGGCTAAAGCTGGTTGTGTCTCCAACCTCAGGAAGTAGTGTGAGCAGGGCCAGCCCAACTGATTAGTTAGAGGGGTGCAGCAGTTTCTCACGGGCTCCAGACTGTTGCCCTGACCCTTAAGGAGCTGGCTTGATCACAAGAGACTAAGATGATGGAGCTGGCCCCATACCTACCTGTTCTATGGCATTTTGAGATTGGGAGCATATGAAGTAGCAAAAGGAACCCTGCTCAGCCAACTGCCCTGAAAATCTGTATGCGGCCCTGGAGCCATCACACAGGGCATAGGGCCGTAGGAGGTGTTCTGGGGAGTTCTGCAGTGGCTGTGAGATGAGCAAGTGCACTCGGAGAGGGAAATGGATGGAGTTAGTGCTACTGCCTGCACAGCCAGTGCAGGGAGAGTGCATGAAGAGCAGTTGTGAGACTGTGCAAGAGGGTAGAATGATGGTGGGTGAGCATGGAGGAAAGGGGGTGTGGGGTGCAAGGAGGGTAACTGCGGTCAGTGGCTTTTCCTATTGAGCTGCTGCCTGAGATAAAAAGTTACATTGCTTTTAAATCTGATGGATCCTGAAAGCTGAATAGAAACAAAAGAAACACTAATTTTAGAGACCTTAAAATTGGCTTTGATTTTATCTTTATTCCTTTTGTTTCTGAACAAGAACTTGACAGCAACACAGTGGCAAAACAGACCTTTAAAAGAGCATTTCTTTATAGGCCTGTTAATCAGCATGACTCATCCAGAGTTCATCTCTCCAGCTGAACTTATTTCCTTGAAGTATACATCTCAGGCCAGTATCACGTTGCATGGGAAAGAGGCTAGTGCTGCATTAGATTTCCTGACCGTGATAATCATATAGGGATAGTTCTACATAAACTACAATGGGATTGTCTTTGATTGCAGCAGGGGTCCTTTTACTTCTTATTAAAAGCAGTTTCCACACTTGCAGGAAACCAGGTGATCCTGAGTTCTGTTAATAATTCCAACCACTGAGTCAGTGTACAGCTTCAGGAAAAATCTCTTAATCTTTCTGTTTCCCAGTTTCCTCATGAATACAATACGGGAAATAATACCTACCATGTACAGAGATGGCCTTAGAATCTGCATGTTTTTCTTGTTTTGGGATAAACCTATTGTATTTTGCAGGTGGCAATGTTAGCAGTTCTTCTTTACTTTGTGCACATCCCCATTCAAACATGCACACAGATTTCCTGCCCCCCTCAGGTGGCACAAGGGAGGGCAGACACTGGCCATAAATCCCCTGCTGCAGTTTACCCCAGTTATTGTTATCACTAATATTACAGGAGTGCCTAAGGGTTCCAACCAAGACTGATAATATTTAACAATATTAGCATTGTACTAGGCACTGTACAAACATAGAATAAGAGACCTTGCCTACCCATATGGCTCACAATCTAAACAGATACTGTGGGTGCATCTCCCACGCTGCATATGTGGATGAGCCACTTCCTATGCTTCCCTCCGAAGAAGTCCTGGTTAAGGAAGTACTGCAGGTGCAAGGAGGAGCACGCAGAGTGTGTGGCTAGAATGCAACTATAGATGGTCCCTGGGGACCTGTTGCCAGCTGACACACATTAGGGCAGCCTCCTTTAACCATCTCTTAAAGACAGTGCCAGGCAGAGATGAAGGAAGCCACAACTGGCCTCAGTGGATGAAGCAGGAAACGTGTCCCTGCTAAAACATGTGCTAAATATATTTTTATATAGTCATCAATTTGAAATGTTGCTGATGCAGCATGTTTACTTTGACTAAAGAAGTTCTGAATGGTAAAGAGTGGTTACAGACAAATATACTATTTCTGTACCTGGCACAGCATATACCCTCCAATGTGTGCATACAGCTGTACTGGCCAGTATAATGGAATGGAGCCTCGGCTCCATTCATTTCCTGTTCTTCACCCACCTGTAGGGGGTAGGGGCATATAGTGACCCTGGGGAGTCTGCTCTCTGCTTTATGCTGCTACTCAAGACACAGCTAGTCAATGCAGTGCTGATAATAAGGTATCATCCCCCTAGTCCCTTGTGCAGGCAAGCAAAATGAGTCACAATCTGGCCCTTAAATTAGAGACAGGTGTTACACAGCTATTGGGAATGATGTATCCACTCAACCACTCCTTAAGCCACAGAAACTGGTTTTCTAAATATAACCGCTCAAGGTCTTTGAGGACACAGCATTATTTCATTAACTCTTAAAATACATCCTCTTCCTCTTTTGAAAGCTTTCTTTTCCTTGTGGCAGCAGCATTTATATAGGCTATTTTAGGCTTGCAGGAGATGCGAATGGTGGTGTTTGTTTTAAATCTCTGGCTGCTTCCCTATTAATTAAGGCTTCTTATGATTCAGTTTGTTTTGAAATCTAAGATAGAGATTATATGAATGCACCAGAAGGTCTTTAAACAAAACACACTAATTATCAGTTGTCAAACCCAATTAGAGTGAATTGTCAGCATCCTTGTTATGAACAGATACGGTGCATTAAAAATGCCTCCATGGAGAAACAGTCTGGTAATAGTTCTTCTTAGGAATCAATTAGGATTTTAGATTAGCCTAATGAGATTTTTTTAAAGAGTACATGGAGTTTATTTTCAAAGTCTGATCATGGCAAGCATTTTAGGGTGACTGTACTGTTTTTTGACAGCTGATTTCCACATGTAAACAAGGGTGACACGAGGGAGGACTTTAATCCAGATTGTTAGTATTCAGAATACATTTGCTGGGTGTCACTTGATTTTGGTGCTATGGTTTGCAATACATTTTCAACCATGCACTAGTTATTAGAAATCAGTCCAGCACACTAACAAGTTGTTTCTGTGGTTGTTTGAATGAGCAGATAGAGGATTACCTGATCACAGCTGGAAACTTACTGCATTGTATTAATTCATCGAGTATTAATAGCTGTATCTGTGAGTGACTAAAGAGTGCAAGACTCAATAGTTTCTGATTGCAGGGTTTCATGACAACCCTTTTCAACTATTATTTGTGTCACTTCACACTGGTTGGCATTCATTTTGAAGTTCAGGGTCAAAAAACACCCAAAATATCAAAAGGAAACTTAGCTAGAATCATTGAGTTTTGACTGATTTGGCATGAAAATCATGCAGAACCACTTATTCAAGTTTGTAATAAAAAACTTGGTGCACTTTTTAGTAGAGTATTGCAGAATTCTAGGAATGCCTATTTGTTTGACACGGTCACAGATAAACAAGAGGATTTAAAAAGAGAGAGAGAGAGAAAGTAGTAACAATAGATTCTCCCTTCTGCATTTTATTTCCTATAATGGTAACCACTCCGTGTAGTTTTGTCATGGCAGGGTTGGGAATACAATTCTAGCCCCGCAGTGATAAGAAAAACAGAGCTATAAAAAAAAAAATCTATATGATTGTCCCTTTTCTCCAGAATAGAACTATCTCTGCAATTCTCACTCAGACAATGCTTACAGTGAAATGGACGGGAGTTTTGTCTGAGAAAAGAACTAAAGGATTTTACTTAAAAAAGAAAATATAATCATCAAAATTTCAGTGGAAATGTCTGTTTACCGTGATTTTTTTTCTGGTTACCACCCATTTTTGCACTGGCATCAGTTGACTTTGGATCGTTGTTATGAATATCTGTATTACAAAAGGGCATAGGAACCCCAATAATGATAAATTCTCCTAGATGCTGTATGCACACAAAGTAAGAGATGGTCTTCCCCTAAGAGCTTATAGTCTACACATACAAGACAGATAAAGGAAATGTCACTTCATTCCATTTTACAGATGGGAACTGATGCACAGAAAGATTAAGTGACTTGCCCAAGATCACACAGGCAGTCTGTGACAAAGCTGTGAACTGAACCAAGATCTTGTGAATCCCAATCAAGTGCCTTGACTACTGACCACCCTTCCTTTCCACCAGGTAATAGATCCTCCTTAGGACTTGTGGGTGACCACTCAGTTTTGAAAGCAGCTTTTTTACCATATCCCAATTCAGTCAGGTCACAGTGGTTCTGTTCCTTTCACTCCAAAACTGTAAGCCAGAATGAAATAAACAAACATCACTATAAAATGTCAGCTGTATTAAACGACCACCGCCTCCCTCTGTAAGTTCCTAGTGACAGGAACCTTGTAGGTATTCTCAATTGTTGGCCTCAGTGGTGTATAATTGCAAGGGAAAAATATTTGAGCTCTGTTGTTCCATTAGTAGAATAGGAGCAATAACGGTTTACATGCAGCTGGAATCCAGATTGGTTAGTTCATAATGAAAATCACAAGGAAAAAAATTCTGCCTCCAGTTCTTATGGGATTAGCTGAAGGATAGGGAGGGTAATGCTAGTAGGAAAGAGTGAACTTTACTAACCCTCAGAAACAGCTTGAGCTGCAGTACAGAATTGAAAGGACTACTGGCAATAAGATGACACTGGGGATTGTGTTTCTGGTTGGCTGTCATCAAGTTTTGTTCAATTTAAATAACTCTTCTCCTCTTCCCTTCACCCCCACCTCCCTGTCGCCATCTCTCTTTTGTAGGTGGGTTTAGTGATGGTGTGAGGCGCTGGGCTGACAGCCCTAGAAACTGAAACCCTTTGTTAATGAACAGTGAGCCCAATCCTATGGTTTTTTACTCAGGTAAAAGTACTATGGGCATTGCCAGAGTGAGGAATGTAGTGTTGGGCTCAGAACAGGAAAGAGCATCAGCAGAGCCCACTTCTTCCCACTGCCTTGTCAGCATGCTTCAAGCTGGACCTGGCAATAAGAGGGTATTACGGTCTCCATTCAGTCAGTGGTGTCTCTGCTAAAAGGGCCAAGAAGGATGACAATAGCAATGGTGGATTTTAAATCTGGTCATCTCCCCACCACCACCTGGGGGGAGACCACAGATTCATTTCACGGGTACCATCAAATAGCCATCAGAGAGAAGTACTACTACCTGGGCTGGATTTGAACCAGTGATTTTAAAGTAAAGGCTCAGTTTTTTAGGCTAGCTTGAGCTTTGAGCTCAACCCGATGGTAGGGAAGGTGGTACTTAGCAGCTCGGCCCCAGGAACAGAATGGGGAGAAAATGTGATTCATTCACAAAACCTCCACTGCTCCCCTGGGAAGGAAGGAAGTTACTACTAGCCTCAAAATGATGTAGCTAACTCCTCTGGCCAGCAAGTGAGGGGCCAAAACCAAGGCTTTGCCCACTTCCTGTCTCTCTCCACCCACATGGTCACATGGGGGATAGGACGATAAACAAGAGGGCAAGATTCTGGAATGCTAAGTAAGGGAGTAGTGTATCTGTGTGTGTGTGTCCGTCCGTACCTTCACCTTCTCCCTTAGTCACCTGAGTAAGCCCAGGGCACCTTATCCTCTCCTCCCCAATAAGTTTCCTTTCTGAAGTGCTGATCTCGCAGAAATAAAAAACGTTTGTTTTTCCCTTTGATACTAGAGATATTTTCATGTTCTCAAAAGAGATCACAGTGAAGGATTCAGTGTGACATAACCATGGCTAAAATACAACGCCTCTTTGGTGGAAACGCTCCCCATCTGACAGAGGTGTAAATGAAAATGTAGTTACAGATGCCCAGACCCCAATTCCCTTGGTCACACTGAATAGCATCTCACTCCTCAGATAGGCCCATTGATTTCACTGGGATTCCTTGTGGGGTAATATGCAACTCAGCTAAAGATAGCCAGTAAAGAATTCCTCTTGTGCATGGGAACTTTCCTCTAACAAGGCTGGCAAAGGTGGCTCCTAGACAGACATCTCCAAGTGCCCCAAGCAAATGAAGTCAGTGTCTGGGGACAGGGCATGGCACTGGTACAAGTGGGAAAGGTGGAGTGAAGGTCAGCTATGCAAGATCCTCCACTAGCACAAGATCCACTAAAAACTTTACAGTGGTAAACGTTAGGGCAGGAGGGATCCTGCTCTAACTTCCTCTGGTACCAGGTGACTGAGGATCAAGGAGCCACAAACTACTCCCTGTAGCTGCCACTCTGCACGATATCAGACCTCAATTTGGCGACTGTGGAGAATCAAGGTCTTGGCAACAACGTATAGAGAGAAGTCAAGACTTGTGGCATTTGATTGTTCTCTTTAACGTAGGGCCTAATTCTGCTCGATCACACCAGTGTAAATACAGAGTAATTCCACTAGCAGTAGAATTACTCTGGATTGACACCAGTGTATCTGAAATCAGAACTGGCCACAGGACTACATGGTGCAAGAAGAGAGAACATTTTAGGAAAACAAAAGAGTTTTGAAAGGTTTGGGGCACATGTTAATGTAGTCTGCATTTTGCAGGTTCTTTTCGTCTCCACGTTACCTGTGAGGGGCAGTAAGTTCCAAACTGTAAATTTCTATTTGAAATCATGGGCCATCGCTTTACTAAAACGGATTTCCTCCCTTTTGACTGTTTATCTTATTTATGACAAAAAATCCTGGCAGCTTGCTTAGTTTCCCTTTCATGAGACTGTTTTAATCCTCTGCCATGATTAGCCCAGGTTTTACATCAAACAAATTAATCTAGTTATCCCTGAAAGCCAACACATTATCTCCAGTTTCATTCTCAAAATATTAATTTAATATTAAAACATTCCTTAATAACTAGCATTCTTGGGTCAGAAATCAATATCTCCACAGCTAAGATGTCCTGTTGTCCCGGTACAGAAAAAATGGATTTAAAGATTAAAACTACATTTTGGCAAAATTCTCAACTAATACATAATTTGAGCCAATTTTTAGATGTGGGTGCAGTGGGGGTAACCACAAAAAAGAAGATGCATTTGTTATGTCTTCAACAATCCATAATTCTACATGCACATAGAAACATGCCTACTTACTGCCAATGAGTTTTCTCATTGACTTCAGCAGGACACACGTTTCACTCTCAATGAAACGTTTGTCCCTCTATCTATTTGTACGTGCAAATGCATGACTGGAAGTTTGCATGCAGAATTTTGCTGACACACCTACGGAACATGTAGCTGTACAGGCATGCATGTTGCACCCATATTTAAATTCCGTCTGTAATATTGTGATCTTTGGGAGCAGGGGACAGAGAATAGGTGTATGGAAATCTTCACACATCAGGGTCAAAATATAGTGTTTAAACTATAGTCTGGCAAGTAATGGGCTAATTTCTACCATGAAACTCAGAGCTACATTAAGGGGGCGTGGAGAGGATGGTCTCCTAGATTCTCAGGTAATAGGTGCCTTGGAAATACCTGAGTAGTAGTGGCCATTTAGATTCCGCCTACAGAATATGGAGGCAGGGAGAAGGTCTCCAGAAACGCTGGGAGAGCATATTCAGATTCAACTACTGTACCTTTACTAAGATGTCACAAATGCTCCCTCCATTGTCAGGGTCTAATAAAACCAAAAGAGCAGGGACATGGTTTCCCATCCACGTAGCCATGTAGCTTTTAGAGTGGCTGAACTCTGCCTTCCTTTTCTACCTTGATCAACAAAGCCATGATATTAGACACCATATCATCCATTTTGATGTGTCACAAAGCAGTTACCAAGGTAGCCTATGTATTCTGCTCCACATGCTAAGATCCCATCCTCCCACCCTGACAGTGTCATACTTTTCCTTCATTCCTAGAAGTAGTGCATCATTCCTGGAATGCCAGACTGTATTTCTCTTATTACGGTATTGGTCAGCATCAGCCATTTACCTAAGGGACTGATACAAACGAAGCTGTGAGCTTCTTTGGGGATGGGGAGTTGGTTGGTTGTTTTGGTAAATGTAATCCTGTGAAAGACAACTTCCACACACATCCATGTGCTCATATTCATACTTTCATATAACACCTTTGATTTAACCATCCTAAAATGCAATGGAAAGTACACACCAAGGGAAACTGTACACCATACTACACACAAAGTCCAGAGCAAACTGCTTTGGATTTAATTAGCAACTTTTAACCTTTTTAACCTCTGTATCCTAACATATCAAGGAATTTGAGCCCCCCTGGATATATATTTTAAAGTGAATCAATTTCCCATGCCTATTACTGACATTACACTGTTCAATTGCCTTGTTATAATGGACTTAGCAGCAGTGTCAGCAGCAGCAATATTAGTAAAGTCAGTCTTATGCTTAGTAGCAGAAATATTAATAAAGTCAGTCTTACACGTCCAGGATAGATTGGATTCATACTATTGAACCTCCAGAAGAAAGGACAGATGGTTTCTCATTGTTATTCTTTTATCTTAATTATTAATGTTCTCCTTTTCTCTGAATACAGTTATTATATTTTTAATTCATAATGATAGTTATTTTACAGTGAATTAATTTACTAGAGTAGTCCGCCTCAGGCCATAATCCCAGTAAAAAGCATTGTATAGAAAAACAACTATAGCACAAGTGAAAATTAAAAGCAGCAACATATAAAGCTCAGAAGCTTTTCTGTGTACTGGAAATGCTGTTACAATAAACTCTTTCATGCATGAACAATTTCTCATCAAATGAACTTGAAAGCAAAGATTTTGGGAACTCTGAAATCAGTATAGAGGAATTATGGAATCACTGTGTAGATAAAAAAAAATAAATAAATGAACAAACAAATAAATAACATTCTGTTTTCCCTTCTGAGTACTTTTTTAATTCCAAAATGATGATGATGTTTATATGGATCCCTAGGATAAAAAAAGCGAGATGATATTTTTTGCTAAAAGCTCTTACACAGATGGTCTTGTTTTTAATGGGAATAATGGGAAAGGAAAATTCAAAATGCAATAAAGTTGAACTATCAAGCAACATCCATATGTTGCATAGAGAGTAACATGGAAGAATCTAGTAGATGAATGAACAACACAGTAATAAATATTCAGTATTATTCCAAGCTTTTGCAAAATGGAGGCTTTACCAAATTAATGTCTTAAGATGAGACACATGGCACCTATCAAACACCCTAGGCGCCTCACAGATGCGTGCAATCATCTCACTAAAAGCAAAACTTTAAAATGGAGAGGGAGAAGGATGCATTTCTGATGGTTTGTCCTTGAATGAATGCAAATATATACAGTTACTCAAATTTGCAATCTACTTTTCCCATTTGTGTTTATCAGAGGATGTGTGCAATTCGTAGGTGCAGAGCTGTTGCTGGCATGGAGTCAAAGTCTAATCACTCCTTCAGCGTGTCCTTCAGAGGACCCTCTTCATCCCCCTACCAGCTTTCCGTGAGCATTCCACAGGGCTCTGTCCTCAGCTCCTGTCTCTTCTCCCTCTTCGCCTTATCTCAAGGTGATCTCAGCGGCAAACACAAATTCAACTACCATTTCTATGCTGATGACTCGCAGATGTACCTCTCTACTCCAGCCCTATCGCCTTCTGTCCAAATTAAAATCTCTCCTTATGCACATCAAGCCACCAGCTCAATGTCAACATGGCTAAAACAGAGCTTCTAATCTCCCCCTGCTCCAGCCCTCCCCGCCACCTCCTGTCTGAATCACTGTGGACAATACCACCATTCCCCAAGTCACTCAGGTCCTTTACCTGGATGTCATCTTCCATTCGAACCTCTCTCTAGGTTCTCTCATCCAGGCTTTGTCTAAATCTTGTAGATTCTTTCTGTAGAACATTTCTAAGAGACTTTCCCTATTCATCCGCACAGCTAAAAGTCTCATCATCTCACCTCTCAATTACTGCAACATCCTTTTCTCCAGCCTTGACATATGCAATCTTGCCACACTTATACCCATTCGAAATGCTGCCGCTACATTCATTTTCCTAGCCCATTGCTTTGACCAGGTCACCCCACCCTTTGCATCCCTTCACTGCCTCCCTCTTTTCTATTGTACCACATGTACGATACTTGTCTTTACTCTCAAGGCCCTTCACTGCCTGTCCACACTGTACCTACCAATTCTCATACAGTATTGAAAAGCTGACCCCCTGCCCCCCGTCTCTGATAGGCCCATGACACCAGCCTCCAGCGCCCACTTGTTACATTTTCAAACAAGCATCTTTGTACTTTCTCCCATGCTGCCCCACACTTGCGGGGAGCTCCCCATAAACATTCACAAAGCTACCTCATTATCCTCCTTCATAACCCTCCTCAAAACTCCTTTGCCCTGAACCCTACAAACAACTTGACATTGGCTAGGTCTCTGGTATGCTGAAGCTACAGCAGAGATCCCCAAACTGTGGGGTGTGACCCCCTAGCGGGGGTGGGACGAACATTCAAAGGGGGCGTGGTGGGGCCTGGGCCAGCCCCACAGGGGGTGGGGAGGGTGTGCCACTCAGCCCTGCTCCACTCCCAGCTCTGCTATGCCCCGTCCCCAGTCACAGCCCAACTCTTGGCCCTCCTGCCCAGCCTTGGCTCCCCATTGTGACCCAGCCATGGCTCCGGCCACAGCACCGGCCCGCAGCTGCAGCCCCAACCTCGACCCCCTTATCCCCTGTCTGTGTGCCCCCACCCTGCGTGCTACGGTCCCACTCCCAGCCCTCGGAGGTGTGGGGAGGCACGGACAGGGGTAAAGGTGGTCATGATCCTGAAAAGTTTGGGGACCACTGGTCTACAAACTCTCATGCTGACCAATACTGTCTCCCTGTTCTTTCCTATCTGTCAATATCCATCTATTGTCCCTTGTTTTACACTTAGATTGAAAGCTGTTTGGGGCAGGGACTGTCTTTTTGTTCTGTGTCTGTAAAGTGCTAACCCGATGCCATCCTGGTGCACGACAGAGACTCCTAGGTACTATGACAATACAAATACTAAATTAAAATAATGATAATAACCAGGGGTGGCTCTACCAATTTTGCCACCCCAATCAGTCGCCGCCGCAATAGCAGCGGAGCGGCTGCCAAACTGCCGCCGCACCCGGAAGAGCAGCGGGGCTGCTGCTGTCGAATTGCCGCCGCAGGACACGGCCAGCTGGCCCATTCTAAATGCCGCTCCAAGCACCTGCTTGCAAAGCTGGTGCCTGGGGCCGGGCCTGATAATAACAATGTAACACTGTCCCACCAACATCATTTCCTGAAGCACAAACAATACAGCTTCATACTCCTCAGGGAAACTTACACCCCTGGCCTGTTGCAATCTTGGTTCCGAGATTACGGGGTGTGCTCAGGTACTATGGTGATGGGCGGTTAGACAAGCTAAATACAGAAAGAAAGAGATGGCTAAACTGTAGGCCATTGGAACAAGGACCAGACACGTATGTCAGTGTGCAGCCTTTTATGTGCAAACTGTTCCCATGGCTAGCTGCATTATGGACTGCAATGGGAGCAGAGGAGACACCCCCCCACTTTAGAGGAGGGCACATTTATAGGGGGAAGATGAAGTGTGTCTAGGATCACAGGCAATGCTCCCTGCCCCTTGGCTCCATGTCCCCACATGAATCCAGCTACAGGGGCATGCTTCAACCCGTTGACATACACTTTCCTAGTTCCTGAGATCCTGTCAGAGGATAACATCCATCACAGCATTTTACAGTTAGCAATTATTCCACTTCAGCGAGCAGAAAGCCATCAGCGGGTAGGATCCCTGCTATCTACTGAAGTAAATGCATCTCATATATTAAGTTATTACTATAAGGCTGAAAGATTTGTAGTTTGGCCTATTCTGCAGTGAAATAGTTCAGCCTTTCGTTACCATTTGTCTAACTGGAAATGATCAAAAACTGGACCCTCATGAAATTTTCCCCTTGATACAGCAACAAAAACAGTCACTGCTTATAAAGTCTAAATTGTTTAGGACCAGATTTTTAAAGGTCTTTAGGTGCCTGAAGATACAGATAGGCACTTAGTGGGATTTTCAAAAGAGCCTAGGTTTCCCGATCCCACTGATCCCTATCTGCTCCTTTAGGCACCTAAATGGTTTTTAAAATCTGGCCCTGTGTGATTAGAAATCTCTGGAATGAGCAGACTATACTCTAATCAACTCTTTCCTGGCTGGTTCGGCAGGATTTTTAAAAATACACAATAACTCCGGAGGCAATTGTAGGTTCCCACTGTTTAGACTTAGTAGCGGAAACTTCACTTTCAGGTTATTCTCATAATCATATTGCAGGTAGGGACACATGGACAGTAATTCGCCTTACCAAGCTAAGAAGGACATTGCTATAATCTGTGTGCTTCATCAGCTTGTTTTGTTAGGTTCAGCTCCCTCAAGCGTTATAATCAAAATGATACACAAGGTGACTAGGAATATAAAGGCCTTGTATCAGTATTCCTGGCATTTATTCATGAAAGGAAAGCAGTGGAAATGTTATATGTTTAGTAAACATGGTTATCCTGACCCTACTGTGTCCATGTAGTTCCTTTATATTGATGTTGTGTAAAGCACACAAGACCAGTCTTTCCCTTTATGAACAAGGCCACCAGAGACTCAGGAACAGGAATATTTACGGCTACTGTATAACATTTTCATTCCGTTCACGCCTCTGTCCGAGATTTTCTGCTTGCAGTCACTGCTTAACAGAAAGCCTTGTGTAAAGTGTGATTGCTATTAGCACAATTTCCACACTATGGGAAAGGCTGTAGCGAGAGCAAACTAGGAAGGCAGTCTTTTCTAGATTTCATAATTTAATTATCTCTACTCTTGTCATCTTTTGGTTACAAGAAGTAGTATTATAGGATTATATTTGCTTAGCTCATAAACTCTTTTGGTCCCTGAACACCTTCATTATGTATGTGTGCATTGTATAGCACAATGGGGCCTTGATCCCTGGCTGAAGCCTTTTGGTGCTACTGCAAAACTAACAATGACAAGGATGGGTTTTGCAAGCTCATCTCTGCTTAAAATTATGCAGCTAGCTAGATCATTAATTGGAGCAGAGTGAGCAATTTGCAACAGAACTGTTTTTCAAGGAATGTAGACTCTCTTAAGTTGACAGATTTTTCCTTTTTCAAATTGTCAGTGGCTTCGGCTTTTACAGATTTGTTTACTGTATGAGATTGTTCAGTGAATGTTTTGTGCTGCTAGATTGCATTTCAGCCTATGGATTGTCTGCAGCTACTCCTAGACTTTAAGGCCAGAAGGGACCATCATGATCATCTACTCTGCCCTCCAGCACATTGCAGGCCACAGACCCTACCACCAACTCCTGTAATAGACTCATAACCTCTGGGTGAGTTACTGAAGTCCTCAAATCATGACTGACTATTAATATTCAATATCTGAACAGTGAGAGTGGTTGCTTAAGTCACATAGCTTTGTTTCTGTTCATTGATGGGAGGGGGGGTTGAACAATTGTAAACTATTCCCACTTGTAACAAAACTAATTTACTTTAGTCACAAAATTAATTTGTTGATTGAATGAATCTTCTCTACAAGTCCAAAATTGGCTCTACTCATGACATTTCTATGAACAAAAGCTTTGCTCTAGCATAAATATGATTAGGTACAAGGTGAAGCAAAAATTCGGTAAGTTGCCAAAATGGCTGTGAATCTTTTTTCTCACTGTTCACTCAGTTGTAATCATGATTTTGCAACCAAAATGACATTGTGGGCAAATAATGCCATGTGATGGATAATGCTCAGACTCACTGAGTGACAAGAAATTATATTCAGAAGTGCTCAGAGTTAATGGGCTACATTGTGCATAGCTCTGAATAAAGAGGACTTTGTAAGGTAGTTTCACACACCAGAGATAGTGGCTTCAGGGACAAAAACAGATTGATCCATTTGTTCAATTGCTTCTAGCATGTGAAGCGAAGTTAGAAGCAGCTACTTTAAAACTGCATCTCTTTTGCTTCAGGCACTAACTTTGCAAGGAAGATAATTGAGGTCAAAAAGAGGATGTTGTGTGACTGAGTTAAACAAATGAGAAATTAGGAGTCTAACTCTTGAGTTTAATTCACTGTGTGCTTCTGTACCCTGGGCCTGGATGCAAACTTTACATGAAGGAGTCGAGAGATTTGTCTGCTCAAAAAAGACCGGTTTCAAAAATAGGCCAGTGTGCAGTACTCAACATGCATGTTACCTTAACTACAGTGCATTCCTCCAAGGGTTTGCAGATAAGTGATGTGAAAGAAGGAAGAAGTCTGTGGCTAAAAAGAATTTACACCTGCTGCACTTTCACATAATATACACCTGCAACTCAGCCCTATCCCAGTACGGTCTGAAGGGACAGGGCTCAGAGTGTGACTATGAATACCCAGAGCTGAGAACTGTAGGAAGAAAATGAATTGTCAGGGCTGAATCCCCACTCTGGCACTTCAAGTGCAGAAGGTGAGGGCCCGCAAGGATTCTAAAAATTAATACTTGCCACTCCAGGCTTGTATTAAACTCCCAAGGTTACAGCTTTTCTCTGACCTTGTCTTGGTAAATGCTGCTACCACCCAAATGCAAAAAAAAAAAACCCCTTGGACCCAGGAAGGAGCACTTGGGAATTCCTCCCTGTGGGGTACCCTCAAGCCCTTTCACACACACCCCCAGGGAAGAGCTGAGAAAGAAAACAAAGGAAATTAGCTGTTACTACCAGTTAAACAAACAACATGCACAAACCTCTTAAGATACCAAAAATCGAATCCTGTTCTTAAGGTAAATTTTATTAAAAACAAAAAGAAAGAAAATACCTCTGGAACTTAGGCTTTTGCTAGATTTTAAAAGAGCAATTCCAAAAATTAAGCACCCAAAATAGCTTACTTGGGGGTTCAGCTTAAAGGTTACAAGTAAACAAAAGCATCAGGGTTTAGCACAGTGGAGTCCACAAGCCATAAAATATAAACAGGAATAAACCTCATCATGTCTTTCTAAACATTTCTAATTTACTTACATTACACAGCATTCCTGCTGCCCCATCTCTTCAGCCCAGAGAAATCAACAGACAAAGGGAAAGTTTCTTTCCCAATTTTAAAAAGTTCTAGCCTTCCTATTGGCTCTTTTGGTCAGGTGCACATTTTCTTTTCTTACCTGGGGGACTTTTTAACCCTTTACAGGTAAAGCAAGTAGAGAACAGCTACCAAGAAGAATTTTACAGCTAACTCGCTGGCTGGGTGTCCATCAAAAGGAGCTTTCCTGGCCCCCGCCCGCTTCATATATAACAGGAGTCCTTGGCTATCATGAAAGAATTTGGTTTCCCAGCAATAGCAATGCTTCAGAAGAAATCTGTTCAGCTTTGATTAAGAGGGTAGAATAGTGGGAAAATGCATTCACAGAGCTACCAGGTGTTCAGAGATTACACAGATGGGTGTAGTATAAAATTGTAGATATACAAAACATTTGCTAAATCTCACAATTCAATTAATCCATTTTGTTATCATTGTGTTCCCTTTTTCCATGAATATTCAAGCAACTAGGATTTTTGTTCCCACAAATTTTTAGAAAGGAGTTTTTGTTCCCGTGAATACAGGTATTCGTGTACAAACAAGCCTGCATACACATAGAGCATCGCCATGCTAGAAGTTCTAGCTACACATACAAACTGTGTTAAAAAAACATTATTAAGACTGCAAAGTCAAGCACCCACATGTTAGGAAATGCCAGAATTAATGCTTGCCTGAGCAGTCCGGCCTCGCCTATAATACGAGTGATGTTCAAACAAGCTACTGAGTGATCTGTCAGCAGGAGCAGCAATGAGGATACCTTAGGGAAATCCGGAAGCAGGCCTTGTGCAAGCAGCAGAATGGTCTCTCCTTTGGAAATGCTCTGCATGTGCTTTTGCCCAAACCATGGAACAAGGTGACTGCCATGGGTCTCTTCGTTGGATGCCTGACCTCCCCTTGTTCACAGGGGAGAGCACCTCATGAGCTACATGACCTTGCAGGGACAAACCAAACATAGACGCATCAATGGCAGTGGCTCCTTCCCATTCTTCTCCCTCTACCCGGCCACCCCCTCTTGGGGAGACTGCTGCTCTACAAGGCACCAGGGAAAGGAAGGCATGGCCAGTCCTTCCCTCATAACACCCAGGGGCTCCTGCCACATGCAGGTTTTCTGCTCTGTGGTGCTCCAAGGGCTGGGAACAGGGAGAGGGAGACTTCACACCACTTTCTGCCCCAGGGAGTAAGTGGTAGAGTGTCTTGCCTACCTGCCTGTACAGTCAGATTGTAAAAGTACCATCTGGTGCATAATAGCAAGGGGATGGCACAGCCTCCAGGCTTCTAGTGCTATCTTGGAGGACCAGGAGGCCTTGTTCTGAAGCTTAGTTTGCTGCAGCACGTTTGTGGGAAGCTGGTTAGAATTCTCTCCCCTCCTCTCTTCCCCCAGACCAATGGCTACTTCTTCAGCCTCAGGGATCCAATACCTTCCACAGCACTTGCATCCTCATTACAAGTAGGAGTGACTGGTGAAGTAGTCACAGGTCCTCTCATCCTGCCCCGTATTCAAAACCCCTAGCACACTGGGACGTAGGAAGTCCCCACAGAGGAGAGTTCAGTGACATTCAGGGTATGTAGAAACCCTGCTCGAGTCCTCCCCTCCCTGTAAACCACAGCTGAACTTGGACAGACAAAAGAGCTAGGTTGCTTCTGGAACCCTCTATAGCTGCAGAGTATGGGACAGGATCTGCTGTTTAGTTCCTGTCAAGAGTAGCTGGGCTTTTCCCTGTAGGCATTTTTCACAGGAAAGAGTTTTAAATATTTATCCATGGTATGTAAACAATGGAACGGCAGCGGTTATTCACAGCGGGACATGTGATTTCAGTCCGGCATAAAACTAAATAACTTATTTCCTAAATAATCCATCCTCTAAGGCTCTTTACTACCAACTAAGGTATTTTTCTACTTGCGTACATTGAGGATATAAATCCCAGGCCATATAAACATTTTAGAGTGCTGTCAGCCAAAGGTGATGGCTAGGGTAAAGCTGTTTGGTGGCCATAGATATCCCTCAATCATCTGAAAATGTTTTATTTCTGCCATTTTAAGGTATGAGCCTTTGTCCAGATCTAGTAAACAGAAAAGGCTACAGTATATCATACAGCACTTCTGCCATAGTTTCTGAGACCATATAACAGTTACATGAGAGCTGTCCCACCCAGTACAGAATGTTTTTCAATTATCCTAGTAGTTTTGCAGCTTCATGGAAAAAGTGGGCAAAATGGTTAATGTTCTTCTGCTGCAATTGTGTAAAAGTGTGAGTCTCTCTGTATAGACAGTTTATTTATATTTTATACGGTTATTTGCAGATACTAGTCAAATGTACATTTAGAGGTAAGATATTAAGATTGGTGGGTATAGATACAGATAACATAGGTGCATAGGGACCTAGTGCAGAATTGTTATGAAAGCATTCGGGCAATATGGTTACACACTGCTGAGTCTGTTAATATGGCTAATTCATAAAATTAGGTAGCACATGTGCATTTGGTGAAGAATTTAATACGCAGGTAGACATGCTGCCAATATTTATTCAGGCCCCTCCGTCAAATCTCTCCTTGAAGGCCTGAAATACCCAGGCCTGGCTACCCTGGAAACTTCAAAGCGCCCTCACGGGGAACGCTCCCGCAGCAGCGCTTTGAAGTGCGAGTGTGATCTCCCAGAACTCTTGGTAATCCACCTCCACGAGGGGCCTGGTGCTCAGAGCCTGTCTACACTAGCACTTTAAAGTGCTCAGACTTGCTGCGCTCAGGGGGGTGATTTTTCGCACCCTTGAGCCAGCAAGTTACAGCACTATAAAATGTAAGTGTAGACAGGCCCGTAGAAATGAACCAGCCCAGAGCACAGTTGCAGGGTAATTGGGAATAGTCTCTGGACCTGAAGTGCACTGAAGTCAGTAGAAGCTTTTCCAGTGCCATATCTTTCAGTGTGTATGTGGACGGTTTTTTTGGATTTATGATTTAGGATTTTATGTATGTGGGATTGATTAATATGGGTAGCTCTATGGGCAGTTCCAGAGTATGTATTTTAAGAGAATTTTACCTGGACTTTATACCAAAATTTCACAACTCTCATGATGAACATGAAGTAATTCCTGTGCTCAGATATGGTTAGAGTCTAGCCCTTCACTCCCATGGAGTTGTACCTTATTGTATGGGTATGTCTACACTGCACACTCCTTTCAGCAGCATGCAGAGTACATACGCTGCACTACCTAGAGCGGGTATAAATAGCAGTATAGACTGTGAAGTATTGTTTCAGCAAGTAGAGTAAAGACACGCTTAAATCCTTTGCGTATGTGCCCTATGCAGCTCTCTATACACCCAAGCTATGCCTCCCTTGTCTACATTGCTATTTTTAGTGGACTAGTTTCCTGGTGCTGGAGCCTTTCCCTACCACGGTGAAAGACTGCTGGCATCTTTCCCTGCTGCTTCCCCACTGCCAGAGCCTTTCACTGACCTGTGTAGCTACACAACATCCTGCTTTTCACTGTAGAGGGTAGCTATGTATCCCTTACACACCACTGCCAGTGGGGTGCAGTGTAGACATAGTTTATGAGTAGGCTCAGTGGTTTCAGTAGTGAAGCTGCTCGGGAATTTTTCAACCAAATGTGTGACATTTTCAAAATGAAAATTCTAGGTTTCCAGTTCAAGCTGACTTTTTGTTTTGAAATTTCAGCTAATTATAGTAAAAAAATTATGAATTAAAAATGATTGAAATCCTAAACAAAATTTTTTGTTTGATTGGAACTGATGTTTTGTTCATCAGTTAGTGAAAATTTTCAAGATTTTTAACTTTTCACACTGATGTGGGCTGGAAAATTTTTCATAATCCCAAAAATTTTTCATGGGATGGAAAAAACATTTCCCACCCATCTCTACTCAGTAGGGCTGCTTGTGGAGTAAGGATGGTGAAATACAGCACTAGAAATTACTTTAATATTGGATGAGCAGGTGATGAAATACTATACCCAACTGCATAGATATTCATCTCTGCTAACTCCAGATGCCTAGTGCAGGATGCTAGATAAATGGTCAATAAAATTCTTCTAGGCTGAGATGAATAGATAACCCTAAGGTTCTATAATTCTAGTTATCACTGCAGTAAGTCTTGTCTGGGTTTTGTATTGGTGAAGGAAAAGTTATGGTCCCTAGCAATATGTTTCACCTTGCATTTTGCTGTGACACTGGTAGTACCTTTCCCAGACCTGAAGAAGAGTTCTGTGAAGCTTGAAAGCTTGTCTCTCTCACCAACAGAAGTTGGTCCAATAAAAGATATTACCTCACCCATCTTGTCTCTCTAAGGAAAAGGAGAAAGGTAGGACTTAGCAGTTTTCCTCAGACTTGTTAGTAATCCAGGAGCTATACATTTGAAAGCTGTATAGGGCAGAGGTCAGTCAGGCCGTAGCTTTCTCCTTTCACTCAGGTTAGTGATCAAAAGGAGTTTGCATTGCCTGTAAGAGAAGGAGGATCCACAGAAAGCTGGCCATTCCCCCACCTCATCTGATTTATTTTTACACTTCTTTTGTTTTATTTTTATGCTTCTTTTATGGCCAATATATTATAATTAATTTAGCCTTATGCCACCCCTGTGTGTTAGGGAAATATCATGCCCATTCTACATGTGAGGAATTGGAGGCACAGATACGTGAAGTGACTTGCCCTCGTTCACATAAGAAGTCTGTGGCAGAAGCAGGAATTGAACCTGGAGCTCCTGCTTCCTATTTCAGGGCTTTAGACACAAGACCATCCTTCCTCTCTTATGACGTCCCTTTTTCCACTAGATTTGACATTTGAGGCAGCACATCTTTTACAACCTCTCTTTTTTAATTTTCTGAAGCTTGATAGAATCTCTCACATTTCATATGTTGTAGTGAGAGGCGTGGCCTCCCAGGGCGGGAGGGACCACTCTCCACCCCATGGTGGGTGGAGCCAGGCAAGCCATGCTCCCTCCTCCCTGGCTGGAAGCAGAGGGGCAGGACAGGACGTTTAAAAGGTGGTCCCTGCAGCTCAGTTGTGTGAGAGCCAGAAAAGGAAGCAGATGTCTCTCGCCTGCTGCTGAACTCTGCACCTGAGACAGAGCTCTGCTGTGACAAGGTCCCAGAGGAGGTGCCAGGACTGCTGACTGACCAGGACCTGGAGAAGCTACTGGGACTGCTGCTGGCTGTGTACCCCGGGGAGATAGAAGACTCCCTGGAAACAGAGGTACACTCGGAAGGGGTAGTAGGAAGTAGCCCAGGAACACCAGACAGGGGTCTGGTTGTGTTGCCAGAGTTCAGGTCAGCATGTTTCAGTAGGATCCCTGATGACCCATTGGCTGGAACTCTGTGGAGTGGGGTGGGCCTGAGACCCCCTGCACCCTTTGGCCACCCCACCCCGGGGTGAATGCCTATCCCCTTAAGCCAAGAGGCCTGCATTTGTTTGCTGTCTGAGCCAGGAGGCCAGGCGAAAGACTTCTTACTGCTCTTTCCGTTGCAGAGGGTCAGATCCCTGTAACCTGCTTGTCGCTCTGCCCTGCCCTGAGGGCCAGAGCCCCTAAGATTCCTAATTCCTCATTGAGCATTGCATTTATAGACACACAGCAGTGAGGGGCTCTGACCTCCCTCCGAGACTGATGGGTAGGGCTGGCTACGGACCCCTACATATGTATCATGTAAAATGGGGTTGTACCGCATAAAGAGAGGGCCACACATATAGAACTACATATGAGGTGCTCTGCTACCCTATGCTATTTGATGGATTCTACAATCCAAACACGATGGGGAAAGCTAACCCAGGCCCCAAACCTCAGGCATAAAAAAGGAAAGGGTCACAACCCAACTATTCTTCTGAAAAGTGTGTCGTTTTTTTCTTTTTCTCCTTCTTGTGGTTTTTCAGCAGACAGTAAGCCCTTCCCAAAAAGCTTGAACCACTAAACATAAAGAAATTGGAAGAGCTCTTGGCTAAATAAAACCCATACAGAGATATTTATAGGTCTTTGCATTTTGATCTTCTCCTTCTAAGTTAACATAACAGATGTTGTGTGAAATTCTCATTGAGATAGATGTACTGAAGTGAAAGTGACACCACATCTGTTATTCAGCAAAGCAAATAAATACAGTGCTGAATTGGGACCACCTATTGTACAGTGCTAATACTTAATGTCGTCTTTAGATGGATAGTCCAAACTACTTCATCTGATGGCAGTGGATAGATGAACCAAAAGACGTAAAATATCCGTTGTTCAAATAGGTTGGCAAGGGCCCCAATGTTAATAAATCCAGCTCTTGCTTGTCATTTTATAGCTTAATTCACCATTAAGGGTCAAATTCTCTGCTGATGTAAATGGGCCAAGACTCTCCACCCATTCACCACCCCTCTTTTGCCCACTCTCCACTCACCTGCTCTATAGAGGAACTAAACAGCCACACAGCACCTCCTTCTTTCTGCGTACACAGCCTCCACCACCCAGATAGCCCATGTAGGGGTTTCAGTGCTTGATCCAAAGCACACTGAAATCAATGGAAAGCCCTAATAGTATTCTTATTCCCCCTTGCTGCCCTGTGTGAACATATAGGCCAAAAGACTGTCAAGCCTGCGTGGGTTTGCAGGATCTGGCCCATAAAAAGTATTGGCCACAAGAAAAATGCTGTTGAAAAGTAATTTTTATTTGCACATGACAGATTTTGATATGCTCTGACAAGCTTTTGATTTGTTCGCTAAAAATAAGAATCCAATATATTGGCTAAAAGAACTGTAACTTTAGACAGACCACATTGAAATTGTATCTGTTTAAAAATAATATAGCTCTTCATAAAATAAACCGTGCTGCTCAGACCAAACAAGTAATTTTACAGTTGTTTCAGCCTATCACATTTCCCCGTGCCATGGCTGATTTCACATAAGATAGAGATCAATTTCAGGCCTTGGTCTCCACAGGGGAATAGCTGTCCAGTCTGTTACTTGTGTATGAGTAATTTGCTTACGCTGGACTATAATTAAAATCTAGAATTCTGCATTCCCGTCAACTTTCTAGGCTTAAGTTTCTCAGACTCATTTGATATGAGTGGAATAAAACCAGATACAATTTTCTGATATTATCTGTATGAGGTTGGTTGAAATGGCAAAAGTGTCAGCTTTATCAGCAGATTTTCTCTGCTTTTATAATACATGTAGGCAATGTTGTTATAGCTGTGTTGGTCCCAGGATATTGGGAAGCTTGTCTCTCTCACCAACAGAAGTTGGTCCAGTAAAAAGATATTATCTCACCCACCTTGTTTCTCTTATAATATATAGCAAGCAGATTTTACTGGTAAGAATTTTACCTCCTCTCCTATCCTTTTAAAACTGAATTTAATTAAGTTCATTTTGATACAAACAGACAAATACCTTGTACTTTCAATCTTTCCTTTTATCCTAATGATATCAAAGTACTTTAGGAACAGTCAGAGCCCAATTCTACCTCCCTTTTTCAGGCTTACTACCATTTACTTCCCTGATACTACTTGAACAGTCAAGTTCCACTGTGCCTGAGTATGAGTGGAAGAATCTGTCCCCTGTGCTTTATATTCAATAATCCACTAGTCAATAACGATTCATTGCTAGTAATTTAATTTGTCTTTATTAGATACATAGTTGACATACATACAGAGCATCTTAACTCAGATCAATCTATCAGTCAAACCTGAAACCCACAGCCTACTTCCACTGTCAGCTGCCACATCCTGAAGATTCTATTCATTCTCTTAAAGCCATAGTAGTATCCTCAACTAATTAAGGTTCCAATCCAGCAAGTTACTTAAACACATTCTGAGCTTTAAGTGAGAGTAATCAGTGTGTCCACTCACATTTAAGGTTAAGCAAGTGTCTAAATAATTTGCTGGAACAACAACATAGTGTGACACACTGCACCTCAAAATAACACCTGTGACCCCCATATTCACCACATGTATATCATTATGATATGTTTTGTACAAAGAATGCCTTGTGAGGTATCGTTTGAAAAGTCATAATTTGCTAAACATCATTGTCCTGTTAAAATGTGTGTATCATCATTGTATATGAAGTTGTGAAGTTTTGCTATATGTTTGTTACTGAAACATGTTGTGAGTCTGGGAAATGCCCACAGACTAGCAATGACAAAGGATTGTAAACAAAGGTCAGACAGGTCATCCCAAACAGTACATACACAGAAGGTGCAAGCAAGAATTTTCAACTTGTATTAAGGACTGTTGGCAGAGCACACAGGCAATGGGATTGCCTGGCCCCATACACAGCAAGGATTTTTCCAGCACAAGAAGTTGGGTTATAAAAAGGAAAACACACAATACACAAATTACCTCTCCTTTCCCACCCATTAAAGGCAACAAGATCCTTTGGAAGACAAAAAAAAAAATCATTGAACTGCGGGGAGTGGTCCTAACTGGAGAAATGTTCCAGTTGGCACAGACTGCTGTAGGCTTTTGGGTAAGAGAAACCTGATTGCTTCAAATTTGACTTATCTTGGTAAAGTATAGGAATTATATTGCAATTTTAGCATTTTATTTCCTTTTGTAATTAATTCTGACCTTTTATACCTGTATCACTTATAATCACATAAAATCTATCTTTCTGTAATTAATAAACTTACATTTAATGATTTATCTAATCCAGTGTGATTGACTAAAGTGTTTGGGAAAATCTCTACTCAGGTTAACAAAGGCTGGTGCATATCCATTACCCATTGATGGAATGGTGAACTAATTAATGAGCTTACACTGAACAAGGGGGGTCTTGAGCAGTGTAAGATGCACATCTCTGGGGTGCGAGGCTGGGGCTGGGGGGATTTGCGAGTGTGTCCCTTCATATGGTTCATGAGTGGCTGTGAGAGCATTCATGTAATTGTGTTGGGTGTGCCTTCATATTGTAATGGCTGTGTGAGAGCAAAGCCTGAAGGGGCTGTTTTGTACTAGCAGAGCAGTGTGAGAGGTATCTCAAGCTAGAGAGTGAAGAGGGCACAGCAATTCCACAGTCCAGATTGAACCCTGGGGCATGTTACACATAGCTAAAGTAGATGAGAAATATAGTATCTGATATTTCAACACTTGATCCTGATTGGGACTGTAACTCACATGAGCAACTATCATATGTCTTATCTACTTCATAGCTGCAAAATTGAAAAGAAAACAATTCTAGATTTGAAATTTAGCCCAGTCTAAGCAAAATGTAATGTACCTATGTAACTCCATAGCCTGATTATTGGATTGTAGGATTCAAATAATATTTTACTATATAACTTTGACCCTCACTGGAAAGCAGACCCCTCTTGGTAGAACACGTGTGGTCCTTTACTGTTTAGACTAGCAAAAGAATACTGTATCCAAATCAAATGGCGGGGTGGGGGATTAGAAAAGCAATTGGTCTGGACCCCAAAAGGGACTTAGGAGTTGCAACACTGAATGGTTTAGAGTTTAACTTTTAGGCCTGGTCTACACTAGGGGACGAGGGGGACCGGATCGATCTAAGTTACACACCTTCAGCTACGTGAATAATGTAGCTGAAGTCAACATACTTAAAACTACTCACCGCGGTGTCTAACTCCAGGCTGCCTATCTCTGTGTAGCGATCCAGAAATGGGAACCCAACTCCTGGAGTCAAGCAGTTCAGGTCCCTAAGTACTTTCTTGCAGGAATCAGTTAGGCATCTGCCTCACACCACACAAAATAGCTGAAGGAGGGGTGGAGGTGGCGATGCCCACCTCATAACTTTTAGCCCAGTGGTTAGAGCACTCGACTGGGATGTGGGAGACCTAAGTTCAATTCCCTGCTCTGCCAGAGGAGGGGGAAAGTATTTGCATAGGGGTCTTCCATCTCTAACCCCTGAGAATAGTGCTCTAACCACTGAGCTACAAGATATTCTGATGTGGGGCTCCTCGTTCTCTGTAGTTGAAGTTGCTCCACTCTAGATAAATAATGAAAGGACAATTTGTGCAAGGGGACTGGACCTTGCATCTACCACCTCTCAGGTGGGCACCTAACCAGAAGATTACAGGGTCTGTGTTTTTTTTCTCTTTCTTTCTCTCTGGCCGAATAACCATTTAAGTATGTATACTCTTACACCTGTGGAATAGTCTCTAAAAGCATAGGTTACCAAGCAGCTGCTTGCTTTGATGACACCTAAAGGTGGCCCTCTTTATACTACTGGATTTGTATGGTTTGCCAGGGCATGAATACATTTCAAGTCACTTTATTCACATTCCATTTAAATTCAACCTTCCCCCAAATTAAAAAAGAGACTCTCAAGAAGTCCAAGTAAATTTACAATCTAACCACTGCTCCAGCCAGGGAGTAAATATTTGCAGCTATACATGAAACATGCCTGACAGTCTCAGGGCCTGAATGCCAAGTTCTGAATGGCATCTTTTCTGTGGCTGGCTTAATTGCTCCTTATGCTAGCATCTGACTCTGGGGTTGTCTCGGAGCAAATATTTGGGGCTTGGCATAAATACTTTGCTTTTCCCTTGCTGGATGTTATGTTTGTTCTGAATGATTCGAAGGAATGTTAGTGTAGTACAAAAATGTCTGGGGATAAGATCTTGCTCTAGGATCTGTATGAGAGCCCTCTACTGCATCCCCAGGTGGTTAAAATTTTGTCCATTTTTCTAGTAGACAAGTATATCTAACTAATGTATTTAGCAACTAAACTCTTTTGTTAAGATAAACAAAACTGCTTACATTGCAAGTTCATTGTGTTTCCTATAGAAGGAGATGGGGGGTAAAAAAAAATATAAAGGAATTCCGCAATGTCAAGGCAGTCTTTAAGTTTACAAAAAGAGAAGGAGTACTTGTGGCACCTTAGAGACTAACAAATTTATTTGAGCATAAGCTTTCGTGAGCCACAAGTACTCCTTTTCTTTATGCGAATACAGACTAACACGGCTGCTACTCTGAAACCGGTCTTTAGGTTACAAGTTACAGTAAGTACCCGCTATTGCTATTAATGAAAGTCATCTCAATTATTTTATATCCGTTTATGCTACTTGTTGTTCCTCAATGGTGTCAGCCACCAGTGTGTAAGTCATGGAATCTAGTGTACATAGTTATCTTGAGAACACTACTACAGTGATTCTGTAAAATTCTGACAGAACCGAGGCAGGGTTCAAAATATACTTAGTTTCCTCGGTAGTCTGCCTGGTGAGCTGATGGGGAACTGAGAGTCTAGAAGACCCAGGCTCAGAGCTCTTGGGTATTCTAGGCTCTGTGGGTCTGTAGCTCCAGGACAGCCCACCAGGTGGACTGTCATGCATTAGGGCTCCATTTCCTTTCATGGAGAATCTCAAAATGTTTTGGTTTTGTACAAAACCAAATTTCTATATAGCCAAATCCTCTGAAAAACAGAATTACCTTTCTACATTCAGCTCTACTGCTCCTCTTATTCAAGGCAGGAGTTCCATTTAAGTCAACGACACTATTCAGCTGTAAGACATGCAGAATTGTGCCTCAGTTATCAAAGCATTTTGAGGTAGAGATCTATGGGTGCTGAAAGGGGGTCATGAACACCTTTTCCTTGGTGTTGAACTGGATGTTACATTTCTTGTCCCAAGTTTCTTTTGAAGATTTGGCATCTGAACAGATCCAAAAACTCAACGTGAAACTTAGAATTAAACACTGTTGCCAGATCTCTTGAACTATTGCAAGTTTTGTGATATTTGGTGTTTGTGGGAGCCACTGTGATGATGAGAGAATCACAGATTTCACTGAGGGAATTATAAATGAACAAACAAACAAAACTTCTAGTTGCCCTGGTTCCAGATAAAGCTTAAAAACTCGAAACCTAAAAGGCAAATAAAAAGAAGCCAAATTTTAAACAAAAATATCATGAATTTGAAATCAGACATTCTCATGAGTTTTAGTGCTTGGGGTTGGCAAATCTGTGGGAAAACCATGGTGTGTCACATCAGGACCATGTGAGACAGTGATTTTTGCATCTTTTCAATGAGATCAGCCCATGTTCACTGGAAGAAGTCACATTTCTTAGAAAAGACTTTCAAGCAACCTGGGCTGAGTTTCAAATTGGTAATTAACTTCAAAAACAGTGACTTTGTGTTTTCAAGTTTCATTGCAAGCAGTATGCATGGTTCTATCTTAAAGCAGAAAAGCACTACGATTTTGCAAAACTTGACTGAGGTACCACTCATTGCATTATTGCTTCATTTTTAGTTGGTGCCGTTCATCAGAATGTGTAGAAAAATCAAGCATGTATGCAAGTAGATTAATGAGTTACATGTTATAACATAATTAGAACATGTAAAGTGTATGTTTATCTTTTGGAAAACATAAATCATGTGATATATAGGGCCTAGTTTAACTCTTAAATAAACTGTGCAAAATTAGTGTAACTCCTTTGACCTACTGTAAGCTGGTAGATCCTCACTTTTTAAAAATCGGATTACATATTTAGGCACATAAATATGTATTTAGGAGCCAGGCTTAAAAAATGGATGCCTAAAGTTTTGTCCAGTGTCCATTAAAAGTCCTAACCAACACTTCCCGAACTATAAATTTTGAATACATACAAGTAATTCACAGACCAAAATTTTTCACTGAAAGTATTTGGTCAAGAAACTCAAGTTGAAAATAAAGAACATTGCTAATTGTTCACAGACAATTTGCAAACTGAAGAAATGTTTCAGAGTAGCAGCCGTGTTAGTCTGTATCCGCAAAAAGAACAGGAGTACTTGTGGCACCGTAGAGACTAACAAATTTATTAGAGTATAAGCTTTTGTGCTCTAATAAACTGAAGAAATTACATTCTCTGAATAAGTCTTTTGCTACAATTTTTTTGCCCAGCTCTTTATTTGCCCTCAAAAAGCCATTGTTCTATCTAGGCATTTATACCATGTTTATCACCTTGCATCTGAATGCCTCATTCCACCAGAAAAAAAATCAGGACCACCTAATTATGATATACTATAGCTCCGTGCTGTGCTCCTTTCAATCTCCCAAATGATTAAACACTGGGAATCAAATTTTTAAGCACAAAATGCATGGGTACTTCCCTGAAGCGCTCCTATTATAGGTCTCCATATTTGTGCATGTAACCTCCACATAAACTTAAATGTGCCCTGTATGTCCAATAAACACCCAAAGGAACATTTTAATTTAATCCATTACAGAGCTGGAATTCAGTTTGACATCAATATTTCTTTGCAATTCTTGTAAAGAAAGGACTTTTTCAGAGCTTGAATTTTTTTTTTTTTGGTTGATTGGTTTATTGGACCATGACTATATTTACTATATTAATGCTCTCAGAATCTGCAGGGTATTTTTCTTTTATTTGTGAGCAGAGTGACAAATAAGAGTGGACAGCATAACGAGCTCTTGAAGGCTAAATCCTTGCTATGTTTCAAGCACTGTATTTTAAAATTTCTGGAAAGCATATTTCATTCAAAGGTCTTTGGAAGTGAAATACGCTCCATCTGATGCGATCACAGCCAGCCGGTTGCTATTCTGCTAACAAAATCCGGGTTTAACTAGTTTGTAATGACTAAGGCAGAGGAGCAGGCTCTATCAAAGCTGTGGGTGGTCAAGCCATGTCATTCTGAAAGGGTTAAATAAACCTCCTAGGTGGCGACTTTGATTTGTGATCCAACTTTGAAGTGTGTCCTTTCAGTTCTATCAATGAAAAATCAAAGGGGGTTCTATTAGATTTATTGAGAGTAAGGTTAGCCATGAAACTGTGCCCACCACTTACAAGGTGAATTTCGTCCATTACATTAGCATTTAGCAATTACAGCAGAGGACTACAAGCCAGGACTAAGTATTCTGTTCATGTTTCTGACAGTGGGTGACTGTCAGAATTTGGTAACCTGGATTGGGGGAGAGGAGAGAATGAGACCAGAGAGAAGGTTTGAGGGGGAGGATAATAGAGTTTTATGATATACTGCCCCAGTTATGAGTTCATAGAACATGTCCTTCCTGATGGGAATACATGTTCAGCAAGAGTGGTCTTCATGCCAATATGGTTTTTCTAGGTGATGTGGTTGCTAATTTCTCCATAGTGATCATCAGAATGATGAATTAAGGACACAACATGAATCATTAGAGAGTTGTGATAATGATGGAGAAACAGGGAACAGAATGAAGGAATGGGCAGAACTCAGTGAACCAGTTTTAAGGTTCACTCATTGCAAATAAAAGAAAAAGAAGAGGTTTCACCTAAAGTTTCTCAAGATGACCTCAGGGCAGCATTGCATCTGGTGAAGAGACAAATTTGGCTTCCTGTGGCCTATGCTGCATGACAGATTACTGGCAGAAAAAAAAAGATTGGATTGAGAAAAGATGCTTAAATTTGGTCTTCTGTATGAGGAATTCCAGATCCTTTGCCTATATATAATGCTAATATCCTAGTTACTGCTGCCCTGCCCACCCCAGTACTGTGAGGCCCTTGTAAGAGGCCTCATTGAGCCAAAAAGCAGCCTAGGTTAACTCCCAACAAGGGCTCTGTCAACTCAGCGAAGCACTCTCAGCTGGGAGGTAATCAAGTGCAGGTGAGCACGCCATAAGGGTCAGCACATTAAAGGATAGTGTTACTCCAATGGACTAGATAGAACAGAAGAGACAAATGAATGATCTGGTGAGCGGGGGGAAATTTTGCTCACCAGACCCACGGCAGGGCACTCTGGGAGACATAAAACCAGTTTGGTTGCTGGGTTATGCATTTGTTTTGTCTTCTGGACGTTACCAACTGTAAATCTTGCATGGAAAGAATGCAAACAGTTCTCGGTGGAGCTTCTGAACACCCCTGAACTTTAGGGGTGTGTGGGTCCAGGGATTTGGTGGGACTTCTCTACTCTAACAGCAAGTTCAAAAGGAACACAAATGGCATGATCAGGGCTGTTTTGTCATGGAGGCAAATAATATGACTCTGATCCTGGAACTTTGATGGACATTTTCTCCATTACTTGAGTCTTCCTGTTGGGGGCTGGAGAGAAACAATCAGTTGGTAGAAGCCCCATGGGAAGGCTGGAAAGAAGCAGTGGCTCTGTAACAGGTGGGACAGGGAGGGGCTATTTGAGCCAATTCACAAGATTTTCAGACACCCTGGGAGAGAGCTAGGATAGAGCCTCAGCCACTTGCAGGAGAGACACTGTTAAGAGATGCTATTTTTCATAATGTCACGGATAAGTCCAACATGGCTTTAGCAAAATTTGCTATGATTATTTTGCAGATTTGTGTCTGATAAGTAGATTCTACTCCTGATGAAACCACCAAGACATGATGATATCTGGACATCCAAGTTGCAGGGAAATTCAGTGGTTGAGAGACACAAGAGCATTTTCCCATGGAAAACCAGGGAAAAGGGATGATTGTATCAGATGAACCTACCTTTATCAGCAATTCGTCTGGAGATGGTTACAGCAGAGACAGTGCAAGGACCAGAGACAGAGAAAAGTGGACTCAGACTTTTAGCATGGATGACCTAGCATGCCATTAAAGTAATTCAATGTATTACAGAGTTATTATTATGTATGTTCTACCAGTGGGCTAGGCATATTTCAGAGATGAAAGAAAGGCACATTTCCTGTCTGAGGATCTTACCTTCTAAATAGTTGAATCTATAGGTGAGGAAATGCAGAGGCGGTCACAAAAGCAAGGGATTGAGTTGAGCTGTCAGATGTACGTCTTTCATGCCATGTTGTGTGGGTGGGTATCATTCGTTATTCTTTTTTGAGGTTTAAAGATGAATGGTGTTTCGAGGTGGGATTACTAGATATGAAGGCTAAAAGAGCTCGGTGTGTTCATCCAATCTGATCTCTTGCATAACACAAGCCACTCAGTAATTTCAGAATGAGATCCAATAACTTTTGGTTGAAAGGAGAATTCAAAGAAAACAGAAGGGGCCACGGTTGTGGTGGTTCCAGGTGTAAATGAAATGAAACACCTGCCTCCCTTTTGTAAGAACTGTTACTGCAATGCTGCAAAACCCTGAGAATACACGGATTAAAAATTGTAGAGTTTGGGACCATTCCTGAAAAACACTGTACTATTTGTATGTGTTTTAATGGGATAGATATACTAACAAACAGGATCATTCATAGTACCAGTGTCTATGCAAAGTAAAATGCTACAGTCAGTCATGGACATTTGAAACACAGCCTCATGAAGCTACACAAAGGCTGAGCTTTAAGCAGATGATAAGACATTGCATTACCTATCTTAATGACAGGTTTCAGAGTAACAACCGTGTTAGTCTGTATTCGCAAAAAGAAAAGGAGTACTTGTGGCACCTTAGAGACTAACCAATTTATTTGAGCATGAGCTTTCGTGAGCTACAGCTCACTTCATCAGATGCATACCGTGGAAACTGCAGCAGACTTTATATATACACAGAGAATATGAAACAATACCTCCTCCCACCCCACTGTCCTGCTGGTAATAGCTTATCTAAAGAGGGGGGTGAGGGAGTGAGAGAACCTGGATTTGTGCAGGAAATGGCCTAACTTGATTATCATGCACATTGTGTAAAGAGTTGTCACTTTGGATGGGCTATCACCAGCAGGACAGTGAATTTGTGTGGGAGGGTGGAGGGTGAGAAATCCTGGATTTGTGCTGGAAATGGCCTAACCTGATGATTACTTTAGATAAGCTATTACCAGCAGGACAGTGGGGTGGGAGGAGGTATTGTTTCATATTCTCTGTGTATATATAAAGTCTGCTGCAGTTTCCACGGTATGCATCTGATGAAGTGAGCTGTAGCTCACGAAAGCTCATGCTCAAATAAATTGGTTAGTCTCTAAGGTGCCACAAGTACTCCTTTTCTTTTTACCTATCTTAAGTATTGCTACAATCAAGGAAGTCAGGGCTGATATGCTGGTACCTACCTAAACATGACAAATGCAGGCTCAGACTCATTTCTTGAGGACAAGAAGAGCTATTTTTCATTATATTCCAGCTTCAGAGACATTGTCTTGTATATACATAGAGCATCAATTGCTTTAATAGTGCATAGGAAATCCATGTTCACTCGGAAATAAATGCTGAAGCTGTCAATGCTGAAGCCCACATTAAGTACTCCAGCAATGAATTTGAAAAAAATTGTAGCAAACGTCAAGACAAAAGAAAGAGATTTTGTGTGTCAGAAGACTGCTTTTTAAAAACAGTATCAGATTATAACTCAACTTCATGCATTTGGTTTTGTCCTATAATGCTGTTTCATTATAATGGGGGTTGTCTACCAAAGAGCTATTAGTGGAACACAAATTTTTACTCAAGATACTTCTCTGTATAAATAAAAGTAGCCCATCAGTGAACTCCTGCATAAAAATAGACAGATTGAACAACTGTAGCAAAAGTAGTACTTTGACAAAACCAAACATCCTGTGGCATTGGTGATAAAGGACACAAAGGAATACTGTTCTGAAACCAGTAAAACGTGTTATTCTCTGTTCAATTTGGCAGGATTGTTGGGATTCAGTGGTGATGGGACTGCCACCAAGAAATAAGTAGATAAGTTCCCTGTAAGCTGCATGGCTGCGCGGCAGCCTATTTCGTGCTGCGCAAGTACTTAGGGAACCCACCCAACCTAGCTCAGCCCCCAACCTGCTACAGCCGGGGCACCCCTCCGCCAGCTCTAAAACTGCTGCAGGCCGGACCTGTCGTGACCGGGGCAGCGTGGCCTGGCCCAGACCAGCCGCGACTGGGGTGGCCCGGACCCAGGCACAGCTGGAGCATTTCAGCCTGGACCCAGGCACGGTCGGGGCAGCACGGTCCGGACCTAGTTGCGGCCAGAGCAGCCCAGCCTGGACCCAGTCACAGCCAGAGTGACCTGGACCAGACCCAGGTGTGGCCCCAGATGCTCCTCCCCGGCCAGAACCCAGCCCTGGCCTGGACCTGCTGCGACTGGGGAAGGGGTGCCTATCCTGCAGCCCCAGCCCCAGAGCTGCTGCAGTGGGGAAGGTCCCCACCCCCGGCCAGCCCAGGTGCTGCTGTGGGGAGAGAGAGCCGTTGAGATTCCTTTCTCTCTGTCGTAACCCCGGAGCACCCTCCTGCACCTCAAACCCCTCATCCCCTGCCCCACCCCAGAGCCTGCACCCCCAGCCAGAGCCCTCGCACCCCAACCCTCTGCCCCAGCCCTGAGCCCCCTCCCACACTCCAAACCCCTCGGCCCCACCCCCACCACATGAATTTTGTTATGCGGACAATATGAAGGTAATGTGTCACACATCAACTCCATATTATTGCACATAACAAAATCCATTCTGCACATGGGTGGTAAAAATTAGAGGGAACACTGATAAATAGTAATCTCTGCAATCTGGGAATTCAGAATCTGATTCATCCTGCACCTTGTGTAGTCATTTGCATCAGTGCATAATGAATGTAGCACACTACCAAATCATAATGGTAGCAATTTACACCTACTGTACTGCCCTGGTGTAAATGACTACAGAATCAGACCCTTCAAGAAAATGATGGCTAACAATGATTATAGGATTAGTGACTCTTGCAGGGAATTTTCATAAGTGATGTGTCCAACACAGCGGTAATAGACTAAGGTCTTCTCTGATCTGACTCAGTGTCTTCACTCTTTGGGGCTTTAAATGTCCCAACCACATCACTGCATAGTGATACTGAGATGTCTTTATCTGTAAATAATTTAGCGTGATTATTGAATGCCACTACTGATTCTTTAGTTAAGGTTGTAAGACCTGTCTGGTCCTGTTCTACACCTCATTTAAAGCATGCACACACACACACACAAACCCTGAAGCTTTTGCAGGAGTGCAGCTCCTTTTGGATGGGAACTTTTCTGGCCTGATCTCAGGACAGAGGAGAAGTGTTTCTGGTAAGTATGTGTGATGTTGCACCCCATAATGCTTTATGGGACTATGCTTATGAATGTATATATGACATAACTGGAATATGTTTTATGCTACATATGCCATGTAACATATCTCTGTAAAAGGTTATGATCTACTGAAAATATTCATCCTATTTCTATGCATGTGTCATATTTGTACTCAAAGTTATGAATATTGCCTGTGTACTTGCTTGATTTTAAGTAGCCTTAATAAAGCATTTGGTCAGCTTCTTGAGAAAGGAATGTGCAAATTAAGTGCCCAGTCAAGAAACACTTAATGAACAATGGATCTTGGAAGACTCCAATCACATAAAAAGTCTTCCTGGAGATATTCAAGATAGCATGTGGGCAATGTCTGCTGCCTGTAAAAACTAAGTCATGCATGGACATGTGACTTGCCCATGTGACTCCAAAACTCCATCTTGGAGCTGGACTTTGCATAGGAGAGAGGAGGGGGTCGCCACCCAAAGAGAAAGTCTATTTAATCCCCTGGGAGACCCCTCTATTTTGTCTTCAGCTGGCTCAAGAGATAGCCTCTCCACCCGAAAGGACACCTGAAAGACAAAGGACAGTAACTACAGGGGGTGTGAGTGATTGCTGGACCCAGACTAGAAGGAGGCTAGTCTGTAAAAGAGGCTTATTGAAACATCTCTGAGGATGAGATATTATCTGTATTCAGTTTCTTACTGTATTAGGCATAGGCTTGCGTGTTTTGTTTTATTTTGCTTGGTAATTCACTTTGTTCTGTCTGTTATCACTTGGAACCACTTAAATCCTACTTTTGTATTTAATAAAATCACATTTTACTTATTAGTTAACCCTGAGTATGTATTAATACCAGGGGGTGGGTGGCAAACAGCTGTGCATATCTCTCTATCAGTGTTATAGAGGGTGAACAATTTATGAGTTTACCCTGTATAAGCTTTATACCAGGTAAAACGGATTTAGTTGGTGTTTGGACCCCACTGGGAGTTGGGCATCTGAGTGTTAAAGACAGGAACACTTCTTAAGTTGCTTTCAGTTAAGCCTGCAGCTGTTAGGGGACGTGGTTCAGACCTGGGTCTGGGTTTGCAGCTGGCTAGCGTGTCTGGCTCAAACCAGGTAGGGCACTGAAGTCCCAAGCTGGCAGGGAAAACAGACTTAAAAGTAGTCTCAGCACATCAGTTGGCAATTCCCAAGGGGGTTTTTGTGATCCAACCCATCACAGTATGAATATCTAAAGACAATCTATCCCTTGGGTTTAACCATTTGTTTTCAAGACACACATGGTACTGTTTGTGCAGCAACAGCAGAAAATCTAGTAGAAGTTGACTGACTAGATACTTGTGTCACGGGTATGGAAGCATGGTCCAGTGGTGAGAACACAGAAGTGGGAGTGTGGAGATCTGTGTTCCGTTCCAAGACTCTTCCTTAGGTTTTCCAGTGATCTCCATTATAGCCTTCCTGTGATGGGGTGGACTAGGCTCTGAGGCTCCCTGCTGGCGGCCTCACGGCCCTGCCATACCCTACCCCAGAAAAAGGCAGTGGAGAGGGTCCTCCAAGCTACCTAGAGTGGCTGTGTTGGACACAGCCAATCAGAAGGGTCTGCAGAGAGCAGCCAATCAGAGCCCAGCAGACTAGTATCAAAAGAGCTGCAGAACTAGTATGAGTTCAGTTCCTTGCTGGAGCTGGAGGAGAGTGGATGATGTGCTTGACTGGCTGGGGGAGCTACAGGACCTTGGACAGAGCAGTGCAGGTAGAGACTGGGGGAACAAGAAGGCGTTCTGGGCTGGCTGCTTGGACTCAACCAGGACAAGGCCCTGAGGTAAGGGTGAAGAATATGCTGGGGATGTAGGGAAGTGGCCCAGGAATTATAACAGTGATGAAGTTTATTTAAAGAGATGTGGTGGATGGCTGCTATCTATAGGGCCTCTGGGCTGGGATCTGGAGTAGTGGATGTGTGGCCTGCCCTTAATCCCACCTCCATTAGCCACTGAAGGGAAAACTGAACTCTATTAGTGGCCCAGCAGGAGATCTGTACCTGAGAGGGCAAAGAATTGCCTCTAGGGAGAGATCCCTGGAGCACTGCTCTGTACCAGAGCAGGTACAATTTGAGAGACTGTTTGAACCTGGGTACTGTGACAGGCCCTGCTGGACTGATTGAGGAGTGAGCCCAGGGATGGGGCTGCAGATACAGAGATGTTACTGAGAGAGGTCCTGTTAGACTTGTACCCTGGAAGGGCTTTGCTTTCTATTTCACATACAGACTGTGTGTGACTCAGCTGGAGGGCTGAGTTTCTGAAGACTCACCATAAGGCGGAGAGGAAGTGCAGCCACATACACTCTGCTAAAGGGGTGCTTGTGAGAGGTGAGTGCCACCCTGTTACACTTTCATTATGGAAAATAGACAGAGAATTCAACAGAAAGATCACCCTGTCTATAAAACTAAAGGAAATTGTATTTGCTAGATTAACAAAAACCCAGAATCCTATTTAAATTTATGTAGGACTATTAGTTTTGTCCCTATTAAGTTCTACAAGACAGTTCCAGAAAAGTCTGTTATCCCTGCTGTAAACTAGAGATAATGCTTACCTACCTCTTAAGAGCACTAAGTGTAAATTAAAGTAATGTTTCTAAAGTGCTTTGAGATACTAGACTGAAGGGTTACAGAGAAGCAAAGAGAATTCTATACTGCCAGCATGAACATTATAGAGTGGGTATATTGGAGAACATGGTTGTTTCTTTGCCATAATGTTTTCATTGGGAGAGCCTATGACCCTCTATTGGTCACCTGCTTTGTTAGTGTATGTAGAGCAAGCTATGCAGGAGGCACGGGAGATTTATTTTTTAGTTTTACTTGTATTACAATAGAACCCAGAAGTCACAATTGATATCAGGTCCCCACTGTGCTAGGCAGTGCAAAGACACAGTAAGAGGCAGTCCCTGTTCCTTAGAAATTAGCCAAGAAAACAAGTACATTGTATTGTACAGATGAGGAAAAGAGGTACAAAGATTAAGTGACTTGCCCAAGGCCACACAAGAAGTTTGAGCAGAGCTGGGACCTTCACTCAGTTCTCTCAAATGCTCTAACCACAAGACTGCCCGGGGTGCAGATGAACCCTGGCCCTGTATGCTGGATATATCTTATGAGCTTTCCACACACAGTCTTCTGTGCATAAGGTAAAGGAGAAATTGTCAAATCAATTACATAGTCACAATTCAGTCTATTTCCCTCATGTGTATCACTCAGATGTGGCCCTCGGGCCAAAAAGTTTGCCCACCCCTGATCTATACAGTCAGTTTATCAATAACGTCACACCCCAATACTATAAAATGGGCTTGAAAATGTTTCATGCTAGAGCATTTTTCCCCACATTGCACAGGATTGCATAAACCAGGGCCAAATTCATACATGATGTAAGCAAGTGTAACTCCACTGCAGCATTGGAAAACGAGTGCTTACACCAAGTAATAGATACAGAGCTATAAAAGTACATGCTTCACATTTCCTTCAAACAGCAGAAAGACTGAGAAATCTCTTTTTATTCCAATAATTTAAAATAGAACAGAGAGAGTTTGCTTTGCCCTACAGGGGTCAGCTTACCTCTCCAAAATCAGGTACACAGCTTGTGCATCAGTGTCCCTCCAGTGTCTGTTTCCTTTCTCTGGATGGAGTCTGCCCCAATTTGGAAGGGAGATTTAGCCCTCCAAGCAAATCAGAACTCCCCTGCTCCCCACCCCGTTACAGGGGTAAACAGCCATCCAAACGACATAAATCAAACCTCCTACCCTTCACTATTGGAGTTGCCCACTGCCATCTCACTAGGGACTGCAAATAGTCCTTCACATTTTGTATCAAGATCACCCATTCACCCCCTCACAGCTGCAGTGTATGGAACCCAACCCCCCTCTGTACTATAGCCTCCAGCCCCCAACACTCTAATGAAATAGCCATATGCTCTAGCCTCAACCACCCACTTCTCTACACCCACAGGGCTACTTCTGAGCCTAGTCAGCTAATCTACCTTCTACAGATTTCTTCAGCTTCTCCCTCCTAGGCCTTCCTCATAGTCTCTATTCCCAGCTGCCTCTACAAACAACCATGCCAGACATAGCCTAGCCCCTGGAAAGCCACCCCTACTCTTCATCACACTTGTTTCCTGGCTTTCCATTGAGGAAATCCATGCAGATCCTTCTTGCTCTCTGCGTGAGCATTAGGGAGTCTGATATATTCTTGCTATTACGCATCACCTTCAGTCTCCTGATCTAGGAGAACATGCAAGAAGGCTGGGACTGAGCTTCCCCTAAAGGCCCAGCTCATCCTGTGACAGGCCCAGGTTCAGCCCTGATGTAAAGTAGGTTCAGCTCCATTGATTTTTGCACATGGTCATTCGGACACAGTAGAGCTGCACTGTGTTGCACTCACAGTGTGTTGTATTGGAGGATAGTGGGGCGGGGGGTGTGAACTGAAGTCTAGTTGATAAACACAGAGCTCGGGCCTCTCATGTGTGGTCTCCTCTCTCTCAATAAATCAGGCTCCTTCACCCCCTATTGGATTCACCAAGCCCTGTTCTCTGGTGGGAGGCACTGTGGTCATGCTGAAGGGGTGGGCAGGACACAGGCAGCTGCTGCTAGGAGATGGGGGGGGGGGGGAGACCAAGGTAGTGGGGTTGGGCCAACACACCCAGGGGAGGGGCAGCAGCTGTATTGCTGGGCACAGGCTGGCAAGGCTGGAATGTGACCCTTCTTCCCTCCCGCCCCATCAAGAGCTTTGATCAGATTTGTGTTGAGTGGCGTATTGTTACGTAACTCACAAAACCCAGGCCCTTTGAAGTCCTGGGGAGACTTACAGATTTCCCAGGACAGCTATCTCAAAAAAGGTATGATCCTGGGAAAAGCTGATCCCAAGGCTGAATTTGACCCATAGTGCGTTGCCATGCTTCAGAATAAGTGGGATGTGTGCATAATATCAAGAGTATTTGATCTAGCAAACTCAAAGTATTATTCTTTAAGGACAGGATCAAGCTCAAAAAACCAATAGCAGCTGAATGACCATTTTTCTCTAACTCTACCTTCCATTTCTGAACCAACTACAGTTTTGCTCAGTGGGATGCGACACTTGATTTGTAGAGTGTAAAGAAGGCTGAGTCATGGGGAAACAGTTGTGTACTGAAATATCCAAAACCACATTTACAAGATGAATAGCTCCTGATTAGAGCTGCTTTGCACTGAAGTTCTGTTTCCTAAATGCTCTTTCCTTTCTTCCACATTTGAAATTGATCTTTTACTAAATCAAAGTGTTTGAGGTTTTTCAGTGTCTTCAGGTAATGCTGACAGCTGCACTAGGACATAGGCACTGTAAACATAAGATTTTAAGGTTTAGGTTGAAACCTTTAACCCCTCTCACAAGGGAAATGCTGCCGCTTGTTTTGCTTCATCAAGGAAAGAGGGACCTAATTAGGTAGCATGGGCTTCTTTGAAGTGCTAATATAACTTCTTATCAAAGTAAGAACAAGTTGTTAACAAAGATACGTTTTGTCCTGCACTTTTACCAACAAATGTATGTATTTTCTCCTTCCATGAGAAAGCTAGTCAGTGTTTTGAAAGAACATGTCCTTTACCTTTCTATCAGTATCAACCTTGAAGATTATGGAAGCATGCCAACAGCTCTTTTCTGTGGTGCAGAAAGTCTGTTAATGCTACATAAACTAAATATGAATTTAATGTGACTTCATTGAAGGCAGGATCAGGTTCCAAGAACTATATCCTCAACTGGTGTAAATGCATGTAGCACCACTGAAGTCATCAGAGCTATGCCAATTTACACCAGCTTGGGATTTGGCCCCAAGTCTCCAAAATAACGAGTCGGCCTTCACACTTTGGCCCCTCACCCTACCCATCATTTTCATACCATATGCACCTAAGGATTTTGTGGAGGGTGATGAGGTGTTTCTTTGGGAATCCGTTCACACTTAAATAACTGAAGTGTGAGGGTGGAAAGAACTTTAGGACACCACCCCAAACTCCTGCTACAAAAGTAAAGCCCATGTTTCAATCCTAGCAATCAGTTTATATTCATTCATGTCTCCAAGGTTCTCTGCAAGGAAAAATGTTAAAAACATGATGAAAGCTGGGATTTCGTTTGCATTAGTGGCTCCCCTTGATCAAAGGGGACCCAAAGGCCAGCTTTGTGGATAGTAACTTTACAGATGCAGAGGGGTCACATGAATGACCCCAGTCTTTGCTCCCAATGGGAGTTTCTAAACAGAAACAATTCACAATCTAGAGAAGGGGCTAACCAAAACCCCAGTAAAATCCCTGCCACCGCAACAACATTCCTGTAGTTGGCTAAACAATGTAACACTGTAATTATCATATCATTATCATGCATGTTTGGGGGAGGGGCAGAAATCAGCATGTGGTCATTTCAAAGACTTATTGATCAGTCTCCTCTGTGCTCCCTTTGCTGAGTATGGCTCTGCACTATGTGCTGGTTAACAGTCAAGATTTAAGTCGTGAAATTCCACAGGCATTTAGCAAAAAGAAAAGGAGTACTAGTGGCACCTTAGAGACTAACCAATTTATTTGTTAGTCTCTAAGGTGCCACTAGTACTCCTTGTCTTTTTGCAAATACAGACTAACACGGCTGCTACTCTGAAACAGGCATTTAGGAGATCATTATGTTTGCTTAATTTGAAAAGACATTTACTCAACTATCTGTAGATCTAGACCCTACTGCATTTAGTGTTCAATAAGTCAAAATTCCCAGTGTCACCCATAGGTAAAGACTGAGGGCCAGAGTTGCTACCTTGAAATCAGTGGGATAGTACTCCTGGAATAAGGTACTACTCCATGTAAGGGTGAAAGAACTGACCCTTAGTAAGGACTTCTCATACATTCAAATGTGCAAGGTCACTTTCAAAGGAATTAGGGCAGATGACCTGGCACTGATCTGATTCCAAGGACTCCAGTATTTACAAAGGAAATCGATTACTTTAAATGATACATTATTGGTGGTACTATGGTGCCTTTGGGTGCACCAGATATTTTCCCCTTTATCTTCTAATCATTGAAAGGATGATATTTTTTTAAACCAATGATTTTTCTAAACTGGTTTATAGCTTTAAAGCATTGCTTAAAAAGCAGGTGGCAGCTTTTTGCAGCCGTGATGCTGCTTTATACTGCTGAATACCACCCTGACACAGCCGACTATACGATTAACAGCTGTTAGTGCTATGTAAACAGTGACAAGAAATGCAAACAATGCAGCCTGGATGAATTTACATCCAGTATTAGAGGAGGGTTTGTTATCGCTATCCAGGAGGAAATAGAAATGAAGTGAATCATTGTTAGACTATTTCCTGAAGACATTGCCTGTAAAATCTTTTTTGATTGCTTATTATTGCTGTGCAGCATTGAAAAACTAAAATAATGTGTTTTATCCTCAGAGAACAAGAAAAATAAATATAGCCGTATAGCAATGGATGATGTACTTTTAAAGTACTGAAGGTCAAAGCATAAGGAGAAAACGCCATTTAAAATTATACTTAAATTGCATAGGTTTTTTAGCTTATGCCTAGACTGGATTTGGTTTAAAAAAAATACTTAGGACCAGATCTCAGCGAGTGTAAACCCACTGAAGTCAATTGAGTTATAATTGACACCAGCTGGGGATCTGGCCGTTAAAGTTGGTTCTGATTTTGCTATGAGAAAATTAAAACAGCAGCAATTTGGTTCTCAACTCATTCATGAAAAAGAGTCCCATGCGAACAAAGGGATCGATTTGGTACTTTTCTCAAGCTGAATAGTACCAGATTCCATGAGAAGCACCATTGATTCCAATAAGGCTACTGGCACAGCAAGGTACTTGTCAATGTGATTAAGGGTATCAGAATTTAGCCCAGAGTTGGTGTCTGATCCTGCCAGGCAACATACCTATGGTATGTCTCTACAAAGTGCAGCACAGAAACTACATTCTGAGGGAGTAAGGGCTAAGGAGGCTTTGAGTCCCTTTGTGCCCTCCAGTCCCAACCCAAGGCTGCTATAGTAACTAGAGAGGCTCTTGGAGCTATTTAGGCAGCTCTGGGGGGGGCTATTTAAGCTATGGCAGGCTCCTGGGGCTGCCCTATGGGCTACAGAGCTGTGTGGAATTTCCACATCACTGTGTGCTGTGACTCCATCCCGACACACACCCCCACCTTCAGCATACCCTCACTCTGGCTTGTGAGGGAGTCCTTGGAAGCAAACTTATGACTGCCTTCCTCCATGCCTGCATTAGGAGAATCCTTTCCTGGCTGGAAATGGGACTTTTGGTGCCCTTTATGCTGCTCCAGCTTTATCACCAGCTCTACAGGATCTCCCCTCAAGTCCAGTACTACAGAATCCAGGCAGAAGTCCCGCTGGTGTTATTGCTGCACTTACTGTAGGACTTATCACCAGCATTGCTGTTAGACTATGTCATTTCAATTACTCTGTCATTTCAAAAGGTCAGACACACATTTTTCCCCCGGGTTACATATGGAAACATATGGTCTGATCCTAATAAAACCCAATTCACATACAGCACTTTTCATCCACAGATTTCAAAGTGCTTCACAATCTTTAATATATTTAGCCTCACAACACTTCTGTGTGGTAGGCAGATGCTAATATCCCCACTTTACAGGTGGCAAACTGATGCACAGAAAGGGTAAGTGACGTGCCCAAGGTTACTCAGGAAGTTTGTGGCAAAATAAGAAACTGAACCCAGGTTTCCTGGGTCCTAGGCTAGTGCCCCATCCTTTGGACCATCCTTCCTCTGTATTGAAGTCAACAGCAACAACATCATTAACTTTGGGGGGAGCAGGATTGAGCCAGCAGAGGATTGATGCAATGATTTATAATATTTCCTTTTTATGCTAAATTTATGACGGCATCAAGAGTGCTATGAAAGTTCAAAGACCGATCCAATTAACCCTTGGAGTAAGAGGTCATAACTCCCATTGATTTCACTGGGAGCTACATCTGCTTATGGTAGGCCTCTGTTTGGTCCAAACAGTGTAGGCATTTCCAGATTATCCCATTGCAAAGCTAATGCCTATTTAATCCTATCAATGTATTCAATAATGCCACAGTTTTCATTGAAATGTATTTTGTTTAATGCAGATCATTGCTCATCAGAATGAGAAACTGATCTGAGTAGGAGTGTTCAGAGAGAAGACAGGCTCATTAAGAGAGAGGAGCAGGGGAATAGGAGGTTCTTCTGTATTTGCAAAAATGCAAAGTTGTGATGGAGGTGTAGCTGCTGAGTACTAATGTATGAATAGGTGGTTATCGGAATAGTTACTGTCTGACTAGACTGGGTTAAATACTGGGATCATTAATGTATGACTATTCTGGGTTAAGTCAATAGGACTTGGGGGGTGGGGAGGGAAATAAGCAGGAAAATGAAACAATTAATCTCCATAGGATAGCCCCATCAGCAAACACCTGAGGGTTGTTACAGGACAATGAGAAAGCTATTGACATTGTGGAAAGTGGCTTGACCTTACAGTGACACAATCAGACTGGTTTTGGACATCAGGGCCAAAAAGCCTGGGGAACTCAGAGTACAAAGGAACTCAGACTACATAAAAGTAACTTTCTCCAGTGTCAGAGAGTTGCTGCCGAGAAGCTTTGCAGACACACAGACACTCACTGGTGTGCCTGAAGAAGTTAGGCCTTCCTAGGCTTCCATCAGGGTGTGGGAAGCCTGTAGGAAAGATAGACATGTATACAGGCCGTTCACTATTGTGAAAACCTTTTTCTTTTATGTTATACTTTGTTCCTATTGTGAAGATTAAACAATGTTTTGGTTTTAGGAAGGCTGTCTGGCCACTGGTCACAGGCATCAAACCTAGTCAGACCTGCTGAGGTAACCACAGTTGATTCACAAGGTCCTGTAACCCAGGGCCAGGTCTAAGAATGGGAGAACCTCATGATTCTAAGAGGAGAGGGAAGGGCGTGAGGCTTATCACCTGAGGGGGTGCACTCAGGGACCAGAGAGGGGAGATAACTACAGCTAGCCTGTTACCCTAACAAAGATTGTCTTTTTTTTTTTTTCTTTCCCCCACCCCCGCCCCCATAGCTTGGAAATCTACTTTGGATACATTTAGGGCCTGATCCAAAGCCCACTGAAACCCTATAATTGCGATCAGGTGTTTATGCCTGGTTAATTCATTCCCTTGGGAAACACAGTTTTCATGTCACAGCCAATACTTTTTTGCCCCATAACGCAGTATATATTTTGCAGAATGAAGACTAACAGCAAGAGCTTAGTAAATCAGGAGCATAGCAACAGCATAACAATTTGTTCTTGGCAGGATCTCGGCTTGGTCCTGCCATGAGTGCAGGGGACTGGACTAGATGACCTCTCAAGGTCCCTTCCATTCCTACGATTCAAGGATTCTTTGTCCTGGTGCTCAATGATACCCTATAGATCATGTTTTTATAAAGAAAAAAATATAGCATTCAATAGGGAAAGAGATTATTGCCAGCTAGAGTGCTCACCCTTCACCTGGATTGCTTCATTACTCAGGGAAAGTGAGCTACCCTGTCGCCCCAGTGAAGCCAAACTACTATGGCTGCCTGCCTCAACAGTTGCCCTGGGAGTCCCTTTGATGTGTACGTCCTCCTTGTGGAGGGATGGCTCCATGCAAACTGTAATGCAGCCTCATGTGGTGTTGCCTTCCCATAAAGAATTTTATGATGCACATTCTTGACTTCCAGGAGCCCAGCACTCACCCTGTCCAATATCTCCTCCCTGCCTGATCCTTTCCCCATGCAGATTGCTGGACCTGCAGAGGGCCCTCCATAGCATTCAGGAGGAAAGCTATAATGCTGCCACAGAGGTGGCTGATTGGTCTTTCCCATACAGAAAGACTTAGATCCGTCCTTACAGGGGGCATAGAAGGGCTGTGAATGTGTAGCTCTGAATTTAATCCTGTGTCCACATTGCTGGGCACTTTAAAGAACAAGCAAATACACCGGACCCTCGCTAGAATGCACGTCTATATAGTGCGAATTCGCATATAACATGGTCACGGCCATGGATCCCAAATTTAATTAGTTCGGTAGCCGCTATAACGCAGTCCTTGCATTAACGCGGTACCGCGCATTGATCCCAAATCCTGCGTTCTAGCGAGGGTCCGGTGTATGTTCAACAGACAGACAGATGATCTGATTCCTTAATGACTTCTGCACAGCACCAGACACTATTTCAGTGCTGCTCTGACAGGTAACTTAGAGTCTGATTACACCACTTGGGAAAAATGTGGCATATGGAAATCGGTATTAAAACTGTGAGCTACCACTTTAAATGCTCAGGGTATTTTCCTGGCCCTACTTGAAAGCTATGGGGCTCTACAGGGTAAGGTGTGAGGTGGGCCTAGCAGAGTCAGTTCCACAGTGACCCAGTCTAGAGCCAGGTCGGAAGAGATGTGCCTCTTTCTGTTTTAAGGGAGCAGCCTGTTTTGTCTCTCTGTTTTGCATTCTTGTTTGATCATTCTGAATTCTACAAAATAAAGTACTGTTACACTGCAACTTTTCAGCAAGAGTATTTGCATGTTTTTATCTAAATTCTCCATATGTATGCCATGACCATACCAGAAAACACCACAAAAACTACTTTTTTGTAATACCTAATCAATATTTATTTCTAAAAGTTAAGAATTTATTATTATTTTCTAAGTATTTTATGGGTCTAGGAGATTTTTCTGCTTGGGGCAGATAAATTCCTTCCCCATCCATGTTTCAGCTATACAGGGGAACAAAACAAGCAAATTGTTTTTGTTTTTTAATTTTCTTCCCGAGATCACTCTGTTTGGTGTGGTGTCATGATCTTCCCAATCCTAAATTAAAATCCACAGAGAAACAGTACCTCCTGCTACAGGAAATTCAGCTTCATGTACAAGATTGAACCAGTTTATAACCAACACACAAATCCATAGGAGAGCAATATTAAGGAATAGAACCTACACAGCCAGAGAAGGATACTTAGAAATCCTAGAGAAATATACAGGTTTTTATAAGTATTTAGAATAGAGAGGAATGAAGTTAGCTACATGATAAGCTAGAATCACTACAGCACAAAATGAACAGGAGTACTTGTGGCACCTTAGAGACAAACAAATTTTATTAGAGCATAAGCTTTCGTGGGCTACAGCTCACTTCGTCCAATGCATAGAATGGAACATGTAGTAAGGAGGTGTGTGTGTGTGTGTGTGTGTGTGTGTATATATATATACACACATACAGAGAAGGTGGAAGTTGCCATCTTTTTGCGGATACAGACTAACACGGCTGCTACTCTGAAACCTATAGCACAAAATGAACAATTTACATGGAGGACCTGATTCTATTCAAAGTCAAAGCAACAGATTTTCAATTGATTTTGGTTGGCTCAGAATTGGGCCTGGACTTTGATGACAATAAAAGCAACGTGGGTTGGATGTTTCAGTGAGCAGCCCATCTAATAAACATCAGGCTCCACAATATGAACCCCAGGGCTGGCTCTGCCCTCTACTTGATATGCTAGATATTGATTGGAGGGTTACTTTTTATAGACATCTTCCAATAGCTAGGGGGATGATATTAGAAGTAAAATTCCAGCTAGGCTGCAATTGGAGACTGTTAACCTTGGTAATTACTCTAACTCCAGCGTGATGAATACCTGACCAGACCTTAGTGATTGGCTTCTAAAAAAAATTCATGTTAGCACAGCATGATCCCTGCAAATAGGGGAACTGGGGATTAGCCATCTGTAACAGTAAAGAACCAATGCATTAAAAACAGCATTTTATGTTATGATTTTTCTTCAACATCCCTTCAGTGTGAAGGTAATGATCTGTAGAGCTCTAGAGCCTTTATTTGACGATTCATGCCGGGGGAGCCATGTCACTGCAGAATGGCACAGCTCCCAGGAGACAATACTCCTAGGTATCTGAGGACGCGTATGCTGGAGCAGCAGCCCTAGTACCCGTTGAACAGGCACAGTCTGCACACCCTGACAGTCTGGTCCCAGATCTTCTGATTTGTACAAAGCAAGGGCGAAGGCATATTCATGCCCTCCCTATCCCTTTCTGGAGTAGCTAATAGCTGTAACAATGCGACCAATGAACGATAATTGTGCTCCCAACAGAACTCTGTCCTACCAAGGGCACTAGAAAAGTCAGGAGAGAAGGGGTTTTTTTCTTTAAATTTCTGGTACTTACTGGTTCAGGTTAATCAAAAATACCACAAAAGCATTTCATAGTGGGTTTCAGAATTTCTGATCCTAGACTGATCCTAAAAATGCAGTGGCTCCTGCAAAGAAAACAGTGCTACCAGTGTACATCAGTCATTCCACTGAAATCAGTAATGTTGCTCTGCATTTATGTCCGTGTAACTGCTCTAAGAATCTAGCCCATTGCTTTGCAATATCCTTCATCATATGTTACAACCTCTCAGCTAAATCTAATCTCAACCTCCATTCTAGAAACATAAAGTTAGTTATCCGCAGCGACAAAACTTATCAGCCAGTCCAACTGTTCAATGAAATGTTTTCATTGCTTTTCTAATGATCACATTTTGGTGCAGTTGGTTGGTTTTATTTTGTCAGAAAAATCTCAACAGTATGTATTATCGCAATCTAGTGTATTATTGATGCCACCTCACCATGTGAGGTGTATGGGGGAGCTGCAGGAAAGCCAACAGGAGCACAGACCCCTGCTGCATTCATTGTATAACCACCTGTCCTCCTCCCCAAGTTCCATATCCTCCTCACCCAGACGCCCAAGAACGTGGGGGTGGGGAGGAAGCTCTGAGCACCCACCCACTGCACTCCAGAGGATGGCCCAAGCAACAGAAGGCTGTCATTCAAACAGTTTGATTTGTAGTCTGGCTACGAAAAGCAATGTGGCTTTGTCCTTCCCTCCTCCCCCACCCCACCCAGGCTACCTTGTCAGTTATCTCACTTTTTTTTAATTAATAAAGAAAAAATGCATGGTTTCAAAACAATAGTTACTTTATTTCAAAGGGGGAAGGGAGGGATGGTGGTTTGGTTACAGAGAATTAAAATCAACCAAGGGGGGTGGGTTTGCATCAAGGAGAAACACACACAACAGTCACACCGTAGCCTGGCCAGTCATGAAACTGGTTTTCAATCGTCTCTGATGTGCAGCGCGCCTTGCTGTGCTCTTCTAATTGCCCTGGTGTCTGGCTGCTCAAAATCGGATGCCAGGTGATTTGCCTCAACCTCCCACCCCACCATAAACGTCTTCCTCCTTACTCTCACAGATATTATGGAGCACACAGCAAGCAGCAATAACAATGGGAATGTTGGTTGCGCTGAGGTCTGACCTAGTCAGCAAACAGTGCCAGCGACCTTTTAAACATCCAAAGGCACATTCTACCGCCATTCTGCACTTGCTCAGCCTATAGCTGAACTGCTCCTTACTACTGTCCAGGCTGCCCTGTGTACGGCTTCATGAGCCATGGGAGCAAGGGGTAGGCTGAGTCCCCAGGGATAACTATTGGCATTTCAACATCCCCAGAGGTAATTTTCTGGTCTGGGAAGTGAGTCCCTTCTTGCAGCTGCTCAAGCAGCCTGGAGTTCCTAAAGATGCGAGCGTTATGCACCTTTCCCGGCCAGCCCATGTTGATGTCGGTGAAACGTCCCTTGTGATCCACCAGTGCTTGCCGCACCATTGAGACGTACCCCTTGCGGTTTATGTACTGGTTGGCAAGGTGGTCCGGTGCCAAGATGGGGATATGTGTTCCGTCTATGGCCCCACCACAGTTAGGGAACCCCATTGCAGCAAAGCAATCCACTATGACCTGAACATTTCCCAGAGTCACTATCCTTGATAACAGAAAGTCAATGATTGCTCTGGCTACTTGAATCACAGCAGTCCCCACAGTAGACTTGCCCACTCCAAATTGATTCCCAACTGACTGGTAGCAGTCAGGCGTTGCAAGCTTCCACAGGACTATCGCCACTCACTTCTCAACTGTCAGGGCAGCTCTCATCTTGGTATTCCTGTGGTTCAGGGTGAGGTAAAGCAACTCATAGAGTTCCAGGAAACTAGCCTTACGCATGCGAAAGTTTCGCAGCCACTGTGAATCATCCCATACCTGCAACACTATGCGGTCCCACCAGTCTGTGCTTGTTTGCCTGGCCCAGAATCGGTATTCCACTGTATCAATCAGCCCCACTGCCGCCATGATGTCCCAATTGCCACAGCCCATGCTTTCAGGAATGTCTGTGTCCATGTTCTCATCAAAATCATCCTTGTGCTGGTATCTTTTAGCCTGGTTCTGCATATACTCCAGGATAATGTGCAAGGTGTTTACAATGTTCACAACGGCAGCGGTGAAGGTGAGCTGAGCAGGCTCCATGCTTGCCGTGGTATGGCGTCTGCAGGAGTTGCAGCAGAAGCTGTGGATGACGATGGTTAGCAGCACCCAGGAGGACCAGAACAGATCCCCCAAGCTGCAGAAGAGCAGAGTTGCAGCGAACGTGGTGGATGACGATGGTTAGCAGACCTACTGCACTGTCTGCTAACAGCAGCAGCCAGGACACCACAGCCATGGTGACGGTGAGCTGAGCTGAGTAGACTCAATGCTTGCCGTGGTATGGTGTTGCACAGAAAAAAGGCGCAAAACAATTGTCTGCCGTTGCTTTCACAGAGGGAGGGGTGACTGATGACATGTACCCAAAACCACTCGCGACAATTTTTTGCCCCATCAGGCATTGGGAGCTTAACCCAGAATTCCAATGGGTGGTGGAGACTGCAGGAACTGTGGGATAGCTACCCACAATGCACCGCTCCATAAGTCGATGCTAGCCACGGTAGTGAGGATGCACTCCACCAAATTAATGCGCTTAGTGTGGACATACACAATCGACTGTACAAAATCAATTTCTAAAAGTCGACTTCTATAAAATCGACCTAATTTCGTAGTGTAGACATACCCTAATTAGAGGGAGATTAATAAATCTGCTCTATAGCCTTAGCTAAGGGCCACACAGCTTTTAGCTCATGCAGTGGAGGCTCAAGCACTAAGCTCCAGAGACCCCCAGGTTCGCTCCTACCCACTGACAACTGTGGTCTGTTGGTGTTACACCAATATGGCAAGGGGGGAGAGATGGTCACTTGGGTAGGTCTCATTTAGGGTTTTATAGGTTAAACCCCTATACCCGGAGACCAACAGCAGAGCATGGGCTTCATATTCCCACGCACAGAGAAATGCAATTTAATAGGCCACTCAGTTCTGTACTAGCTGCAATTTCCACATAGATTTTATCCTCTGGTTTCATCTCTGGTCCTCATCTCTGGTCCTCATACTCGTGTGCAGGGAGTGCAGCTGCATGCAAGAACCCCTACCCTACGGGGTGTATCCAAGGAACCCTCTGAAGTCAGGGGGAGACTTTTCATTGATTCAGTAGGCTTTAGATCATGCCCATTCTGCACAGGGGTCAGGAAAAGTGACATTCCCTGTGCTCAAGTGCACTCCACATATCCATTACCCCACAGGAAGCAAGAATGAGGTGGAGTCATGCTCGTCCCTCCTCCACAGAAGCTTTTCTCCCCTCCACACCTCTACCTCCAATACACCTAGCAAGTGCAGCACAGTAGCAAGGGTTACCCCCCGGATCTTTGAAACCCCGCAGGAATTTTGCTGCTACCCTAAAATTTTTTTCAATGGGTCCTCAATTAACTGTAAGCTGAGGATGAAACCCTGGTTCCATCAAAATCAATGGCAAACTCCCAATGACTTGAAGGAGGCCAGGATTTCAGCTGAAAACATTAGGGAGAGACAGGAAAAACAAAAAAAAAGTGATGAGTAAAAAGGAGTCAGAAATGCATCAGAGATCCAGGGAGAAAATCATCTGATCTGAAATCATTTATCGTATTAACTATAGTTCTCTTCCCCCACACACTGCATTTTCCATTCAACATTTGCAAAGATGACTCCTTTAAAAGAAATCAGGATTCTAGCTAGGCCCATAAAAACAAGGTCATAAGCCTTTTTTGAATGTCCCTATCCTTCCTGCTAATAAAAGACCAGCTCCCACCTACACAGCATAAGAATTAGTAACTAAGAAAAGTTCATCCATGTGAGGTGCATATTTAAGGGAAGAAGAAAAGATACAATTTTAAAAGAAAAGATGAGAAAGTTACGGTAGCCTCTGGGTAGCAGGAACCCGCATGTTGAATGTTTCTGCATGTTTAATGCCCGTTCAATATTAATTCAGTTTCCATGGCAACTACGACATCCCGTGAAATTATATACTACCATTGACTTGCAGAGCATCTTAAAGCAAAACACACCTGCAGCTAACAGGGAAACTCTGTTGTAATTTAAAATGTTTCTCCTGATCGTGTGAGACTTCAAATTATCCCTTAAAACATATTTATTTCTTTCAGATGTAGACCGCCAAGATAGATTTAAGCAAAATCCACTGCAAGGAAATTGATTTCTTGACTTGTGTTGTCCAATAAGTGTCTGACCCATGTTTCTGTGTTTTGTTATGTTTGCCATAGTAAATAGTAACCATATACCTTGAGTCTGCATGATTTTTATCTTAGATTAAGAGTAATCACCAAAACAAGCCAGAACAAAAGGACGTCGGCATCAGAGAACAGAATGTGCGTCTCTCCATAACAGCTGTATCTGTAGAAATGGCAGCTGCTGTCAGCAGACTCCTGGAAATGGAAGGGTACAGCACACACACACGAAATAGGTTGCACAGCACCAAACATCTGACTTAGTCTGTAAGCTCCTGAAGGTAGGAATGGTCTTCCTTTATGTTTTTACAGTGCTAGCGCAGTCCTGGTCATCTATAAAAATAATGCCTCCTTTTTTGGATCAAGTTGTGAGCTATACCGGAGACTGTGCGTGATTGGAGTGGTTTTAGTAATTCCTCAATAAAATAAAATAAAGGCACAAGATACAAATTCTCACGACATGAGTGTCATTATCTCAGGGCATTCAAGAAAAATGTGACATCAGCAGACTGCTTCCCCCCCTCCCCCGTTTATAATGGCAGATATTTTTAGCAACATGCTTCATTTGGATTATTCATCCTAGTATTTTTCTCCTTTTTCATTGCTCAACTGCAATGGGGTTTTTTAAACCAAAACAAAGACCATTGTCTAAGTGCCCATGGCTGCAAGATGCTCATTTCAGCAGCAGATGAGGCTGTGTAGCATACCTGTTGGAAAGAGAGGGAAGACTTAGGAAGGCAGAGAACAGTTGTGGCAAGGTGCTGAGTGCCCTTCTCAATGAGAGCTGAGGGTTGAGGACCAGGCCAGCAACTGGTTACCCTGATTGTTACCATTCTATGAAAAACAACTGTTGTTACAGTGTCACCCAATTTGTGTAATGCCCAACAGTTCTAACCTGGCAAAACATGTGCTGGAGGCATTTTAAAGAATTTCAGTATTCCTATTTATCTTATTAAGTACATGTCATGTAACTAAAGTTTAAGCCCATGGGTTGAAACCCTAAACCCACAAAAGTCAATGCCAAAACTTTCATTGACTTCAGTGGGGCTAGGATGTCACCATTAGGCTTTTCTAGGTCAGAAACATTCATGTATTTCAACTTTTACACCCCTGTTCTTCACTCAGGGTGCTTCATAATAATTAAAATATAAAATGCAGATAAAAGCCACACTATACATTGAACTGCAAAGAGAACATTACAGTGATGCTTGCCCACCATAACACTGCATCTTCCCATCTCCTCTCCAGTCCTAGCAGACTATGGATATAGTGTTCTGTTGGCTAAGTGGTATTTTCCTTCAGACCCATCTGGAATTAATTCCATACAAGGTGCACCTCAACTCAAACCCAAGGAGGAAATGATTGGTCTATGACGAATATTGCACTTAGCACAATGGGACACTGATCTCAGCTGGGACTTTACTGAAATACAAAGAGTAATAAAAATCCACCTTCTCAATTTCCCCAGCTGAAACACCAGCTCCACCCTGCCCAATGGATTGAGCCAAAGACACCTGAGACTTTGCAACCATTTGACTCCTGAGATGATAGAAAATCAAAATACTACGGACAAATTCATTCCTGGCGTTAGTGGAGTTACAGCAGGAGTGAATTTGGTCCAGTGACAGAAATAAGATAGCATCAAGTGTTTTGGCCCGAGAAAGGCTGGATAGATGACGAAACATGGGTTAGTTGGAGCTATTAAGGAAAGACTAAACTTTGAGATAGATCTTCATTATTTTGAATCAAGTCTCCTTATGCTTTTCTGCAGTGAATATAGCAAGACTGATGAAGCACTGACCCAGAGGCAAAGGTTGCCAATAACTTTGTGCTTTTCAGTAACAAAAATATAAATGCATCACAAAGCTATCCAAAAGAAGGGAAATGGGCAATTAATCCTTTTACAAATAAATCCTGATCTCTGCAAAACATCCATGGAAAAATAGGCTAAAAACTGTAACGAACTGTTAAAAAATCCTAAGGCCGTGTAAATAGCTTGTCATTTAAGATACAAATATTTTGTGATTGTATAGTGTATGAGTGACTGAATGCACCCCTGTAGTCACACCCTGCACATTAGTGTAATAATCTTTGTACAAAATACTCCTTGTGAGGTATCATTTGAAAACTAATAACTCAGTGATCAACAATATCATGGTGAAATGTATGTAGAAACATTGGCTGTAAAGTTGTGAATTTTCTGACCTCTGTGCTGTTGATAGCACATGTTCAAACTCCACATAGCCCTGATTAGGCAGGAGTGATTAAAGAAGGTTTATCATAAACAAAGGAATGTGTGTTTACCTCAGTTTACATATAAGAAGTAGACCAGGTCACTGAGGCAGCAAGGGAGAGACAAGACAAATCTGCATTTCAGCATACACTGGGAAGAAGAAAGAGCCTGGGGGCACCTTCACCCCCACACTCCAGGTCACCTTTGTTACTGTTTGAATAATTTTTTCTTTGAGGCGTAATCCTCAGAGGAATCCACTTCAAAGGGGGGCAGGACTGTAACGGTGAAGGGCAAAACAGCACAGTCTCTCTCTCTCTCTCTCTTCCTGTTTCACCTAAAACAAAGAAACCAGCCTTTGGGGGGCAGATCCTGACTTGATAATTTAGTCAGTCCTGTTGCAGGGAACGTGTGGTAAGAATTGTACCTTGAACCAAGTCTAATATGTTACGTTTTAGTTACTAGAAAGCATTATATTTTTATTTCTCTAATAACCATTTGTTACTTTAGTGCCTTGTACTTGTACTCACTTAAAATCTCTCTTTGTAGTTAAATAAACTTGTTTTATTCTTTAATCAAAACTAATCCAGTGTTGTATTTAAACTAAATTGTTTGGTAGCTCTAATTAAAGTGGCAAACTCTTGTATATTAACCCCTTACAGGACAATGGACCTGCAATATCTGAACGGTCCAGGAGAGGGCTAGATAGTTTCAGAACACACATCTGGGGGCGAAATCTGGGACTGGGCATATGTTGGGGTTACCCTGCAAGTGGTAACCAAGGCTGGTGGAAGCCAGAGGGTTAATTGGAGTGTTGTTAGCAGGCTGCAGCTACACACAGACATTCAGGGTGTGACTTGCATGCTGTTTGGCTGTGTGTGAGGAGCCCAGGTTGATAGCTTGAGCAACAAAGCATTGTGACACACCCATGGTTGCAGGACAAGGAGTGACACAACCCCTCACTAGTCTGCATTGCACCCCAGAATGTGATAGTATGCCCATTGTGCTTAATTCCCTGATTTGTCCCATAGAAGTCAGGAGACCCACTCAGAGTAGCAAGACACATGCAAGGATATGCATCATCAATAAAATGCAGCCTCTTCTGGGATAGAGGACAGCAGGTAGAAGGCACCAGCAGGGGAAATTTTGGCCAAGGACCTGGCTTAGATACTTCAGTAATGAGAATATTGAAAAAGAGAGGTCAACTCTGACACAAACTTCTTCCATTATAAACTATCATTAGGCCTTTAGTGCCCATGCGAGCAAACCAAGCCTCAGTTCTTAAGGGATCATCTGAAAAACCTACACATTATACTCTTGAAGATAAAGCCCAGAGCTAAATCTATCAGAACACGTGGCTCTAGAGAATCTAAACAGTGAAAACACAATGCTTAGACCACTTAATTATCCCCTCCAATATAGAATTTACACTAAAACCTGAATTTAATCAGTGGATCTATGTGATTTCTACCAGCTGAGGAACAGACCTGTAGAGTTTATATTATATTTAACTGCTGCCTAATGTTTAAGTATAAAAGTTAAACACAATGACTTATACATGTGTAAGCATGTGAATGAACTCACTGACAGCTAGTTGGGGAGGGGAAGAGACTTCAGGAGCAAACTGTATTTACATGAACACACCTACTCTGCGTAGATATCCAGCAGAGAGGAGCTATGTAGTTCCAAGTGATCAACATTGGCTGGTGTTGGGTTACAAATCACTGTAGTACTGAATGCAGGGGTACTGAAATGTTGTTATCAATGTTGTTATCTTTATTGTATGAGTAAAGGGGAGCAAAACTGTGCTGAGCTTGTCCTGATTGAGGGATCACCCTCAATTAAAAGGAACTTGGTAAGCCAGGGGCTCAAATGCCATACCCCTGTGAAAGTAAGAGGAGGTGGGATAAATGTCCTAGCCAGGAGATGTGGCCTCCCGTAGGGGGTGACCAGTCTGGTTTAACTTGTTCCTTCCCACTGTTCAAAGATAAAGCTTCATTAGAAGTCCTTTGTTATGTTAAGTGCTTCACTAAGAATTGATACTTACGAAGAGTTGGGTGGACTCTTAAAAGACTGATGGGCGGAGAGGCAGGTGGCAAAACATGACCAGCAAGTGGGGTGGAATGAGTGGCTGGTGAGGAAGCCAGCAGAGAGGAACTGCAGCTGGCAGGAAGGCCAGTGGAGAGGAACTGCAGCTGGTGGGGTGGCTAGCCTGAGCAAGTGCTCAGATGGCAGAGTAAGCAAGGTGTCTTCTTCCCTGGGTGGGAAGTGAACTCACACAGATACATCTGGGAACCCTGGGTCCTCACTGACCAAGGACAACCACTGTGAGGGAGCAGAGAGAGGCACAAAAAAGGAACTTTTGGTTGTAGAGGTGGAAGGCAGTGCCCCATGCACTCTGGGGAGGGTATTCTGCTCACAGTTTTATTATTATGAATCCTGCTTGTTGCATTTTCCTGAATTAATGTCAGGTGACTTTCCTCCTTTCATTAAAAGTTTCTTTTCTACACTCAGACTCTGTGCTTGCAAGTGGGGAAGTAATTAGACAGTAATGAGTAATGCCTCTTCCTGTACTTTTCCCAGGTTACTGGGTGGGGACTCAAGCCGGTTCTGTGTTGTTGAAAAAGAATCCCTAGATATTGAACCCAGCCCTGGTTGCTGCCAACTCCACCTGGCAGAAGGGTTACACATGCAAAGTCGGGGTCTGCTGTCTGAATTTACACTGTATGCCTTATAGGCAGCAAAGTCAGCTTTTGGGGTTTGAGTATTACAGCAGCCATGGGGAAAACAAAAATATCAGCTCCTATATGCATTACAATCTTTCTGTTTCCAGAATAGGTTCTCACTGTGCCCATTTCTCATTACTGTCCTTGGACGTGATCCTGCTTCCCTTCTTTGCCTCAGTGGGCACCAGTGCAGGCCCCACATCATAAGAATGACATTCAGGATCGGAATTTTAATCCCAACATATTTTTTAAAGACTGCAGTATGGAACGCCTTTGACCTTTTCAGTGTTCTCGGTTTGATTTCTATCCTCTCCCTGGGGCTTGCTCTCTGACTCTGTTACTAATCATATTGCAGAGGAGTACAAATGTCAGAGCTACACAAGGCTACACTCTCCAGAATCCAGGAAGCACTGCAATTCTCCCATTGCATCCTTGGAACGCAGATGATGAGAAAACAAGCTCAGACGACAGATGGGAACCTTTCCTTGTGAAAATTAATGTGAAAAAGGAGCACTCAGCATTGCGGCGGGGTGGGGTGGGGGGTGGAGTCATTGTCTCTGCTGCACAGTTTCTTGCAGAGGTCTTAACACAAATTCACAGGCAAGTTTATGAAAGTGTAGATGGAAGCTAAGAGGGTATAATTTGCACCTTCTTCCGGCCACTTTAGTGAGCATGTTGCATCAATTTAGACTCCCTTACATGTCAGGAAGTGGCTGTAAGTAGGTGAAAGAACATAGGAATTGATATCCCAGATCAGACCATGGTCTGACAGTGGCCAGAATCAGATGCTTCAGAGGAAGATAAAAGATCTCAGAATGAACAACTACAGCATAACCAACCAAAGGAGACTTCTTCCTAATCCCTGTCAGCTATAGGTTGGTGTCTGCCCTGAAGCATGAGGTTTTTATCTATTTTTATTTTAAAATTCCTCTCCCAGGGAAAGGAGTGCAGCTGAGTGCAAAGGAACTGAAGTTAGTTGGGGGGGGGGTCTAATATAAAAGATGTTACACATCTCTCTGAGTTGGACCCATCTTGTCTCCAGTCTCCTCCTCAGCTGGTTTACTGAATTTTCTATATACTTCTACAGAGTTCAGGAGCTGCTTTCCATTGTCTTGCCACAGCTGATTTGCTAATATGACAAAAGACTGTTTCAAACACAAAATGTGAAGCTTCATGAGATTTCAGGAGGCGGGAAATAATTCACAGGTAGTTATTAAAAATAGGGCCCTACCAAATTCACGACCATGAAAAACGCGTCATGGACTGTGAAATCTGGTCTTTGGTGTGCTTTTTCTCTATACAGATTTCACGGGGGAGACCAGTGTTCCTCAAATTGGGGGTCCTGACCCAAAAGGGAGTTGCCCAGAGGTTGCAAAGTTAATTTAGGTGAGTCACAGTACTGCCAGCTCTGCAGACAGCAGCGCAGACGTCAGGGTGGCAATACCATGCCATGCCAGCCCGACGGCTGCGCTGCTGCTGGCAGCGGCTCTGCCTTCAGAGCTGGGCTCCCGACCAGCATCCGCCGCTTTCCAACTGGCCAGCTCTGAAGGCAGCACGGCCACCAGCAGCAGTGCAGAAGTAAGGGTAGCCCTGTCACGCATAGGTCAGGATATGTTTTACAGTTTCATTCCATAAGGGCTAGAGCTGAATTCTAGAGTCTCTCCTCATGGAATGGAATTGGCTATGCACACTCCAATGCTATTGCAGAGCACGTGTTTCAGTGTGCTGTATTTGAATTGTGTCAATGCCACTAGGGTTGCTGACATGCACTGGAAAACTAAGGAAAGCATCATTTGCAAAGCAAGATTTGCAGCCAGCCAGAAACTAAGAACCACTGAGTCGCTACGTGTTGTTTTGTATTTGACCATTCATGCGTCATGCCCGCTTTCAACATCATCCCTAGACCTACTCATTTTTTCACCCCATTGTATTTTTAATTATGACACATGGGTACTACTGTATGGGAATACTCACTGGGATCTAATAAAGAATTCTATTCCAGACCCTCAGCTAGTGTAAATTGATGTACAACCAATTGCTTCAATTGAGCTACTCCGATATTCACCAGTTGAGGACCTGGCCCTTTAAGTATTTAAAAACCTAAAATGAACATTGTGGAGCTAAAGTTCTGTAATTTTAAGACAAATTCTCTGTCACATATGCATCAGCAGTACACATGATTATCTGCAATTTGCCAGGAAACTAGCAGTCAGTAACATGACCACATTTAAACAGCTAAGCTATATCTGAGATGAATAAAATGTAGGAACCATGATGTGAAGTAGAGAGATTTTGATTGATAAAAATAAAACACTATTCATCACTGCGTATCTCTAGTGCATTAACATAATGGAATGGATTTCCCCTTTTAGTCTTCATACACATTCCTCGGTGGGGCCTGAATATCAGCACAGCTCAAAACTTTCACCACCAGCTCATTAACAACATTTACAATGCTATGAATCTTACCACAATGTTTGCAATCATGGCTCCTAGTAATGTCATTGCTATTGATGCTGTTATCTAACAAGAGCAGCCACTACAACTGGGACTATTCAGATTTGATCTTCACTAAGTGCTTCATACTACGCATATTATGCTACTATGCATATGTTATTGGAATAACAAATGATAATAGCAAACATTTGCTTTCATAGGGACAAGTTGCTCAATCATCTGTAATAATAGTTGAAGGTTCTATGGGCCAGGCTCTTTGATGTACCAAATTTCTGCTTGGAGTAGCAGAGAATGGATGTCTTCAAGAAGCCATTTAGGACTGTCTAAATTTCTGTTTGGACCAGTCTTTCACAAAGGTTAGAGGAAGCTGGGGGCTGCTTTGACCTCTCCTAGGTGGCAGCAGTTCTCAAGGTATAGGGTGACCATATTTTCCCAAAGGAAAAATGGGACTCTGTGCGGGTCCGGCCCAAGCCCCTCCACCCTCTCTCCGCCCACATGGGGCCAGCGTGAAGCCCCCTGCCACCCACCTGGGTGCGGCTGGCTCAGCCCAAGCCACTCTCCTGAGCCCTCCCTCCCTCCCACTCATTGCTGCTCTCCCACCTCCACCCACACATTCCTCCATGCCCCACTAGGGGTCGTGCCCCACTTTTTTGGCAAAACTGGACAAATGATGATCAGTTGGCAAGAGCAATCGGGACAAATGCCTAATTTAGCCAAAAAAGTCAGGTCGGCCGGGACAGGGCTTAAAAAGGGATGTATAGTCACCCTGCCAAGGTACCATCACATGTTCCAGCCATGCCTCTTCCCTGACCCCTTGCCATCCCTGAGTGCCCCAGAGCTACAAGGGAAGATGGCATAGGCATACGCCATGCTAACTCTATGCCCAGTGGAGATGTCCCATGCTGGGGAAATGCTCAGAAAGGGAGATAACGATAGATTCCATCCCCGTTGGCCACTAGAGCAGCCTAAAGGGGAAGGAATAAGGCAGAGAACAATGCTTTTGCCTTCAGAATACTCTACATCTTAGGGATACATGTCCATTATAACATCCATTGCTATCCCAATAAGGTCCCTTTCCAGACGAACAGTATAGTCAAAAACACAGAACAAAGGTTCCCAGCCTTTTCAGGCAACTCTTAGACATTTCTGACATTCACACAAGCCATTGCTCATTGCTCTAAACAGCAACAGAGACTGAGCAGCTCCAAACCCCACACTAATGTTTGCAAGACAGGGATTTGGAGCAGACTCAGCTTCAGTGTGGCACAGAGAGCACACAGCTGAAAGGAAGGCAGGCAGCACTAGCAAAGAATTTGGAAACTCTTTCTTTCTTCCCTATCATCACCCCCACTCTTTTGTTTGGACCTTCTTTGCATGAGAAGCTCTTTGGTGTAGGGTCAGCATTTTCTTGTTTCTACTGCACATTTGTGGTTGCTGTGAAATAATAAAATAATAATAGGGAAAAGTAAACCAGAGAAGCATTCATGGAAGCCTGAAATGTCTATCCTGGAATGTCTACCCATTTCAGGGAATATCTAATCTGGGACACCCATGATAACATTTAATCTCCTCATTTTCTCTCACCCACAGACCTAAGCAGCTGCAAATCTTGGCTTGTGAAATCAAGTGATCAGTTGCTGAAGCAAAAATGTGTTAGCTTTAGCAGTTGCTTTGTGTCTCTCCATGCCACTTGCCAGGCATGACAAATAAGCACTTTTAAAAATATAGGGCCAGATTCTCCAATACACTCTGCCTGTTTGCACCCCCTCCAGTGACGAAAATAGCTATAAAACTAATCTTCATGGACTGATTAAGCCTGCTTTGCATTGCCAGAGCAACACAAAGCAGCCAGAATATGACAGTGACTGTGGCCCATAAAATCCATCTCCAGTGGTACTAGTGAACATGATCAATAACAAGCCATTTTCTGTTCCTAAAGTATTAAGCTCTAACTGGAAAATGTGTCTCTTTGCTATCAAAGGAATGTCCATTTTCACTGCAACATTCAGATTTGCCTTAAATAATCCATATTCTATTAGAAATTCAAAAGTCAATTGTGTCTCACTCTCCATTTGTTAATGAAAGTTCTTAAACACTGGGGTAGTGATTCTTGTAATAACTGTCTGTTCAGTGTCTCTCTGTCTCTCTCCACTTCCTGTAGCAAATCAATGCATTAGGAAAGTCTGACTCTTTGGGTTCGCGTGTGAATTTTTTGCAGCTGACTTGTGTATTTATTCTTCCTAAATGGAAAAAGAATCTATCACCTCTGGATCACTCTTCTCATTAATGGTTTGATCCAAAACTTACTGAAGTCAATGTAAGTCTTTCCATTCACTTTAATATGCTGGGGATCAGGCCCTGTGTAGTTGCGAAACTAGCCTTCTGCAAGCGTCACTCACATGTGTACTCTCATTGATGATTACTTCTGTGAGTGAAGCCTATTCATGTGTCTGAGTGTATCTGGACACAGCCAAAGTATTGCTCATTATAAATAATAACAATCATCCATGTCATTGGAAGAGTAAATTTCCCTTAGTTGATTGTCTTTAATTTTGCCCTAACGTCCAGATCTTTGTGTAATAAAGGCTTTAAAAAAGTCCCATCTTCCTTTTTCCATCCTCTCCCTGCTTCCTCCATCCCCCAGCCCTGGGGGTCAACACTGCTACACGTTGCAGCTAGAAGAGACTGTAGAATAAAATACAGAATCGCTGCTCCTGGGACGTGCATGCAAAATTTTCTTCTTCTATTTCCTCTATAGCTTGTCACAACTTGCTTGAACTGCACATAGAACTATCTCTGTACTAGCTCACCGATATCAGAAAGTACCAATTAATACCGGGGCTGTCTACAGCTTGTCTTTCACTCCCTTCAAGGGTGTCTCTCTTTCCCCAGAAGATCCTTTTAAAATGGGGGTGAAGAGGTCTGTGAATTATCTGCTTGTGACAAGCATAGCCCAATACAAGTAAATGCATGTAGCTACATACTTTTGGTAGAAATGAAAAGGCCAGCATATTATCGTAATGCCTTGGTAGACACAGCCAATACATGTGACTATGCTGATGCTGTATTAACTGTGCAAAGACAGTTGTAGCTTCCCTGCTTTTATTATACAGGAAGGAAAAATTATGTGCTATGTGGCTTTTGAGTCATTGGCTTCTCTGAAAACATTGCCTTACACAGGACCTGATGGGAATCTTTCTAATGACTTCAGTGGGCATTAGATCAGGCCTACATACAGGAATAGACAGGTCTGATTATTTGCACCTGTACAGCTGTTAAACACAGCTTTAAAAACCCCTTCTGTTCAAATGATCTGATCCAGAACTAGAATTTATATGGAAAATGGATCATTCTTCAAATAAGCTTATATTCTGCAGGGCATAATATGTCTATGCATATGTAATAGGAGTTCTGAATCTACCACCTTCTATCGACTACTGTTCGATTTTCACAGCTCCTCTCCAAGTGTTGCAGTCATAGACCTAACACATTCTTTATTGTGAAGAAATGTTCTTTTCAAGTGGCCAGCAGCTTCTAAAGAGAGATTAGAGCAAATTAAGTCTGCATATACCATATATAGCAGTGGTGGGCGACCTGCGGCCCGGGGTCCGCATGTGGCTCATCAGGGAAATCCGCTGGCAGGCCACCAGACATTTTTTACTGCCCGCAGCTACCAGTAGGCCGCGTGTGGTCCGCAGGCCACAGGTTGCCCACCACTGATATATAGGGATCTCTTCACCCATGGCTGAAATGCCCCATGCAATAACTGCACATGTAACCCACATGCTTTTATACTGCCTTTTTTTGTTGGTGTTTTATTCTCAAGAAAGAGGGCGCAGCAGTGGGGAGTAGGAAGATCTTTGTTCGTCTCATCTGTGATTCTGTACACATAGAGGAAGAAGAGCAGCGACATGGCCAGAAGTGTCCAGAAATAGCCAGCAGAGGAGTCTGGTACCCACTGAGCATGCTCAAAAACTTCCTTGAAGCCAATGTTTGAAGGCGCCATTATGCACAAGCAGTTTTGCATGTCTTACACATCCTCAGTCTTAGATGTGAGCCAATCATCCAATGGACTTGGCTCAGTGCTGATGATGGAAGGCTATTTAGATACTGAGCTCTTAGAGTCAGGATGGTTTCCTACTCTATGTTTGTACCATGTTGAGCACAATGGAATGCCAATCCTTGGAGTCCTTACTGCTACTACTACTAATTAATGAATAATGCCAGAAGAGATAGATGCTGTTATGTTTGGGTCTCAAAATCCAACACAATTCAGTGTTATTCCAGCCTTTGCCTATTAGGGAAACCCTTAATCAAAATAATGTATGGGTCACTGCAGTGTATTTTATGAAGGAAGGTGGAGAGCTGGAAGAGAAGCTCCTGTCACCCCTATAACATGTCTTTACTAAGGAAAAGGGGTGTTTTAACTCAACAACTAAAGTGAGCTAAAATCTAGGGCAGACAAGGCAGTTTTCACACAAGTTAGCAGGTCACGCTATGGGGGAGCCATGTGTTTACCTACATTTTAGGCCACACTATGGACTGAGAAATGGCCTATGGAGAACATCAGTAGAAAAAAGAATGTATATACACATGTGCCCTAAAGATAAATGTTATGGTGAAGCCCTCCATTGCGATGTAACAACTCATCCTTACAATCCACACACACAAAAGGCAGTTTGTGAGAGTCTATTGAGGAAGAACAGACTGGTAGACTTACCACCTAATAACTTTTGAAACAAAATCTATTAGCATTTTTGCAAATATTTGTTTGTATCCAATGTACACATTTGGCTAATAAGCAATTGTGCGGCACTGTGTCTGTGAAGGGAATTGAGAATTGTTAAAAAATATCTAAGCTTGGGATTTTAAAGACAATAGCTCTGGGTTTGGCTCTGTGCAAAGCTTTCTGAAAAGACAGAACTCAGACAAGGCTTCAGCAAATGCAGGAAGGCGAATATAACAGTTGTACATAATTTGCCTCCATATTCCAGTTATACCCCCACATACCTGCCCCACACTGGCTCTATTTTACTCTCTTCTAATAACTACTTGCTTCACCAGGCTATGGTTTTAGACGGACATGAATCAGATTATGGTCTGAAGTTACAGTTCTCTACTCTGGCTTCGTCTACACAATGTCTTAGTGCTCAGCCAGCCAGGGTGTAAAACTACAGTGCACTAGCTTGCCGCACACTAAGTTGCTGTGTGGACCTTGCTACACCAGGCATTATAAATTCCATCATGCGCTTTGACATACTCCCATTTCATACATACTCCCTTCCTGCTTTTCAGCTTAAACAGGAATACATCAAAACTTTTAGCACTCAGTAGCAGGGTCCACATGATGACTTAGTGCTCAGCATGCTAGTGCGCTGTAGATTCACACCGGGGCTTGCTGTGCACTAAGTCACCATGTAGACAAGTCCTAATGCTGATATACTTTGAGAACACAATGAATTGTTGCTTTCACATCCAATATCTTGCCTGCTACTAATAGGAAATGTAGTAAAGCAGAAGGGGATCAATTGTGGGAAAACTGGCAAAATTGCTCATAGGTTGGACAATGCATCTTGATAATCCAATATTAACTACTGTCTGTCCTGGCAGTGCTCATCTGAGGCTTGCCAAATGAGCAGCTAACCTGCTTTGCTTCATCTATGAGCTAGCGTATGGAGCAACTTATCAGAAAGACCATCAGAGCAGATTCTTTATCTAGATTGCATGACCTGGTTTATTATCCTTAGCTCCTTGAGGAAGATGACGGATTTAACCACATCCTGAAATACAGGTGTCAAGGAAGGAAGGAAACAAGCAAGTTCCCCATAAAAAGAGCTTGAAATACTCCTTTACCTACTTCACAGGGCTTTCATGAATTAATTTTTAGTAAGCATTTCAAAGAGGTAAAGCACTAAGGAGTAGTCGTATTTGGAAACTGAATTTCTTCTTTATTACTGCCTGTGGTACAGTAACGCCTATAAGCCCCAACCAACACTGGAGCCCTACTGTGCTGGATTCTGTATGTACATATAGTAAAAGACAGTCCCCACCATGAAGAGCTTTCAATGTAAATTATAGCGTGGTGGCAGCAGCGTTACACTTAAGGTTCAGGCTAGCTTCCTTTTTCATAGCCGATTCTTCTAATTGTTCTAAAATCCACACGCTTACTTGGATTGTCTTGAAAGTTGCTGTGCCTCACATGGACCCAGGAGGATGAGTGGTCAGATTTTGAGGTTGGTTGAGCAAAGGGTTTCTGAAGTACAGCCCTCCTAAGTAAGTCGTGTGACACCAACATTGTACAGTTCTTCTGATAGTTTTGTGCATGGCCGGGGCTCCTATCATCCGCTCGGTATTGATTTCAGTAGTGTTCAACCCCCACAGCCCCTTTTGGGAAAGCAATACTTTAAAAGTTATTCAGGGCAAAAGTTGGATCTACAATGTCTCAAGCCAAGCTGAAGAGCCAGAGAAAATCATTGGTACATGTGTGACAGGACTGGGTTCTGTTGCTAACCAGAGTTACAGGCTGATGGCAGAGGGACTGGATGGCTTGAGGTGACATTTCTTGTGCCCAATGGCTGCTCCCTGGCTGCGTTTTGTAGAGGCTTCTTGTGGAAGTTTAGCCCAGAGAGCAGTTTCCTGTTTACAAGCTGATATTTCAGAGTGTTCTAAAAGCCACATGCATACTCTGTTCTTACTTTAGTGTCAATAATAAAATAGAGGGAAGACAAAAGACTCTAGAAGCAGCAGCATTCGGCCAGATCTACACTCAGGGGTGCTGGAACAATCTGTGTAGTGGGGGTGCTGAGAGCCACTGAACCAAACTGTAAGCCCTGTATATGATGGAAACCACTTCGAGGCAGGGGATGTTGCTGCACCCCCAGCACTTCTAGTTCCAGTACCAATGTCTATACTAGAAACTTTTGCCAGTATAATAATGTCAGTTGAGTGTGTGATTCTTAATGACTTTTTTTTACTGGCAAAAGCCCTAGTGTAGATGTACTTTTCCCAGTACTATTTATCTCATTTGGGTAACTGGTATAAGCTATAACGTCAGAAGCACGCTCTTAGCATTGTAAATTGAACCTACACACATGAAGAGTGTTTGCTGGGTTAGCTATACCAGTAACCTTTTGTAGTGAAGACTAGGCCTTAAGGTAAGGCAAACATGTGTCATGGTCCTCACCTGTTTCCTAAACAATGGGACAGAGTGTGATCAAAGAAAATCAGGTAGCTACAACTCTCATCGATGCCAGCATGATCAAAAGGAATTGCAGAGCACCAGGAAACACATCCATAATGGAGACTCCTATTCTCAGCGCTGTCATAATGCTGACATTAACAAATGTAGTGCCAGGGTACTGTGGTCAGTCAAAATTATAACTTGTGTTTATTATTAAATATGAAGTCAGAAAACAAATTTCAATTTTCTGCAATAATTGATCCACGCTTCACAAACCAAAAGCTTTCACTCATCCTAATGCTGTTGTTTCTGCAGAAAGGCGTCCAAAAGGAAATTTTAGACAGAGAATTTTTTTAAACCAGCCATTGCAAACCTCAAATGATATTTTCCCCTCACAAACTGCTCTAGGAAATCGAGGAGTGCACAAATTCCAACAAAATTTTAAAATGATACTCAAACCCAAAGGACAGAATTTCGGTAGAATTTTCACCCCCTGTTAAAATGGAAATCCAGGTATAACCTCAAGTATTATGTGGCATTCATTAGGGCAAGGGGAAGAGTCTGTGATGCAAGTTGAGGGTCACTTCGTCAAGGGCTCCCGCAGATATAGTCCCCACCCCAATAGCTGATTTTACTAATCCAAGAGCTCTAAAATCCACATGAACATGAAAATGTATGTCTTGAAAATGTATATACCCTTGGGGTAGACTTTGTGGTGCAAATGTTGGGTAATTTGATGAAGGGGTTCCCAATATACCCCCAGTATGAATTTCTTTTAATTTTCAAAATGCTCAAAATCCATGTGCATAGTGAGATTATCTTGAATACCATTTGTCATAAGGCCTATACAGATCTAGACAAAACAACAAAATGCCTATACACATTTCTCTACCTCAGTTTCCTCACCACTTTGAGCATTCTTTGAGCTGAGGTGGGGTCAGAGATTTTTAAGGAGTCCAGAATCGTTCCTCTCCCCATTTCCTCCTGCACTTGGTTTCTCCTCTGGAACATGAAGTCTCTTCTTAGTCCTGCAGCCAGCTGTCTACTCCTGGCTCCCTTTCTCCCCCTTAAATGGCCAGTGAGAGTAAAAGAGGGTTTTCTTTTATAACCTCCAATGTCCTTTGTTAGGTGACCCCCACTTCAGTATTGTCAGGTGATCCATTGCTTAGTTATCATGCCCTGGAGTTCAGTCTTGAAAAACTGGTTTGCCCTGAGCATTAACCATCTCATTGTCCAAGGGTGCTCCATTTGAATGGATCATCATCAGAGTTCAAATAACTCTTCATTGTTAGCCCTGTGCCAAGTGCAAGAATTTCTCCTGTCCCCTCCTGCTTTTAGCTCAATATGGAGGCAAAAGACAGGAGAGAAGGCAAAATAAACCCAGCTGTCAAAATGGAATCTGCAGTGTCTGACACAGATAAACACAGAGAGTCCCCAATATCAAGCAGAAATCATAAACTCTATCTAGACAGATTATCCCAATTGTCACACCCACATTTCCTATTACATGATAAATGGCATTCCTTCCAGGTTTCAGAGTGGTAGCCGTGTTAGTCGGTATCAGCAAAAAGAACGAGGAGTAATTGTGGCACCTTAGAGACTAACAAATTTATTTGGGCATAAGCTTTTGTGGGCTAAAACCCACTTCATCAGATGCATGCAGTGGAAAATACAGTAGGAAGAATGAATGTTATAATTCTTGACGTCTGATTTGTGTCCATTTATTCTTTTGTGTAGAGACCGTCTGGTTTGGCCAATGTACAAGGCAGAGGGGCATTGATGGCACATAATGGCATATATCACATTGGTAGATGTGCAGGTGAATGAGCTCCTAATGGTGTGGCTGATGTGATTAGATCCTATGATGGTGTCCCTTGAATAGATATGTTGACAGAGTTGGCAGTGGGCTTTGTTGCAAGGATAGGTTCCTGGGTTAGTGTTTTTGTTGTGTGGTGTGTGGTTGCTGGTGAGAATTTGCTTCAGGTTGTGGAGCTGTCTGTAAGCAAGGACTGGCCTGTCTCCCAAGATCTGTGAGAGTGAGGGATCGTTCTTCAGGATAGGTTGTAGATCCTTGCTGATGCACTGGAGAGGTTTTCGTTGGGGGCTGAAGGTGACTGCTAGTGGCGTTCAGACATCAAGAATTAACACATTCAAAAACCAGTCGGAGAACACTTCAACCTCTCTGGACAGTTATAGACTTAAAAGTCGCAATTCTCCAACAAAAAAACTTCAAAAACAGATTCCAACAAGAAACTGCAGAACTGGAATTAATTTGCAAACTGGACACCATTAAATTAGGCTTGAATAAAGACTGGGAGTGGATGAGTCATTACACAAACTAACAACTATTTCCCCATGCTAATTTTTCCCCTATTGTTACTCACATCTTCTTGTCAACTGTTTGAAATGGGAGATCCTGATTATCACTGCAAAAGCTTTTTTTCTCCTGCTGATAATAGCTCACCTTAATTGATCAGTCTCGTTAGAGTTGGTATGGCAACTCTCATTTTTTCATGTTCTCTATATATATATAATCTTCCTACTGTATTTTCCACTGTATGCATCTGATGAAGTGGGTTTTAGCCCACAAAAGCTTACGCCCAGATAAACTTGTTCGTCTCTAAGATGCCACAAATACTCCTCGTTCTTTTTGTATTTCTTCCACGGTCACTTAGGAAATGACTACGTTTAGATTGGGAATCTCTTGTTACGCAGTCAGTACAGCAGATAAGTCAGTAATAACCATGTCTAAAGTAATGTTAAAGTTAATTTGTTACCACATGTCTTTATTTTACTAGCCTGCTCACCTGGCTACCATCCCAGATGAGACAGGTACTGAATTTCTCATTCGTATTGTTCCAGGAAAGTGGTTTGGTTTTGTTTTCCCTCAACTTTAGTTTTGATGGCTACATGCAGAGGACTCTCATAATAACTCTTTTGGTTCCTTCTGATGAATCACACGTCAGTATTTCAAGGACTGAATTATAAACAAACCTTCACTGAAAAAATTAGAGACACTTGACAATGAACTACTCTATTTATATCTAGTTCCCAGTGCATTATTGAGTTGGTCGGGACTTGCAATAAAGGGAAAACAAAGCTTGCATTTTTATTATGAGAGTAACTGGTGATCTGAAAATAATGTGGGGAAAAGCAGCTTTAAAATCTAGCTGAGTTTCCACATCTCTGCAGTGCCTGAGCACATCAAAAATATTTACAAATTTATCTTCACAACACCCTGTGACATAGGGATAATTTATTATTATCCCCATTTTACAGATGGGGAGCTGTGACAGAGATTAAGGGCTTTGTCCCAGGTTAAATAGGAAGTCTGGGGCAGAACAAGGAATCAAGCCAAAGCCTCCTGCATGCCAGTCCAATGCCTTAACCACCAGACCATCCTTTTCCCAGTGGCTGTAATCTTGCCCTCTCACAGGCCTGTGTTGTCCATTTCTGGAGCTTTCTGAGACCTCCAAGCAGGCAGCTTTTAATAGAAGTAAAAAGAAATCACCTCTGTAAAATCAGGTAATTACAGGGTAATTAGATTCAAACATAGAGAATCCCTCTAGGCAAAACCTTAAGTTACAAAAAAGACACACAGACAGGAATATCCATTCTATTCAGCACAGCTTATTTTCTCAGCCATTGAAAGAAATCAGAATCTAACACATACCTAGCTAGATTACTTACTAAGTTCTAAGACTCCATTCCTGTTCTGTCCCCGGCAAAAGCAGCATACAGACAGACACAGACCCTTTGTTTTTCTCCCTCCCCCCAGCTTTTGAAAGTATCTTGTCTCCTCATTGGTCATTTTGGTCAGGTGTCAGCGAGGTTACCTTTAGCTTCTTAACCCTTTACAGGTGAGAGGATTTTTCCTCTGGCCAGGAGGGATTTTAAAGGGGTTTACCCTTCCCTTTATATTTATGACAGTATGCCTGTGCAGGTAAGAGCCAAATTTGGCCCTTTGCACTAGAATTGCCCTAGGTGGGTATTCTTTGTCTCACTGTTGACGTAGGACAAAAAGAGGGGGTTAGCAGGTTATGTCCAGAGATCCTAGTTTTCCATGATTAAAACCCCCAAAATTCTCTGATTAAAAAAACAAATCTGCAGTTTTTCCATGATTAAAATGAAACATTGTACTTTAGTTCCCTAGGCACAATATAAATAGGTATCAGTTGAACACAATGTTTTATTGATATATTTACCATTTTAAAGCAAGTTCAAAGCCTGCCATCAACATGAAACAAAGGGTCTGTGTCTGTCTGTATGCTGCTTTTGCCGGGGTGAGTCACTACACACTCCTGGCCTCAGTTTCCCTACCTATGGAATATGAATAATGATGTTTACTTTCTTTTATAACATGCTCTGAGATGTATGGATGAAAAGTGCTGTATAATTACTGAGTAGAGCATTTTTATGAGTGTTGATGAGATGGTTTAAATTACACCTATGTTAAACTGTTTGCTCTCTCTGCTTTAATGAGCATGATATGAAAGATCATTTTAATAGGGTATTAGCAAATGCACATTTCAGATTACAAAATAAAGCTGATGACATCCTCTGGGATCAGTTCTTAAGATGGATACAAAAATGCAGAGATGTCCAAGCACTTTCCAGACATTAGCTATCAAAGCCTCACATCATCTCTGAGATACAAGCAAGGAATATTGAGGGATCAATTCACCACTGAAATGTGGCATCTCTAAATGAACATAGCAGCTGCTCAACAGCACTCCTCTGCAGGACTATATAAACGTGCAGTGGAAGTAAGAATACTCCAACTATAATTGCATGGGGGATTAGAGACGCAGAATGTAACTACTTGCATTGGAATTTGGCCAGGACACTAAACACTTCTAACTACTGAAAAAATGCCAACGAATCTTCAGTAAATTCAATCAAGTGATCAGGACCCGAGCTCCAAATCTCATACAAACCATGTAACTTTTGGTAGTACAGCACTTCTGTCTCTGTGCTGTGGCCTTGGCTTAGTCCTCAAAGGGAAAACCATCACCTGCCAAATCACCAGCATCACTTCCTACAATGTCCAGGAGGTCCTTGGAGGTCTCTCACCCAGCCACTGAGTAGCCCCTCCTCCTCTCAACATGGCCAAAGTCAAAATCCAAGCACAGGAGTGAGGCAAGTCAAGATTGTGACAGTCTAGCCCCAATGTGAGTACTCACTTGAGCAAAGTTACTACATGCCTGAAGGTCAGTGGGACTGCATTAAGTTAATTGGCCTAATAACCTAAGTGCCTGCAAAATCAGGACTTTATCCAGTGATTAGTAGTGACACAGGCTTTAAGAAGTTAGATACATGAGTTGTATCCTGGGAGTGTCACTTTAGGGGAAGAAAATAAGTGTTTGAGGAGAAATTCAGTGATTTTTTTCCCCTGAAACAGCTAAAGCCACCCTGCTTTTCTGCTTTATGGTAAGCGTGAAACATACTGAATCACTCTGGCAGATACCTTAAGCTAAGTGATTGTGTATCACTTCATGGGGTTCTATTCAAACATGCTATTGTGAAAAAAAAATAATAACCGTGTTCTTGTGCCCTATACCATATTGTTACGGCACTGACATCATTAGCAACTGCTAGTAAACTGACCAGTAAGAGAGTCGATTTCCTGTAGCTCAGCGTACAAGCCTTACTGATCCATTTTTTCAGTCCATGTTCACAGCCATGCAGGAAAAGGATGTCCTATTTTTAGAAATAACCTTGAGCATGTTTACTGGCAAGCATATCTATAGACAAACCGTGCAACTGCTGTAACTCTTTGATCCAACTGCTTTTCATAATCAAAGAGCACAGCTAAATAGGCTACGCTACTGAACTTATGCATTCAGGCAGCAAAGCACACCTGGGTGAAGCACAGTCTAATTGTGTTATTCTTTTGTGTTGTTTTCTTTTGTAATGTATTTTACAGAGATGGAGATAAAAAGAAGTTGAGGTCAAGGCCTGCGCTTCCACACAGACTGAGTCACCGCTGGAGCTGTGCAAGCTCTGGTGGGCTCAGTCCAGGAAGGGGATGGCAAACTGAGCTCTGCAGTATGGATGCAAAGCAAGTTTGACTTTGGTAAACTGGAACCTCCAAGAGAAACCAGCACCTCACTGACTCCCCTGGCCCTCACATATTCAGATGTCTTTCTGCACCACAGCTAGACCAGCTGCTCCTTTCCCCTGCAGCCCACTTCTCTCCTTCACCAGCTGCCTCTTCTTCCAAATCAGCACCAACGCAATGTCTTGTGAGGTTCGCGATGGAGTCTGCTTCTCACTGCTGGGGCCTGGGAGCCCCTTCCAATCCTTCCCACAGGTTTTTTGGGGCCACAAAGGGCCATTTCTTCCAGAAGAGGCTTCAGAGAACCATGAGAAATGAGTGACTGCCTCCATTCCTCCCCTGTCACCACCTCCGTAGTGCAGCGGGAGCCCCGTTCCCTTGCTCAATGGTTTTATTGAAAGATAACTCTTAATTTACACGGCAGCTGGGGAGCTCCTGAGGATGACCTGAAAAAAAAGTGTGTGCTAGGGCAGATGCCCCATAATCCCTAGCGTGCCATTGGGGCCTGATTCCCCCATTGATCTCAAGGGGACTACATACAGTTAGGCAAGTTCTGAAGTACTTTGCTGAATTGGGGCTAAGGAATACCCCAGCAGAAGGGGTGGTTGTCACTGGGGAACGAAGGAGACTGCCTAGGAAGAGAGTGAGATTTGTGCTTTTCCAATCTGTGTAATAATTGCCATTGTTCACCAAACTTTTGTGAGCAAAGGCTGAGGCTTTCAAATGTGTTCAACCCCCAACCCACTCAAAACAAGGCTCAAGGTGACTATTCCAGCTACAGCCCAAAAGATGGTCTTTTCCTTCATCTAAATGCACTGAAGTAAAACAGCAAGAGTTTAATCTAATCTGAGCCTACCAAAGACTCCCATTAGACATGAAAAGGTATTGCAATAATTCAGTTTTCATCCCATTATGGATGTACATTCATTTAACACTTGTGCACCAGGGATATAAAACCCTTCAGAATTATTTTCATAGTTTCCTTTGGTGACAGCAATAATGAAAATACAATAGTAAGTTTCCTCATTTTTAAACTAGCACTGTATATATCAGTGCTAAAAATTATTTGTCAAGGGAAAGGCAGCAAATAAATAAATGGGATAGCAAAGTGATACAATGTCCATTTAATCAGTAACTTGCCACTTGAACAAGCCAATACCTGATGTTTCAGATAACATCTAATTCTAATACCTGATGCTGCTGGATTAATACACTGAGAAGGTCCTATACATATTCATTCAGCTGTTTAAACAAACGTGCTTTTCACTCCTTTTTATGTTCACTTTCCAGGACTACTCTACAAACTAGCTGGCTAGCAAGAAGGTTGCCAGAAACAGTGAATTTTAAATGAATTCTGGAGAATATTCACTGAAAACAAATTTTGAATTCTTAAAGGTGAGTATTCTCATCACAGCCCTGTGGCTGAGACCTACTCTCATCCAATCAGAGAGCAGAAACTGACCACATTACCTCTGTGACCAAAGCTAGCCAATGAAACTTGAATTTCAAATATCCAGTGTGCAATCAGTCAATGGATCGTGAACCACTTGAAGAAATTACTGAGAAAATAATTATAAAGAGTGAATAAACTTGCAAAAATTGCAATCATCATATGGACAATTTGTGAAAAGAAAAAGAGGCAAAATTTATTCAATAAATTATTCATTATGAACTAGTCACTGAACTCTACTCATAATAACTCTTACTTATTATTTGCATTGCAGTAATGTGTAACACTCCAAAAGGAGACTGGGGCCCCATCTTATAAGATTTTCTGCAAACACAGAGTGAGAGCCAATCCCTTCTCCAAACAACTCACAATCTAAAGAGACAAAGGATGGGAGGAGCAACACAAGTACTGTGAGGTGAAGGGACTTGCCCATGGTCACAGAGCAGGTCAGTGACAGAGCTGGGAAATGGGAATAATCCCCAAATGTCCTGACTCCCACTCCAGTGCCCTATTCACTGGACCACACTGATTCACTGGGCCAATACACTGGTTGCTCAATCCTATAAAGTTCCAAATATATTCTGTGAGGTGCTGAGGGCCCTCAACTCCTGCTGTTGTTTTACCAATAAAATAAAAACCAGCAGGATCTTATTAAAGGCGAAATACCACATTTATTGTGAATATAGACAGAATCATAGTAAGCAGTTAGTTATAGCTATAACATTCCATTCAATCTCATATTTATTCACACATTCATTCATACAAACACACACACACAGGTTCTGCAAGGTTGTTATCACAGTTACCAGCCTTAGAGTTGCTCATGCCAAGCCACTGGGCAGGTGGCCTGGACATGAGGAGGGAGCAGGGCCTTGTCAAATGCACATCTGATGCTCCTGGAAGTTGGTTTGCAGAATCAGACCCCAAAGTTCTCACTTTCCAGAGTCCATTTTTATAGGAATTTCTTCCTATGTCAGTCTATGGGAATTGCTTCATCCTGCTGTTGCTGAATCAATCAGCAGATAGCACATTCCTGCCAGCTCCGTGCTGCCAGATGTTATCTTGTTCTTTGGTTCTCCCATTCTTGAGGCTGTTGGGTGAATTCCAGTCTGCCCTCTGGGGGTCCTCTGGTTATTTCCACTTGACGCTGTCTTCAGCCGATGGACACTGGATTCTTAGGCTGGCACCTCCCTGATCATTCAGTTATTATCCACAACAAGCATCCATCCACATACATCTTCTGTCTCTATTTTAATCACAATTGTTAACAAAGCGAGATGAATACAACAAAAGGGCGGGGAGTCTCTGGGTGCTGTTTCTGTTGTTATAGAGTATTGCTTTGAGTCTCTCTCTGTGTGAGTAGTTGTTGTTACAAAGAATTGCTTTGAGAACAGACTCTGTCTTAGAATGTACTAACACAATTAGCAGCTTGCAAGTTTCACACATAGAGGGAGAGAAACAGTACCAAAAACCAAGAGACCTCTTAATTAGTAATACACTGGAATTTAAACTATGGGGAATCAAACTCATTTGTGATTTTAATACAGAACTTCTTTAATATGATCCAACACTGTCAATGGCAGAAGAGGGTCTTCAGCACTTCTCAGCTGGTCAGAAAAATTAGAACTGGTCAGAAAAATTCCAGGGTTTTTTTTGTCAGAATTTGCCAATTTGTCAAAACCTGTCTGCTTTCCTGCCAGCTCGCCTGCCCAGCTCCTCATCAGCCTGTCTGGTGGACTAATGACGAGCCGAGAACCTGGAAGCCCTTGGAAGCTTCTGGTTTCCCCAGCAGCCCAGACATCTAGCTCCTCAGAGGCCTGGGCTTCCAGGGATCACAGCAGCTCACTATACAGACTGCCCCAGAGTCAGGGTCTCCAAGCTTCTGGGGTCCGTTGCTGAGGGCAGCCTGCCAGGTAGACTGCTGTGGAGTTGGAGCTCTGTTCCCTTTCTGAATCCCCTGTTCCAGATCAGACTAAAACAATATATCAAAATCTTCTGCAAAATGAAGTTACCATTCTCTGCCCAGCTCTAGGAAATGCAGTGGTAAATACATCACTCATGGCATATCCCTTTAGCCATGTTAATTTGCCTTCCCTCAAATGCTTATCTTCTTCAGCCTCTTCTTCTGTTTTCAGAGTTTTTATGAAAAAAATGAAAATTAAAAGCACCCCAGCTTCAACACACATTGCCAATTTCAGTTTTGGCTTAGAGACCAATTTAAGCTTTTATTATAAGTCCTTTAATATGCGGTTGTTTTTATCTTAACAGAATTGCTGATAGACCCTGAGGATCAAGTTGCAAACAGTGCTGTATAATGTTTACTACTTTGCAACTGGGTTTGACAAATGTACAAAATGTTAAAATGTTGCCATGGAATATATTTCCAAGAAGTATTGTTAGAGCCTATTGGAAAACACGTGTTGTTCTAATAGGAGGGGAAAACATGATAAAATATGGATTAACACAAGATAAAATTCCTATAATAATACACCTGACAAGAGCAATAACCATGAATTTTCTGAGAAAAAGGATACATATTGAGCCACTTCCAAGAAAGAGTTTTAATCTGTTTCCCTGGAACAGCAACTTACGCCAGAGCTGACTGTTCAAAGATTGGGCTATTTTTCCACTGACTGTGTCTGGAGAAGAAGGCTGTTTCAGTGGAATGATAACCTGTGACTCAATTAAATTCCTTGCTCCGCCCTAGACGTCTTGTGTAACATTGGGCAAGTCACAGTCTCTTTGTGGCTCAATTTTCCATCTTTAAAATGGGGATGAGTACATTCAAGATTGTGACTTGTTCAGAAATTATATTGATGGAGGCCATATAGGTAACTAGAACTGAGCAAAAAGTTTTCCACACAACAGTGCAAGGAGTGGAAGTCCATTGGCTGGGGTGTTCTCAGCTGTCTGGTATTCTCTAAAAATAACTGACATGTGCGTATATGTTCATACAGAATTCTGAGTTAAAATAATGTTAAGGTCTGTGTGCCTTAACGTTCCCTGCTAAACAACACAGGGCAGAAAATAGGTGATTTCATATACTGAACTGTATTGATGCTATGTATACACTCAAAGTTTAAATACATAAAATTGAGCTCAGATTAGGACTACTGATATTAAACCTTGTGGCCAAGATATAGTCTTACTGGAACATGATTTTATAATGTGAAGTCCGACATAACCTTAACTATTATTATGGTGTCACTGGACACAAGCATAGTCTGAAGGGAAATGATAGAACATGTCCTCTGTAACCCATGAAGGTCTGGTTCTAGATTTGGCAGGTTCAGGATCCTTTGTGAAGCATAATAGCTGGCATCCATAACTTACATTGTACATTTGGTCATGGGAGGGTTGGACAGCTCAGCGAGTCACAGACAATTGCTTAGCCCCTCAGAAGAAGAATCAAGGTGGTTTTCAATAGTGGGGAGGAGGTTTTCATTATCTAGAAGGAGGTTGAAACATTTTCAGCAACCCAGATAATAAAGCTTGGGCTCCATCGGTCCAACATACAAGGTGCACAGAGTGTGGGAGAGGAGGTAGAGTCCATTGGCTGGGGTGTACTCAGCTGCATTCTGAGAGCATGTGTTGACAAAGCAAAGTCCTGTGCAGTTGCATACTTGGCATATATTGCCCCTATCACCTGGATCGATCGGTCTTCAGCTGTCATTAAGACTGTGCCGATCACAATACGTCTGCCATTCTTCTCGCATGCTTGCCTTTCTTCTCCACGTTCGTCAGAAACATTTAACAATGTCATCTTCCCATCTTCTTGGAGGCCAACCGGGTGGTCTTTTCTGTTCTCATGGGTTCCACTCAGCAATGATTGTGGTCCACCTATTGTCCATGAGCCATGCTGTGTGGCCTGCCCATCGCATCTTGTGATGTCTGCTTTCTACGACAATATTTTTCACACTGCTGGGTTTTCTGATCATTTCATTTGGGATGCGATACAGAAGGGAAATTCCCAACATAGCTCATTCCATTGCCCTTTCAGCTACCAACAGCCGCTGTTCTTCTCTCTTCGTCAGTGCCCACGTTTCACTGCCATACAGCATGACTGGCAGCACGGTTGAATTGAAGCTATTTGTACGTGTGGTCTTGTCGATTTTTCCTTTGAGGACGTCCTTGATGGAATTAAATGCACACCATCCTGCCCGAATCCTTCACGAGAGTTCTCCATTCAGGTCTTGGTGCATATTAACTTCTTGGTCCAAATATATGTACTGTTCCACTTCTTCAATTTCTTCTCCTGTTACTGTTATTTTGTTTTGCAGCGGTTCATTTTCAGGCCGACCTGACTGCTTTTCTTGTTGAGTCTTCAGAGCATACTCTACAGTTGGTTGGTGCTTTCGGCAATTAGTACAATGTCGTCCGCGAATCTGAGATGGGATAATTGTTCTCCATTTTTGTTGACACCACTCCTCTAATTGATCTTGTTCATAACCATTTTGAGGCAGGCGGTGAATAGTTTCGGTGAAATCGTATGTCCAATAGCCATCAGTATATTGGTTCCTCTTACACATGTTCCAGACATTGTTTTATATTCATATAATAAAAATAATTTTACAAGTTAACAAGCCTTGCTAGAGCCTGACTGTGATGGCTGGCATTTGTATGGAAAGAGAGCTTGTTTAAATTTTTATCTTATAAACAAAAGTTAGCATTGGAAAAGGCCAAATATAGCATAGATAGGTGCTTTGCAAGGCACCATTAAAATATACCATTAAGCATCCAAAGGTATGTCTTCATTAGAAATGTTGTCCTGTGTGACTACTACTGTGAAAAGTTGAGTCAGCTGACACCACGGTGACCATGACTTTGTGGTCAGTGTGGACAAGTCATGCTCAGCATCACGACAATTAGTTCTGCTTACACCCTGTTCCCTAAAAAAAGAAAAGGAGTACTTGTGGCGCCTTAGAGATTTATTTGAGCATAAGCTTTCATGAGCTACAGCTCACTTCATCGGATGCATTCAGTGGAAAATACAGTGGGGAGATTTTATATACACAGAGAACATGAAACAATGGGTGTTACCATACACTCTGTAACGAGAGTGATCAGGTAAGGTGAGCTATTACCAGCAGGAGAGGTGCGGGGGGGGGGGGGGGACCATTTTGTAGTGATAATCAAGGTGGGCTATTTCCAGCAGTTGACAAGACCCTGTTCCCTGTTAGGTTAGGCCATGACTATCTGACACAATGCTGAACACAGCCAGCCCTTTTCTAAACTGACTGCAAAGTCATACTCAGCATTGTATCAGCTTATTTGACACTTCTCCCACTGAGTTCGAACAGGGTAACATTTCCTCACCTATCCAAAGACACAGTGTCAGATATAGCTGCCTTGTCTCTCATATTGCAAGGAAGTACGTATTTTAAAGTCTGGAAAACTTTTTAAGAGCGGGATAAATTGTGTCAAATGTTGTGATGTGTTCTAAAAAGTGGATTCATGTCCCACCAGGGACTAGAGTGAGGCTACCTGTCACGAAGTGTGATCCTCCAGTTACAGACCATGACAACACCAGATGACTGAGACTACCGCTGTCTTTGCAGAAAAAAACTTCCGTATCTGGCATGAATGCCTTAGGAACTGAACCTGACATGATGTGACTAAACCCATTACTCCACCTCCCAGGTTGTCAAGTCCAAGAGAGGTTCTGCCACAGCATCCCAGGCTCTATTCTTCCTGGGCCCTTCCCTGCTTAAGAAGGTAAAAGTGCCCTTCGGAGACACTGGGTACATCTACACCAGTGGTTCCCAAACTTGTTCCGCCGCTTGTTCAGCGGCGAGTCGCTGAACAAACCTGGCGAGTCGGGCCGGTTTGTTTACCTGCCGTGTCTGCAGGTTCAGCCAATCGCAACTCCCAGTGGCCACAGTTCGCTGCTCCAGGCCAATGGGAGCCGCTGGAAGCGGCAGCCAGTACATCCCTCAGCCCGCGCCGCTTCCAGCGGCTCCCATTGGCTTGGAGCAGTGAACCGCGGCCACTGGGAGCCGCGATCGGCTGAACCTGCGGACGCGGCAGGCAAACAAACCGGCTCAGCCCGGCAGGGGCTTTCCCTGCACAAGCAGCGGAACAAGTTTGGGAACCACTGATCTACACCATAAAATGATGAGTGACTGTAGCATGGGCAGGGATATATACCCACACTAGCTCTAATTGAGCTAGCATAGATAACCATAGTGAAGACATGGCAGCATGGATTTCAGCACCAGCTAGCAGCCCGAATACATACACAGGATCCCTCGCAGGCTTCTAATGGGGCACACAGCCCATGCTGAAGTGTGTGCTGCTGCACCTTCACTCCTGTTATTAGCCATACTGGCTAGATTAATGCTAGCATGGGCATGCCTCCCATGCTACAATCACACCTTAATTTGTGATGTGGATGTATCCTGTGGTGTCAGAAGCCTACAGCTAAAGAGGATATAGCTTCCTGTGGGCCTCATTCTCAATCCAGCACTCAGAGGCTAATCTGGTTTAGAATTGAGTCCAGTCTGGATGACTGGTACTTAGTAGAGAAATGCCTTGACATGGACCTGAAGTCAAAACCAGACATATCTATGTGAAAGGACAGCTATTCTAGCTGGAAGCATCCTACTCTCCTATCAGAAACCTAAGATGCTCAGCTCTTCAGCAGATCACCTGACTTTCTCAGTAGCCCCTAATTCTTCATGGATAATCACAATATTGTGCCTGATTCTCTTTTCGCTTCCAGTTGTTTCACACCGCTGTGAGTTAATGGAGTTATTCCTGACTTACACTGCTTTAAGTAGGAGCACAATCAGCCCCTGTGGAGGAAACTGAAAGTGAATCAAGCATCCAGAGATGAAAGACTAGACCGTATTATATCAAATTGCCACTTAATCAACTAAAAATCTTCCTTGACACAGCATTTAACCACTCTGCAAAGGAAATTTCTAGACTCAGGATGACAACTCAGGCAGATATTTTTGCATCAAATATTATCTTGTTTTGTATACCCCCTCTCATCTACCCCTCCTAAAAGAAAATCCAGAGAAATATTTTAAATACCTGCTTACTTACACTTATAAACAGGGGAATATTGAGTAGGATTACCAAGGTTATATATCACCTCTGGATTTGTCAATGGCGTAGCCGGTACTAGAGTACTGTGCCCTTGTTCTGGTGTCCACAATGCAAGAAGGATGTTGAAAAATTAGAGACGATTCAGAGAAGAGCCACAAAAATGATTAAATAATTGGAAAAAATATCCATTATAGTGATAGACTGAAGAAGTTCAATCTGTTTAAGGTTATCAAAGAGATGGTTAAGTCGTGGCTTCCTCAATCTATAAGAAGCTACATAGAGAACAGGAATTAGATAACAGAGGGCTCTTCAATCTAGCAGACAAAGACATAGCAACATTCAGTGTCTCGAATTTGGAGCTGGACAATTTTAGTCTAGACATAAGCTACAAATGTTTAACAGTGAGGGCAGAGGCAGATTGAGATTATTGTGGCCCTGGGCACAAAGAACTGTGGGGGGAGGCAAAGAGGGGCCATGCCCTCCCAGTTTTTAACATGGGCAGAGTAGCCTTGAGCAGGCACAGAGCAGCAGTGATAGGTGTTGTGCTTCATGGTGGTGGAACTGATACGGTGATCAGATCCCACACCGCAAAGCACAGCCCCTGCTAGAGGTGCTTGCCGCTTCCAAGTAGAGGGCTCAGGGGGCCCTGAGCCCACCTTGCAATGGGGCTCTGTCCCCTGTTCTTCCCCTTCCCTCCAGGCCCCCACTTGCTGGCCAGGCCAGAAGCCGGAGCTGGGCCATGATAAGAGCCGCTCAGGGAGACTGGGCTGCTGTGGGAAGCCCAGTTCCTCCACTCACTCTGGCTGGTGCACCCCAGGGGGCAGGGAAATGGGCTGGCGGCTGCCTGTGGGCACCCTGCCAAGGGCAGGTGGAGGGTACGGGGCTCCCCACAGCAACCTGGGCTTCTTGGGCGGCTCTTACCACTGCCTAGTTATGGCTTCTGGCTTCGCCAGGGGGGCGGGGCCTTGGGGGTATAAGAGGAGGACGGGTGGGGTCCGGGGGGGAAGAGGAAGAGCACCAGTCCCCCCCACACTTCTACACAAGTTTTGGTGCCCCTGTGGGGGCCCCCAAATTGGCCAGGGCCCCTGGGCATGGGTTCTGTGGCCCCATGCATTAATCCACCACTGAGTGGGGGTAAATAATCTTTGGAACAATTTACCAAGGACTGTGGTGGATTTTCCATCTGGCAATTTGAAAATCAAGATTGGATGTTTTTCTAAAAGATATAGTCTAGTTTAACAGAAAATGATTCAAGGAATTGCTATGGCCTGTGTTATGCTAGAGGTCAGACTAGATGATCACATTGTACAACTGTCTGCCCTCCGCAGAAAGATCTGGCAGCTGCTGATCTTACAGCTGACTTGAGATTGCTGTTGCCTTGGCACTTCACCTCAGCCTTCTGCCATGGTCAGGACACAAGGGTGGGGCTTAGGGACACAAAAGATCCTGTAGGACTGAGTGTAGGTGGCACATTGGAAATATGTGTGGATGTACGTTTTGAATGTTGCTTTATTCTTTCCAGTCTTCTTTCCACAAGCAAAACTTGCCGAAGATGGATGCTATAGTATCTTCCAATGAAGTTTTGACTGAGCAGTGTTACAAAATTTAGAACTAAAAGGAGCATTTTGCAAACCAATCTGTGGAACATTCTTGAGGGCATAAAGTTTCATGTCAAGCAAAATTCAGAGGGCTCAAAAGTGGGTGGGATTTTTCAAGTTTTTCCCACCATCTCACTCAGTCCTAATATTATTATCCCCCTTGCGGAAACCAAGCCAGAGAGGTTAAAGCTACCATTTTAAAAAATGATCTCTGAGTTTGGGTGCCTAAAGACACCTTGGCCCAGAGCCTCAAATGTATTTAGGCACCTAACTCCCAGTGGGCTTTATTTTCTGAAGTATCACAACTCCAACTGAAGTCAAGGGGAGCTCCAGGTGCTCAACATCTCTGAAAATCAGGCCCTTGAGATGTTTCAAGTTGTGCACCCAAAAGCAGGCTATCAAAAGATAGAAAATCAGACACAAATCCCTTATTTATTGCAAGTTAAAGAATATCTAAACTGCAATAGCGTAAAGTTTAAATGATTCTAAGCAGTGTGATTTGCTACCGATGGCCAAATCGCTGACAGCAGTTCTTAACTTATACATTATGTTTTACATAGGAAAATTACCGTTAACAAACCCATACACATACTCATACTATACTAAAACTGTACTATGCTATAATATAACTATACAGTACGTATAATTTAACATTATTTGATAAACTCACTCTTTCCACTGGCTATGTTAGTGATACTGTCTCTTTCTGTGTTTGCTCCTTCTGCTGTGTCTGCTGCTGCTTTTTCATTCTGTTACTGTTGTAGCTTTGGGTCTGTTCTCTTTTCTCCAGCAGCTCTTCCTGCTGGCTCCTAACCGTCTAACTGCCTGTCAGCACACTGCCTTTTATACTGTCAGACCTTCATTGAGCATTTTCACTATTAAACATTACCTCATCCCTGTTTACTGGGCATGCTTACTACTACCAAAAAAAGCAGCCCCAAACCAGCCCAGGCTGGAACTGTCTGACCTATCCCTACCCTTCTAAGCATTATCTCAATTCTGCACATGCTCACATATACCTAGGACCAACATTCAATTTGGGCATCCCTGGATATGTCCAGACATGCTCAGACTTATTCAATACTAATAACCCAGAAACACTCTGTGGCCCTTCCTTATGTTACTCTACATTCTACTGGGCATGCTCAGTCCAGAAATCTCTCAGCTCTGGTTATGTGACCCACGTTGTCCAATGGTAAGCGACCTGCAGTTTTCTGTTGTTGCAGTGACTTGTGCTTATTCAAAAGGGAAGTCAGAGCAGTGGCGGATTAGCCACTGGGTTGAGATGGCCCTTGTTCAGGGGCCCCAACCAATTGGGGGCCCCCAGAAAAATGGGCACTCCCATGCCCCAACCCCGCTCCCCAACAGAAGTGCCAGGCAGCAGGGGAAGCCCCTGGGCCCAAGACTGGAGGAGGTCTAGCACCCTGACACAGCCTCAGGGCTGGGGGAGCTCTCACTCCCTGCTGCGGCCATGGGGCTATGGTGGGGAGGGGGCACAGAGCTTCTCCAGACTTGGGGCCACAGTGGGGGAAGCAGAAAGGAGCAAATAGGGTGCAGGCCGCAGTGGGGGTGGGGAGAGGTGTCAGAATGGGGCAAAAGCATGGGTGGAATGGGGTGGGGCTATGGGGGAAGGGGCAGAATGGGGTTGGATTGTGGGTGGGGCCACAGGCGGAAGGGGTTGAGAGGGGGCCCCCCTTGCTCTGACCCAGGGCCTCACAAAACCTTAATCTGCCTCTGAGCCAAAATGGAGGTTATGAACACAAAATGGAATTAGAGTAATTTCTTCCGTTTCGCAGAGATTTTTCCTCACTAAGTATGCAATGGCACTTCTAACAGAACCATTCACTGTTCTCTTAAGTCCATTCATGCTGATGAAGCAGCAAACTCATAGTCAGAATGGAATAAGCTTTCATGTGGAAACCAGTTGAAGGAAACGTCATTTTAGGGGATGAGCCCTCTGCAGCCTTCTCAGCATAGGCTGATCTCAAGGGATAGTGACCTCACATAAGCACTGACACTATTATCTTCAGAGTCACTTCTCAGGTCTATTGCTATAGTTCATCTTCCCTCTTCATCAAACTTGCAAACAGTCATATGTCTAGAGCAGCACAGCCTAATCAGGAAGTGCCACTGACTCTTACTGGCTCTTCCGTGGAAGTTATAAATCATAAAAATGTAGAGCTAGAAGGGACCTCAAGAGGTCACTTAGTCCAGCTGCCTGAGCTGAGGTAGATCCAAGTATATTTAGACCTTCCCTGACTGGTGTTTGTTTAACCTGTTCTTAAAAACCTCCAATGATGGGAATTCCACAACCTCCCTTGGAAACCTATTCCAGTGCTTAACTATCCTTATAGTTAGAAATCTTTTCCTAATAACCTCTCTGCAGATTATCAGACATAGTATAGTGAAACATACTACTGCAGTGTAATATTTCAGCACTGATCATAGGGCGACTTAAAGGTTGCATTCCTTTAGTTATTCCATAATTTTTTTTTTGTACAGCTCTGTTAGCGAATGTAAAATGAAGTAGGGTAATTTACTTCTGTGCTGTGGAGTGAAATTTATAGAGATCCAAATGTTAACAGCATTGTCTAATGACTATACCTTTTGGTCTGTCTTTTGAACAGTGTTAAAATACAGAAGTAGTGTTAATTATTTGATAGTGGTGTCTCCCACTGTAAATGCTATTGAATGTTTCATTTCAAATGCAAACATACTTTTACAAAATTAACCCATTTCTAATCAACTTTCTTTGAAAATCTGAGATTATGAAAGACTTTATAATTTTTGGTTCAAACAAGCAGAAAATTAATCTGCAGCCACATCATCTTTTCAATCTTGGCTTGTAGCTTAAAGGGAAACACACATGAGGGGTTGGGATCAGGTTTGCAGGTCAAGTATGAGCATTCCCAGGGACATATATTCAACTGATCTTTGTCTTCTAGACCATAGCTAAATATTTATTTTCTTCTTGTGAATTTGTATTTACTGATTTTCACTGAGGTCTACGGTTAACTACAATACAACCATTAAAAGAGAAGGTTATGAACAATCTCTCCTTTGACCTGATCCAACCATAGGCTAAACATGCCCAACTCCCATGAAAGTCATGGGAGTTGTGTGTCTTCCCTGGAATAGCCTCCCTCTCTTGTACATTAAAAACAACCCCTTTCTCTTCCTTTATAGCCATACCCTTATGCAGTAGCACTTTACTCCTGGTGTAGGCCCACTGACCTATGCTATCATAGGGGTTGACAGGGCTGTAAGGGAGAGTAAGGTCTCCCAAGTTCTGGCTGCAGTGGGGATAGCTGTCCAATTCCTTCCTGCATGCAAATTGAAGGAAGTAGAGAGAAGTGGGACTACCACAGACTCTGTCCCTTGCCCCTGATAGCCAGAATAGCTGGCCAGCTGCACAACGAGACGTAAGTTTTTCCATGAAAAGGAAGAATTATCTTACTCCCTCCTTAGAGCGACAGTGAGCAGTAAAGGAATAGCACGTGATTCACAGTCTGATTTATTTTGGGGGCAGTGCGACCCCCTATTCCAGGCAGATTGTAAAGTTACAACCTCCAACCCAGCTGAATGGGACTATTCATGGAGTATGGTACTATTCAAGGTAAGTAATGGCAACAAAGTCTGGCCCTTAATTATTACTATTCAACCTTTATATTATGGCAGTGCCCAAATGCCCCAAATCAATATCGAGGCCACCAAGCCTTCCTGCGATCATCAGCACCTCGCTAACAGCAACTCCACACTTCCACCGTTGTCCCATGGGTTGTATTTGCCCAGTTTTCTCTACATGCTCTTCAGGATAGGGACTTTGCCTTATAAAAGCTCAATTACAGCCCTACTGTCTGTAAGCAATTAAATTAGAGTAAAACCACTCATGACAAAAAGACCAGAAGATATTGGGGAAAGAAATTCAGATTAATTATTTACGAGTAACATTACAGTTATATTGCATTTAGTCAGTTGTCAGTTCAGTCCATTTACAGTACTTAGTTCAAACTGTCCTCAATAATGATGTCTTTCCTCTTAGCTGATACAGAACATGCTTTGGTGGGATGCAAATTGTGTTTCTCCTCTACTCCCGGTGTGTTTTATTATTTAAACTTAGCGGGAACTCTGACACACAGTTTCTTTCCCCAGATTTTAGAGCATTAACATAACATTTTATATGGTCTTGCCTCTAGGGAAAGGTCTTTGTCCTGGAGTGTTTGTATTCAAACAAATAGTTAACAAAGAGCAAAACTAATTTATTTTGAGAACCAAGTCTAATTGCAAACAAGTTAATTCTACAAAATTGGGACTCAAAACACATTACCATCACTGAGCAGGACTAAGTGATCTAGCCAGTCTAGGAAATAGGACAGACTATTTGGAAGTATTTAATCAAATGTGTCTAAAGAGTAAATGAGACTTTGTTTGATAAAACCATAGTTTGCTGATTCCGTTTCTCTCGACTCTAAACGTGTGTTGCATACACACACATACACCCTACATAGACACATATATGCTGTCCCAGTTGTTCTGTCATGTTCTTTCCTGTGTGTCACTCAGCCTTATTAAAAAAAAAAAATCACTTGGGGCCAAATTTTGCCAGCCTTACTCATGTTGAGCTGTATCTTACTCCATGATTAGTTTAGTTAAAATCAATGAATGTTCATAAAGCATTTTGAGATCAAAGGCTCTATTTAAATACAACGCATTGGGTATGTTTTCACTTCACAATTAATCTGGGTGATTGGCACCTACCTCTGAGCACCTGGATTAGTCTAGCCTAGGTGTGAGAGTCCCCACAGCAAAGCCCTCCTTGCATTACTATGTTCTCTCTGTTTCTTCACTCACCTGTAGTGTAGACATGGCCTATGCTATGCTGGTATAAGAACATTCATACCAGGATAGCTGCATCCACACTAAGGGGTTGTACTTCTTTAACTATACTGGTGTATTTAAAGCTGTACAGCTCTTGCATGTAGACAAGCCCTTCCAAATGTGTTTGATCAATATTTTACCCTAATTTATGTCCCTCTCTCCATCTTCCTGTGGAATAATGGGTATGTCTTCACTGCAGAGATAACCCCACTTTACCCAGATTTTAGCCTAACCCCCCCACCACCATCTGATCTGGATTTGGAGGTGCTTTAAGCCTGGGCTAGCTGGGAGCATGGGTTTAAGTCCAGGCTCCATTTTAATTTAGGTTGGAACACACCCACTTTGCAGTGAGGAGGCAGGTAAAATCACTTGAGTGCTGATAGTCCTCTAATGCCTTTCCCACAAGTCCCCCTGAAGGACAGACAAGTTCTCCCTCAGCTTACTGGGAAAGAATCCTAAAGTGTCTCAGCATGAAGAATCATGGGCTATGCCCCCAGACACGCACAGGTGAGCATTTTTGCCAGCGTAGCTGATTCCATCCTTGCCCCCAGGCAAAATAAGCTATACCAGCAAAGGCACAGTTTTGCCAGTATAACTGCATCTACACTAGGGACTTTTCCTAGCACATCAGCCATCAGTGCTGTCCCTTATTAGTGGTTTTCAAAAGTCTTTTAAAACTTTGGCCCAGATTCAATATATGAATTTAGAAAGGTCTATTCAAGTAAAACTTGTGCAACTCATTGCAATATATATTTCAATTTTCTAGAGGTAATCAAAAGCAGAAATAACCAGCACTTTAAGTAAAAATTCACAGAACATGGTTCAAAGGAAGTCCCATCTAAAGTGAATCCTCTCTTTTCTCTCTTAGGAATACTGACCGTGTTAAATGAAAATAGGTGTGTACGGAGAATATGCATCTGGATTCAAAAAGAAACACTGCCTACATTCTTCACATGGGTATGCAATATGTATATAGTTAACTATTTTAGGTATTTAAAAGTTATGTATTTTCTTCAACTCTATTAAAAACAATAAAGAATGGGGCAGCGTGGTCCAATGGATTGGGAACTAGAGTGGGAGTCAGGGGACCTAGGTTGTATTCCTAGCTCTGCCAGTGATTCATTTTTACCTTAGGCACCTTTGTCACCTCTGTTTCCCCATCTGTGAAGCAAGGAGAATGATAATTACCTTGAAAAACCATTTTGATGTCTACAGATTATCATTGCTTAATTATGTATAGATTGCTGTTGGAAATATAAGTGTCTGATATGAGACTCGATTCATAAAAAATTAAAGAAGGAAAATACAATTAATGCCACTCCACATGGGTCTATGGCAAATATAACCTATCGGACTAATTGGATATCTTTTTTTTTTAAATGAGATTACACATTTTTTGATACAAGTAATCATGTTGAGTAATATACTTACACTTTCCTAAGGTGTTTGACTTGGTACCACATGACATTTTGATTAAAAAATCTAGAAAGATATAAAATTAACATGCCACACATTATGTGGATTAAAAGTTGGCTAACTGATAGGTCTAAAAATGTAATTGTAAACAGGGAATGATTACTGAGCAGGTGTATTTCTAGTAGAATCCCAGAGGGATTGGTTCTTGGCTCTACAATTCAACATTTTTATCGGTGACTAGGAATAAAACACAGAATTATCACTGAAAAAGTTTGCAGATGACACAATAATTGGAGGAGTGATAAATAATTTGGAGGACAGGTCACTGGTACAGAGCAATCAGGATCTCTCGGTAAGATGGGCTCAAGAAAACAATGTGTGTTTTAATACAGCTAAATGTAAATGTACACATCTGGGACAAAGAATGTAGGCCATACTTACATAATGGGGGACTCTACCCGGCAAGCAGTGACTTAAAAAAAGATATGGGGGTTGTGGTGAATATTCAGCTGAACATGAGCTCCCAGTGTGATGCTGTGGCCAAAAGGACTAATGCTATCCTTGGATGCATGAACTGGGGAATCTCAAGTAAGAGTAGGGAGGTTATTTTACCTCTGTATTTGGCATTGGTGCAACTACGGCTGGAATATTGGGTCCAGTACTCCTGCCCACAATTCAAGAAGGTTGTTGATAAATTGGAGATGGTTCAGAGAAGAGCCACAAGGTTGCCGTTTTAGTCTGTATCCACAAAAACAACGAGGAGTCTGGTGGCACCTTCAAGACTAACAGATTTATTTGGGCATAAGCTTTTGTGGGTGAAAAACCCACTTCTTCAGATGCATGGAGTGAAAATTACAGAGGCAGGCATAAATATATATTGGCACAAGAAGAGAAGGGAGTTACCTTATAAGTGGAGAATCAATGTTGAAGGCCAGTTTAGTCAGGGTGGATGTAGTTCACTCACAATAATTGATGAGGAAGTGTCAATACCAAGAGGGAGAATTGCTTTTGTAGTGAGCCAAGCACTCCCAGTCCCTATTCAAGCCCAAACTGATGGTGTTAAGTTTGCAAATGAATTGTAGCTCAGCAGTTTCTCTTTGAAGTCTGTTTTTGAAGTTTTTTTGTTGAAAGATGGCTACTTTTAAATCTGTTATTGAGTGTCCAGGGAGATTGAAGTGTTCTCCTGCTGGCTTTTGTATGTTACCATTCCTGATGTCTGATTTGTGTCCATTTATCCTTTTACGTAGAGACTGTCCAGTTTGGCCAGTGAACATGGCAGAGGGCATTGCTGGCACATGATGGCATATATTACACTGTTAAGCTTATAAGCACACAGGATATTTATAGGGAAGAAGGCAGCACGCCGCATTTATTGAGGATACAACAGTTAGCATATGTTTTTCAATCTCTCTCTCTCTCTCTCACACACACACACACACACACACACACACACACACACACACAGAGTCCTGCCAGTTGATATTTATAGTTACCGGTCCAGAGTCTGGATCAATCTAGTGGCCAGCCAGATTGGTCGCAGAGGGGAGCAGGGCTCTGTCGGTCGCGATCCGATGCTCCTGGAGTGTGGCAAGACGAACCCAAAGTCCCATGGCCAAGCACCCTGTTCTTATAGTCTTTTTTCTCTGTTGAAGTCTATGGATTTTGCGGTGTCAGTTTGTGACCGGTTACTTCTTAATTGGTGTATCTTTTGATGTAAACATTCCAGTACACCTCTGAGAGGGTTATCCTGTCCTGGTTCCGATTTAACCAATCGTCCTGTCTTTAGGGGTGCCAGCCTTCACCTCAGGGTCGTCAGTTTGCCCTTCCTTCATTATTGATGCGCATGGATGATTTTCTGATGTCGTTAAGTCTCTTTACTCCTTTTTCCTTGACCATCTGGCTATAACAATGGCCTTCACACCTTATCTTTTCCTGATGCATAAATTCCTCATTCACACAGTCTTTTTACAGAGATCTTTGAGAATACAAACAGTGTCCGTTTATTTTGAATCTCCTTAACATAGACACAATACAAGATCCTGTCTTTTACTTACTAAACCTTAAAACAAAGAAATTTATAATTAACTAGAGTGCCTAATTTGTAATACATATAGGAAATCATACTAGACGTTATAATTTATCCTAAAACAAAAGGGTGACCATAATCAGCTATAATGATTGTTCTGGTCTGTCCCTGCCTTAAAATCAGTCCAGACACGGGCAGCCTGTCAGATGCATTCCTACCAATGTCCCAGAGGGTCATTCCTTTCTGCTGTTCAAAAAGGGTGGCTGGTAAAATGAAATCAAGACTTACATTAATACCTCTATTATTATAGTACAATTATAAAATCCTGCTCCTACAACATTAGTAGATGTGCAAGTGAATGAGCCTCTGATTATGTGGCTGGATCCTATGATGGTGTTGCTAGAGTAGATATGGGGACAGAGAAGGCAACGGGGTTTGTTACAGGGATTGGTTCCTGGGTTAGTGTTTCTGTGGTGTGGTGTGTAGTTGCTGGTGAGTATTTGCTTCAGGTTAGGAGGCTGTCTGTAAGCGAGGACTGGCCTGTCTCCCAAGGCTTGTGAGAGTGGGGGATTGTTTTCCAGGATAGCTTGTAGATCATTGATGATGCGCTGGAGAGGTTTTAGCCGGGGACTGTATGTGGTGGCCAGTGGTGTTCTGTTATTTTCCTTGTTGGTCCTGTCCTGTAGTAGGTGACTTCTGGGTACCCATCTTGCTCTGTCAATTTGTTTCCTCACTTCCCCAGCTAGGTATTATAGTTTTAAGAATGCTTACTAGAGATCTTGTAGGTGTTTGTCTCTGTCTGAGGGATTGGAGCAAAAGGATAAATGGACACAAATCAGACATCAGGAATGGTAACATACAAAAGCCAGTAGGAGAACACTTCAAACTCCCTGGACACTAAACAACAAATTTAAAAGTAGCCATACTTCAACACAAAATCCTTCAAAAACAGACTTCAAAGAGAAACTGCCGAGCTACAATTCATTTGCAAACTTAACACCATCAATTTGGGCTTGAATAGGGACTGGGAGTGGCTGGCTCACTACAAAAGCAATTTTCCCTCTCTTGGTATTGACACCTCCTCATCAATTATTGGGAGTGAACTACATCCACCATGACTAAATTGGCCTTCAACATTGGTTCTCCACTTGTAAGGTAACTCCATTCACTTCTTGTGCCAATATATATTTGTGCCTGCCTCTGTAATTTTCACTCCATGCATCTGAAGAAATGTTTTTTTTACCCATGAAAGCTTATGCCCAAATAAGAATGATCAAAGGATTAGAAAGCATGCCTCATGGTGATATGTTCAAGGAGCTTTGTTCTAGTTAGGTTAAAGAAAAGATTAAGGGGTGGCTTGATTACAGTCTGTAAGTACCTTTATGGGGAACAAATGTTTAATAATGGACTCTTTAGTCTAGCAGAGAAAGGAATAATACTATCCAATGGCTGGAAGTTGAAGCTAGACAAATTCAAACTGGAAATTGAGGCAAAAACTTTTAATGGAGAGAATAATTAAGCATTGGAACAATTTACCAAGGGTTATAGTAGATTCGCCAACAGTGACAATTTTTAAATCAAGAAGGGAAGTTTTTTTTCTAAAAGATCTGCTCTCAGAATTATTTTGGGGAAGTTCTATGGCTTGTGTTATACAGGAGGTCAGACAAGATAATCACAATGGTCCCCTCTGCCCTTAGAGTCTATACTACTATTATTACCTATGCCAGGTAGATTAAAATTAGCAGGGGTATGCCAACCTGTCCTACAAGCACACCTTTACTTGAGTGTAGACATACCCTGACAGCTTCAGGCAACCATGGTGTTTGCCAACACACACATGCGCACATTACTGATTGTGGGTTTAGTGACCCTGCAGGTAATGGGAAGTGACATGGCTTTTTCCTCATCATGTGAATATGGTAAAGTCTCACAAAAACTTGAGACTTCTAACATTGGACAAGAAACACCATTAGGATAATCAACCAGTATTTTTTCTAAAGCTTCTCTCTCTCTCTGCTTCATTAGAATCTCTCCTCATTTGCGTCACCGGCACAAATCATCCTGGATTTTGTCCCTTTTGCCCCTCTAAATGAAGGCAAGTGACATCAAATGTGAGGAGCCAGAAAAGTGCAATAACTAGAAGAACTGTAAGAGCCACTAACACAGAATCTAGAAAATAATATTATCCTGTTAATGATTAAAAGCCGTGTACTTTTATTTAGGACTGTAATAAGCTGGGGAGATTTTCAGTGGGAGTTGGGTGCCTAACTAGCTGTGGTGCCTTTACAAATCTGTCCCGTGGAGATATTAAATATAGAGCAACAATAATTTATCACAAGATCTGTCTTGCAATAAATATGTTCTTTCATATGTAAATTATTGAACAAGATTTGTAAAATCTAGTTATTGCTGTTTATCAACCTTGCACACACTTTAAATGTTATACATTAAATTCATTTTAAAATAAATCCGGCGCTGAATATAAATTGAAATCACCTTCTAACTTTATTTCCACAAATTGAAAATTAATAGTGTATTTTCTTTAATTGAAAAATCATCCTGGATAATACTTTTTATTTAATCACAAAGCCCTTAAATGTTAGATGCGAGCATTCTCTTGTTTCAATTCGGTAGCAGCCACACATTTTAATTAGAATAGCTGTACTTTCATTTTAATCTATATAGAATATCCTGCAATACATTTTACTGGGTTGTTTCCTATTAAACTTTTATGCAATGTAATACAATATTTATCGGTCCAAATTGCTGAGTAAATTTTGGCTTGTGTTTTTATGATTATGTTTTCCTGGGTAGAGGCACCATAAAATCCCAAAATACTTTTCACTTTTGTTCTGTTTTTAATCTATTGCTTTACAAAAGAATTGCCATCCTGGAACAGACTAGTGGTCACTCTGACTGTGGCCAAAGGCACATGCTTCCCTGAAAGGCACTGAAACAAATGTGTTTCTGTGAACTCATCTGTTAACCATCTTAGGACCTGAACAGGGGTATCACTGGGCGGGAGGGAGGGCTCTGGAGGCTATAGCCACCCCAAAATTTGCCTTAGACCCCTGTAGCAATGGCCGGACTCTGGCCGCCCAGATCTGAAGGCAGAGTGGAGAGCAGCAACTGCTGGTTGGGTGCCCAGTTCTAAAGGCAGCTCCACAGCAAGCAGCAATGCAGGAGTACGCTCAGGGCAGGTGGGGGGTCCCCACATCAGCCCAGACTGACCCGCTCTAAGCTGGGTTCCTGGCCCTGCCGCCCCCCGTGGTCACAGCTCCCTGAGGGCTTTGCTGGCCCAGTTCCCCCTGCCCAAGTGGCTGTTACCAGCTGTGAACAGTTGAAGGGCGGCAGGGAGTTGAGGAGGAGCCACAGCCCTGGGGCCCCAGCCCCAGCAGGAGGAGATCGGGAGCACCGCTGCTGCCTGCACCGTGGCACCAGCCAGTGCAGCAGTCACCCCTCCAACCTGGCCAGGCACTTAAGGGGGAGGAAGAGGAGGTGACAGGGCCAGCACTTACCAGAGGAGAAGCAGAGGGCAGCCCCCCAGTTTTCTGTTGAGAACATCACAGCGCCCCCCTCCCAACAAGAGGCTAGTGAAGCCGCTGATCCTGAATGTGTTCAGCATAAAGCCTATTTGTATTTATGGAACCAGACAACATTCAGTTTCTACAAAAAATGAGGATTACTCAGCTGTAACCAGAGTTTTTCCAAGTGTTTGCTGCACCTGAAAGGAATGTAAAGTTTCATCAGTCTTTTCTCAATACAAAAAGTGACAGTCAAAAGGTAAGTCCTCTGTCCTGCTGACCATCAGGGGCTATGCCAAAATTCTGCAGCCACGAGGCCCTCCTTATGGTCACAGCTGATGCCATCACTCTGGATGAAGCATCCACCATGTCCAGACTGCAATAAAGTCTTGGGTACCAGATGGCCTGCTGCAATGAAAGCTGTAAACTCCATGGAAGCTTCTGGCATCTCTTTGTGAATTTGGACACTGCATCCCAATTCACAAAGTCATATTTGGATAATAACACCTGCTGATTTGCAGTGTGCATCTGCCATGATGAAGTCAGATAAATTTTCCTCTTCATCAAGTCCAGTGCTGGACTCTTTGTCCTTAGGGGTGGACTTATATCTCCCCTGTCAAGACCTGTCATTTACTGCAGTCACCACAAGCGAGTTAGGAGCTGGATGGGAGTAAAAACACTCCAAGTCCTGCATGGGGACATACTATGGCTTTTCAGAACACTTATCTGTAGGCGGTAATGAATTTGGAGTATTGCAAAGAGATTCAAGCAGGCTCCAAAAGGGATTCATTTATCAGGGGAGCTGCTCTCCCTGGAGGTCAGGACAGGAGGCTATCCAGCAACTTATGAACGTTCTCCTTCACGATTTCAGCCTGAATTCCCAAGGAGGAAGGTATATGCCTAAGATCCCAGTATAACCTAAAGTCCTCAGGCACTGGAGAGGAAGAGTCTGCTATAGCACAGTCATCTGGAGAGGAAGAATAAGGGTGAGGGGCCAATGGAGGCTGCTGGGAGGGAAGGCGGGGGGAACATGTTCTTGTAGGAGACAGTCTGTCTGGACTGGCTCAGGAAGAATAACCTCAGACCACACCTGTAATAGAGGTGGCTCAGGAATAGAGACCACATTGGGAATCTGTGATTTTGCCCCAGACTGCATCAAAGAATGGGATTTCCAAGACTGAGGCACATCCCAAGGATTCAAGGAAGCCACTGCAAATAGGAGTAAGGCATTTGTGGCCAGAGGCCCCTATCCCTACTGCAGGAATGGTGCTAATCCCAGTACCAATGGTAACCTGAGGATCAATAATAGTACTTCAAAGGCCAGGGGAAAAAGGGGAAATCCCTGAACCAGATCTCCAGGAGCCCTAGAAGTCATCTAGTGGGAATGGAGGAGTCACCCCAAAGGAGCAAACAAATGGTCAGCCTCATCCAGAACCCAATATGAAGAAGGCATCAGTGCTGAGGCTGAATGGGAGGTCAACACCACCCGTACCAGAAGATGCATCGCACGTCTAATCGTCATCTAAGCAAATGACTGAGGCAAGACTGATGTCGGTGCCTGTCAAGGTTCCTCCCCCACTTTGAACTCTAGGGTACAGACGTGGGGACCTGCATGAAAACCTTCTAAGCTTACTTTTACCAGCTTAGGTTAAAACTTCCCCAAGGTACAAATTAATTTTATCTTTCGTCCTTGGAATAACCACTGCCACCACCAAACTCTAACTGGGTTTACTGGGAAACATAGTTTGGACACGTCTTTCCCCCCAAAATCCTCCCAACCCTTGCACCCCACTTCCTGGGAAAGGTTTGGTAAAAATCCTCACCAATTTGCATAGGTGACCACAGACCCAAACCCTTGGATCTGAGAACAATGAAAAAGCATTCAGTTTTCTTACAAGAAGACTTTTAATAGAAATAGAAGTAAACAGGAGTAAAGGAATCACCCCTGTAAAATCAGGATGGTAGGTACCTTACAGAGTAATTAGATTCAAAACATAGAGAACCCCTCTAGGCAAAACCTTAAGTTACAAAAAAAGACACACAGACAGAAATAGTCATTCTATTCAGCACAATTCTTTTCTCAGCCATTTAAAGAAATCATAATCTAACACATATCTAGCTAGATTACTTACTAAAAGTTCTAAGACTCCATTCCTGTTCTATCCCCGGCAAAGCAGCATATAGACAGACACACAGACCCTTTGTTTCTCTCCCTCCTCCCAGCTTTTGAAAGTATCTTGTCTCCTCATTGGTCATTTTGGTCACGTGCCAGCAAGGTTACTTTTAGCTTCTTAACCCTTTACAGGTGAGAGGAGTTTTCCTCTGGCCAGGAGGGATTTTAAAGGGGTTTCCCTTCCCTTTATATTTATGACAGTGCCAAACCTGATGAATGTGTCTATAGTAAGGACATAGTGACAAAGATTGCAGTACCAAGGAGTTCACTGACACAGATGCTAAGGAGGTCGACTGTGACTCTGCCCAAGATGGTGAGGAATGTAGTGCCGACAAGCGAGACAGCTCAGCAACCCAGTCAGACAGCACCAGTGCCACAGCAGAAGAAGATGAGGTAGAAGCCACAGCAGCTGACAGCCCCTGAACTACCAGGGAATCTTGATCAGAATGGCAAAGCAGGTCTGACATCATCCTAGTGGTGTGGAGAGAATCCATGCCAATGCTATAGTCATTGGTACTGGACTCTACGGACAGCCCATGGCCAGTACTGGAGTTGACAATAGAGTCCAATTGATCTCAGCATAGTACCGTGGAGTGATTAGATGGGCCTGCTCCATCGTCTATACTGAAGGACTCAGTGCCACTCAGCAGTCCTCTTAGAGGATGAAGAAAAGTCCCTCTGAGTCCTGGAACAGTCCCAGTGGGTCTTATAGGAGGCTCTTCCTTGGAGGACCTCTAAGGATGAAGATTCCACCACTTCCCTAGGTAACCCTTCCAGTGCTTCACCACCCTCCTAGTGAAATAGTTTTTCCTAATATCCAACCTAGACCTCCTGCACTGCAACTTAAGACCATTGCTCCCTGTTCAGTCATCTGCCACCACTGAGAACAGCCGAGCTCCATCCTCTTTGGAACCCCCCTTGAGATAGTTGAAGATTGCTATCAAATCCCCCCCTCACTCTTCTCTTCTGCAGACTAAATAAACACAGTTCCCTCAGCCTCTCCTCATAAGTCATGTGCCCCAGCCCTCTAATCATTTCCTTTGCCCTCCGCTGGACTCTCCAATTTGTCCCCATCCTTTCTGTAGTGGGGGGCCTAAAACTGGATGCAGTACTCCAGATGTGGCCTCACCAGTGCCAAATAGAGGGGAATAATCACTTCCCTCAATCTGCTGGCAATGCTCCTACTAATGCAACCCAATATGCCATTAGCCTTCTTGGCAACAAGGGCACACTGTTGACTCATATCCAGCTTCTCGTCCACTGTAATCCCCAGGTCCTTTTCTGCAGAACTGCCACTTAGCCAGTCGGTCCCCAGCCTGTAGCAGAGCATGGGATTCTTCCGTCTTAAGTGCAGGACTCTGCATTTGTCCTATTGAACCTGATCAGGTTTCTTTTGGCCCAATCCTCCAATTTGTCTTGGTCACTCTGGACCCTATCCCTACCCTCCAGTGTTTCTACCTCTCCCCCCATGTTAGTGTCATCCACAAACTTGCTGAGGGTGCAATTAATCCCATCATCCAGATCATTAATGAAGATGTTGAACAAAACTGGCCCCGGACAGCCCCCTGGGACACTCCACTTGATACTGGCTGCCAACTTGACATCGAGCCATTGATCACTACCCGTTGAGTCCGACAATCTAGCTAGCTTTCTATCCACTTTATAATCCATTCATCCAATCTATACTTGTTTAACTTGTTGGCAAAAATACTGTGGGAGACCATATCAAAAGCTATGCTAAAGTCAAGATATGTCACATCCACTGCTTTCCCCTATCCCAGGGCCAGTTATCTCATCATAGAAGGCAACCAAGTTGGTCACGCATTACTTGCCCTTGGTGAATCCATGTTGACTGTTCCTGATCACATTCCTCTCCTCCAAGTTCCTCAAAATGGATTCCTTGAGAACCTGCTACATGATTTTTCCAGGGACTGAGGTGAGGCTGACTGGTCTGTAGCTCCCCAGATTCTCCTTCTTCCCTTTTTTTAAAGATGGGCACTATATTTGCCTTTTTCCAATCATCTGGGACCTCTCCTGATCACCACGAGTTTTCAAAGATAATGGCCAATGGCTCTACAATCACATCAGCCAACTCCCTCAGCACCCTCAGATTCATTAGATCTGGCCCCGTGGGCTCGTGCATGTCCAGCTTTTCTAAATAGTCCTTAAGCTGTTCTTTCACCACTGAGGGCTACTCACTTTCTCCCCATACTGTGCTGACTAGTGCAGCAGTCTGGGAGCTGACCTTGTCTGTGAAGACTGAGGCAAAAGAAGCATTGAGTACTTCGGCTTTTTCCACATCATCTGTCCCTAGGTTGCCTTTCCCATTCAGTAAGGGTCCCACACTTTTGCTGACCTTCTTGTTGCTAACATACCTCTAGAAACCCTTCTTCTTACCCTTTATATCCCTTGCTAGCTGCAACTCAGGTCTTCCTGATTACACCCCTGCATGCTTGAGCAATATTTTTATACTCCTCCCTAGTCATCTGTCCAAGTTTCCACTTCTTGTAAGCTTCCTTTTTGTGTTTAAGCTCACCGAAGATTTCTCTGTTAAGCCAAGCTGGTCGCCTGCCGTATTTGCTATTCTTTCTTCACGTTGGGATGGTTTGTTCCTGCACCCTCAATGAGGCTTCTTTAAAATACAGCCAGCTCTCCTGGACTCCTTTGCCCCTCATATTAGCCTCCCAGGGGATCCTGCCTATCACTTCCCTGAAGGAGTCAAAGTCTGCTTTTCTGAAGTCCAGGGTCCATATTCTGCTGCTCTCCTTTCTTCCTTTTGCCAGGATCCTGAACTTGACCCATAGGCGCCGATTCTGTGGGTGCTCCAGGGCTGGAGCACCCACAGGGAAAAATTAGTGGATGCTCTGCACCCACCGGCAGCCAAGCTCCTCTCCCTGCCCCACCTCACCTCCACCTCCTCTCCTGACTGCGCCGTGGCCCCGCTCCTCTGCCTACCTCCCAGCACTTGCTGCTGCCAAACAGCTCTTTGGCTTCATAGCAAGCTCCGTGAGGGAGGTGGGAGGAGCAGGAACGAGGCACGCTGAGGGGAGGCAGTAGGGCTGGAGTGGGGATTTGGGGAAGGAGTCGGAATAGGGGCAGGGCAGTGATGGGAGGGGCAGGGCCAGGGCCAGAAGGGGGTCGATCACCCACCGGCACGAGTAGAAGTCAGCGCCTATGACTCAACCATCTCATGGTCACTGCTTCCCAGGTTGCCACCCACTTCTACTTCCCCTACCAATTCTTCCCTGTTTGTGAGCAGCAGGTCAAGAGGAGCATGGTCCCTAGTTGGTTCCTCCAGCACTTGCACTAGGAAGTTGTCCCCAACACTCTCCAAAAACTTCCTGGATTGTCTGTGCACCGCTGTATTGCTCTCCCAGCAGATGTCAGGGTGATTGAAGTCCCCCATGAGAACCAGGGCCTGTGATCTGGAAATTTCTGTTAGTTGTCCAAAGAAAGCCTCGTCTACCTCATCCTCCTGGTCTGGTGGTCTATAGCAGAAGCCCACCAGGACATCGCCCTTGTTGCTCTGACCTCTAAACTTAACCCAAAGACTCTCAACAACTTTTCTCCAGATCCATACTGGAGCTCTGAGCAGTCATACTGCTCCCTGACACACAGTGCAACTCCTCCACTTTTCTCCCCCGCGTGTCCTTCCTGAACAGTTTATACCCATACATGACAGCGCTCCAGTCATGTGAGTTACCCCACCAAGTCTGTTATTCCAGTCACATCATAGTTCCTTGACTGTGCCAGAGCTTCTAATTCTTCCTGCTTGTTTCCCAGGCTTCTTAAGTTCGTGTAAGATAATTAGCCGATTGCCCTACTTTCTCAGGCCTCCCCTGTTGCACCTCCTCCTTGTGTTTCCTTCCTGTATCCCTCTTCCTGTTAGGGAAAGCACTGGATATCGAGCCAGGAGCCACACTGTGTTAGCTCCAAAAGACAGCGCAGGACTAGACAACCTGAAGAGGTCTCCAGTGCTGAAATAGGCTTTGTGACCTGCTCGAAGAGGTGCTGTTTCAGACACAAAAATCTCTCACCACCTGTATCCTCCTCTTAAATGACTTTTTTTAATGTGCCCTTCTTCCAGGTACAACAAACACTGTGTATGGGTCACTACTGGGTTTAGCCACCCCACACAACAGACAATATTTAAACCCTAATGAGGGCGTCACCCAGGCCAACTAACTATCCATCCTAACTACTGTAACTAAACTAAGGGTTCTACTAAGCTACACTAACCATGAACTATATACAACAAATTTCCAGAGAAATTGAGAAAAACAGCATGAGGTAAATCATCACACAAAGAAAGCTCCAACTCTAGCCACGGGCAGTGAGGAGAGTCGGGGTGGCACTGCCTTTAAATAGCCAGGGAAGGGGCTAGAGCCACGGGATGCGAGTGCTGCCCCTATGGTACTACCAGGCAAAAGTCTCCAGTTTTGATGCACAGGATGTGCACACACAGGACTGTAACACACATCTGCACCCACTCAAAGAACACGACATACAGGATTCCTAAAGTTATGGGATTGCAACTTGGTTTTTTGCAGTGTAAATTTTGCAGTGCAAAAGCCTGTCTAAACTTGAAGCAATATAAATCAAAGAAACCATCGAGTGATAAGATGTCCACAATGCAAGGTGCACTCCTTTTTGCAAGTCATCTTAATTAGCTAATCACTTCCAGATGAAGACCTCTTCCAGAAAGCACTATTTCTGAAAGTGATATTTTAGCATAGGTGAATCGAAGTAGCTGTCTTGAAACAGCATTGCTACTTTAGTGGGAGTACTGCCCTTTCAAATTGCCAGCACTATACTTTTAAAGTCACAGGTGATGGAAAATGCTGGCTATGTTCTATCTACATAGTAACTGCCTGCACTAGAAACACTGTATCAAAGAAATCAGTGTCATCACTACAACAGAAAGACTTTGGGTGTGTCTACACAGCAGCTGGGAGGTGTGATTCTCAGCTCAAGTAGAGATACACACACTAGATCTGCTTCCGCTAGTGTGTTAAAAATAGCAGTGTGGCTGCAGTGGCATGGGTGCAGCACAGGCTAGACATCCCAAAATTGTATTCGAGCGGCTGGCCTGAGCCACTGCCACCACACTGATATCTCTAACACTAGCTCATGCAGAGCTAGTACATACATGTCTGCACATGCTGGCAAGCACAACTCCCAGCTGCTCTGCAGACATACCCTTAATATTCAGCCTCTTAGAAGAAGAGTTGTTGAGACATACAAGCAAATATAAGTGGCAACATGCATTTAAAAGTCCAAAACAATCTAGCAAGGTACAGTCTTCGTTCAAGATGAAGGGATGATGTGGATGAAGGGAAAGCGGCGGACGTGTTATTCCTTGACTTTAGCAAAGCTTTTGACACGGTCTCCCATAGTATTCGTGTCAGCAAGTTAAAGAAGTATGGGCGGGATGGGTGCACTACAAAGGTGGGTAGAAAGTTGGCTAGATTGTCGGGCTCAACAGGTAGTGATCAATGGCTCCATGTCTAGTTGGCAGCTGATATCTAGCGGAGTGCCCCAAGGGTCGGTCCTGGGGCCAGTTTTGTTCAATATCTTCATAAATGATCTGGAGGATGGTGTGGATTGCACCCTCAGCAAGTTTGCAGATGACACTAAACTGGGAGGAGTGGTAGATACGCTAGAGGATAGGGATAGGATACAGAGGGACCTAGACAAATTGGAGGATTGGGCCAAAAGAAATCTGATGAGGTTCAACAAGGACAAGTGCAGAATCCTGCACTTAGGACGGAAGAATCCAATGCATCGCTACAGACTAGGGACTGAATGGCTAGGCAGCAGTTCTGCAGAGAAGGACCTAGGGGTGACAGTGGACGAGAAGCTGGATATGAGTCAACAGTGTGCCGTTGTTGCCAAGAAGGCCAAAGACATTTTGGGGTGTATAAGTAGGGGCATTGCCAGCAGATCTCGAGGGATGTGATCGTTCCCCTCTATTCGACATTGGTGAGGCCTCATCTGGAGTACTGTGTCCAGTTTTGGGCCCCACACTACAAGAAGGATGTGGAGAAATTGGAGAGAGTCCAGCGAAGGGCAACAAAAATGATTAGGGGTCTGGAACACATGACTTATGAGGAGAGGCTGAGGGAACTGGGATTGTTTAGTCTACGGAAGAGGAGAATGAGGGGGGATTTGATAGCTCCTTTTAACTACCTGAAAGGTGGATCCAAAGAGGATGGATCTAGACTATTCTCAGTGATAGCAGATGACAGGACAAGGAGTAATGGTCTCAAGTTACAGTGGGGGAGATTTAGGTTGGATATTAGGAAAAACTTTTTCACTAGGAGGGTGGTGAAACACTGGAATGTGTTACCTAGGGAGGTGGTGGAATCCCCTTCCTTAGAAGTTTTTAAGGTCAGGCTTGACAAAGCCCTGGCTAGGATGATTTAGTTGGGGATTGGTCCTGCTCTGGGCAGGGGGTTGGACTAGATGACCTCCAGAGGTCCTTCCAACTCTGATATTCTATGATTCTAAGATGGTTTCTCACAGTCTCCTTGCGAGCCTTTTACTGGCTGGTCTGGCCAGGACCCATCACAGAGATCAAATCGCTTGGTTTCTTTGTCTCCTGAGGTGAAGGCTGAAAACAGAGCCCCTCTCTGTTCCTTATATTCCCAAAAAGGTTGTTTTTTTCTTACAAGTCTCCTTTGTCTCTCTGGGGTGAAGGAGCCTTGTTAATTCACTGTTTCTCAAGTTAAGGATCAGGATAACCCCCACTGGTTTAGCTTGATGGCTTTGTTTACCGCTAATATGTAAAATGGGGAAAACCCACATTCCTTTGTCCAGCACAGACCTGTTTCTTACTTTTACCTGGACAAGTCTGTCTTGTCTTAAACATGTTCTAGTAACATCATGCAAAGGGAAGTCGTAACTTCACATACAAGGTCAATACATGCATTTTACAATATTAATAACCAGTGTGTTTTTAGCTTTCACATGATACCTCATAAGGCATATTTGATACAAATCTTATTACAGTAATATGTAGGGTGTGAATACAGAGGTGCCTAGGGTCACAACAACATTAAAGGTTTTGTTCAGAGGGGGATGCAGATTGAAAAAAGAAGGCCCAGCCCATAGATTATGGATAAAAAAGGCACATTCAACTTTCACTTTCAATTTTGTCTCAACTTTATTTAATACCACCTGTTCCCACACTTCGTTCTAGTTGTGTCACTGTATTTGGACTAACGCATTTGTTCTCCATACTTCAGTGTATTGGTCTGAATTCATATTTTTCAACTTAGTGTGAAGCTTTACAGTCCTGTTACAATATCTAGGGGGAGGGAGAAAATGGGCTGATATAATACAACAAATGAATGTTTTAATGCAAGCTATTTTAATAAGGAAAAGATTAAATATTTAAATCATACTACTGGCATGCACTGTGCTTCACAGGGAAAAATGGATTCCTATTCCACACTGTTTACAATCTAAGGGTTGAATTTTATTTTTATCATACATCCTAAGTATGGGTCAGGACATAATTGCTCTGCCGCAAGAGTGGACCAGGCAACAAGACTCATCTACATGGGAAAACTGACCAGAATTGTTATTGCGGAATAAGCTATTCTGGAATAGTTCCCTGTATGGACACACTAAAGGCTTGTCTACACTGGCACTTTACAGTACTGCAACTTTCTCGCTCAGGGGTGTGAAAAACACCCCCCTGAGTGCAGCAAGTTTCAGCGCTGTAAAGCGCCAGTGTAGACAGTGCCCCAGCGCCAGGAGCCGTGCTCCCAGCGCCAGTAGCTATGCCCCTCGTGGAGGTGGGTTTTTTAGAGCGCTGGGAGAGCTCTCTCCCAGAGCTCTGCTGAGGCTACACAGGCCATGTTAAAGCGCTGCCATGGCAGCGCTTTAACATTGCCAATGTAGACAAGCCCTGATTCTGGAAAAAGAATATCCACAGAGAGCTATTGCAGAATAACTTATCCCGCAATAGCTATTCCAGTCAATTTCCCTATGTAGAACAAGCCCTAAATCACAATCTGGTGTCTGGTCACTTTTTGCATTTGGGAAAATAACTTATACCAGTCCTACACCTTGTGCAGATTACTTTCCTCTCTGCATTGGTTCAAATGTGCTGACCGCCACATCTTTGTAGGGAAGGTAGGGCAGAAGCCCTTTACAGGCTGCTCTCCACCCTGAACCGTGACATGGGTATAGACCACACAGAGAATTAAATTAGTGACTTACACATTTTTACTCCTCTGTGTTGGCACATCATGTGGGCCACAACTGTGCCCTAAATTAGGTAGATACACTTATGTGTCTGGTACAAGAGTGCATACTAAATGTTGTACATTTAAAATTAAGTTTCTAGTAAAAAAGAAATATGGTGGGAGAATGGAAGGGGGAAACAGGTAAACATTTGTGGTCCAAAGTCTGTGATCCAAATTTGTCTTCTCAAAAAACTTGATCCATTTCTACTCCTGGGACAAATTCTCTGTACCATCCATCTCAAAGGCAAGAGTACATTCCCAGCATGAACAAATATTAGAGGCCAATTCAAGACACTGCAGAAACAAATTCAGCAACTGAGTTGAATCTTAATCTACTGCAGGTTATCAGTGCACAGCTATTAACTTTTTTTTGTTTTCTGAATGATCTCAACATGACACCAAATTCTTGCAACATTTATACTGTGGGTACAAGTAAACAACCTGCAGAATGTGCTCCCATGATAACTTGAAAAGTGTCATGGCACTCAGTGGGTTTAAAGAAATAAACAAACCTGTACAGACATAGTTCAAGAACAATAATGCACAGAAGTGATTCTAAAATACTACTGTGTCAGAACAGGAAGAGAGAAGTATGTGGAACATTAGGAAAATGGTTCATGTCATTACACACATCAGGAATTCAGAATACACAGATTGTCAAGGAAGTTTTTCTGCTTAATTTGTTGACCTTTTCTATAGTTACAGATACAAATAATCCATATTAAATATCCATATTGAAAGACGGCAGGTCAATCTCTCTAATGAGCAAAGATATGTGGTTTGGTCTGTTCCAACCTGACAGATTACTTAATTTACAGGAACATTCTTTGAGATACGATCTTAACCTGGGTCCCACTGTAGAAGTGTGCACACCATGCACATAAGACCAAAATATTTTAACCAGCAGGGTCCTTTGGGGCTATGCATGTGCTCTTCACATCCTTGTGCCCCGGTCCTCAGTGAAGTTATAAAGGGCAGAGCAGCCCCACTGCCCCTCAGTTTCTTTACTAACATATAATCCAAGTAAAGGGCTCCATATCAGTAGAGGAGGAGCACAGGTTGTGGGATTGGTGCGATTTCAAAAGAATCTTGAAGAATTCCAGTTACTATAAGGTAAGTAACCTCACTTTCTTCTTTGAGCATTTGTCCACATCGATCCCACTATAAGTGACTAGCAGTTACTACTTTAGGTGAGTGATAGGAGTCCTATCTAAATGACTTTAGGACAGCCCTTCCAAACTGGGTATCTGATCTAAAAGCTGCCACAATGGAGTAGAGATTTATAAATGTATGAACTGAACTGCAAGTAGCTGTCCTGCAGATCTCAGAAATAGGGACTCTCCTAATGCAAGCTAATGATGTCATCTGACTGCTCTAACTCAAAAGAGAAGAGGTAGTTTACTAAGTAGAAAATTTTAATGCAGTCTAACTCATTTAGAGAGTGAGAGGAAACAGTCTGCCCATCAGACTTATCACCAAAACCCACAAAGACTGGATGATTTATGAAATGGTTTTGTTCTGGTATGATAAACAGATGTAACCATGAGACATATAGTGTGTGGAATTTAGCCTCTACAGGAGAGTTGAGCTTTAGGGGGGAAAAAAAGATACCTGTAAGTGGATAAGTTGATTTATATGAAAATCCCAAACCATTTTTGGTAAATACTTCAGATGTGGCCTGAGAGTAATCCTGTCTTTATGGGGTGAGGGGGGAACAAAACAAAACATTGTTTAGAGTGGCTGCCATCAAACCCTAAAAACAGTGCTGGGTGGGACAAAATTGAATGATTTTTTCACAGGTGGGTAATATGCAGATATAGCAGCAACATGAAGTCTAGCACAGCTAAACAGATCCCTGAGTGTTTCAAAGACAAATATTCCAAAACACTCCAAGAGCTGAATAGTATCAGGGGGCAGCCATGTTAGTCTGTATCCACGAAAAGAACAAGAAGTCTTGTGGCACCTTAAAGACTAACAGATTTATTTGGGCATAAGCTTTCGTGGGTAAAACACCACTTTTTTCTTCAGATGCGTGGAGTGAAAATTACAGATGCAGGCATTATATAATGACACCACGCATCTGAAGAAGTGGTGGTTTACCCACAAAAGCTTATGCCCAAATAAATCTGTTAGCCTTTAAGGTGCCACCAGACTCCTTGTTGTTTTCAAGAGCTGAATGTGTCTCTAAATGAACAAAAGATATTCCACTTAGCATGGTATGCCCTTATAGTAGAGCCTTTTCTGCTCTGGGCCAAAACATCCTGAAAGCTTCTGTCCACAGAACTAAGACAATGAGCCTCCAAGCTGTCAGATGTAGTCATGCTGGGTCCAGGTGGAGACCCAATGGTCGATGGTAATCGCAGCCCATGCAGCCATAAAATAAGGAGACTACCAGAGAAAGGAAAGAAGGCGTAAAGATTCTCTACAACAAATCCAAGTTTCTTTGAACTCAGCATAAAACATGCCACCTCTGGTCTTATAAAAAGCATGCTGTCCTAGTAGTAGAGTCTCTTCCCTTTCAGAAGAGAGGCCTTTTTCTAGAAAAATTAGGATCCTTTTGTTGGTACTGAAATAAGAAAGACGGAGGCCTCTACCTGGAGAATAAGAGAGATCTGCTTTGCTTCCTCTTCTGCAATTGTAAAGACCAAGAGACTCAAAATCCTTCAGAAAGTGAAGCACTTTGTCAGTTCTTGACTTAAAAAAACCCTCAAAAGGAAGATCCACAATTGTGGCTTAAACCTCTTTTGGAATGCCTGACAACCGCAGCCATGGTGTTCTCTGCATAGAATGGTCTGCAGTGACCATTGACCATGCTCTAGCACCAGAGGCAACCAGGGAGACCTGCAAATCTATCTTCGTCACTAACTGGCCTTCCATAGCCACTGCCTTTAGTTAGTCTCTGGTCTCTTGAGGAAGCTTACCCATTTACTGTAACACTTTGTCTCACTGCAGGAAGTTGTACTTCACCCACATGACTTGATAGTTAGCTATAGAATCTGAAAACTTGCAGAGGAGTAAACTCTTCTCCCCAGAATCTCCATCTTCTTGGGCTCTTCAGAGCACACTGAAGCACGGGATCTGTGATGAGATGGGCTCCTTCCAAGGCTACACTCAGGCATCAACCTAGGCAAAGGAGATCTCATAGGTGAAGGGCTCCTGCTGCCATGTGAAGATGATGCAGTTTAACAGAATCCTTCTAGAGAAGGAACTAGTCCCTGAGGCGTAGGAACAGAAAGAGACTCATAGCATGAGAAAGAGGCATTGGTATTTGTCACGAGGCAAGTCTACCCAGTCACCCTCGGGGTGGGGCAAGGGCGATAGCCCCACGGTTAAGTCAATATGGCTGCGCTCAGCCTCAGGGCTCCATGGCCCAATGACGGGCACCAATAGGGCTCGCCTTGGTGGCAGGTAAAGAGCAGCCCTATGGCCAGTCAATGGGACTCCCCTTGGCTGCAAGGAAGCACGGCTTAATGGCCAGAGTCAATATAAGGGGGTTTGGTGGGCCGCCCCCCAAAGGGGGGGGTGGCCGGTTAGGGGGACCCAGACCCTCCCATCTCCATCAGGTACCAGCCCAGGGCCCTGGTAGAGGCAAAGAGGTTCGTCACAAAGTTGGTGGGGAATCCGCCTGCAACCCGCTGACTGCTGCACGGACACTGGCTAATCCCTCCTTGGGCTACTTTCTACCTTGACTCCTGCAGTTGAAGTCTGGGTGTGGTCAGAGTCTCCAAGCCACTTGGGCAGCACGGCCCTCGGCAGCTGCAATCTCCCTGGGACATCTGCCAGTACCTGGGTACCTGTCCAGGTCTCAGCACTCTTGTGGCCTGGACTTCCAGCTGCTCCTCGGCTGGAGCCGAAGAGGTGCATCCTTCCTCCTCAGCAGTCAGCCCAGACTGTGCTGAGTTGTTCCCTTTTATACTGCAGCAGTTGGAGCATGCCCAGCAGGGGTGAGGGAGTGTGGCTTCCGCTGCCAAGTACTGGTTTAACCCCTTCGTCTCCCATGTAGGGCAAGTATACCCCCTCACAGTACTGTAGAGGTTGGATGCAGAGAAATTTTCATCTCTGGTACTCAGGGCTCTGGTATCAGTACACATACAGGAGAGACATCCATAAAAGTGGATTCTGGTTCCAGAGTGATGGTATATAAAAGGAGCTATGGTGGACATAGGAAGCAGTACTGATGGTGATGGAATTGTGACAGATGGTACCAATGCTGAGGTCTCAGAATTCTTATCAGGATGCGGTACCAATGCCAATGATGCCAAGGGAGTAATGTCAGTCACCGAAGATAGAAGACACTTTGAACCGTTTTTTGAAGCAGGAGCAGACTGCTTTTGAGGGGGAGCCTCAGAATCTATACTACAAAATGTACTTTCCATTAGAAACAGTTAATTGGCATGAGGAGCCCTTTGTGGGAGCTCAGAAAAAATTACAAATGGCACACTCAGAGATATGAGACTCACCTAAACAAAACATTTTCTATGTGCATCATTGGGAAGCATAGGGATCCTGCAAGCAGGGCATATTTTAAAGCCCTGAAACCTATTTTCAGCCATCAGACCTACTCTCCAGTACCAAGGTGATACTCAAAAGAAAAATAAAAGAAAAAACTTATCAAAACTAATTCTAAATGTAAGAACTATGGGGAAGCTGGGGGACAACATGGGCTCTGACTCACTACCATGGGCAATGAAAAGGACCTGTGTGGTGGTTGAGGCTGCTCTCTCCTTTTTACCCTTGCTGTAGGGCGTGTGAAGGTAAGCAGGATGCATGCGTAGCCCCAATAGACACTTCTGGCTAAAAGATTCTTGGCTAACACACCTACAGTGATAGCTGTGTGGACAAACGCTCAAAAAGATACTTCCAAGTCATATACAATAGGTTTTTACCTGGCTGTGGAGCCTAACAGATTCACACCTTGCAAGTTTCTCCATGATAGTTTGTACTCTTATCAAAAGACTCTGAACATTTCAAAAATACAAAGATCTTATTTTAGTATTCTTGTAGATTTTAAATTGGCTAGATTAATTCATTTCTAGGCGCTATAGCCATAACTGATAAATCATACACAGGCAAACTCTGAACATGCTCACATAAGAGGTAGTTAATGTTGGGATAGAGTACCCCAAAGTATCACTAGGTTTAAGCATGTCTCTGGTTCCATTAAAAATCTTAATAAATTGGTCATTTATGGTGAAATGTAAAACACACACAAGATGGAGGGAAGGTGTGCTGTTTCTTTAAAACTGTTGCAGGGAGCTGGACAAGAGGTGGACTGAGGAAGATTCTAGACTGTAGCGTTACAGTGAAGCAGAGAGAAAAAGGAAGACAGATCCAGTAACTTCAGGGGTACCACTTTTCTGATCTAATCAAGTTCTTTGTTCCATGTTAGAGGGAAACTACAATTTCAGTTGTCAAAGGTGTTGGCGTCACAAGCTGATGTCATTTTGGTGGCTCACACACATTTTGGTATCGTTTTGACTCTATTCTGGAAAGCAGCAACTCTGAAAGTGTCCCTAGCCTCTGTTTGCCAGAAGCTAGGAATGGGCCACTTGATGATTACCTGTTCTGTTCATTCCCTCTGGGGTACCTGGCATTGGCCACTGTTGGAAGACAGGATACTGGGCTAGATGGACTTTTGATCTGACCCAGTATGGCTGTTTTTATGTTCTTATAAAGTGACAGATGTCACGATAGTTATCTGCATACACGCTTCCTGCAGGATGCTATTGCTACGAGGGCTAACACTGTCTTTGGATGCATGAGTAGGGAAATACCAAGAAGTGAGGTGACATTACCTGTGTATACAGCATTAACGAGATTATTATTGGAATACTATGCCCAGTTATGGTATCTACAATTCAGAATGGATGTTGGAAAACTGGAAGAGGACTCAGAAGAGCTGTAAGAGTGATTTCAAGATCTGGAAAACCTGTCTTACAGTGAGAACCCTTAGACATGCATTTAGCGTATGGAAGAGAAGGTTAAGAGATAATTTGATTATGGTCCATCAGTATCTACATACAGGGAGACAATTTGTTAGCAGATATGTCTTTGTCAGATATAAAGAACTAACACCCTCCAATAGGCTGAAGATAAAGCTCAAGGGATGGTGGGATTCTCCATCATTTGAAGTCTTTCCGATTGGATGACTTTCTAAAAGATATGCTCTAGATCAACCAGAAGTTATGGACTTGATGCAGTAATTAGTGGGTGAAATACCATGGCTTGTGTTATACAGATCAGGCTAGATCGTCATAATAGCCCCTTTAGGCCTTAAGATGCATGAAAAAGAACAGCTTATTTTGTATACACCATTCCATAAATGTAAGACACAGACTTGTGAGATTCCCACCACAGAACCAGTATCAGTTCCGTGGGGGAGATGGGGGGGGCGCGGAGAGGAGGAGAAGTCTTCATGGAAATTTGTCCAGCTGCCAACCCAGCAAGTCAAAAGAGGAAAGTCCATCTGTCTGGAGTTGAAAAACTCATGAGGAGATATATTTTCAATGCACTTGTTTAGTATAGGACAAAAAATTGTGTACATATTTCAGGAAAGAATTATACTTTTTTTTTTTTAAAAAAAATCTCAATTTTATTAGGATGTTAGTAAATTATACAGGATAAAGTTCAGGTCATCAATGTGTGCTCATTTTTATTTTACTTACATACACTGTGATGTGAATTTACTCACAATTTCATTTCTTTTCATTTGTATTCACTATCTTCACAAAGTGGATGCAGCAGGTCTTCCATCAGTAAATTTAATGAAAAACATTTCTCTTAGGCAAGGCACAAAGAATTTAGACAAATTTTCAGTAATTTTTGATTAATCCAATTTTTTTTTTACATTAAGTACAAAGACAACAAGTTAAATAGTCACAAAATATTTCAGTGATACAGAAAATCAGTTGTGAATGCAGCATGATAATGCACAATTCAAAGCAGTCCAAGATGTAAACCGTTTACCATAATTACTTACTAAAAGAGCTTGTTCTGTGTGAACATTTTCAACACCTCCATTAATAAATTAACATTACTGCTCCTTTGTTTTACTCTCATTTGAAAACATTTAGAAATTCCATAGCAAATAATGAAAAATTACAAGAATGAAAAGAGCTGAGATAAGAACTATTTCAAGGCCATTTCACAGCCTTAAAGAATACACAATAAAAAATGAGTTAATGCTTTAAATAACTCTAGTTAGACATTTAGAATGAACACTTCTAAGCATATGCATCTGTAAGAAAAAATGGAAAACTAGCAACAGTTTCAGAGGTGTTCTTGTCTTGGACAAAGTAATATGGTATATGGTAGTTACATACAATGTTCTAACAAGTGTAGAAAGTAATATTTCTAAATTTGTTGTGATTACAATTCTTAGGTGACCAAAATGCTCAGGACAACCATCTAAGAACTTATTTACAAAATAAAAGCTTATTTCAGTTTCAAATGTATAAAAATCAGTTTTGGCACTACCCATAAGGCAATGCATAATATACCCCTTACATAGTAAATGATACAATGAAAAGTAAAGTTAACTGAAAAGAAATTCTATGTAATATTATTTAAAGGGACACTGTCAGTTTAAAAATCACACAAGTGCACATCATTAAAAGTCAACATTAGCAAATAATTACCTCATATGGATATCGGAGATACTGAAGATTTTCTTTATATTTGAAACAGAAAATATCTGTACTATATTTGATACCACTGTGCATTGTTTTTGGTAGTGTCTGATATTTTCATGACTACCAATAATTTGTAGAACTAGTTTCCTTACCTACAATTAATAGCAACACCTTAGGAGCCTGATTCTAATTCCACGGAATGAAAAGAAAAAAAGGCTTCTTCCTCTCAAGTTTTGCCACTGGCTTTTACGAGAGCAAGGAAAGTTTTGCCACTCACAGGAGAAAGAAGATAAATAGACAAGATACATTTTAAAAAATGTAATCTCTGTTACTGATCCTAATAATTTCTTTTTACATTTCCATCAGCTTGGGCAATGAAAATTAACTAATCCGGTTTCAGTTTCTCAGTGTTGTAATGTTTGTGCTGAAAAGACTGCAAGAAAAGTTTATTTGTAATCAGTTGTTTCCACTAGAATTTTAATAAATCAAAGAAACCTTTCATTAGCCTTGAAATTTTTAAGAGCTTTTTCAAAACCTAAGGTTAGGGACAAATTTGAATTCACAGTGTCCCTTTAAATCTGAGCAAGTGTAAGATTATTTTAGACTACCAAGAAACCTGTAACACTTGGTTTTGCAAACAAAACCTAGTAAGTCAGCATGCATATTTAAGATGAAACAAAAATTAACTTTTACAAGATGTTTAAATAATCCAAAGGCGGGGGAAAAAGAAAAAGAAAAAAAAAGAAGGTTTACCCACCTTAAGAGCATTCTCATAAAACGTGGAAACTTTGGAACGCAAATCAAGTTATTAAAATATTCTGTTCAATGGTCATACAAATAACATTCCTACAATTACAAGTATACATACAATTCAGATACTTTTCATTGTTACCTAATATTTAATTAATTAAATTTACAAGACAAACATAAATAAAGCTGTTAAAACAGGCAAGTACAGTACTGGTCTGTCATTCAGCACAAATTGTTTTATATTTCTTTCTTCTTAAAACCCCATCAGGTTAGAAGTTTGTGAAGTCATTCTTCAAATCTAAAAATAAAGATCAAAAGAATTAGATTCCTATGTACATGTACAAATGCTCTATATTGCTGAGGCATATACAAATTGATGAAAAGTCCTATTACTCATTCTGGTCAAGGAACACAATTACCATTGAATGCAAAGTCTTAGAAGAGGCCACAGTCTTTTAGATTATTTTTTATGATGACGTCAGTTACAGCATCAAAAACAAACTGCACATTCTTGGTATCTGTGGCACATGTGAAGTGAGTATAGATTTCCTTTGTGTCCTTTCTCTTGTTCAGATCTTCAAATTGACACTGGATGTATGCAGCTGCCTCTTCATAAGTGTTGGATCCTGAAGGAAGGGAAAAAGTTGTTCAATAAACACTAAATTTCAGGCTAAGTGTCTACACTTACCGGGGATTCAACGCACGGCGATCAACGCATCGGCAATCAATTTAGCAGGTCTAATGAAGAGCCACTAAATCGACTGTCGATTGCTCTCCCATCAACTCCTGTACTCCACCAGAACAAGACGTGTAAGGGGAGTCGACAGGAAAGTGTCTCCAGTCGACATGGCGTAGTGTGGACCCCATGGTAACTACATTATTCACATAGCTGAAGTTGCGTAACTTAGATCGATCTCCCCCCGTAGCGTAGATAAGGCCTAAGCAGCAATGAATATTATACACTTTGAAGGAAGTCATGAACTGTTTTTTAAAAACTGCTGGACAGTTTCTTTAAAAATGGAAGAATGGTGTGCAGTTTTAAGTAACTTCACAACTACTGTTTTAAGTTACAGTATAAAACTCTTGCTGGTGGTAAAACATACTGGATTATTAATGTTTTAAGTTATATATACAGACGGCTAAGGACTCAAATGAACTCCCACTTACATGGGAGTTTTACCCTGGACTTCAATGGGAAGTTGATCAGGTTATTAAAGAGCTCTAACTGCTCTGCAAATAGAAGTGATGTTTTGTTTCCATGGAACTGTTTGTTCATGTTTTCAGATTAAACACTAAGGAAATTAAATACTGAGGGAACAAAAACAAAAAAAACTTCCCTCATTCCATTTATTTTTGTTTCCACTCACTTTTCTTTTTCATGTAGCTTTCTTCCATCCCCACCTGCCCAAATTTGTATTTGGCCTATTCCCTCTTTTCTCCCAGTTTTAATTATATTTTTTCAAGTAAGTATTCTCTGCACAAGAGAATGATAGAATTTTATATAATTATGAAAATAAAATAAATCTACCAATAGGTAGTAGAAAACTAAATGCAGACCACTGCTGAATTACATCATCGTCTCTTCCTAAAGAATTCTTGCATACCATATTTTCCCTTCCAATGTGTTTAAAAAAAACCTAAATGCCCTAAACCTATTTAGGAGAAAATCCTATGATTGTAAGGGTTTTGGAGCAAAATGGAGTACAGGAAGAGCCTAATCAGAATAAATTGGAAAGAATCTCATCACGAAGAATGTTTAAACACTTTAAATACTGAACGAACCAAATATTTGTGTGGATTCTCCCCCAATGTTTCCAAATATTCCATGTATTTGAAAAGATGTTTGACATCAGCTTTCAATAAACTATGAAAGTAACAATACTTCTGATTACAGTTAAATATTTTAAATTGTTGTTTAAAGTTAGTAATGATCCTACTATGCTCTCAAACCACCACCTTAGAATACATCTCTGTTGGGAAGACTATCATCATTGGCATCGAGAGTTGCCATTTTGTAAGCTGTTACAAGTTTGGGACAGTTTTCTCACCTTATATGTACAGTTTTTCATATCTCTGAGCTGCAGTTAACTGTATTTTGGGATACTTTTAGACCTGGTTGTGGCTTTTCAGGCGGTCAATGCTCGCAGCCCAGAGATAGTGAATACTGGTCTATCAGGAACATTCCTGCTCTACAATGAGCAGTTATAAGGCTAAATTCTCTTAGCCTTACCCATATTCATAGTTCTATTGACTCTGCTGGGACTACTCATGTAAGTAAGAAGAGCAGGATTTGGCACATACTTTAAAGTGACTAAAAGTGGCACAGTGAAGTTTCATGTTTATGTTACTCAACTTTCATATCAAATTGGCTCAGTTTACAACTAAAGAACCGTCTCCCCTAACTACTAGCGGAGGACACAACTTTGATTCCAGATTAAACTGTTTCTTACTGGTGGTTCATGCATCATAAAACCAGGAATAAGATTCCATAACTGGAAGTGACTTGACTTCTCACACAAGTAGCAGAATACCTGCATATTCAGGGTAGCAAATAGTGAGGGGACTCCTTTTGATTTTTTCTTCAAAGAGATCCTTCTTGTTTAGGAAAAGAATAATAGAAGTGTCTGTAAACCATTTATTGTTGCAGATGCTGTCAAACAATTTCATGCTTTCATGCATCCGATTCTGCAATTGAAAAGAAGATATTTCAGCCTACCCTCCATTATCCTTTTCAATAGCAATGAAATCAGGAAATGTATACCTGTTTGATACAGTGAAACTCTACCAATGGAGTAATAAAATCTCCTTTAAAAGTGTTTTTGTATACTGAATCCCAGAATCCTACCCCATGATGTATAAAACGGAGAACAAGATCATCAAAGCACGATTTCCTGTAATAATTTTGGTGGCGTTCAGGTGAGTAAATTCTTTATTTTTGTTTTATTTTTCATTTACTTATGACTGTAGTTTTGAATGTCTAACAATTGCTCAGTTTAGTGTCTCTTTTCCGTACATAACTGCAAATGTTATAAAGAAAAAAGAGTCCAGGGAAGACAGCGACCTTTACGTGGAAATTGATTACTGCACAAATCCTCTAAAAGAAGTTAGAAAATCAAATATGGCAGCCCTGCCTGATAGTCAACTACTCCAGTGTTACCAGGAGACCAAATGAATAGTGTTTTTCCCCAAAAGCGATTTACTCAAACATTTTCCAGTCATGCGAATAGCCTCTGCCATGCTTCTAACTGTTTATGCCAGTAGACTACTACCCACCCGGGACACAATTTGCCTAAGCTTGATTTGAAGGCTACTTCCTTACTCCTCAAATTACAGTCTACAGGAAAGTCAGCACACAGAAAGTTCTTCACTTATTAAGCCAGCTAGAGAGCAACACAGACTAGGATCACTCTTGTCAGCTCCATGAATAAAGAGTGGTGCTAGTTTGTGTCTGTTTCCGTTAGGGGAGTCTGATCCTGAAAGAAGAGAAAAGAAGAGTAGCCGGAAAGAAAAACCAAAGAAACGAAGAAATAGCTAGAGAAGACCAGCAAATGCAGGGAAAATGATCAGAGAAAGAGACATATAGAAAGGAAGACTGAAGGACTGGAAACTAGGTAAAAAAAAAAAAAAAAAAAGAAAAAGAAAACACACGCAGGGAAAAGAAAGTTGTGGCTAAATAAGCCATATGGTTTTCCACTAAAAATTGTTTGAACCACCAAAATTTGTCATCGTAACCCCCTACTATGCAATTAAAAAAAAGTGTTCACCCCATTACCTAATTTAAAAATAGAACGTCTTTTGGAACATGGAAAAGAGCTACCTGTAAACAAAAGTATCTAGTAAAAATTTCTTTCTAGATATTTTCTTATGCCAGTAATATTCAAAGAGATGGCATTTTCTTCACCATTTCTACTGTCCACTGGGACATTTGTAAGTGGAAATTATTTTCTTGTGAAAACAGAAGACACTTTTCATAAAGGGTTTAACTTCCTTCAAGATCATTTAGTTTCTACTTTCTCTTCTCCCCCTTCCTTCAAGATTAGTTTACTTGCCATTTCCTCATCTTCTGCTAGGACCAAATCATAATCACTGAGCGCTACACAAAAGATTATTGCTGTAACTCCCTCAAAGCAATGAATCCACTTCTTCCGTTCTGATCTCTGGCCTCCCACATCAAACATTCTGCAAAACAGAAAAATAAGGTAGTGTTGAAATTCCAGCCTTCTGAATACTATACAAAAATTTGGGAGCAGACTGTACTAGTCTGATCACACAATTTTATGGCAAAAGAGTATTCAAGTTTTAGAGTAACACCCTAGTGTTGAAAATTAATTTTAATAAAGCCTTAAAAATCTCTTCAATACAATAATTTGCATTACTTCCTAGCAAAAATTACTTTGAAACTAAAGCAAATAAAATGCCCTGCAGAAGTAAATGTGATCTGTACTACACAGTTTATCTGCAACTGTTTATGGCTGCAAGATATCAAAACCCACTGCAAAATATGTACCTGGATTTAGTTTTACTACACACGTACTTGAATAAAGAGCTTTTCAACTTCTTTGGCTTATTGAAAAAAAAATGCTAGCACTAAAAATACAATGGACCATGAAAACATTTCTTTTCTTACACAAATGCTCTGAGCTAGGGTGCAAAATCCTGTACATTCAGAAGCACAGAATAATTATGTGTTTCACTGCTTTGGGGGAAGTTTTGTAAAAACACTTGGATTAGACTCTGAAAATTGAGTAAAAGTTACATTTCCAGTTTTTATTTTCACTGTTTCAACATTTCTAAATCAAATTTACACTGTCTATCACTCAAACTATAATTTTTCTAACTTTCAGCTTTTCAAATTCAGCCTAGAAGTTAAGTTGGGTTTTGACTGGTGTACAGACATACAGCTGGGGTTTGGTAAACACATCTGTTGCTAATGTTTAAAACAGAAAAATCCAGTTCGCTTTCCTATAGCTGATCAGGTTTATCTTTAAAGACCTCTAGTATATAAGCTGAAGTAAGCAGTTCAGTACCCAAGAGATGTTCTTCAAGATGTTTTAGTCAACATGGATCCCTCTGTTGGTGCGCATGCTCGTTATGGGTGTGAGATCTGAGTCTTTTGAATAGCACTGTCCTTTGAGGTCATGAATTGAGGCCTAGTGCCTCCTGATACCACTGTACAAGGCATAAAGGGCAAAGTGGTCACAACTCTCCCTCAGTTTTCTCACAATTCAAAGCTTGTGTTAGCTGAGGACTCCTAAAAGCAATTGAAGTTGCAGCTCAGGCTGGAGCTTGGGCTCTGAAGCCTAGTGAGTGGAGTGGACTTCAAAGCCCAAGCTGCAACTTCAAAGCGCTATCTACATAGCTATTTTTAGACCACTAGTGCAAGCCCCATTACCTAAGTCTATTGACCTAGTATGGAAGGCTCTCTACGCTGCGGGCTGTGTAAACATGCTCTAAAGCAGAGGTTCTCAACCTTTTTCTTTCCGAGGCCCACCAACATGCTATAAAAACTCCACGGCCCACCTTTCCCACAATATCTGGTTTTTTGCATATAAAAGCCAGGGCAGGAATTAGGGGGTAGCAAGCAGGGCAATTGCCTGGGGCTCCATGCCACAGGGGGCCCACAAAGCTACATTGCTCAGGCTTCAGCTTCAGCCCTGGGTGGCAGGGCTCAGGGACTTGGGCTTCAGCCCCATGCAGTGGGGCTTTGGCTTTTTGCCCTGGGCCCCAGCGAGTCTAATGCTGGCCCTTCTTAGAGGCCCCCCTGAAACTGGCTTGTGGGCCCCTACGGGGCCCCGGTCCCGTGGTCAAGAACCACTGCTCTAAAGGTCCTGAAAGTATTCAACACTGCAATTTAAATATTTATCATCACAATTTAATCCTTACTTTGAAAATTGTCTTTGCCATGTTTGATATACATGGAGTTATTTGCACCAAAAACAAAGCTTTACAATCAAGTTTGTTGATAAATTATAAAAGACCTATCAAAAACTCCATAGAAAGAAAATTGCTTTGATGTATTTCTGCAAAACTAAAAGGTAAGGTTTTAAACAGATAGGATAAGTAATAACCAAAAAGGACCATCTTAACTTCTGAGATACAGCTTATCAAAATGGGATAAAAAACTTGCTGCTATTACTTTAGATTTATTCAGTGCTCAGAAGCATGTTAGGTACTTTACAGACAACAAAGAAATGTTGCCTTATCTCAGAGAACTTTTTTTTAAATGTAGACATGACAAAACCAGGATGGATGGAAGGATAGATAAAGTTTACGATAAGCTAGAAGTCTACAATGTTATGTGGTTATTTAAATTACTTATGTATCCTGATATATTAAAATTTGTCTCTTCAAAACTTGTCCCTGTCCATTTGCATCTAAAAAGATTCTGCTCAGAAGCGAGTTATTTTTAGTACTGATTCAACAAATCTATAAAACCGCTACTGCTTCCTTTAAAACAAAACTAAACAAAAAAAACTAAAATCCTCATGACTTTCCACACTCCTGTTTAACTACTACTGTTTAACCCTTGTGATGCTCCACCCAAAAACTCTAAATTTTATAAAAACAACAAGGAGTCTGGTGGTACCCTAAAGACTAACAGATTTATTTGGGCATAAGCTTTCGTGGGTAAAACACCACTTTTTCAGATGTATCTTATGGAGTTCTGCTTCCTTTTTAAAAAAAGGCTAATCAGGCAACCAATTAGGCACAGCCTAGCTGCATGAGACATTTACATCCAAAGTAAAGGTCAAGAAGAGGAAAAACAAGTTAAAAAAAATCTACAAAAAGTATGAATAAGTAATCTAACAAGATGTCAGAAATTTGATAGCCAGATCTTCAGCCTCCTGAGGAACAAACAAAACTGATAATTAGGGGTCAATAACTCACAATTTGTACTACTGTCACTCCCAGAGGTTTCAAATTCCCTGGCTTTGCTAATCAGTTTGCAGATCACTCTACACCTGAGGCTAGATATTCAATAGTGTGGCTTTTTAAATGTTACTGCTGGAAATGTAATTTTCACAGAGTTCGGAAGACAGAGTGGGGAGGATTCATTTCCACCTGCCACAACAGCTACATTTTTTCATGGTTGAACAAAAACAATTCAGTATACTTATAACCTTCTAAAGTATAGAAATTAAATACATTTCCAATGTAGTAAAAGTCTTAAAACTTGGATTTGTCAAATCATACCATGCATTTCCATCAATACAAATACTGAAGGTTTTTTTAAAATGTGGGAACAGACACAATGGACTAGATATTTAGAACAGAAGTGCAGCTGCTGCACAAGAATCACAATTATCCAGTAAATATATTTATGTAACGAATGCTACTTTATAGTGAATTAATACTAAGTTTGTTGCTCTTCTCATTACAAGCCATTTCAGTGTACATAAAGCAAGAAAAACACTTATCACCAGTTCCAAAACAACTTATAAGCTTTAAAGCAAACTTAAAGAACTAATCTATGATTTCTTTTTCAAAGTTCAAAAAAATGGAAACTAAATAGAACATATTATTTTAAGAGGAAAGTCAACTTAGAAACAAAACTCCCACACTTCTGCCAACATATTGTATCTACGATTGCTTCAATTAACACCTAAGATCACATAGCAGATTTATTTATTTCATTACACTTTATTGTGTGCTTTTGACAGTAGTCTAGTTAGTTTGTTTCCTCTGCAGAGTCAGTTAGCTAGTCATATTTCCCCCTTGTTTGTGTGAGCCTTTAATATAGCAACAGAGGAGAAAAACACTTTAAAAAAAGGGTGACTGTAAAACCACAAGAGTTTACAGGCTGGAATTAGGGGCAAGGTTAGTAATCTACTTGTAAAACACATTTTAAAAATAGTTTAGATTTTAAGTTAAAATTGATCTAAGAACTCTCCCACGGACTTTAAATGAAAAGTTACAATGCTTTGGTAAGCCATCCAATGAATAAGATTTGCATGTGACCTTAGCAAAGTCACAATCATCCAGACCAATTAAAAATTGATGTTCAAGGTCTATTTCTATGTTCAGATACACATAGAATAACTTCACTGAATTCAATGGAGGTTGCAATCATTTATCCAAGGGCAAATGTGGTCCATAATTGTTAGTGATCCTCATTTTCAAAAGATTGGCCGGCCTAGCAGGGATTAAAAAAATGTTGGTTAAGGTATTAAGTTAAAGTACAGCTGGACTCCATTCTTTTAAAAATATTTTTTACTAACTCATCAAGAGTGAATAAGAGCCCAATTTTGGTCTTTAAAACTGTAATTCTGGATGGCTAAAGGCCTCTGATTTGACCATTTCTTTCCCCCTGCATTTATACTGGAAGGAAGCCACATATTCCTACTAAGGTATATTTGTATGTCATCAGGGAATGAAGCAGATGGAGCGGCCAAAGTGCCTATTTATTTGTATTACCATAGGAGCCTTAGCGCAGCAAAAGCAGCAGCTATTTCTTCAAAGAGCAGCAGAAGCTTCACGAGACCTAGGATTGGGAAGAGAGAAAGTAGGCAGGGAGAAGGGAGGGGGAAGAAAAAAAAAAGTGCATGTGGCCCTTCCCTCAATCCACCTAAAGAATATAGGAGGGAAAAGGAAAGAAGGGAAAGAGAAACCACATAAAGCACCTCAAAGCCAGGTGAGAAAACTGAAGAAGCAACTGTGTCCCCTCATAAGAACAGATTCATTAAAACAAGAAGCAACCATTATAACCATCTAATCTGACCAAGCCAAGAATTTCATCCAGAAATTCCTCCACGTTAATACCCTGTGCTTGAGCTGAAGTATATTATTTTACAAAGACATCTAGTCCTGATTTAAGACTTCAGGTGATGGAAAAGCCACAACCCTTGATAAGCTGTTCCAATTGTTAAGTACCCAAAGTTAAAAATGTGTGGTTTATCTCCAGCCTGAATTAATCTATTTTAGGATTCTTAGGAAGCCTCTGGTCTTGTCTGCTAGAATAAATAGCCCTTTACAGGTATTAACAAGTGATCAAGTCACCTCTTAACCTTCCCTTTGATAAATTAAATAGATTGAGCTTCCTAAATCTTTCACTGTAAGGTGAGTTTTCCAGACCTTGACTCATTTTTGCAGCTCTCTTCTGAACCCTTTCCAATTTTTCAACATCCTTTTTGAAGTGTGGACACCAGAACTGGACAGACATTCCAATAATGATTTCACCGGTGCTGTTTAGAGGTAATATTAGCTCTCTATTCCTGCTCAATGTTTCCCGGCTTATACATCCAGGTACCCACCAGTGCCCTTAAATCCTCTTCAGAATCACTGCTTTTGAGGATACAGTTTGCCAGTATGCAACAGTCTGGGTTGCAAATTCACCAAGCAATGGGAGAGGAAGCAAGGGAATAAAGCAGGGGTAGCAGACACCCTTACCCAAGAAATGGCAGTCCGGAAAGAAGTGCCAGAGAATTGCAAGGAAAAACGGCCCGAGTAAAATTCTCTGCTCCATTCATTGGTGACTGAAATTCTGCCAACAAGCCCAGCTGGTACTTCCTTCCCACTGGCACCTTTTATCTGCTGCTTCAGTGCAGGGTGCACAAAAGGCCCATTTCAGAGAAGGCAAGGGGGACACAGGTCACTTGTCTTGTCCTTCCTCCAAACAGACTAAGGCCATGTCTACACTAGAGAGCCTACAGCAGCACAAATGTACCGTTGCAGCTGTGCTGCTGTAAGATCTCCCATGTAACTGCTCTATGCCAACGGGAGAGAGCTCTCCCGTCAACATAAACAAACCACACCCAACGAGTGACAGTCTCCCACTGACAAAGCACTGTCCACATCAGCACTTCTGTCGGTGCAACTTATGTCATTCAGAGGTATGCTTTTTTCACACCCCTGAGAAACATAAGTTATACCAACAAAAGTGCTAGTGTAGACATAGCCTAAAAAGACACCAAGAGGAAAATACCAAGACTTTTACTGAGAGAGATAAGGTGGGTAAGGTAATATCTTTTATTGGACCTACTTCTGTTGGTGAAAGAGAAGCTTTAAAGCTACACAGAGCTCTTCTTCAGGTCTGGGAAAGGTAATCAGAGTATCTCAGCTAAATACAAGGTGGAACAAATTGCTAAGCAAAAAGAGCTAACACATGTTGCAAAGGATCATTCAAGTTAAGTAGGCAATTAACACCTCTGCAGTCATAAGACAAAGGAGGGTTAGTAGGTTAGACTGTTGTAATGAGATCTAAAACCAGTGTCCCTACTGAATCCATGATTTACTGTCTAGCAAAGTTATGAATTTAAGCTGTGAGGCTTTGCAAGAAGCCTAGTGGCAGATCTCCAGACAACAGTGGGCAGAACTGAAGATCAGGGCTGAATTTCTCAGCAATGGGTCTGCTGAAACCTTGTCTAATACATCCCATATCACTTCTACCCGCAAAGTTCAGTGCTAACTCAGAGCAGGCGGTTCCATCTTGCCATCCCTTGCCTGCCATATTCTTGTGTGAATAAGGGTGCTTCTTCCCTCAAAAAATTGGAGAGGTAGCAAGGTGGGAAAGAGTGGATGGTTCTCTCACTCCACTCTGCCACATAATCTTGTGAGAACTTGAGATCAGTCTTCTCAATCTTAGAACTTTTTTTTTTTTTGTTAAACACACACGCCCACCAGCTGCCACCTCCTATACAAACAATTCTGAAGTGTGGTTCAGGTGGTCTTTTCTCCTTACTCTCACCTCAGAGTCTCTTTGACTGCTGCTCATTGAAGTAACAGCTGCAGCATCTCCTGCCACAAAAGCTGCTGCTGCAGCTGGCTCCTGTCTAATGGGAATGTATGAACTTACATATCCAAAAAACCTTTCATGTCAAAGATATATGCTGGCCATATGTTCACAATGATCTTCACTGTTATAAGTGATATCTGTGAACAGATTTATGATTAAAAAATTAAATTACTTGTGGAATTTCCTGTAAAGATTGCATCCTAGTCACACTTCATTCTGGTGGACTCTTGAGTAGCATAAGGAATGCTCAGAATATTTTAAAATTTCTGCAACTCTGTTGGGAGTTACTCATACAAGTACCAAGAGAAGCAAGAATGTTACAGCCTTCCATTCACCAAACCCTCTAAAGTACAGTTCTATTTTAAAAGATAACTATAAGTAAATAAAGTTGCACTTACTCAACAAACCTGATCTGTGTGCACATGCATGCGCAATCATAACTGCTGAGTGACAAAAAATAAGATTTTACTACTATTTATTCCTGCTTTGTTTTGCAGAACAAGCCCAGGTCTTGGAGAGCTAACTAGAGTTTTTTCCAGCTCATGTGTCAACAGCATGTGTAACCAAGATCCCTTTGCAGCGCCATCAGAGCCTCCCCATTGACTTCAAATTATGTGCTCAGTTACATTGGTGAAAGTCATTGATAGCCCCCAAATATATAAACAACTGACTGAATTATCATATTCCTTTCCTGCATGGGTGCAGAAGAGAAATTTGGGGATGGGGGTCCAAAAGTGGCAATAATAAAGGAAGGTTACTTACCCTTAACTGGAGCTGTTTCAGATATGTGGTCGCTATGGGCATTCACTGTGAGTGCCCACATGTGCCAGGGAGCAAAAAATTTTCAATAGTCTGCATTGGTCTGTGCCTGTACCCGTGCCCTTCGTCTCCTCATGCTCTCAACTGACGGCATAAGGGGCAGTGTCGACTGATTGCCTCTGTAGCGTCTACTCTACTTCAAATCAGAAGATAATGCAAACTAAGGGGAAGAAGGGAGGACATGAATACCCATAGGGACCATACATCTCAAAGAAGAAACAGTTACTAACCTTTCGGTAACTACTGTTCTTCGATATGTGTTGCTCATGTCCATTCCAATGTAGATATGTACATGCGCCATGTGCAGTGTTGCTGGAAGTTTTCCCCCAGTGTTATCTGTCGGGTCAACTCTGGCGCCATCAGGGTGCGGTATATAGGCACTCAACAACATGCTGCCCCTTCAGTTTCTTCTTGCTGGCAATTCCGACAGAGGGATAGGTGGGCAGGTTTTGGAATGGACACGAGTAATACATCGCGAAGAACAACAGACACAGAAAGGTTAGTAACAGTTTTTTCTTCAAGTGCTTGCTCATGTTTATTCCCATATAGGTGATTCCCAATCAATCAATTAGGTGCTGGGATCGGAGTTTTGCTGAGACAGACTGGAGGACCACTTGACCGAAGGCTGCATCATCTCTGGATTGTTGAGTGATAGAAGAGTGCGTGATGAATGTGTGAATGTATGAGATCGCTGCCTTGCAAGCATCCAGGATTGGGACCTGTGCCACAAATACCGCTGAAGCAGCTTGCGATCTTGTGGAGTATGCTGTCAAGCAAGGAGGTGGCACCTCTGCCAAGTCGTAGTGTGTGTGGATGCAGGATGTGATCCCCAGGATAGATTCAGCCGATGGCAACATGCCCCTTGCTCTAATGGGGCCCCCCCGTCTTGACAACAGCAGATTGAGGTCCCAAAACTTTAAGCAGTTCCTTGATGTGTTGATGGGGAAGTCTTTCAGAACGTTTATGATTGACATGATGACTCTGAAATGGTCTTCCAGAAGGGAGGTTCTGGCCTAGTTCAAGTTGAGAACTGCTCCTATGAATTCTATCTTCTGAACCAGCAAGAGAGTTGACCTTTTTGCATTTATCAGAAGACCCAGATCCTGGAAGGTGGACAGTATGAGTTCTGTGTGTGCTTTAACCAGGTCCCTGGACCAGCCTTTGCCCAGCCAGCCGTCCAGGTATGGGTAAACCTGCACACCTCCTCCGGAGGAAGGCCACCACGACTACCAGGCACTTCTTGAATACTCGTGGGTTTTAGACAGTCCAACAAGTAACACCATGAACTGATAATCATAGTTATTTACCATGAATCGGAGGTAAGCCCTTTTTCAAGGAAACAGGAAAATGTGGAAATATGCGTCCTTCAAGTCGAGGGCAGCATACCAATCCCCTGGATCTAGAGAGTGGATGATAAAGACCAGGGAGACCACGCGGAACTTCAGCTTCTTCATAAACTTGTTCAGGCTTCCGAGATCCCCATTGGCCTTCGGGATCAGGAAGTGATGTGAGTAAAACCCTTTGCCTCTTAATTTCATAGGAACCTCCTCCATGGCTCCTGTCCTGAGGAGCGATTGCACCTCCTGGGCCAGAAGTCTCTTGTGAGAAGGGTCCCTGAAGGTTGGGGAGGGAGGGTGGGACGGAGTGGAAAAAATTAATTGCAGGGTGTATCCCACTTCCACTGGGCAAACGGTTCACAAACATAGGGGCAAGATCCAGACTTTGGTCTGGTACGCCGTCCTCTGGTGTACCCTCAAAAGATCTGCTTAGAACCCGTCAATTGTTTCCCAGGCGCAGACGTAGAGGCTGCTGAGGTGTGCGGCGTATGCCTCCTCCGGAAGCCCTTGCTCCTCCACTGGCTGATGTCCTGCCTCTGCTGGTGTTGCAGCGGGTAAAATTGGACCACAGGTTGGGACTTGTACTGTTTGCGCATTGGGGCTGAGGTGTGAAGGCCCAACAACTCTAGAGCGGCCCTTGAATTTTTTAGACAGTGAAGCCAAGTGTCTGTCTGTTTGGAAAAGAGGGAATTCCCCTCGAATGGAAGGTCCTGAATTGTTTGTTGTACCTCGTGGGGCAGTGCAGAGAACTGAAGCCAAGAGCTCCACCTCATGACCATCTGTGTGGCCCTGGTTCTAGCTGCAGCATCCTAGGCCTCCTGAAGGGATGCTTTGGCCACAGTCTTACTCTCCTCTACTAGGGCCACAAATTCAGATAAGAGTTCCTTAAATGTTATCGCTAACCAGGAATTAAAATCATAGCAGCCTAGGCCCTGGTGGTTTGATATCCTAAGCTGGAGGCCCCCTGTCAAGAAGGCTCCTCACCACCTCATTTGCCTCTGGTGTCGATGGCAGGGCCAGGGCTGTATCCCCTCTGTGGCTCACCCTAGGCTGGTACTCCATGAGCACCAGACTTGAAGACCCCTCTCTGGGGCCAGAGTCACTGGTACCGATTGTTCTGTAGATGTTTGGAGAGTGGCCCAGCACAGGTCTCAGTCGCTCCATGGCCCCCTGTCGAGTATAACTTCCTGCCCAATAAATCCAGTTTCCTGGCCTCTCGCTTTCAGCGATGGGCCTTGCTGCCCTGGTCTCTCCCATTCGTTCGCAGCAGCAACGACTAGAGATCCTGGAGGGGGATGAGTGTATAGATACTCACCCCTTGGAGGATTACAAAGTACTTTCTTTCCACATACTTTGCTGTGAGCTGGAGGGCTGCGGGGGGTTGCCACAGAGCCCTCATAGATTGCAAGATGGCTTCATTTGAGGGCAGGGCCACTCTTGCCGGTCACAACAGTGCTAATATGTCCACCAGGGCAGGAGCTGACTCTGCGATCTCTACCTGTATGTCCAGGTTCTGGGCCACATGATGCAAAAGCTCTTGGTGAGCCTTATAATCATCTTGAATGGGTGCTATGGTCATCCCTGCCACTGCCTTATCCAGGGAAGACGACAATGAGGCTTGGACTGACACCAGGTCTTGCATGTCCTCTGTTGTTGGTGAGTCCCCCACAGGGTATACTGTGCTTCAGCCACCTCGGCACCCAGAACCGAACCCCTTTCTGAAGGGAATAGCAGGGGAGCTCTCACTTTTGGGGGCACTGAGTGAGAACCTTGGAATGGTTGAACCGTCCAAGGGGTCCACATCAGCCACAGGAGTGGCATTTGCCATTGGGTCGGTGGCCATGCTGATGGGATGAGCCCTTGTGCCATGGCTGTGGAATGCCCATAGTCGACTCAATGTGTGCTCCCTCAGGAGGCGTACAATTCAGCCTCTGACTTGGAGCTAGAGGACCCACTCCTGGGTGACTATGGCAGCGCGGTGCCCATCAGTGCCAGGTAGCGGTGCTGCAATGTGAGCAGTCGAGCCCTGCGAGGAGGGACGTGATGGCAGGGTGTCGCGCCATCATTGCTGGCTTGCCCAGTACTAGCACTTGTCTCTGAGGCACTGGGTCCTGCAGTGCTAGGACTGTTCCTGGTAGTGCCTGACTAGGGGGAGATGGCAGTGCTGGGAGGGCAAGAAGGCTCCTCACCACCTCACTTGAAGACCCCTCTCTGGGGCCAGAGTCATTGGTACCGATTGTTCTGTAGAGAGTGCCCCAGCACCGGTCTCAGTCGCTCCATGGCCTTAAGGCTTTGTTGAGAGCGCCCCCAGTCCGACTTATTCAGCTTCTTTTTAGGCACCAGTGATGGGGAGCAGTACTGCACAGCTGGTGCTGCCTTCTTACTAGCCAGAGAGGTATGTCAGTACCAGGTAGTAGAAGGTGACAGGGAACCCATACCATGCTGAGTCCTCTTAAAGAGGTCAGGGCACTCCCAACCGAGGAAGTACTCGCTGTCAAATTGGGCTGCCCTAACCCTCCCTCTTAAGTCACGAAGAACCTCCTCCCTGGCTTCCACTCAGAGAAAGGCTTGCATCTCCTGAGCCAGAAGTTGCTCATGAGAAGGAAAGCATGGGGGAGGGGGGTGGAAATAAACAGAAGCATATAACCCCTTTCCACAGAGTTCATCACAAAGTGGTCTGTGGTGATAAGAGACCATGCCATGTTAATGAGGGGCAAGTGGCCCAAAAACTAAAGAGGGACATGATCTAATGACATGGGAATTGGTATAATGCCCAAGGAATCCCATCGAAAGATCTGTTTGGCTGGCCCCGACCTGGGCAGCCCCCGTAGGGATAATGAGGCAGATGGGGGCAGCTGCCTACATCTAAAATCCGTTTCATTTCTTTTGCAGTGACGGAGTGATGTTTCTGGAGTGACGGAACTAAGAAACAGGTGGAGTGCTGGGGCCTGAAGTGTTTCCTCAAAGACCCAGGGACTTGAGGGTGGCTGTGGAGTCTTTCAGACCATGGAGCTTTGCATTTGTTTGCTCTGAGAAGTGCCAAGTGCCTTCGAACAGAAGGTCCTGAATGGACTGCTGGACCTCCACTGGCACTCCTGAAGAGTGGAGCCAAGAACATTTGCGCATGACCACCGCAGAAGCCACAGATCTAGTCGCCAAGTCTTTTGCGTCCAGGGCAACCTGCAGGGAAGTCCTTGCGACAGACTTACACTCTTCTACCAGAGCAGAGAACTCCTGCCTGGACTCCTGGGGAATTGAGTCCTTGAATTTTAACATCGAGTCCCAGACGTTAAAGTCACACCTCCCCAGCAACACCTGCTGGTTGGAACTGCGGAGCTGCAGACCCTATAGAATAAACACCTTTGTCCTGAAAAGGTCTAGTCTCTGAGTCTTTCACTTTGGGGGTTGTTGCTTGTTGCCCTTGTCTCTCTCTCTCGTTGGCCGCCGAGACCACCAGAGGCCTGAGAGAGGAATGGGAGTACAAATAATCATACCCTGGAGTGGGAACAAAATACTTCTTTTCAGCTCTGAGGTGGGAGGCAGGGAGGATGGGGTTTGCCACGGGGCTTTAAAACCGTCTCTGATGGCCTCACTGAGAGAAAGAGCCTCCTTCGATGGGGCTGCTGCGCTCAAAATATCAGCCAGGTTGTGGGAGGACCTCTAGCTATCTGCACTTTCAGTGCAAGATCCAAGGCCACTCTTTTCAACAGCTCCTGGTGAGCTTTGAAGTCATCGTGGGGAGGTGACACGCTCACCCGACACTACCTCATCCAGGGAGGACGATGAGGACGCCTGCACTGGCAGGTGGTCCTCCTCTTCTCCTTCTGCACCGATCCAATCCTGAGGGTCTAGGTTCTGAGGATCGGTACTAAACTTGATATCAGAGTCCAGATTGGGTGTTGCTCGATGGGATGGAAATGCTTTCTCTCTCAGACCACCGAGCATGAGCGCCTGGAATCAGGGGAAAATCCCCTGGGTTCGAAAATGGCCATTGCATCTGCATAGGCCAGTGCCCACTGCGCCAAGGACTTCGGGGTAGCCCTACATCTGGATCCACAACCTGATAAGCTGACTGGGGTGGTACTGGGAACAGTTCCTTGGCTGGGAATACAATTCCACTCTGAGTCAAATGACTAGCCTTCCTTCAGGGCCCACGGAGGGGCAGTACTATTTGGTGCCTGGGAACGGTGCTGAGGCGAGGAGACCTGCGCTGATACCAGCAGGGACGGTTTCCCTCTTGATGGTACCAAACGGGAGCTTGGGGCAACTTGCTGCCTTCTGCTCACTGGCACCAACGTCACCAATTCTTGTACTGCCAGCGACAGTGGTACCGAAAGTACCAACAAGTCCCTGGCTGCAACAAATGCCTCCGGGGTTGACAGCAACACGACCCTGCTGGTGCCACAATGTCCCTCTGGTGCAGAAGGTTGATCCGGGACTGGACTCAACAGAGAGGACTGGCCAGACTCAAGTCACACTCCACTGTGCTCCCCGTGGTTGGCTTTCTTCAGAGTCGGGGAACACCCCCTCTCAGCCACCTGCTTATGTTTTTTCTTCAGCATCGGCGATGGGAAATGGTGTCGAGAGACTCCCACAGTGGGAGAAGCACTCCACACCAACACCGAAATACTCAGTGCTGAGTCGACTAGCTCGGCTCCAATGAGGGTCGGCACACCGCCTCCACCAAGATCTTTTGGCCACAGCATCACACTGGGAGCTCATGTTCAGCTGATTGTCCATCACCAGCAACAAATCTTTTTCAGAGAGTCTCTGCTTTCCAGGAAAGAGTCCTCCATCCTGTAATTGAGGCCTTTATTCTGTGTTTACATTCAACCACATTAAAATGCATATTGTTTGCTTATGCCCAGTTTACCAAATGATTCCAATTGCTCTGAGTGACATGTCTTCTTCATTATTTAACACTCCTCCTATTTTTGTGTCATCTGCAAGCTTCATCAGTTATGAGTTTATGTTTTCTTCCAGGTCATTGATAAAAATGGTAAATAGTGTAGGAACAAGAACCGATTCCTGTAGGACCCCATTAGAGAGACCCACTCGAGGCAATTCCCCATTTACAACTACAGTTTGAGACCTATCAGTTAGCCCATTTTAAATCCATTTAATGTGTGCCATGTTAATTTGACATTGCTCTAGTTTTTAAATCAAAATATAGCGCGGTACCAAATTAAACACTTCACAAAGCCTAAGCATATTACATCAACACTATTCCTTTCATCAACCAAACTTATAATCGCATCGAAAAATAAAGATCTATTTTCCATAAACCCATGTTGATTTACATACTACACAGACAGTACATGTAACTCTTCCCCGGTATCCTTTTCATGCATTTGCTTGCTGAGAGAAGTAGAAGAGATTCCAAAATGTTTAGTTGCAAAACACCTAATGCACAGAGAGATAACATCTCTTAATAAGACGATGCAGAAACGTCTGCTCCTTAGAAGTTTCCTGAACTCTCTTTACAAAGTCTCATTTTTAATTCATGAAGAAAAAAAATAGATTTGCAAAATTAGTCAGTAAACAAAGCATCATGTTGCAAACTGGGATAGAAATCAGCATTTAGATGTACTATAAAAGATATTTTGGTGGTTTCACTTCACAAATAGTGAATGTTCATAGTCCGTCAGCTCTTCAACTGATTTTCAAGTAGAAGAAAAGCTGATTTTTCAATCACTAGTTCTTCAACATTACACAAAAAGGATTATTTGAAACAAGTTTATATATGCACATTATTCATGTAAACATGTAAGTTTACATGGGAATTAAATAGGCTTTTCTGGTGCTACATTTTCAATGCTAAATATGCCTCCAAGTAGTTTGTGTTATTTCATTGTACTTGGTCTCTCACTATGAAAGTCATTCCCCCAAGCCCTTCCCTCCGCGTGGACACCCCATCTTCTCTGAAAATAGTTCCAAATGCCAAGAAATAAGTTGTGATCAAAGTAAGTCACAGTTGTTAACGAATATTTAAAACTTTGAATAAAACATATCACAGGGTTATGTGTACAGCTTGAATACTCACTTAAAATGAAGATCTTTGAAAGTAAAATGAGTTTCCACTATTCCTGTAGTTTTCACTCTAGTCCTGAGAACATCCTGTTGAGTCGGGATGTAACTGGTTTGTGCTATCCTGTCCAGATCATTCAAGTAACTAAAGATAAAATAAACCGCTTTTAATTATTTTAAAAAAGATAAGAGATTTGCACAGATAACTTTTATAACAGATAAAATATCTTTAACATATCTAAAAATCCTCACAACTATTCAGCACACTCAGTTTAGCTTTCATCATAGACATACGCACGGACAGTATTCTTTGGAGTAAAACAGAGAACCTGCACACTACATTTAAGTCTTACAGGTTATTTACTTCTTTCCTGGATATCTGGCTGGTGAATCTTGCCCATATGCTCAGGGTTTAGCTGATCGCCATATTTGGGGTTTGGAAGGAATTTTCCTCCAGGGCAGATTGGAAGAGGCCCTGGAGGTTTTTCGCCTTCCTCTGTAGCATGGGGCACGGGTCACTTGCTGGAGGATTCTCTGCTCCTTGAAGTCTTTAAACCATGGTTTGCGGACTTCAATAGCTCAGACATAGGTGAAAGGTTTATCGCAGGAGTAGGTGGGTGAGATTCTGTGGCCTGCGTTGTGCAGGAGGTCAGACTAGATGATCATGATGGTCCCTTCTGACCTTAATATCTATGAATCTATGAATTTACAAGTTTAAAAATAGAATTTTAAAAAAGTTTGGCAAGCCTTTGCTAGTTAAAAAAATGCATACTGGAAAATATTATTCTAGAAAGAAGAAAATTTAAGCAATTCATTCCATCTTAAATAATTCTTCCTTCTAAGTCTCAGAACGCATATGTGGTTTTCTTCCAATTGGTGCAAGCAATTATAAAGTAGGAAAACATGTAAACAGATAATACATTTCATTATCTTTACACCTGTCTACAGAATTAAAATATTTTAATATGCTGTCCCTTAATGGGAATTAATAAATGTATGAAGAATGTTCCAGCCAAAATACTGAATCAACAGATGTTCATGTGACTTAATGCTCTGTGATTCTGTTTATTGACTAGGTGGCTGGTTTGGCGCACTGTACCACAGTAACTCTCTTTCTAGTCAGATAGTCTTGAAAATAAAGCCTTGTGTTTTACTTTGTGAAATTCTTGAGATGCATGCCATCAATTCAGTGCTTTTAATATAGTACATATGGGATTTTTATTCACATTCACTTTGAAAAGGAACAGAAAAAAGGAACGGCTGCCTATGTGATCAGAAATTATCAACTTCAGGGATATAATTAGGGGTGTTAAGTAAACTGTGCTGTCATTATGAAATTGCAGGAAAGAGAAGAGGAAGTTACTTACCCGTAACTGGAGGTTCTTCGAGATGTGTGCTCCCTATATGTATTCCACTGAGGGTTATGTACATGCGCCAGAGCTTTTCAAAGTAATATTGCTTGGTGGTCCGCACAGGCACCTTTGTATTGCCTTGTGGTTTCGCCCGATTGTGTTCCACTGAGGGTGATTGACAAGAGGGTGCAAGGAAGATGGTGGAACCATAGAACAGAGGACTACTGCACCGAATGAGGCATCTGGCACCAAATGCACATACTAGAGCATAGTGAGAGGAAAAGGTGTGTACTGAACTCCACGTGGCTGCTACATATACCTGCAAGGGATCTATCATACAGCATGGCTGTGGTTGATGCCTGTGCTCTCGTGGAATGGGCTTGTATGCCATCTGGTGGGGAGTTCCCTGACAATTGATAGCAACAGTTAATGCACCCTGAGACCCACAGACATTTTCTGGGTGGAAATGGCATGTCATCCTTTAATTCTCTCAGCTATGTAGACAAATGGGAATGGCTTCATCCTTTGTAGGTAAAAGGCCAGGGCCCTACACACATGGAGGGAATGAAGTCACTGTTGCTCATTAGAGGCATGTGGTTTTGGAAAGGGGGTAGGCGGAGTATGGCTTGGTTGAGATGGAATTGGGAAACCACTTTTGGCAGAAACTTGGGAAGCAGTCACAGTGAGACCTTGTCCTTATCTAATGTGGTGAAAGCAGGGTTTGCCAGCACGGCTCCCAGTTCACCAACCCTCCTCGCTGAGGTAATGCCAACAAGGAACATGACCTTTGTGGAGAGGAGAGAGAAAGAGAGCGAGGGCAGGAGGCCAGCGGTTCAAAGGAGAGTTCATTAAAGAGGTAAAGACTAGGTTGAGGTCCAATCAGGGAGTGATAGGCTGAATTGGCAGATATTTACATAAAAGGCCCTTCCAGAATCGCACGGTCTAGGGGTGGGTAAAAATCAAATACCCTTCTACTGGAGGGTGGAAAGCACTAATGGTGACTGCATGCACTCTGACAGAGCTGAGATCGAGTCCTGAGGTTTTCAGGTAGAGGAAATAGTCAAAGCATAGGGATGTCCACAGCTTTGGGGGTAAGATCTTGCTGTTGGGCCCTGGAGGTGAAGCATGTCCATTTGGCCTAGCAGGATTGCCTTGTGGAGTCCTTCTGGCTATTGGAGAAGAGGTCTTGCACTGCCAATGAGCATTCTTGTGCTAATGGAGGTGTCCATTCAAAATCTATGCTGTCAAGTGTAGCTTCCGTGGATCTGGATGCCTGAGTCTGCCATTGTGTTGCCAGCAGTTCAGGAAATGTCTGGAGTTGGAGTGGAGGTTGTTTCGACATGTGGAGAAAAAGAAGGAACCAGAACTGACGACACCAGAATGGAGAGATCAGAATGGCTGTCCTGCTGGAGTTTATGGAGGACGCGGGGGAGGGAGGGGTCATAGTTTGTCCGGTCTGATCAGTCGACGACCGGAGCGTTGCTCAGTGAGCGAACACAGGGTCCTTTCCTAGAGGAATACTGGGTGCACTTGGTGTTGGTGTGTTATGCAAAAAGATCTCTGATTTGTGTGCCCCAGCGACCAAGGTTGTCTGTGATTATCGTTTTGTGCAACTCCCATTTGTGGTCGGTTGCAAAGGTCTTGCTGAGAGAATCTATGATCGCATTCTGGGTACCAGGCAGGTAGGCTGCTGACAAAAGGATATGATGTGCAATGCACCATTCCCAGAGGAATTGCCTTCATACACAGCGCTGGGGACCTTGTGCCACTTTGTTTATGTAGTATACTGTTGTGGTGTTGTCTGACATGACGAGGATGTGGCAATAACAGATAACTGGTAAGAACACGTGACATGCTTTGTGTACTGCTCAAAGTTTGAGTATGTTTATGTGCATTCTGGACTCTCGCATGGATCCAGGTGCCTTGTGATCTCCAATGTAAGTGCCCCAGCCCAGCAGTTCTCAACCAGGGATACAAGTACCTCTGGGGGTATGCAGAGGTCTTACAGGGGGTACATCAACTCCTCTAGGTATTTGCCTATTTTTACAACAGGCTACATAGAAAGCACTAGCGAAGTCAGTACAAACTAAAATTTCATACAATGACTTGTTTATACTGCTCTATATACAAAACACTGAAATGTAAGTACAATATTTATATTCCAGTAGATTTATTTTATAATTATATGGTAAAAATGAGAAAGTAAGCAATTTTTCAGTAACAGTGTGCTGCCACACTTGTATTTTTATGTCTGACTTTGCAAGCAAGTAGTTTTTAAGTGAGGTGAAACCTGGGGTACATAAGACAAATCAGACTCCTGAAAAGGATACAGTAGTCTGGAAAGGTTGAGACACTCTACCCCAGCCTGTGAGCAACGCGCCCATTATGAATATCACAGTTGGCAAGGATGGGAGGAAGGCATCCCGGAGCAGACTTGTAGCGAGTCTGTCCACCACCGAAGAGAAGAGATGACATTGGGTGGAACATTAAATAGGGTGTGCATAGATTGGTGCATAGGAGAATAGATTCTTTGCAGCCATAGCTGTAGACAGTGAAGATGCAGGCGGGTGAAGGGTGTGATGTATGTGCACACCGCCATGTGCCCTAGAATGGAAAGGCAGGTCTTGGCAGAGACCAGGCCGTTGAAGGTTATCAGGACTATTTGGTTCAGTAGGCTCTGGAATCTGTCCTGTGGTATATAAGCTCGTGCAGACATCACATCAATGTGAGATCCTACGAATTCCAGGGACTAAGGGTGGCACAAAGTTGATTTTTCGACGTTGATGCTCTCTCTTAGGGAGGAGAGAAGTAGAAGAAGCTGGGACATCAATGCTTGAGCTTCCTCTTTGGACCACACTGCCAAAAGACAGTTATCGAGGTTGGGGAAGACAAGGATTCCCTGACATCATAGGTGAGAAGCTACAACAGAGAAAACCTTTGTAAAAACTTGTGGGGCAGCAGCAAATCTGCATGGGACCCTGTATTGGAAGTGTCGATGCCCCACTTTGAACCTTAGGAACCTTCTGTAGGTCATATGTATGTTGAGAGCCACATGCCTTTTTCCAGTGAGGGAATGATGGCCACAAGTGTGACCATATGGAATTTCGACTTGCAAATCGAATGGTTGAAGGGTCGGAGATCAAAGATTGGTCTCCATCCCGCTATCTTCTTAGTTACCAGGAAATAGTTGGAATAGAACCCTGTGCCACAAAAGGCTGCCGAGACTGGCTCTCCTGCTCCTCTCTGCAGGAGGAAGTCCATCTGTAGGGTAAGAATACTGTCATGAAAGGGATCTCTGGGGCGGGAGGGGGATGTGGAGGAGGCCTCATCATAAACTCTGTGCTGTAGTCATGTCGAATGATGTCCAAGACCCACTTGCCCATTGTTATATAACTCTCAAGCTGGTAGAAAGAGTTTGAGATGACCCTCGAAAGGGGTGGAGGGTAAGAGCACTGGTGTGCAGAGTGACTGATGGCTCTCCAGGTGCACTAAAAGACCACTTTTGTGATGACAGTGTGTTGTGCAGAGGTCTGCATTACTGGAACAGGCAGACATGCTTGGAGTACCTTAGGGCAGTTCTGATGAGCAGTTCGTATGTCCACTGGTGGCAGAAGTGTGGAGTTCTATATTATTGCGCTGATGGTGGGCGATAAAATTTTCTCTTTGGTTCCAGTGTATATATGCCCAAGGATCATAAGGTGACTCTAGAGCAGTGGTGGGCCACCTGCGGCCCGTGGACTGCATACGGCCCATCAGTATAATCTGATTGCGGGCCGCGAGACATTTTGCTGACATTGATTGTCCGCAGGCACGGCCCCCCACAGCTCACAGTGGCTGCAGTTCACCACTCCGAGACAATGGGAGCTGCAAGAAGCGGTGGCCCGTCCCACCAGGCCACACATTGCCCACCACTGCCCTAGAGTCTTTTAGTCAGTGTAAGGAATCATCAGTTTTCTGATAGAAGAGGTGTGATTCATTGAAGGAAAGGTCCCCAATAGTGTTTAGCACCTCTCTAGGGAAACCTAAGGATTGTAACCAGGATTCCTTCCTCATGACAATTCCAGTCACCAATACATGCAAGGACGAGTCCGCTGAACCAACTGCAGCCTGAAGTATGGACTTGGTGACAAACTTGTCTTCCTGTACAATTGCTTGGAATCAAGTACAATCCTGATGAGGTAACCTATCTGCAAATTCCTCCATCCAGTCATAGTTTATAAAGCCATTCTTGGCCATCAGTGCCAAGTAGTTAGAGATCTGGAACTGCAGTATAGTTGAGGAGAAGACCGTTCGACCCATGAGGTCAGGTCTCTTACCCTCCCTGTCTGCCGTGATGGAGTGTGGGTATTGTTGTTTGGTCTGCTCCAATACAGCCTGTATTACCAAGAAGTTACGTGGAGGGTGTGAAAATAAAAGTTCTGGTTGGGGGTGGGGGAGAAGAGGTGTAGTACCTTTTTGCAGCTCCCTTTGGGGTTGGTGCACAAGTGTCCAGGATGTGCCACACAGTGTGTGCTGGTTGAAGAACAGCATCGATTGGTAAGACCACCCTTACCAGTACCAATCTGTGCAGAATGTCTAGTAACCAGTGCTGACAGTCCCATACCTCTTCCAGTTGATCTCAAAGACAATGGCTATCTCCATAGCAGTTCTTGAAACTGACGATAGTCATCTGGTGGAGAGGAAGGTGTTGATGACACAGCTGCGCCTGGAGATGACGAAAGGAATCTCTTCCGATCCGCCAGTACCGTTGGAGCCGGCCTGATCGGTGCCTCGTCTAACCTCATTTCTGAACCTCTGCCGGACAAGGTGGGACGGTGAAACAGGGGAGTTCTCCTGAGCCAAATGAGACTATTCTGGAGGCATATAATGGGGCCATGAGCTCCAATATGGCCAACCCGGTTGATCCTGCTGCTGTTATACTTGTGCCCAAGGAGACAGATACCAGCTTCTTGGGTAAGGCAAAGGGGTAAACTGCCATGGAGCTGTTGGAACCCTCTGGTAGTTCTGTTTCCTGAATGGAAGCAGCAGACCATGCTGAACATCCAGATTGTCAGATTCAGGAGTCATAGTCTTGCATGAATGCCAGTGTCAATAGAACAGGATGTGTTAGAGGGGTACGGCTAGCAGGTGGTAGATGTAACGCATGAGATGGAGCCCTCTACAGAGGTGAGTGCATCAAAACACGTGGTGACCTCGCTCCCTCCAGGGTGAACAGTTCTTGAGGACTGAGAGTGCTTCCGAGTTTCCCCAGAGTCAATAGCATCTGGTCCATTGATGGGACCAGAACCAGTAAAAGCATCTGGGACGCCACCGACAAAAGCAGGAGGGGTATGCAAATCTGGCGCTGGGACCGGCAGATCCGGCAAGTGGTGCAGCCTTTTATCAGTCAGGCGAAACCACAAGGCAATACAAGGGCACATACGCGGACCACTGAGCAAAACCACTCTGAAAAGCTTTGGCTTAGGGCACATGTGGAATATAATAGGGACCATCACTCGAAAAGGAATGACTACTTCCCCAATAAAGCTAGTTACCTAAAATACTGAAGGCATAGAGACTTTGAGGGATCTTATTAAAAGTAAGAAAATGACCCACAAAAGTGACTTTCCAGTTCTTTTTGTCATGGATGTGCTTTCTTCAGACTTATTTGCTACCTTAAGTTCATCCTGTTTGTCCCTATTCTCGATGACTTGAAGACTCTAGAAAGTTCAAGCTGTCCTCCAGGTTCAGAGCAGATAAAAGCAGGCTGGAGATATGTACAGCAGTGTTTTTCAACAACTGATCCGTAGACCAATGCCGGTCCCCAAGATCTCCCTGACACAGTTTAGGAAGGCAGCAAGCCAGTCCCTGGTATCAAAAAGTTTGAGAAATACTGATCTATAGTATCTCAATGCACTAACGGCATCATGTTTTAGTTCATTATATATGGATTTGAATCGGTCATTTTGTTATATTTTTTAAATTTAAACCAATCATTTAGCCTGTTGTCAAGGTTCCTTCCCCACTCTGAACTCTAGGGTACAGATGTGGGGACCTGCATAAAAGACCTCCTAAGCTTATTTTTACCAGCTTAGGTTAAAAACTTCCCCAAGGTATAAACTTTGCCTTGTCCTTGAAACGTATATTGCCACCACCAAGCGTGTTAAACAAAGAACAGGGAAAGAGCCCACTTGGAGACGTCTTCCCGCAAAATAAACCCCCAAGCCCTACACCCCCTTTCCTGGGGAAGGCTTGATAAAAATCCTCACCAATTTGTACAGGTGAACACAGACCCAAATCCTTGGATCTTAAGAACAATGAAAAATCAATCAGGTTCTGAAAAGAAGAATTTTTAATTAAAGAAAAGATAAAAGAATCACCTCTGTAAAATCAGGATGGTAAATACCTTACAGGGTAATCAGAGTCAAAACATAGAGAATCCCTCTAGGCAAAACCCTAAGTTACAAAGAGACACAAAAACAGGAATATACATTCCATTCAGCACAGCGTATTTTACCAGCCATTAAACAAAAGGAAATCTAACACATTTCTAGCTAGATTACTTACTAACTTAACAGAAGTTTCTAAGGCTGCATTCCTGATCTGTTCCCGGCAAAAGCATCACAGACAGACAGACCGACCGACCCTTTGTTCCCCCCCCCGACTCCAGCTTTGAAAGTATCTTGTCTCCTCATTGGTCATTTTGGTCAGGTGCCAGCAAGGTTATCTTAGCTTCTTAACCCTTTACAGGTGAAAGGGTTCTGCCTCTGGCCAGGAGGGATTTTATAGCACTGTATACAGAAAGGTGGTTACCCTTCCCTTTATTTTTATGACACTTGTGTACTGCTCAGTGTTGGTAATTCATGCTTTAGATATGCTAAAGCCACTCTGCGCCGATCCCTTTCCTTTGTACTGCAAAAAAACTAGTAGCAGCATATTTGAAGATCAATCAGGAACAGAAGATTTATTAAACTTAGAATACGTTCAGATGATTCAGAATCATGATTTACACATCACAAGCCTATAATTACATGATCTTATTACTATTATCCTCCTTCTACCCTATTTTCCATCTGTTTATCCTCTGTTGCTGCATCTAGTCTTAATTAGTTTTAAACTCATTAGGGCAAGAATTATCTCTATCTATGCATCTGTACAGTGCCTAGCACAACAAAGACAAATCCTGATTGGTATTTTTGGGTGCTACCACAATATTAATGTAATGGAACAGAAGCAAAATTCAATCGACAATGCTGATTCAGGGCCAACGGTCATGGAAGGTTTCAATGTACAGAACAAGTAGCTTTGAGACCACAACTCCTCCCTCAACCCCACCCCCCAATATATGGGCAGAAATATAACAACTGGCCAAATAAAGCAATTGAGAGTACCTGTTAGTTTTTATTTCTCCCATTAACTGCTCTGGGCACTGCTCACAGATTTGACCTGTTAATTCCAGCACAACATTTGGGTTCCCCACCCAATTCCTTTTCTTCGAGTTCAGACTTCTACTTCAGGACTGCTGCAGCTGTCTGATCCCAGAAAAGGGCAACTCTATCTAGGTACTTCTAAGACTCCCATCAGCATAGTATCAGACTGCCTCAAAGAATTTCATCTTACAATCTTTACCATTTTACAGGAGAGGGACAGGCTTGGTTACAGTTCTACACTTACTATGCTGCAGAGTCATTAAGCTGGTATTCTCTGGATCTATTGAAACAGGCTTGAACTCCACTATCTTTCCACAATCTCTTGATAACTCCTGCTAGTTCCGTGGTCATAAATCCTTCCTCTGCTGCTCCAGCTAGTACAAAGAGTTGTCGGGCATCATCCTGTAAGAAACAGGGAAACAGAAAATTTTAAAGGGAAAAAACTAGAGCAGAAATCCATACCATTCCTTTAAGTCAACAGAAGGACGTAAAAGCAACAGCCCAGTCCACAGCAAATGTATGAATTAGTGGAGTAAGGAAATGAGTATGTCTACACCGCCCATCACAGTGACCTCCTGACCCAGGCTGGCAGACTATGTCTCACGGAACTCATGCTACGGTAACCCTCGTGCCTAATAGGGAGATCTCTTTAAAGAGGTCTATGGGGGTGGGGTAGGAATAAGTTGTGTCTGGGTCCTTTTTATTTATTTATTTGTTTTGTAAAGTTGAATTTTCATTTATTAGGCAGACAATACAAAGAGATTCACTTAGATTTCTGACTCTGTTGTGGAGGTGTTGAAGACACAAAGCACAATATTCTGCTCCTCAATAAGGAAAGCTCATTTGATTCTCTCACGGACACATGTAGCACACGTGGAACTGCCATAGGCTCTACTAACATGCTTCTTTGTTTTTGACAACCTCATAAGGACTTTAGGGTGCATAGCACGAACACCACAAAGTCTTCCTGGACACATACTACATGCAGACTTTGGTGCCTTGCCAACTTTCTTAGTGTAAAGGTAAACAATCCTGTTACCTAGTGTCCAGGACATCCTGGTCTTGTTAGAGGCTGTGTTGTAGGACAACCTAAGACGGTATGTCAGATGCTGAACCATTTTTTATATCTGGTCTGGGCAGATGCAGTCAGATCTCCACACTCAGAAGTTTCTGGAATAGGGTGTGGCAGTTTTGGGAATGCTAAATAGGTTCCCTGTTGCTGAACTCAGACTTCATAAGGGCAAGTAGTCAGGGCAGCTATTTTGCAAAAGGCCATGCGCACTGTATGGTTTGGGAGAAGCTGAGCTCCTGGAGCAGAAAGCAGACTGTTTTCCCTAATTCTAAAGCATTTTGCCGCAGTTTTTTTTTTTTTTTTTTTAATTCTATATACTGAACTAAGTGGTTGATTAATTGTGTAGCTAACTAGTTAACTGAGTTGATTTCAGCAGAGCAGGAGGAAGAGTCTTCATGGATTCCAACTAAAGATTTCTACAAGCAAGTGGTGGGAAGATGTTGCTTTTAACTCAGCAGACTATATAAATTTCGTGATCAAAGACTAATAGAGACTCAAATAAACTAAACCTAAGCATTTGGGAGCTCAGTTTCTTTTAACTGGGTTTCTGTGGGGACTGACCTGTTTAGATTTAATTTGTTTTCTTTATTTATGCTTATGAATAAACTGTGAAGATAATGTATGTGGATTATAAAGTAGCCATGTTATGCTATAAATATAAATTTTAACTATGTTTCTTTATCATAAGATTTTATAAAATTGGTACTTAATTAAGTTCATTCCTTTTGTTCTTTTTGAGACTTGAATGTGTGGAGGTTGACCCCGTGCAATCCTTGCTGAAAATCTTTAGAGACTGAATTCTGAGTCTCTTGCTGCTTTTCTATGGGAGCTCGGTTTTTTTAAGGCACTGGTAAAGGGCAATGAAGTGAACTCTAGCCCACCCACAGGTTACACTTCCACACTAAAAATAGCAGTGTAGACAGCACTTTGAAGTTGCAACTTAGGCTGGAGCTTGGGCTCTAAACCCCACCCCCGTGCCTAGGCTTCAAAGCCCAAGCTGCAACAGCTACACATCTATTTTTAGTGCAGTAGCACAAGTCTGAGTCTGTCCATCCGACTGTAGAAAATAAAAGCCTATTGTTAATTTAAGTTTTTATATATTGACACACTGGTAGTAAACCAAATATTTGCATGAAGACACTAAATTTTATTGATAAAGAAATTTTATTTCTCCTTCCATTTCTAGATATGGTGATAATGAAGAGCAGTTCTTGTTTTGAGGGGGTTAACCATTACTTTATCATATTAGAACACCGTGGAATTCATAAGTCATATCATAGTATCACCGGTTAAAAATTTCTTATCTTACACTTATACGGCTCTGACCTTCAATGCACAAAAGTTTAATCGCAAGAAAAAAAACAAAACCCCTCCTTACATCTTAATTTTCAGATCTGTTTGAAATGACAGTACAGGAATGGCATGTCCCAACATCACAAGAATTGTATGTCCTTGTCTTTTTGCTCTGATTCTCTCACAGGCAAGGCTTGCTTGTTTGCCAGAAACTCAAATATGGGTCCCAGTTCTCCAGGAAACAGGTTGCAGTTCAAATTTTGCCTTCATTTACAAGAGCGAAACTTTCACCAAAGGACAATTAGACTGACAGGTGTAACTGAGGGCAGAATTTGACCACAGCTGTTCTACATTTACCAGTAAATACCAAGATGAAAAAACCCTGCCCCAAGGAGCAGACAATTTCAACAGTGGATTACATAAACAACTGAAATAGTAACAGACACCAAGAAAAGGGAGAAGCAAGAAAGGACATTTGTTAAATACACAGATATTCTCTTCTTTATGAATATATACATCTGAGTAGTTGAAATATTTGTTTTGTTTTGAAGTATAAGCACATTTTTTTAAGAGTGGCAGAGGTGATTTCTCTGGAATGATCTGAATAAAACAGTGGAGCCTTGACAACAGAACTGAGAAAGGTACTATAAGCAAAGGGGAGCATGGCAAGAGACAAAGAGACTGCTTCTGCAACAGAAGATGGAAAGTAGGTCTCAATTAGACTGGTATCTTTGATGGAATAGAAAGGGATAGGAGACCTTGGATTCAAAAGGTGACCAGGTTAGAAACAAGAAAAGGAGTACTTGTGGCGCCTTAGAGGCTAACCAATTTATTTGAGCATGAGCTTTCGTGAGCTCATGCTCAAATAAACTGGTTAATCTCTAAGGTGCCACAAGTACTCCTTTTCTTTTTGCGAATACAGACTAACACGGCTGTTACTCTGAAACCAGGTTAGAAACGTAGGCAGGGGCTGCATGATGCAGGGAACAATTTATGGAGCACGGAACTATTTATGAAGGTAGCAATCACATGCATCTCTTCATCCCACCTCCAATTCCATCAACAAATCTACTTTTTGTTTTATGACTTACCATGACTTATCCTTCAGTGCCACGTTTCCCTTTAGAGAACAGTAGACACACCAAGTGTGGCTTTATTATGGGACATTAGGATCAACTCTTCTTTTTATGAAGTTAGGTAATGTGGGGTATCTTCCCTCCCATCCTTAAACAGTCTGAAATAGAGGGGCTTCCCTTCAGGAAAAAAAAGTGGTTACTAACTTTTCCATAAATACTGTTCTTTGTGATGTGTTGCTCATGTCCATTCCACATTAGGTGTGCGTGCACCATCACAGGAAATTTTTCCCTCAGTCGTACCAAAGGGCGCTAGAGCCAGCCTGACAGATACCGTGCGCTCACGTGCTGGTATAAAGAGTCTGGCTGGCCCCTAACCCTCTCAGTTCCTTCTTGCTGACTAACTCTGACAGAGGGGTAGGAGGGCGGGTCGTGGAATGGACATGAACCACACATTTTGGAGAACAATAGTTACAGAAACGTTAATAACTATTTTATCTTCTTCAAGAACTTGGTCATGTCCATTCCACTTTAGGTGACTTACAAGCGGTACCCAAGGAAGTGGGTTTGGAGTTCATAGACATGCAGATTGCAACAGTATTCTTCCGAACTTGGCATCATCTCTGGCCTGCTGGGTGATGGTGCAGTGGGGTGAGAGGGTATGTACTGACAACCAGATTGCAGCTCTGCAGATGTCTTGCATCAGGACCTGAGCCAGAAATGCCATTGATAAAGCCTGAGCTCTCGTTGAATGAGCAGTCAAGATGGCAGGAGGTGCAACACCTGCCTGCTTGTAACACATACGAATGCAGGAGGTGATCTAGGATGAAATTATCTGGGCTGAAACCGGGAGGCCTTTCATCTTGTCTGCAACTGCGACAAAGAGCTCTGTAAATTTACGGATCGGCTTGGTCTTCTAAATATAGACGGCCAGGGCGCATCTAACATCCAGGGAGTGGAGACACTGCTCCTCTGAATTCCTGCATGGCTTGAGAAAGAAAACAGTCAGGAAAATAGCCTGGTTACTATGAAACTGCGAGACCACCTTTGGAAGGAACACTAGGTGGGGGTTCAGTTGTACCTTGTCCTTAAAGAACATCAGATATGGGGGTTCTGATATAAGAGCCATAATTGCTGAGACCCTCCTGGCCGAGGTAATTGCTACCAGGAAGGTGACCTTCCAGGAAAGATATGACAGACAGCATGATGCCAGCGGCTCAAAGGGAGGGCCCATGAGTCTTGACAAGAACAGGTTTAAGTCCCACAGTGGAATCATTTTGAAAATTTGAGGGTAAAGTCTCTCTAATCCCTTGAGGAAGTGGATGGATAATTCATGAGACAAGACCGACTTACTGTCCACCACAGGGTGGAAGGCTGATTGCCACAAATTGCAGATTAATTGATGAAAAGGCCAGACCCTTTGTTTCAGGTGAAGCAGGTATTCCAGCACAGACTGGAGGGGTGACGGAGTCGGAGAGAGACATCATAGGGAAGACCACACCAAGAAACTCTTTCATGTGGCTAGGTAACTTGCTCTAGTACACGGTTTCCTACTACCTAGCAAGACCTGGCAGACTTGTTCAACCATGGAGCTTCCCTGATGGTCAGGTGGAGGACCCTGAGGTTCAGGTAGAGTAAACAGACATGATTTTGTGAGATCAGGTCTGGGCGGGGCAGAAGCAGTAATACTATTGACAGGTCCAGCAGTGTGCTGAACCAGCATTGTCGCGGCCATGCAGGGGCTACAAGGATAACCCTTGTCTTTTCTCACTTGACTTTCAGAAGGACCTTGTGTATCACAGGAACAGGAGGTAATGCATAGAATAGGAGCTCTGTCTGTGGAAGTAGGAAGGCGCCAGCAAGAGCCTGGGCTGTGACTGCATAGCAAGCAGAACTGCTGACATTTCCTTTTCAACCTGGTTGCAAACAGGTCTATCTGGGGAGATCCCCATCTCCAGAAGATGGATCTGATCACCTCTGGGTGAAGGGACCACTTACGGTGAGAAGAAGAGAAAGACCTGCTGAGGTGATCTACCACAGCGTTCCAGGCTCCCAGAAGATGGGAAACTTCAAGGTGGATGCAGCGTTTCACACAGAAGTCCCACATGCAGATGGCCTCCTGGCACAGGGTAGAGGAACACACTCGTCCTGGTCTATTGATGTAAAACATGGCTGCTGTGTTGTCCATAAGCACTTGTACAACTTTGCCCATGATCTGGGGAAGGAACACTTGGCAAGTTAAGCAGACTGCTCTGAGCTCTCTGACATTTATATGCAGGGAAAGCTCTTCCTGGGACCACAGGCTGAGTTCTGAGGTGCTCGAGACGAGCCCCCCAACCTAGATAAGATGCATCCAAAATTAGGGATACTAAAGACTGGTAGTGACAAAGGGAACATGCTCATGACCACTAATCGGGGAATCCTTCTACCAGTCGAGGGAGGCAAGGACTGGGGCAGGAACTGTAATCACCGAGTCCAAAGGGTGTGGTTCAGTGAATACACAGAGGCCAGCCAAACTTGTAAGTGCACACAGCCATGTGGCTCAAAAGTCTGAGGCTGTCATGGTGGGGTGGGCATTGACCTTGGATATCAGAGCTGACGTTGTCTGGAATCAAGCCCCTGGGAGGAAGGCTCTGGCCCAGGTCAAGTCAAGCACTGCCCTGATACACGCTATTTGCTGGACAGGAACGAGAGTCAACTTTTGCTCATTTATCAACTGACCCAGAGCATGGAAGGTGGCTTGGACCAGGTGCAGTTTTTCACTTGAGCCTCTGGATTGGCCACTGATCACCCAGTTGTTCTAGGTACAGACAGACTTGAACGCCTCGCCTTCTGAGGAAAGCAGCTACCACCGCCAAGCATTTTGTGAAGTTCTGTTTGGGGCCTCGCAGTACCTGTGTGACCCTGGTAGCGAAGCTGAGATGGAGGGGGGCAGTTGCCTGTGCTTGTAACCCCTGCTCCATTTTTTAAACAGGTCCTGGTAAGGCAGCAGAGCTGAGAAGCGGGCCTGCGCCTGAGGCTTGAAATGCTTCCTTGAAGGTTCCAAAGAGTAGAGATCCAGAGATCTGAGGGTAGTCCTGGAGTCATTCAGACCATGGAGCTTTGAGTTGATCTATTCTGTACCTTCAAAGGGAATATCCTGGACTGACTAGTGGCCTCAGGTGGTAGCCCTGAGGATTGGAGCCAGGAGCACCTTCTCATGAGAACAGCCGAAGCCATTGTTCTGGCCACTGCATCAGCTGTGTCTAGGGCTGCTTGGAGGAAGGCTCTGACTATGGTCTTCCATTCCTCCGTCAGCGTGGAAAACTCTTGCCTGCAGTCATGTGGCATCAAGCCTTCAAAATTTGCCATAGAGTCCCAAATACTGTAATTGTACTTCCCAAGCAAAGGTTTGTTGGTTGGAAATGCAAAGCTGTAACCCACCCATCAAATAAATCTTCTTATGAAACAACACTAGCTTCTTTAAGTCCTTTTGCTTGGGATTTGCACCTAACTGTTCTTGTCTGTCCCTCTCATTGGGCACATAGTACCTTTTCTCTGCCCAAATTGAGGTGGGGGAGAGAGAGAGAGGATAGGGGTCTGCCACAGGGACCTGACTGGACCCATAACAGCCTCATTGAGGGGTAGAGCCACCTTTGATGGGACTGCCGTGGCCAAAATATCAATGAGGCTATGTGAGGACTCTAAGAACCTCCATCTCTAGCCCCAGGTTAGAAGCCTTTTTAGAAGCTCCTGGTGAGGTCCAAAGTCATCCTGTGGCATCAAGCCACTTGGTCCTCAGACAGCTTTGTCTGGGGAGGAGGAAGAGGCCTGTACAGGTGTGTGTGTGGGGTCTTCCTCCTCTTCTTCAACCCCAACCACATCATCCAGGCCTAAGTCCTGCGTGTTGGTCCTGGGCTTGGTACTGGATTCCAACTTGGGTGCTGGATGGTGCAGTGGAGGAGCCCTCCTCTCAGACACCAGCAAGTAGGAATGGCTGGGCAGAGGCCCCGATACCAGGAGAAAACTGCAGGGATTCTAGAATGGCCACTAGACTTGCTTCAGAGTAACAGCCGTGTTAGTCTGTATTCGCAAAAAGAAAAGGAGTACTTGTGGCACCTTAGAGACTAACCAATTTATTTGAGCATAAGCTTTCGTGAGCTACAGCTCACTTCATCGGATGCATACTATGGAAAGTGTAGAAGATCTTTTTATACACACAAAGCATGAAAAAAATACTTCCCCCTACCCCACTCTCCTGCTGGTAATAGCTTATCTAAAGTGATCACTCTCCTCACAATGTGTATGATAATCAAGTTGGGCCATTTCCAGCACAAATCCAGGTTTTCTCACCCCCCCCCCCCACAAACCTGTAAAAAAAACTTCTACACTTTCCACAGTATGCATCCGATGAAGTGAGCTGTAGCTCACGAAAGCTTATGCTCAAATAAATTGGTTAGTCTCTAAGGTGCCACAAGTACTCCTTTTCTTTTCACTAGACTTGCATTATCCATTGTCCTTTGGGCCAGGTGCTGAGGACTGGGGAAGGAGGGAGCGCACCGAGATTTGGTGGAACGTAGGACTAGTATTGGTGGCAGCTCCTTGGTTGAGTGCAAGGCTTCACCTCAACTCTGAGGAAGAGTCCTCTTGAGACCATGTGGGAGCGGTACCCTTCTTTTCTGTTGACCGGTGCCAAGGGTCTGGGGATCGGTGCTGGCGCGGAGAAGTCTTCGCCAATGACAGAAAGGCCAGTTTTCCTCTGGTCGGTACTGAAGAACCCAGCACTGGGTACGAGTTCAGAGCAACATGCTCCCTTCTTCTCGACACACTCGCCAGAGCCAACAATTGTCCCATTGGGCTCAACAGAACCGGGAGTGTCATCAGGTCCCTGGCCGCTGCAAAGACCTCCAGGGTGGAAGACATTGAAATCCCGCTGGTGCCACAATGTCCCTCCGGTGTTGGTGAATGGTCCCGTACCAGGCTCAACAGCACCTGCAAGCAGGGCAGAGTCAACGCTATGGTAAAACAGGGGTGAAGAAGAGACATGACACAGGTCGCGCTCCGCTGCACACTCCTTGTTTGTCTTTTCTTTGTACCAGGGAGCGTCCCCTCTTGGACCATTGTTTCTTCTGCCTCTTTCTTGGTACCAGAGAGGGGGAATGGTGCCAAGAAACATGCAGTGCCAGAGGAGCGCTTTGCACTGAAGCCGAGGTGCTCGGTGCTGAGTCAGACTGGCTTGCCTCCAACGCCAGTCTAAGCGTGGCTTCCATTAGGATAGTTTAGCCTCCCTATTCTTTTTTGTACAAGGCTTGAAGTTGCAGCAGATTTGACAACACTCGTCAGTGAGCTTCTCCCAGACACTTCAGACAGCTAGAGTGTGGGTCGCTCATTGGCATAGCACCTAGAGTGTGGGTCGCTCATAGGCTTGTCACAGGACGTGCAAGGTTTGAAGCCCAGAGACCAGGGCATGCCAGGCCCCAGAGACAAAAGAAGCCTCTTTAAACTAAGAGAGGGGAGTCTAACTATCTATACAATAATACTATTTACACTACTATTAGAAATTAAAATGAAGATAACTAGAGAATAACATGAAAAAACCCCAACCCTGAATGCAAGAGAAGCTGTTCCAGTGACTGTCACGGGAGGTAAGAGGGAACTGAGAGGGTGCGGGGCCAACTGAGCCCCTTATATCAGTGCATGAGTGCATGGCACCAAAGGATTCTAGAGCCGGCCTGGCGGGCACCACCGAGGGAAAAAATCTCCGGTGACAGTGCACGCAGCACTCACGTACCTAACGTGGAATGGACCTGAGCAAGCACTTGAAGAAGAACGTGCCATTTCTATCTCAGATTTCCTGAATAAGATGGCGTGCAAGAAGTATTTCAGCCATCCTTATTGAACTGGTTACAACGAATCTCGTATCTTGGAGCCAGTCTAAAACCTTTTAACTTAAATGAAAAGGCCATTTGCCAGGTTACAGCCCCTCTCTTAAAAAGTGTTCTATCCAGTCTAGTATCACTTTGTCCTCCACGGATGATCAATAAAATCGAATAGATATTTAAATATATGCCAGTCTCCAAACTGAAGAATTTTAAGGCAAGATCACCTGATCGTCAGCTGCTCACACATTGAGTCAAATTAACACAGTTCTACTATAATCACTTCAAAGGGCTTATTCCAGTTAATGACTAGCCCTTGGTCTAGTCCCAGAAGTGACTGCATAGGACACATGCCCAAGTTCCATTTAAAATAAGTTTCTTTAAAATACCTTTCAGACCCATAGGGAAGAATGTCTGTGAATGAAGCTGCTTTCCCCCAGAGACCATTAGGATTCTACTCCACTTCTAAATTTTCTGAATTTTCCTTCATACACTTAAGAAGAAAGGTCTGAAAAAAGTCAATAAAGCAGAAAGAAAAAGCCTCAAAACACACTTCCCCCGATTTCTTATTTTCCATACCATGACTACACTGACCAATTTAGCTGGACCAAAGTCAAGTCATTTTCAGGAAATTATATATCTATATACAAAAATAAAAACACACACAGTCCTTCTCTGCTTTCTGAAGGGTTTAAACAAAGTGAATGTTGATACTACAGAGCTATATATGCTGAAGGTTTTGTCCTCCATCAAGCACGCCAATTAGTGAGAAGTCAAGTCCACAGAACTACTTAAATGACCTATTTTCTCAGAGAGTCAAAATACCAAAATGTAAATTTACACTGCAGCAAGAATTCAGAGCAATAGTATCAACTTAATTTCCATATATATAATTATATAGTGAAATTGTATATATTCACCCAGAACTCTGTACTTTTTTGTAATTTTTTACAAAACAAACAGCATTGGGTTTGTCCTGTTCCTACAGACAGGAAACAAGTGACCTGACTGTAAATTTATGCATTACACAAAGAAAAAAATGTCACAAAACTTAATCATCTCCTCCTGATGAGTCACAAATTTATCTCTTCATCGCCTTCTTGTTACCGATATTAATATAGTAATTACTTTTGAATGTCATCACAATAGAGAGTCTCCACAACTCAAAAGCTGGCAGTTCAATATTTACACCTGGGGGAATTCTCCGCCACTGCAAAATTCATGTCTGGAGCATAGTTTTTTTTCCCTCTGCAGGAAATACATTCTTCTCAAGAATTGCTGCAGTTACACCTTTCACCCACCAGAGGACGCTGTGGTGCCAGAACAGCCAGCAACATGAACACAGCCTGCTGTTCTGGTGCCACGGAGGCCTCTGTTGGGCAAAAGGCAGAACTGCAGGATTACTGGGGCAGAATGGTTTTCGTTTGGGAAAAAAAAATTCTGTGCAGAATTCCCCCAGGAGTAGAAGTTAATCACAGCACCCTGCCCACGGAGCCAGGTTAACTCAGAGTGGGGCACATGGTGTTGCTGGGGGGGTGGGGGGTCACAGACTGGAGTTCAGAATGGCTAGTGGGAGGTATGGGGGGTAGAGTGGGGCGTGGGCTCAGGAGCTAGTGGGGTGACAGCATTGAGCCAGGGACTGAATGGGAGTGGGGGGTTGCAAGGCCACATGGGGATGGGGGGTGCCTGGACAGAGGCAGATGTGTGACTGAATGGGAGAGGCTTCAGGTCAGCCAGGGTCTCCATGGGGGAGGCTCCCCAACTGCCTAACAATCCCGCCCCCGAGACCCAGTTCCATACTTCTCCCACCCACACCCAACAACTCTCCAGGTTCACGCCAGGCTCTTTCCCTCTCCCTCAGCTCCTCCGTTACCCCTGACTCCTCCAAGCCTTTGCCCTGCTTCAGATGGGTGCAGGAAATACAGTTCTGTAGTGTAATTTAAATGAATTACTCAAAGTTCTGTATTAATATGCCTAGTAAGGAATCTATTTATCAAAAAAATTACCAGAAATTTTTTTTTGGGGAGGGAGGGTGTCTATATTGTTAGATACATACTTTCTGACAGGTATTTTGAAATAAAATACCAAAATAATTGAAACTGGCACGATTATATTTTGTTATTTTGACATATAAAATATGCAGAATATTAAAATATTGTGCCCAGAATTTTTAATTTTTTGGTGCAGAATTCCCCCAGGATTAAACACTGGTCTCTCTCTAATATTACCGAATTATTCTTTTTACTATATTACCACCTAGAAGCTCCAATCAAGCACACAATATGAGACAATCCCTGTCCTAGAGAGATTACAAAAAGGTAAGCCACAACCAGTTGGAGAACAAACTAAGCAACAGGTGAGGTAAATGAGGGTAACAGTGAGAGAAACAAGGCCATATAGATTAGTTGTGTGCATAATTAGCAGTTCTGAGCACATTATAATATATACACATTTTCTCGTTTCATATATAACAAGAAAATTAGTGATCTAGTAACCCCTATTAGCCAAATCATTATAATTTCTGTCTTACCCATCACCATAAACTCAATGTCAAAAGCAAAGCAGCATAATCTAGTAATCTGAACATAGGCCTGGAATCTGAAGATCTGGGTTTTACTCCCAGCTTTGCCACTGACTTGGTGGCCTTAGACAGCTGAAAATCTCTGTTCACACTCTTCCCTGAAAAATGATAATGGCTACTTCATAGGGTCATTGTGGCTATAGTCATTAATGTTAGTAAAAAGTGTTTTTGAGAAGTTCATATAAAAGAGGTATGCAAGTGCAAAGCGTCAACATATAAAATGGAGCTCCTTTCCTGATAAAACCATTTTTCTTCCCCTTGTTCTTTGTTCCCACCCACCCCCTTTCTGTCATTCAAGCTTGTAATCTTGACGTGTGAGGAAAAAGTAAATATGGCACAAGACCCTAAAGTACAAAATAATAAATGTCTGAATACTTGACAAATTTCTTTCAGTACATGATCTACAGAATCTCTCCCCTTCCTCTATGTGCTTCTGAGAAGACTAGCCCGTACTGGGACTATTTCCTGCTTCAGCTCTTGCAACCAATGAATACTCCACACACTGACCTTGACCTCCATTGAGTGCAATAACTTTTTATGCATTCCAGGGTAGGGACTGCCACTTTAGGTGCTAAATCCAACATCTGAGTGTTACTGAGATCCTCAAAACCCCTTCTCTAGTGTCTACAGAATTAGACAGGTGAAATCCCTGGGTGCTCAAGTATCCTCTGTTAAAAGTCTCTAGACGCCCACATTTCTTCAAGTATGTATGTACACAGATGCCTCAGATGCATGGGTACCTCTTTTATGCCTTAGTCTTCAAACTAGGCATTTCCCCACCAAACTCACCTGCAGGGCCTGATTGGGCAGGTGTGCTATGCCTAAACACACGCAAAAGGGCTGGGGAGGCCCGCCTTATAAGCTGTAGCCCAGTGGTCAGAGCACTCACCTAAGATGTGGGAGATGTGGGTACAATTCTGATGTGTAGAAGCAATCTGAACACAAACTTCCCATCTCTCAGGTGAGTGCCCAAAGCACTGTGGTATGGGATATCCTGGTGCAGAGTCTCAATTTTTCCTGTCGAAACTGTTCCTGTCAAGGTTCCTTCCCCACTCTGAACTCTAGGGTACAGATGTGGGGGCCTGCATGAAAAATCCCCTAAGCTTATTTTTACCAGCTTAGGTTAAAATTTCCCCAAGGTACAAACTATTTTACCTTTTGCCCTTGGACTTTATTGCTGCCACCACCAAGCGTTTAACAAATATAACGGGGAAAGAGCCCACTTGGAAACGTCTTTCCCCCAATAATCCCCCCAAGCCCTACACCCCCTTTCCTGGGGAAGGCTTGATAAAAATCCTCACCAATTTGCATAGGTGAACACAGACCCAAACTCTTGGATCTTAAGAACAATGAAAAATCAATCAGGTTCTTAAAAGAAGAATTTTAATTAAAGAAAAGTAAAAGAATCACTTCTGTAAAATCAGGGTGGTAAATACCTTACAGGGTAATCAGATATAAAACATAGAGAATCCCTCTAGGCTAAACCTTAAGTTACAAAAATACACAAAAAACAGTAATATACATTCCATTCGGCACAACTTATTTTATCAGCCATTTAAACAAAACAGAATCTAACGCATATCTAACTAGATTGCTTATTAACCCTTTACAGGAGTTCTGACCTGCATTCCTGCTCTGGTCCCGGCAAAAGCAGCACACAGACCGAGAGAACCCTTTGTTTCTCCCCCCTCCAGCTTTGAAAGTATCTTGTCTCCTCATTGGTCATTTTGGTCAGGTGCCAGCAAGGTTATCTTTAGCTTCTTAACCCTTTACAGGTGAAAGGGTTTTTCCTCTGGCCAGGAGGGATTTAAAGGTGGTTAGCCTTCCCTTTATATTTATGACAGTTCCAATGTCTATAAATGAATAAATAATTATGCATGCGGACAGAGGAGCAGAATGACTGCAGAGTAGCAGTTAGAGCATTCACTTGGAAGGTAGGAAATAAGTTCAAATCCCTTCTCCACATGAAGCAGAAGGCAGCCATATACCATGTAAAGTGCAAATGCCATTTATGGTGCTCTATAAATCAAGCCTCCTGCAAAGGAAAATTGTCAGTCATTTATTTGAAATGTTAAAAGTGAACTATTAATATTTTTGTTTGTCTGCACCCATTAGGTAAGACAAGGTAGGTTTGTATAAATGTTGCCAAAGTTCTTTAGATTCTGTATTATTCTGAAAAGTATTTTTCTCACTCTAAGGAGTTTTGTTTTTTTATTCTCTTCTTTCTTGGAGTGTGGATGGGGGAAAAAGTTCTATTACCTTTACCATGCAACAACAATGGACAGGAAAAAATTTTTATTATCTTTACCATGCAACAACAATGGACAGGAAATTATGCTTGAACGACATATGGCATGTTAGCTGCACATCTACATTTGTATGTACTTCAATACTCACAGCCCTGGTTGGGTCACAAAAGTCTATCTTCAATCTCCCCATTGCTCTAATGATAGCAATAATGGATTGAATGGTATTACTGTAGACAACAGCTTTGTACTGTTTACATTCTTCTTCTGAATAACCAGCTTCATGGATAATCCTATGGAGGAAAATAATATTAAGTCTTCTATTCAAACGCAAGCAAGTAAATAATTTCAGTTATATCTTTTAACCATACTTACTTCATTTGTTTTACAATTGTGCTTTTCCCTGATTCACCAGCTCCTGAAAAATAGAAGTGTAAAGATTATTAAAATACATCCTTCTTGAGTTCCCTTCGTTTCCAAAGCTAACAGTTAAAAAGTCAGTTTTCACATTTCAAGAATTCCTTAACTGATATATTACTGAAGGATTTTAAAACACAATTGTTACAAGTTACCTTTTAACATCAGGCAGAATTCTTGCTTTTGACACTTACAACAGGAGGAGATTTAACTCTGAAATGCCTTTATATTCATAGCTATACTCCTTCAATCCACACAATCTTCTCATTTAAAAAAACTGCAGGAATGTCTAATGCAAACAAATGGTCAAATACATACCTGCAGAATCAACTAACTAAACCAGGGATGGGCAAACTATTGCCCGGGGGCCACCTCCGGCCCTCCAGACATTTTAATCCAGCCCTCGAGGTCCCATCAGGGAGCAGGGTCCGGGGCTTGCCCCGCTGTAGCCAGGGAGCGGGGTCGGGGGCTTGTCCCATTCCGTGTGGCTCCCAGAAGCAGCAGCATGTCCCTTATCCGGCTCCCACGAATATGGGAAGCCAGGGAGCTCCACATGATGCTCCCGCCCCAAGCGCTGCCCCCGCAGCTCCCATTGGCTGGGAACCACGGCCAATGAGAGCGGCAGTGGTGGTGCCTGTGGATGGGGCAGTGCACTGAGCTGCCTGGCTCTGCCTCTGCGTAGAAGCCAGAGGGGGAACATACCGCTGTTTCTAGGAGCTGCTTGAGGTAAGCGCCCCCTTGAGCCTGCACCCTTGACCTCCTCCCATGCCCCAACCCCCTGCCCCACCCCTGATCCCCCTACCACCCTCCGAACCTCTTGGTCCCAGCCCCACCCCAGAGCCTGCAACCCCAGCCGGAGCCCTCACTCCTCACCCCCTGCACCCTAACCCATTGCCCCAGCCTGGAGACCCCTCCCACACCCTGAACTCCTCATTTCTGGCCCCAGCCGGAGCCCTCACCCCCTCCTACACCCCAACCCCCAATTTCGTGAGCATTCACGGCCCGCCATACAATTTCCATACCCAGATGTGGCTCTCAGACCAAAAAGTTTGCCCACCCCTAAACTAAACCAACAAGTTGACAACCTTTTCCCTCACATGTTTTCACAATACCTCCCCTGAAAGACAGTGTAATCGAACAGTCATTCCTGCGACATCTAAAGGCTTGTCTTCAGGGCCCCGCAACGCAGGCTATGGGTGTGTGAGTTGCAAAGCACACTAAAGTGTTTACTGGAGCTGCCCCACATCAACACTGCTAGCATGAACTAAAAGGCACAATGGGACCACATTAACACAAACTAGGTACACCTTTTATTACACTATGTCAATCATTTCATTAGTCAGCTTTTGGCACTTAACACATCTTTCAGTTTGACTTGGGCTAAAAGTTGTATGAGATTCAGTCTAAGAACAATTTATACTTTTTTTAAAGGCTATGAAAATTGTGTGTGTAAGTAAGTTGTAATTCATATGAAATATACAGCAATGAATGATTCCCTCTCCTCCATATGTAAGTAGTTTTGGGGTTTTTATTAATCACTTCATCATAGTAAAAAATGGACATAAATTGTGTGCCTGGGATGGTACATTTTACCACAATCTGAAGAGTGTGTGTACACATACACATTCGTGCGCACACACACTCACTCTCTCAGAGGTTCTTCTCAAGACTCATACAGGATGACCTTCATAACTCCTTGTAGCTTCACTACTCATGAATAATACAGCCATCCCAAACTCCCATTGATAGAACCCTGATATGGTACCACATAATCACATTCCGTACAGCCACAGATAGACATGATAGGTACTAGAGGAGGGTTCCCCAACACCACCGATGAGCTCTAGGAACAAATATTTCCCCATCTCAACTGCTAGGAAGGGAGAAAGGATTGACTAATGAGTCCTCCAACTTTAGTATCAACCTCTAGAAAGTATGTCTAAAAGTTGGTGCCTCCTGCCTACCGTACGTTGGAAAGGAGAAGTACCTTTCTCCCCCTTCCCATGATTCCATCCTACCATCAGGGCTTGTCTACACCAGCATAGCTGCACTTGTGCAATCCTCCCCTGTACTCATGTAAAAAGTGACAACTTTCCCCAGTATCAAATTGTGGCAAGTTGTACTAATGCAAGTAACACTAGAGGTCTGCATGCGTACAGCTACATCACTAAAAATAAATTAAAAAAAAAACAACCAAACAAAAAATAAACCCACTATGGCAGAACCAAGTGTGCCATGGAAACAGAGCTATGGAGGACTTGAAACCTTGCTTGAGGGAATTTTCAATCTACAAAATCATTCAGGCCACCAGCTCTATCTACTGAGATCAGGGTCTCCCTGTACCAAGAATGGATGAGGGGGAGAAGTTTTAGATACTGAATAGCAGCTTTGTCTTGTGGGGTTACTATATTTTAAAGGCAGCCTTGTTAATCCACCTCTCTCCCCCCAAATTAAACAATCCCCAAACCACAATTTTTTCCAGGGATTCCAGATTGAGAATAAGATATTTGCCCTTTTTGCATCTGATTGTTAGCTTTTTTAAGGTGGTGAGCAAGAGCTTATTGTTGGCATGTGCTATATTCCAAGGTGGAAGGAACAATTTCTACCTAACATTCCATATCATCTGAATCATATTGATCTGAGACTGGGACGGGTTCTCCATCCTTACAAGGAGAAAGGGAGGTGGGCACTTAGCAATCCCCACAGGACTGCAGAGCTTCAGTGAACAATACTCTGATATCCATTTGGGATAGAAGGGGGTCACAAGACACCATGCCCCAGCTTCTCTCTTTCTGCTTGCTCTCACTTTGGAAGGCACAGTTCAAGAACTCCATTTACTGACTATATAGTTTCTGTAACTATCTACAGAGGGCACATACCTGCAAGAACAGGAGAAGCCCTGCCACTAGTGGCTGCTGGTTTGGTTTCTCCACTACTGTACTTTTTGCTACAAGAATAAGAAGAGGGGTCCAATGGAGCTTGAGCTAGTCTTTTATCAGTGGAGAAGGAAACCTTTCCTTTATTCTCCCTGTCCAGGATCTTTTCCCCCAATCGCCTTTCTGCCCCTCATCAAAACTAAGAGCTCTGTGTTGACAGCTTGGAGTGCATCTGCAGGCAGTAGAACTACAGCTTATAAGTTACTGCCCAAGTCCCTGGCAGTTTCCCCCAGACCACTTTCCTAGGACTGAGGTATGTGAAGGAGCCAATTTCTAAGGTTGCTAATGCTTGACCAGTTACTGTGTTTGATTCCTGCTCTCTGATGAGAAGGGTGAATCTTTCTGCAGGAGCCTCTACTGTTAGAGCTGCTCCTGCCTCCGGGGAAGCAGGAAGCGTGGCCCTCCTTGGCCTTGAGAGAGAGATTATACCAGAGGTATTTCCAGAAGCTTATAGCTGGCTTCTCCAGACCTCCCTGGGTTCTTTGCTAAAACCACTGTCCTTTCTCAGCATGGGAGCTCAGACTTTTTCCAAGTAAAGGCAGAACCCTTACTTTTCCTCCCAAACACAGGCCCATCTTTTTTCCTGGAGAAGTCTAAGGCCTGGTCTACATTAGGAAATTAGGTCAGTATAATGACATTGGAAAGGGATATGAAAAATCCACACCCCTGAGCAACACCATTAAATCAACCTAACCCCAGGGGTAGACAGCACTAGGTCGAAGGGAAACTTCTCACACTGACTTAGCTACTGCCTCTCAGGGAGGGGAGTACCTACGCCAATGAGGGAATCTCTCCCGTTGGTGTAGGCAGAGTGTTCACTGAAACGCTGCTGCTGTGCCGCTGCAGCATTTTAAGTGTAGTCAAGCCCTTAGACAGGGGCAGCACTAAGGCTAAGCATACACTGGACGTCTACCCTCTGTTCCTCAACTCTTCCTTACCCTGGGTGGCATAGCTGGTGTTGTGAAAGGGACTGCCTGAGTAAACGGTAGGCAGCTGGCTGAAGGGGTATCTGAGCACACCTTGCCGCCTTAAAGGGACCAAGTCCTAAAGTATCGGGGTATTCTTAATAGGCCTTCCTAATTTCCTCCCCTCTTCATGAGGAGGGACGCTTCCCTGCTTAAACTAAATCTGAGCCATCTCTGCACTTCAGTCAGGTAAGGCATGCTAGGCTTAGCTGGTGCCTGGCACTGGACCTGGTTATAGTCAGTTACACTGGCCACCTATTAAGGGAAAGTTCAGTGTACATGAACTGTGGGCCACAGCCTGTCATAGAATCATAGAATATCAGGGTTGGAAGAGACCTCACAAGGTCATCTAGTCCAACCCCCTACTCAAAGCAGGACCAATCCCCAACTAAATCATCCCAGCCAGGGCTTTGTCAAGCCTGACCTTAAAAATATCTAAGGAAGGAGATTCCACCACCTCCCTAGGTAACGCATTCCAGTGTTTCACCACCCTGCTAGTGAAAAAGTTTTTCCTAATATCCAACCTAAACCTCCCCCACTGCAACTTGATACCATTACTCCTCGTTCTGTCATCTGCTACCACTGAGAACAGTCGAGATCCATCCTCTTTGGAACCCCCTTTCAGGTAGTTGAAAGCAGCTATCAAATCCCCCCTCATTCTTCTCTTCCGCAGACTAAACAATCCCAGTTCCCTTAGCCTCTCCTCAGAAGGCATGTGTTCCAGTCCCCTAATCATTTTTGTTGCCCTCCGCTGGACGTTTTCCAATTTTTCCACATCCTTCTTGTAAGTGTGTCAGTGTGTCAAGTGTGCTGTCAGTGTGTCAAGTGTGCTGCTAGGACATGGACACCGAAGTGGGTCACAGGAGCTGCTTAAGTCTTCAAAGGCCTATTTCTTACTTCCAGTAGGAACCTAGTAGGGACAATGTTCTCCACCTGCTCAACACACACAAACAACACTACCAGTCAAGTAAGCGATACTAGCAGTAGATTGACTGTACCTAATCAGGTGAGGAATCTGTACGAAGCCAAGCAGAAACAACTAAGATGTTTGTACACCAAATGCAAAGAGCCGGGATAACAAAATGGAGGTACTAGAATAACTGGTGCAAGGGGAAACAGATATTATAGGTTTCAGAGTAGCAGCCATGTTAGTCTGTATTTGCAAAAAGAAAAGGAGTACTAGTGGCACCTTTATGCTCAAATAAATTGGTTAGTCTCTAAGGTGCCACTAGTACTCCTTTTCTTTTTAGTTATTATAGGGATAACAGAAACATGGTGGAACAGTAGTCATGACTGGAGTACAGGTATTGAAGGGTATGTGCTCTTCAGGAAAGACAGAAATAAAGGTAAAGATGATGGAGTAGCATTGCACATTAATGATGAGGTAGACTGTAAAGAAGTTAGAGATGATGCAATGGATAAAAACAGTCTGTTTGGGTCAAAATCCCAAACTACACAAGATTAGAGGGCTCTATTTTTATATCTTTCTATCTTCAGTTGCACTAATTTCTTCAAATTCAGTCGTTCACAAGTTAAAATAACTACATACATAACTGACATAGCTAACTAGGACTGGTAAAGCCTGATGAATAGTATTTCAGAATGATCAAATAAAATCATTCAAGAAGCAGATATAATTATCACCATAGTATCAAAGTATAGTATAATGGAGAAGTTGGTCATGATTTCATAGCTCATATTGGATTTAAACTTCCATTTTCAGACCCATTTTCAATATCCCTCTAACTTGACTGGAGAAATTAGTTTATATGCTTAAATTAGGTTTGAAGTAGAATTCTTCTACACATTTAGAAGTCTACAATTAAAAACTGAAATGGTAAGAGAGCAAAAGTTAAGACAGTTTCATGACTGTAGACACATACCACATTACTTAGAAATTGAGAATGCTAGAAAAAACACATTTGTTTGCAGCGTGGTTGTAGCCATGTTAGTCCCAGGATAGGAGAGAGAGATGTGGATGGAACCACTGTGGAATGGGCCACCTGAATATCCTGAGAAACTCTGCTTCCCCACACACACCTATGCACATGCCTAGCTATCACCTACCACCCCACATTAGAGCCCATATGGGGTTTCATGAAACAATTACCACCCATACTTCATGGAGACCACATCCTGAAACAAATTTTTCCTGAATGCCCTCTTCTGGCCTTCAAACAACGCCCCAACCTTGTCATCATCAGAAACAAGTTCCCCACAGAATAGAACAGTCCAACTCAAATTGGCACCAGACCCTGGCAAAACAGACACAAAACATGCAGACAGATCTCCACTGGTATGATGATCAACACCCCCCACAACACACCCGTCAAGATCCCTGGGTCTTATACATGTCAAAACATGCATCAAATACCCCAAAAACAAATATGTGGGTGAAACCAGACAATCACTACACTCTTGAATAAACTATCACAGACAAAAACACCCTATCACCCAAGGGCAAATACTTTTCACAAAATGACCATTCCATATCTGACCGCTCTGTCCTCATCCTCAAAGGAAACCTGCATAACACCTTCAAAAGATGTGCCTGGGAACTTAAATTCATAACTTTGCTAAACACTACAAATCATGGACTCAACAGACACTGGTTTTATGTCTCATTGCAACAGTCTAAGGGCATAGCTACATTAGAGAGTTTACAGTGGTGCAGCTTCACCGATGACGCTGCGCCGCTGTAAGAGCAGCTATGTTAGAAAGCTAAGCTGATGGGAGAGAGCTCTCCCATCAGCTTAGCTACTCTAGCCCTCGCGAGCGGCAGTAACTATGTCAATGGGAGAAGCTCTCCCACCAACATAGTGCTGTCCATACTGGTGCTTATGTCGGTGTATCTTATGTAGTTCAGGCGAGTCGTTTACAGGACACATCTACACTAGCACCTATGTCGGCAAAATTTTTGTTGCTCAAGGATGTGAAAAAAATACATCCCAAGCAGCATACGTTTTGCTGGCATAAGCACTTGTGTGCACATTGCTATATCAGTGGGAGATGCTCTCCCAGCAACATAACGCAGCTACACGAGTGATTTTATAGCGGCTTGCCGTTCTAAGCTTGTAAGTGTAGACATGGCCACAGCCTAACCCACTAACCCTCATTTGTCCTACGACAGCAGAGGTGTTAATTGCCCACCTTATAGCGAATAGTTTCTTGCAGTATGTGTTAACTCATGATGTTTAACAGTCTGTTCCACCTTGTATTTACTAGCTGTGACAGTGACTACCTTTCCCAGACCTGAAGAAGAGCTCTGTGTAGCTCAAAAGCTTGTCTTTCACCAATAGAAGTTGGTCCAATAAAAGATATTACCTCACCCACCATGTGTCTCAGGAACAAAAATTAACATTTGTCATTACGAAATAGATCTTCGTCAGTTACTTATCAATTAAAGTTTCGAGTGCTAAGAACTTAACTGCATTCCAATCTGCCATGAGTTGGAGGGTGATAGATTTGAGTGGGTCATAAGGGAGCACAGAAGGGAAGCCCCAAACTATATTACGCTGGCACCTTAGGGATATGATTGGGATATACAAAGGTCTAAGCACAAAGATTTCCTTTTGCAAACATTAAAAGAGGAATGATTGTGAATTGAGGGTGCGGTAAAGAAGAAGCCAAGGAGACAGCTTGGCTGGAAGCTGGAGCTGCGAAACAGAGGTGGTTCTGGGCTTCCAATTCAATCTGGCTCAGGAATAGGGCCAGGGAGTTAATAAAACAATCGTATTTGCACCAGGAAAACGGGCTGCAAGTAGGGCAGAAAAAATTTTAACTGACACAAACTTTCAGACAGCGCTCAGCTTTTTGGGTGAAACAGTAATAGTCTATCACTGTATTAAATCTGAAACAAACAGACAGAAAGTTCCAAAACAAAACTAAGTTACAGTTAAGGTTGCAAAGCACCGTTGTGAAGTATCAATGAACACATCTGTGTTAAAAGCCAAACACATTAAAAATTATGGAAATAGGCTAAATGCACATACAGACACATTCTCAATCACCAGCATCTAAATCACCTTAATTCTTCCCTTGCAAGTGTTGTTTGTTTGGTTTTTTTAAACAGGGGCAGGGTTAAGGTTATGTAGATGTTGATGACTAAGCCCTGGTCTACACAAGGAAATTTGGTCAGCATAACTACATCGCTTGGGGTGTAAAAAATCCACACTCCTGAATGCCACAATTAAACCCACCTAACTCTTGGTGTAGATAGCATCAGGGCAAAGGGAGAATTCTACTGTCAACCTAGTGACCACCTCTTGGAGAGGTGGATTACCTATGCTGACAGGAGAAGCCCTCTCATCAGCATAGGTAGAATCTTTGCTGCAGCATCTTAAGCGCAGACAAGGCCTGAGGGTTTTTTTGTTTTGTTTTATTTTAACATCAGAGTGGATAAAAATCAAGGATTTTTTTTTTTTAAAAAAGTTTATTTAAATTGGATTTTTTTTATAAAATGCTTTTTGAGGAAAAAACCTATCTAAAGTTTTAATTAGATACATTATAGATCAAAGATATCTCATCATGGAATAGGGATTATAAATTCTAATTCTATAGTATGAGACAATATATTAATGTAATGTTTCAGAAAAGTTTTGTAAATGAGTTCCAATAGTTCATGGATTAGGGACCCAATCTTATGGGGTTCCAGGGGGTTCTGTATAGATTATTTAGATTAATCTTTCTATCTACCCAATGGAACTCAGTGCTCAGTCTAGACAATACCATCAGAGATGCTTAGTTTTGCAGTTCTCAAACTGTGGATTTGTGTCTCCAGAGATAGCTTGCTTGTTAACAGCAAAAATGTTTTTAAATAAATATATATAGGTGAGAAATAACAGACCACAACCCTATTTCCCTCTGCAAATTTGTGTACACAGTCAGTCCCTTACCCCTCTCTAAAAGTGAAAAGTTTCAAAAAGTTCAATGAATAGAAGATTGTTGGGGCCGGAATAGATCTGGACACGGAGAAGTCTGGAGATAAATGTGAGAAGGGAGGGACAAGAACTAGAAACAAAAGTGAAATTGCTTGAGCAGCATATCCAAAAGTCTTGAGGTCTTTCTGAGTGTAGCCTTCATTGATTTGAGATCTACCATACCATTCTCTCACTACAAGGGAAAACCTATAATGGCAGCAGGCCATAAAAGAGACACAGTTTGGGAATATTTTAATGAAGTTCCTCTACCTATTGGTAAGACAGGCATGCATGCAAAATGCAAACAGTGCAACAAAGAAATGCAAGGCCTGGTTGCCCAAATGAAACAACATCATGAGAAGAGTTCCTTCTCAGGAGGAAGCTGCATTGAAGATGATGAAAGGAACATGTCTGAACATGCAGGATCTTCAGGTTGGTAAAGTTTTTTAATTCATACTTCTTTCTCAAGGACTGCCTGTCTTCTTTCTGGGTTATTCCTGAATTCTCACGTTTGAGCAAAAAATATAGTTGTTACTCTATGGTACTATCATTTTAGATGCAGTTTTGATAAAAAATAAATAGCTGAAATAAGCAGATCTTCCTTTTACAATTTCATCTTTAAAGTAGTATTGAGTGTCAGTGAATGCAATGAGTAATACTAAATGAGCAGTAAAGTAATAGTAATTAAATAACTACATAAATAAATAAAATAAGGACTTATTTTGTTTAGGAGAATCCATCCTCAACATACAGCATTCTGAAGACTATACACCTTCAAGATCACCATCATTTTCTATCGTTTCAGAGTTATCTGCCAATGATAGTGTTTCAGTCACATCATGTATGTCATATAGCCACAGAGTATCACCTGTAGCAAAAAGAAAAAAAAAACTCCATCATCCAGAAACAACCACAGAGAAGTTTGTGATAAGAACCACCATATTACAAAAAGGTAATTGATGAAAAATCTGCCTGGTTTGTTTATGCAACAAACTCTCCTTTCCGTATGATTGACTGAACCATGTTAATGAAGTGTGGGTTCTCATTAAGACCAGGATACAGTCCACCCAACAGAGCAGATGTTGCAGGCAAATTGCTGGATAAAGTGTATGAAATAGAAATTGAGCAGTGTGCAAAAGGTCTAGAGGGTGAAATTGTTAACCTGAGTCTTGATGGGTGGAGCAATGTCCACAATGATCCTGTTGTATGTGCTTGTGTGACAACAGAAGAAGAGAATGTCTTCCTTACAGAAACAATTGATACACCAGGAAATGCACACACAGCAGAATATTTACAAGAAGCAGCAATAAAAGCTATAACAAACTGAAAAAAAATTCAAATGTCTGGTACACAGCTTGGTCACAGACAATGCTGCAAATGTATCTAAGAGGAGAAGAAGAAAGTGAAGTAAGTCCCAAGCTAATAACATACGGTTGCACTCATTTGATGCACTTCCTAGCCAAAGATTTCAGGCTAATGTTGAAATTGCAAAATTCTTCCATAACAATCACTTTGCAGCAGCTGCTCTGAAAAAAGTGGGAGGAACCAAGATAACTCTCCCACAAGACGTGCGATGGAACTCAGTAATGGACTCTTTTGAGCACTATGTCAAGAACTGACCTAATCTGATGACAGTTTGTGAACAAAATGGTGAAAAAATATTTAGATGGCACTGTCACAGCCAAAATTCTCACACTATGCTTACAAGAAATGTTGAACACATGCTGAGTACCCTGAAGCCTATTTCTGTAGCTTTGAACAAAACGCAGGGAAATAGCCCTTTTATTGCTGATGCTGTTGAAATTTGGAAGGAACTGAGTGACATCTTAAAAAGAGAAATATGCAATGATGAAGTTAAATTACAATAATTAAAAAAATGAATGGGACAAGCACTATCTCCAGCTCATTTTCTTGCAAATATTCTCAATACTCAGTACCAGGGTCAAACCTTAACCGCTGAAGAGGAGGAGTTGGCTATGACATGGACATCCAGCAATCATCCCTCCAAAATGCCAACTATAATAAACTTCAGAGCTAAGGGTGAACCATTCAAGAAATATATGTTTGCTGATGACGTTTTAAAGAAAGTCACACCAGTGAACTGGTGGAAGTCACTTAAACACTTGAATTCAGAGACTGTTGAAGGGATAATCTCACTTTTAACAGCAGTAGCTTCTTCTGCCGCTATAAAAAGAATATTTTCTTCCTTTGGAAGAAGTCATTCCACATTGAGAAATCGTTTGGCACCTGAAAAAGGAGGAAAGCTTGTTTTTCTTTTCCAGATTATGAACAAACAGGAAAATGAAGGTGAAGATGACTCAGTTAGCTGCAGAAGCTGTAGCTCACGAAAGCTCATGCTCAAATAAATTGGTTAGTCTCTAAGGTGCCACAAGTACTCCTTTTCTTTTTGCCAATATTTTAAGTTTCTCATGTTGATCTGGCTGACATAGTTATTTAATTTTTTTTTTGTTTTTAATATTTTATTTAACTATTTTAGTTAAAAATAATTTTAACAAAAACAAACCTGATTTTAAAAAACTTGAATGTTTAACTAAATTCAAAAATTCATATGCTTGTTGTGTTAAAACATTATGCATTTGCTGTTGAAGAAAAAGAACCAGAATACATAACGTTGTTGTTTTAGTTAAATAAAACAATTTAAATGTCTGTCTGGTGATGTTCTCCTCCTAATACAGCATGGCAAGAAAATCCTACAAATATTAATGATTAACCTGTTGAACTGGAGATAGTTCACCTACCAAGGACTTCATAAATATCTGAGCTTCAATTATCTTTGGTAAATGAAATAACCAAACAATCATTCATTTTCTGATATAGCTGTAAAACTAATCTGAAAAGTTTTCAAAATAAATCATTTAAAAAAATATATCGGGAGTACCTTCTAAAAATGAAACCTACATCTATCTCTGAGTTGTGAAGAATATGTATTAAGGTTATAACAACCAACAAGAATGCACTTTTATGTAGAAATCCATGATTAAATCGAGTCTTCCCAACTAGTGATTTAAATCAATTTGATTTAAATCAAATCTACCCTGTTTAACACACTGATGTTTTTAATGTTATGTCTTCTCTTGAACTGCTCTTATCTTTTTTTGTTTTGGAATTTACAAGTTACTTGAAATGTAAACATTTGAGAGAAGCTTGAAGGACTTAAGAAGAAAGTTGTCTACATAGTACCTACAGACTACAGAAAATAAAATATTACAGTAACTCACCCAGGAAGTAATGAAGCATGAAATAAAGATCAGAACATCACTGTTAGAAGCCATAAAAATAACATGACAGACTTTGAAGTGATAATGACACTGATTTGTTGGACAGAAGATTTGAGATAATTCAAGATCTAGAAATCAGCCAGTGTTTAGATATTAGGTAGAAACAGAAACCACGTGTATGGCAAACTTTCAATGCTCTCACTGTGGGTAAGCACTCTGGAAAACTAAGATGAAAGGGGAATTGCTGCTGCTTCATTTCTTCTTCGATAGGTCTTTATTGCTCTAGACAAATCCTGAGAGTCAGTCTCTCAACAATAACTCATTTAGCTGATTACATAGAATATGTACTACTTAAGGTTACTTCTTTTTTATTTACACCCCTATCACCTAGGGTAATTATGCAACAACTCATTTAAGTATATAGAATATAATGATTTACCACACATAGGCCACTGTTTGTTTAAAGTAATCAAATTACTTGAATACCTACATTATTATTATTATACCTAGATTCATCAGGCCTGAAGCAAGGAACAAAAAGTAAGAGAAGGTAATTTAGGATTTTTCATTTACACCATTATTTCTACAAGAGTATGTTATAAGTAGTCCAATGTTTCACAAGAAAATTAGAATTTAAAAATAACCCTAAAAATAGTACAGTCTTCACCCTCCATAATTTCCACTTTTATCAAATTTTAAAAGACAAACCTTTAAAACCGTATTTATCTCTGGATTCCTGACCCAAAATTTAAGTTACATTTAACAGGATATCTTCAGATAATCCCCAATTCTTTCCATATTAAACACATTCACACATCACTAAGGCAAATAAAGTGCTTACCCATCAGTTTCCAAAGAACATTCCAAATATAAAATGATGCATTTTGTCTTCCTACATCTACTGACACCCTAAAACCAGAATGTAGCAAATTACCCAAGAGCCAAATCCTGGACCCAAAACACAGCCCAAACAAACAGATCATGCACTGAGGATAAGTATTTTCCCAGGTTTGAAGGTTTTTCCAATATGTGCACCATATCTTAACAGTCACAGTCATATCTTAACAGGCCACCTTCCCTCCGATTTGCAAGTGCAAAGATCACCTCGTTTCCCCTTTGGCACCTCCACCAAATAAAATCTCTGAACACAGTAACTGTTTATATATGAAATATTAGTATTAACATTGTAATAGCATTCACCAGACCCATTATGTTGGGTGCTGTGCAAATACATATTAAAAACAAACACTCCAGCCCTGAAGAACATATCGTTCTATGGTCTGATCTTGCTCAGTTTCACGTTACCGACTTTGCTCATATAAGCAGTCCCGCTGAAGCAGACTACGACAAACACACAAGTGACTTTAAGAAATTAAAGGAAATGGAAGGGAAGACAAGGATAGGAATGCACAACTATAGCCAGCCATATGACAAACCAAAATCCAAGACAGAAGTAATCTTTTTGTTTTAAACCAGCAATATTCATGATAACAGTATTTCCTATTGATCACCATTCCAGCTACTGTCTGTCAGAAAGCATAATGTTCTGTGTCTGCAAGTCTGCCTCTGTTCCAGAATCTCACTGTTCAACAGCTGACCTCCGCTGAATATGAGTGCCTAGACTTCTGCTGTGATAAATCCAGAACAAATTTACTCCATAGCTCTTCACTTCCCTGGGGAAGAGAATATGAAGGAAGACTCAGTAAGCAGGAGGTCTCAGGATCAACACCAGTGGTCCATGAAACCAGTACTATTTTACAGAGGGGGCCACCCGCTAACAAGTCTGTGACTGAGCAAAAACACCAAATGTCAAGTGCATTGCATAAAGGGGCATAGAAACAAAACCTCTTTCAGATTAACTTTCTGCTGGACTGGAGTCATCATCTCCTATAGGACTTCCCTTCCATTCCTGTGACTCAAGGTATGTCTACACAGCAATTAAACACCTGTGATTGGCCTGGGTCAGATGACTGGCTCCTGGGGTTTAAGCTGTGGGACTAAAAATTGCTGTGCAGATGTTTCGGCTTGAACTAGAGCCCAAGCTCTCGGACCCCACGAGATTGGGTCAGCTGACCCAGGCAAGCCACAGCCATGTCATAGATCTTATATTCCAGGTAAATGTATGGTCAGAGTCGTAAGAATGGCAGGGTGGACAGGACAATCTCATACTAACAGCTCCACTGTGGCCTCATCTGCACTGGTATCCAGATCTCCTGCAGGTAGCCAGAGAGCCACCATATCCACCGTTTTTGTTCCCAGATCTCCTGTCTCAACAGAAAACGAGGATCCAGGATTCCAACCTAGACACACTCCAGTTCGCAGTGTTGAGGATAACATGCCGACTAATGTTGACAATTTCCATTCTCAGAGGCAGAAACCTCTCACACCATCCTCTTACAATCCAGGAACGATTCCACCCTAAAATGTTGTCCATTCCCCTCCCCCCACCCCTCAAAAAGGAAACCGTTTACTATCTGTGCCACTGGTAAAGAACCTGCTCCATCTCGAGGTGGGGTCTCTGCAGTCCTAGAGTACTTTCTACAACTTTAGTCTGAAGGCATAACCTTCCAAAAGGTCTACATAGCAGCAATATCTGCTCATGACAATTATGTTAAGGACAAACCCATCTTGTCTCATCCTACAATCTTCAAGATCCTTTATGGCCTAGTGAAAATGTTTACCTCCATTAGGAAGCCCCTGGTTTCACGGGTCCTAAATACTGTCCTATCAAAGCTGATGGGCCTCTCATTATAAGCCTCTGGCACAAACCTTTCTAACATCAAAATGGCATCCTCATACCAATTACATTTTCTAGGAGTGTGAGTGAGCTAGTACTTTGTAGCCCATTCCACTTTATACTGTGGTTCGTATGAGACCGCATCCATGCTTCACACCTCAAATGGATTCAGATTTCCACCTCTCTCAATATATTTCCCTCCCCATGTTCTTACCCAGATTCCATTCCCACTCAGGAAGCTCAACTCCATTTCTAGATGTAAAGAGGTTCCCTGTTTTAACTGGGAAAAAAAATCTTTAAAAAAATCGAATAGATTGTTTATAGCATATGGGGAGAGATGTCTGGGATAATCCATTATGAAACAGACTCTCACTGGATTAAATGTATAGAACATTATATTTTAGTATTGAAACCAGTAATCCATGGTTTAAACCTCGATGAGAACTCCCACATTATCAGTGGCATCTCTTAGGCAGGTTCATCTGGTGGAGATAAGCAAAGCAGAAACTTGGAGTTCAGTTCACCCTTTCACCAGATGCTTGCTATTCCTTGCATTTAGTAAGGCACTACAATGACCAGTTTAGGAGAGTGGTGCTATAGTCCATATTTAGCTAAGAACTCCTTGCCCACCATCATCCTGGTGAGGTACTGCTTATGGGAGGCCCTCAAAGAAGAAAAGTCACTTATTAGTAACAGTTGCTCAGAGAAGGGCTGTGTGTATTCACCATATTGTCCCACCTTCACCTCTACTTCAAAGTTCTACATATCACCACAATTTGGCAATCAGGGAGAAGGAACTCTAAGATGATTGCAGGTGCACTCCCTTAGACAGAAAGCAATAACATCACCCTGACAAAAGATCCCTCAAGAACTCTTCAACTGATATGGCTTTTCAAGGCTGGTATCTGAGGAGCCATATCCTACAAGTGGAACTACACTGAGGCCCTGGAAGAAGAAAGCTGTGCTTGCCCTAGTGCTCTGCTTTACACTGAGCAGTGCATCAGCACTGGAAGTGTTGCATTGGCATAGTACCAGCAGTGCAAAAATCCCTAATGTAGCCAAAGCTTTAATCTTTAACCTTTCTGAATGAGGAGCCTAGGTAAGGGCCTAAAGTTCTAACCAATGTTCCAAAGCAAACCTTTAAGGAACTCGGATATAGGGCCCCATTTTCAAAACTCAGGTTCTAAGTTATATATGCAAAATGTATTTGCGCATGCAAATGCATGTTTCACATATATATTACCTACAAGAATGTTTGTGATAAATTATACACATATCACAAAAAACACTGATTGTAATTATTTTCCCAACTTATTTTTAAACAGGTTAAATATAAAATATTTAATATCAACGTCTTGATAACTAGTCCCAAACTATTTCTGCTTGACAGAGCTTTGAAATACAGCAAAGATTCAAATTACCCAAGCAGAGGTTCATGTCCTCCAACAGGTTCAAATAATTTGCTCTATCAGTCTCCCCAGCTTGAGCAGAGGAATGGTTCTCCTTTAAAACCAGGGCCAATCCTCCCCCACTCCCCACACCCTCCACTATGTCTTCATTAGGTCTTCAAAACATTAAAATTTACGTTTGTAGTGTGCAAAAATCAGCAGGCACCCATAAGTGTGAAAATGTTCGTTTAAATCCATAAAGGTAGATGCCTAAATAGAAGTGACTTGCTGGTTTTCTGAGGATATTATTAAGGCTAAAATCTAGTCTGATACAGCAACAAAAACAAAAAAGCCACTGAACAGCACAGAAAGACAAAATTATCTATTGTAGAATCCAGGGCAGAGGCAAAACACCAACCGCTACTAGCAAGGTCTGAGGTGTTAAATCATGTTAGTTGGGAATCCCACGCAATGACATTAAGAGCTTTAGCAGCAAATAACGGTTTTGCTATGAGTTTACTGGATTTGTCAGGGATCAGTAACTGAACTACAATATAGATGAGAAATCCATTTCCAAGACAAATATATAACGTCAGGGAATAAAGAGGACATTGGTCCAAGCTTTGGGACTTTATATTCAGTCCATCACTAGTTGCAAGAAAGCAATGATGGATTCATCAGTGACTCTTTCAACATCAAACATCTCATTAACCATTAAAGCTGCATATGCCTAATCCTACTGACTTGTTTATATCCAGCTTCTCACTACTGTGGGGCGTTTCTAGTCCTAGCAGATCCTAAGTTCGGACCTCAAACTGGCAAAGAGTCCTGAGTCCTCCTTGATTGAACTAGCCTCGTTATCCATAGCCTGATTCTTGCTTGAATAGTTATACCTGCCTCTGGAAATTTCCACTACATGCATCTGAATAAATGGGTATTCACCCACGAAAGCTTATGCTCCAATACATCTTTTAGTCTATAAGGTGCCACAGGACTCTGCTGCTTTTACAGATCCAGACTAACATGGCTACCCCCCCGATACTTGACCTCAAAACTGTACATCATTCAGTTACTATCTTGTTATCGGTCACAGAAATTTATATATAATTTTAATAGCTGCTATCTAAAAAGTGGCAGAGCTATCTAGACTGTAAAGTAAGAAAGACTCTCTTTAGTGCATGTTTATGCAGAAATTCACAATAAGACTCTATGTTAACATAAACAATAATGTAGAGATTGAAAACCAGAATGAAGCATTCATCATCAGCAGTTCACAAACTATTTGCTGCTAAAGTCTTGTCATAACTGACATTTGGGGAAATTTAAGATAGTCATTTGCATGATCAGCAAGATTCAGAAGACCAGTTTCTCAACTTTCTAGTGCTAGATGTTTCTGGGTTCCAATTTTTCTAATGTGGATGCAGACTGAGATGTAGAAATGGGGGGGCGGGGGAGGGAATGTGGATCATTCAAATGCTTTCAAAATGGCTCGCTTCCTCAACACAAGCCCTGCTTTTTGACCAGAGATCAGAAATGTTTCATTCCATGTGTTAATACCCATTTTATTTCCTGTTCTATAAGACAGCACAACATTTCTACATAAAACTCCTCCATCCTACGACTCAGACCACTTCTGGTGAAAGTATTGCAACATACAGGGATAGGAAGACTTTTACCACAAACAAGTTTATATAACAAACTAAGGCCTCGTCGACACAAGAAAAGTTAAGACCAGTTATTTATCGTGTGTACAGCTCCACCAGTAGTAACAAAAGTGGTTTATGGGTCCCATTTTGCCTAATGCAGGAATCCTAGAAAGTTATTTCAATTTCAAAACTGGATGCTCAGATACGAACCGTCTCAGAACTGTTACATTTATGAGATGCATCTCATTTGAAATAAGAGTTTGTAAAGCTCATTCTCATTAAAGGAACAAGTAATAGTTTATTAACAAGGAAGAAAAAGTAGTGAACAGTTCAGAAAGCTCCTGCAAGCTCTTATGTAAGTACTTAACTTTACTCATGTGAGCAGTCCCAATGACTCCAATGGAGTCACGCATCTGAAAAAAAAGTTAAGCACGTGCTAAGTGTATATAGGGCAAGGGCCTAAGAATATTCAATTTTAAGTCTACATTTAGCCATTAGATTTCCAATAGCTACATCACACACAACCCCATGGAGGTTTAAAACAAAAACAAAAAATAGACAAACTTTTCTTAATCATTGTTTCACCAATAATAAGCACATTTCAACAGTTCCATCATGTAATATCTTCATTACAACGTACTGTGTGCTTCTGTAAAGGCAGCCCATTTAGACCTGATTGCAGAGATTTTTTTCCACTGTTTTTCTGTTGCCTAGTTACTGTAAGCTCCTACTAAATATTTTATTGGGTGCCTTTGCTAGATAGATTGATGTCAAGTACAATACATTTTATGTAATGTCAAGTACATTACATAAAAATTATATAAAACAGGATTATTACACACTACCATTTTACTTCAAAAATCCATCTCTTATTCCAGTGAACTGCAATATTTGCTAGTAAAATTCTTTGAAAATATCAACTTTATAAAAAGTAGGTAGCTCGCATTTTCCCCATTACCACATTATTTTAATATCCCTTTTTTAAGGAAAAAGATTGTACTTGTATAACAATGTCAGCACAGACAAACTAGAAATTTCAGTTATTCGGAAGCTGCAATGTCCTGTCAGTTACCCCTGAATCTAGGGGAGAAAAGCAATCTGTTTTCCCACCACAGTTAATACTGTGGTTCTGAGAAGCATCTTCTGATCATTCTTAAGCCTGATAAGCCAATCAACTGATTAGATGGGAGAACTGTAAGGAACAGTATTAAGTTCTAAGAGGATGAGTACTTTAAACCATAACAGCTAAACTAAAATAAATGCAATAGACATGTGAAAATGTGCTTTTCCTATCAGAAGCAGTATCAGTATCGGCTATTTAACAGACCTGACTTTATAAAAGTATGGTAAAAATAGCACTGCAATGTTGAGTCAATGATTCTCAATTATACTGGGTCTATGTCCCACAGAAATGGCCAAAATTGACCTCACAACTGACTATACCCATAATCCTTTGTGATTACAGAGATGTGGAAGCGGGATCACAGGATGGTTTTTAAGACCATTTTGTGTGTTGGGAGAGACAGCATGCTGGCTGAGATGCTTCTCTCCACCACTTACCCAGCACTCAACCTCAGGGAAGCAGTACCTCCAGAGATTTTGCAGATAAATCCACCACCTCCGGCATCCCACTTTCCATGCCCAGAGCTACATAGCAATGGGTTTGGGGCAGGAGACAGCAAGCTTAGGAAGGAGAAAACATGGAAATAAGCTGCTTCTTCCTTTTCCTCCCCAGGCTGTTACTAAGTCCTAGGAACAAAATGATTTTAACTTCACACAGGTTTCAGAGCCGTGTTAGTCTGTATTCGTAAAAAGAAAAGGAGTACTTGTGGCACCTTAGAGACTAACCAATTTATCTGAGCATAAGCTTTCGTGAGCTACAGCTCACTTCATCTGATGCACTTCACACACCATCCCAACCCCAATCAATGGGTGAGATGCATAAGACATCTCTTTGCAACTCAGAGACAAAGAACTGAGCCCAAATCTTCTTGTGTCAAGAGCACAGATTCCTGAGGCACAAGACTGGCTCAGCATGAAAAAAAAATATTTTCTCTGTCCCACTAGTCAATTTGCTTGTCCATGCCCTAATTATATTTCAGCTCAACCATGTCACCCTTATTTTGAGTCATTTCACTGACTTCCCATTTGCCTGTGTAATAAATTCAAAATTCTTGTCCTCACTGTCAAGACCTTACATTATTCAACACTTGCTTACATTTCTGACAATCTCATCTACTGTTCCCCACCACCACAAGTGCTTATTCCTGGTCACAGTTCAACATAGGGTCAACTGCTATCTTCGATCATGTTGTAACAAGGTTAGTTTAAACAAAGCCTGACAATAAATACTGAAAAGTCCAGGGACAAAGCTTTCTTGATGACAACTTCAGGTCTCCAAGCTATCAATTAAGTTCTCTACTCCCTTCTGATGGGAACACATTACACCACTGTGTGCTAAACACTAAGATCGTATATAGTGTTGCCCCAGCTGTGTTGGTCCCAAGAGATTAGAGAGACAAAGTGGATGAGGTAACATTAACATCAAACCAAGACCTGAAGAACAGTTCTGTGTAAGCTTGAAGTCTGTCTCTCACCAACAGAAGTTGGTTCAATAAAAGATTCTCACACACCTTGTCTCTCCAACAGTAAGATAAAGAAACTTAAATTAAGGTTAAAAGAAAGTTAGAAGTGTACTACAGTTAACATCCAACCCAGCTAAACAACAAATTCATACGCTGCAGTCACATATTTAAAAAAAAAAATCCTATAAAGTTCTGAATATTAGAAAGTTTGGGAAAAAAAACACCTTAGGTTATGTCTACACTAGAGACCTAAGTTGCGCCATTGTAAGGTATCCCATGCAACCGCTCTGTGTTGATTCACTCGGCTTTTTTGTTGGAAAAAGTTTTTTGATCAAAATGAATGTCTGTTTTTTCAACCAAAAAGTAGATAACAAAAAAACTTTGTTAGAAGTTTTCAATTGTCAGAAACTGAATGTTTTTCACCTCTTGCATGAAAAACAAAAAATTTCATAGTAATTTTTTTTTAATTTTCAAGTTTCCTCAAGAAAACTATGGGCATTTGCCAGCTTTATTTACTAAAATTCAGTAATAAATTTTACAAAATGTACATCAGAGAGATTGTATACCCTAAAGATCTCTAATTGTTGGAAGATCACCCCTAAGACGGTGGGACAACAACACTATATAGGATACAAAATTATCCAAGTAAAACAATACTTTAAGACGAATATATTTTGACTCGAGAAGATAAAAAAATCAAGAATAAATTACCACAACCTACAGTCTCTAAGGCACACCCTTAAGGGGGTGTGCCCCGAACGTTCCTCTGCACAGCAAAGCCCGGAGCACCACCACAAACCCAACTCCGTTCCCAGACCCTCCCCCAACCATAGCACGGTCCTGCACCCAGTCCCAGCTCTGCTCCCAGACACAGTCCTAGCCTCAGCTCCGGCCCTGGCCAAGCAGCAGCTTCTCTCCCAGCCCCCTGGCGTGGACAGATTCCATTACAGATAAGGGGTGGGGCACAACATAAAAGTTTGGGGACCACTTTCTAAGGCCTAGCTTAGTTGTACTGGCTTGACTAAAAGGTGTGATGTTAAACTGATTTAGCTAAACCAGTGCAACTTTGTGTTTAGACAACATTTAAACTCAGCTGTTACTTAACATTGGGAAGATAAATCAGGTTCAAACCCAATGAGAGACAGTCCACACAAAAAGTTACCTTAAATCAGTTTAACATCACACTTTTAGTTTAACCGGTGCAATTTCTGCTCTTATATAATGAAAAAAAAGATGGAAATACTACTATTTTCAATATGTATAACACCTAGCATTTGAATATGTGTTAGCACAAGACCCAACAAGAAACACTCAAGTCACGGTACTAAAACAAAAATAGTTTTTGTAGACTCTAGTCATTTTGTCTTAACAACTAATCATTTGGGGTAGACAGATAGGTCTAGATAGTAGCAAAGTACCGCACATTGGAAAACATAGTCCCAACTATACATATAAAATGATGACATCTAAATTAGCTGTTATCACTCAAGAAAGAAATCTTGGAGTCATTGTGGATTGTTCTCTGTAAACATCCACTCAGTGTGCAGCGGCAGTCAAAAAAGTGAACAGAATGTTGGGAATCATTAAGAAGGGGATAGATAAGAAAACAAAATATTATATTGCTTCTATATAAATCCATGGTACACCCACATCTTGAATACTGTATGCAGATGTGGTCATCCCATCTCTAAAAACGTATACTGGAATGGCAGAAGGTTCAGAAAAGGAAAACAAAAATGATTAGAGGTATGGAATGGCTTCCTTATGAGGAGAGATTAATAAGACTGGGACTTTTCAGCTTGGAAAAGAGATGACTAAGGGGGGGGGGAAATCTGATAGAGGTCTATAAAATCATGACTGGTATAGAGAAAGTAAATAAGGAAGCACTATTTACTCCTTCTCATTACATAAGAACTAGGGGTCACTGAATGAAATTAATAGGCAGCAGGTTTAAAACAAACAAAAGGAAGTATTTCTTCACCCAACGCACAGTCAACCTGTGGAACTCCTTGCCAGAGGATGCTGTGAAGGCCAAGACTATAACATGGTTCAAAAAAGAACTAGATAAGTTCATGGATGAGCCATCAATAGCTATTAGGCAGGATCGGCAGGGATGGTGTCCCTAACCTCTGTTTGCCAGAACCTGAGAATGCATGACAGGAGATAGATCACTCGATCATTACCTGATCTGTTCATTCCCTTTGGGGCACCTAACATTAGCCACTGTCAGAAGACAGGATACTGGGCTAGATGGACCTTTGGTCTAACCCAGTATGGCCATTCTTATGTAGCAAGAAAAAACACCAGGAGAAACAAACCAACTTTGGTGCAGTATGAGCCACACAAATAGGTCAAGAGGTATTCTCCGAATTATGGGCCTGTTCATGCTGTCCTTAATTATGTAAAATCTTAGTCCAATTATTTTCAATGGGTTCTTCCTGCACAACTACTTTAGGATCCAGCCCCAATAAAAATTCTCTCTCTGATTTTCACAGCCCATTTTAACTGAAGCAAGCTTTCAACTCCTGGGTTATGCTATTCTCAAAATGTATTGGTATGAGCAGATAAGCTATATACACTGGCACTGCATGAAAACTGTACAGAAGTCTATGTATTTTCCTATATTACAAACCCTGAATTTGTGAAACTTTTAATTAAGGAGAAACAGTTGCGGAGAGGACTTTATTAATTGTGAAATACAAAAGTGAAAATACAATTATCTAAAAATCATGCTTTTAAAAGGGTATGTTCAAAGTGTGCGTCTATGGATGTCATGCAAATATTTGTGCATACTAGAACTGCACAAATTAAAACTTCACAGAAAATAGTAAAATGCTTAAAAAAATTATTTCGGTTGGAGTTTGTAGGCACTACCGTAATAATAAAATGAGCAGTTTCTATCACCTTCAGGAACAGAAACACTAGAATGTCTACACTTTTAACACTGACATACTTTTAACCTTTCATGCTACAATCAATCAATGGCCGAGGAAGCATTGCACTAACCAAACAGGCCTGATATTCTGAAAAAAAATCTGTTGACATTTTTCTTATGAAGGAAACAAGTGCATGAATGCAGTGTAGGACTACATTTGTTTTTCTCCATACAAAGCTTGTTTCACCTCTACACCTATCCAGGAGAGAACTTAAGTTTCCTGTGCAATAGATATCCAATGTGCCATTTTAGACATTAGAATAGAAAAGAAGAAGAATTGTTTCCTGTGCAAAAATATATATCAGAGTATTATTCTGGCAGTTAACATTTCCTGGGAAAAATCAGAAAACTTTTCCTTTTGAAATTACCATCAACTACTAGTGCAGCTTCTAAAAGGCAGAAAAACCATGCAGTTCACTGAGTTTGCATATGTGGGTTAATATATCCCTGTTCAGTTTGTACTTTTAAAATATATAATACAAGATACCTCACAATAATAGTATGGTGCAAATCTCACTTCCCTCATTAATTTTAAAAGTATCTTCTGCTTGTAACTAAGGATTATGTAACATTTACTTAAGTGAAGGATTTTAAATGTTCACTTCCGATTTTTTAAAACCTCTTAAACTTCCTGGTTTATACATCCCCACGTTCCCCAAACACTGTTAAAAATATGTCAAAAAAAACCCAACCCCAAATCATCATGGAAAGGACTAACAAACTACTGTCACAACTGTATGAATGCAGAAGACAAATATATAGTGATTCATTTAATTACGTATTGCAAAAAAACCCAATCACAAAAGGTGATTTTAAGATAGATATTTAAAGTATAGTCAAAATAAGTGTTCCTCGTGGAAGCAGAACATAGGGAGAGTAAAAGTAGTACCCTTTTGTGTGTTCCTTTAACGTGTGCTGTTTCAAAAGGCGAGTGTGAAACGTGTGGGCATGTCTACAGGGGGCAAGCGTTAAAGTAAAAATCGTCCAACCCAAGGGTGCTGGCTACATTACAACACTGATCATTCCAATTTCCGTAAATTCTTCCACTAGCCAGTAGAGGCCAAGCGCGCCGCTCTTCGGGAGAGGCTGCCTTCCCTATCCCCACTCCCCGAGAACTTATGAGGCATGGCGACCACAAGAACATCCACAGTCCGTTCGTGAGGGATCACCACACGGGGCAGTAACATCTCCAAGGTGCCACACGCCACGTCTCGCCCTCGGCAGCGGGCGCTCAGGAGTGTTACCCGGAACCGTGCCAGGCCCCGGGGAGGGAGTCACCGGCTGCCACCAGCGCACAGGCGAAGCAGGATCCCTGCCCCGAGGAGCCCAGGGCGGGCAGGCACAGAGCAGCGGACCGGGGACACCGGGCCCACGGGCCGGGAAGTGCAGCAGCCCCGTCCCTTACCTAGGAGGAGCAGCTTGACCTCCCTGGCCGCCTTCTCGCCATCCTCCCGCAGGTTCCTGTCGATCATCTTGCTCCGCTCCACCGCCGCCTTGTCCTCCGCGCTCAGCGTGCAGCCCATCTTGGGGGGCGGTAGGTGCTTAACGATCCCCGCCCAGAAGCCCCCCTGTGGAGGCGCTCAGGTGACAGAGTTCACCCCCACACGCGCGCACCGGGATGTGGGGGGGACGACGCTGACCAGACAAGGCTCAGAGCCGTTTCTGTCCGGGCGTGAGTTGAGCCAACGGTCCCGAGAGCAGGGACCCGCTTCCCTCTCCCCGAGCTCCCTCAGCCCAGTGATGCTGCTCAGCTCCCGAGGCGCCGCCTGTCTCTCGCGCGCCCCACCAGCGCGCGCGCGCGCGCGCCAAACACCTCGCGTGAGGGAGCGCGAGCCGCTCGCTCTAGGGGAAGGCAGTGCGCGTGCGCACGGCTGCTCGGGTTAAAGAAAGCTTGTGGCGAAACGGGGGTGGGGGGATGGAAAAGAAGGGGGGTAAGAAACCCAGATGAAAAATGGGGAGGGGGTGGAAAAGGGCAAACCACCTCTCCCAGTCCACGCTGCGTCTGCGTGACGTCACCGGGCTGACCGTTTTTAATAAAAATTCTGTTAACGGGGAAACCAGAGACCAGAGTTGAGGGAGTTTTGAATTTCAACGGTTGTAGTACCAGACTGTACCAGTCTTACTGAAGGGAGGAGTCACCCATTCAAGACTGTACCAACAGGAGCGGGTGAGTCCGCCCGTTGACTGGGGAAAGTAAGCCCGGCCCACCCGTTCCGTGCGGCTAGGCCGGTCAGGGGAGTGCATCAGCCAACCGCGACCGAGCGCCTTGCGGGGGGCGCGCAGGAGTTCTACAGTAATCCCCAGGGGCTCAAAAGTCATGAAACTCGTTTAAAAGGGAGCGAGGAGGCGCCAGGAACCGCCCTGTCGCCCCCTTGCTAAGAGAAGGAGAGGAGGGCGGGCCCCGTAGCTGCCGCTCCTCTCCTGTGACAAGAGGGGACAGGGAGCTCTGGCTGCAGCAGCTCTAATTGGTTAGTCTGCCCCAGAAACGGGGGCGTTAGCCAATCAGAGGGCTCAAATTCGCTAGGGGGTGGAACTTCTCACATGATGAGGCTGGCTCCCGTGTTTGCAGCGCCATGGCAGGAGTTGGCACGGGGGGTGACTGGGCGCAGGACTGACCTACCCGGCATGCGGCTGCCGCGCAGCCCGCCTGGGTTTTACCCAGACAATTCGTTTTGGGGGCTCTGGCTGCCATTTAAGGTTGCCTGGTGCCCAGTTTTGGAACGGAAAGTCCGGTCAAAAAGGGGACTTGGCCGTCTCTGGTCACATGTGCTGAAGGGCACCACAAGTCCAGTTACCACAGGGCATGGGGAGGTGCTGGGTCATTAACCCTTTCCAGCCCCTGCTCAGCCAGGGCTGCCTCCTACCAGCAGGCAGGCTCCTTGTCAAGCTGCAGCAGCTCCAGTCCCAGCCCTGGAGCAGAGGGTCCCCGGGGAGTCCAAGGGGTGAAGGGATATCTAGATGATTCAGAGAGCGGAGGGGGAAGAGGCATGAGCAACAGGGACAGGCCTCGGCGGAAAGACGCGGAGCAGAGGTGGGGCCTTGGGAATCCAGTTACTAGCCATTAGAAAGGTGGCAACCCTAACCAGTAACTGTGGTTCACGGTGCCTGGACTGCACTCCCCCTGCTTCCTTGCCACCACGGCACCCTCTCCCAGTTGCAGCCATTCTGGGGCCCCTGCTATTTAGGCCCTGGGGTGCAGGGGAGGGCAGATGGGGTGCAAGGGCATGGGCCCAGTTGAGCTTGCCCAAAAGAACCTGGGCTCCTGTATGCGGGGTGCACATGCACCAGAAACAGAACTGATTTGGACAACACAGCTCAAAGAACCACTGTTACTGAAGAAGATGTCACGTTCTCTCTTGGGAACAGTGAACACTATTGTATAGTTAAAGATGAGAAACTTGCAGTGCCTTCCGATATTCACAGACTAAAAAAATCCCCTCTGTGAAAATGTCCACAACTGACTTCAATTGAAGGGTATTTGTTTTGTTTTGTTTTTTAAGTTTAGCTGGTATCAAATTATGGTTGAAAAAATTTCATTTTTCAATGAAGAAATTATTCCCCATTAAAATACCTTAAACTCTCAAACTGAACGTAACATTTCAAATTTGGCATGATTTAAGTCATCACTCAGCAAAGAAAATGAAGCCAAATTTGAAGAAAAATGGTTCGGTTAACCAGCAGCAGGAAACAGCTTCCTGGGCCAGAAGTCATAAATCTCAAGTGTATAATTAGCAGCATAAAGGGAAGATGCAGCTCTCCTCATCCTCCTTCATCACAAGAATCTGCTTCCTGCCCTGCTCCTCCCACCCCAATCAGTTGCCACCTCTTCCAGCCACATGTGCGTTCCGTGCTCAGTTTTGGTTCACTTCTGGCACCTTCCCCCAACCACCATCTCCCCAAAGCTATTTTTCATTTAAAAAATGAACAACTTTTTACTAGCTCTGCTATTTATTAGTGTTATTACGTATCAAAATAAACAATGGTCTACTGTGGCTTCTGCTCTGCCATCTGGGAGACCTAGTGTCAGTCTCATTTCTCAAACCAGAGAGTTTTGGGAGCAGCTGCATAATTTACTCATTTCCAAGAATGAAGCGGGTGAATTATGCTACAACAGTGATCCTTAAAGTAGATTAAAATAGATGGAGGAATGGTGGCCATGAAATAAAATCAGGGGGATTTGGGTCACTAGGTTGGCTATTTGAGGGATTGCAAAAATGATGTGTATGAAATCCCAGATGAGCTTTTGTAAAATAACCCAGTTCCTTTGTACATATCTACTAATTTAAGAAAAGTAATTCTGAATTCAATCACTTTTAACTTACTCCTTTTGAGCTGAGAATCGCAGCATGTTTGTAGTGTTCTTCATCGCAGTGGTTCAAATTTTGACAGTAGGACAGGTCATTCCCCTTGGGACAGGGATTTGTTATAAAATTTAGAGTATACAGAAATGAAGAATTTCATCTCCACAGCATCATCCCCCCCCTTTTCCCACATGTGCAAAAGCCTGGGTTTTGCAAGTGAGATGGAGCAAAGGACTGGAGGAAGCAGATAGTGGACAGCTACTCTCTTTGGTATGTGGAGCTATTTTACCACTTTCTCCTCTCCCTGAGGGAGGGACTGGGGCAGCAGACAATAGGGAATAAGATGGAATCATGGAAGCCAGTGGGCCTGAGGTACATAGGATGTAGTACAGGAATTCTGTGGCTTTCAGAGGTTTAACCCCCTTCCTTGGGGCCCAGGGAGGATGGAGCTGAGTGAACTCCAATATGGCCCCTCCTATCAAGCTACTGAATAAAGCTGAAACTACTATAGCTGGGTTAGATGATGGAATTGCAGGACACAACCAGGCAGACCTGAGGGATTTGGGACAGGCCTGATCAAGTGCATCTCAGGACTCTGGAGCCATGCTACCCACTTACACCGAACAGAAAGTGGGGTTCAGTGATGGGAAAGTGAGAAGTGATGTGGTAAAGGGACATTTGCCTCTTGGATGTTGACACCAGCAGGCAGGGAACAGAATTAATGGACTACTGCCATGGGAAAGTGTTTTATTATTGATATAGTGTAGTTGTGTTTTCCTTAGTTGATGCTGTTTCCTTTTCCCCAACTAAGCTTTTAAATGTTTATTACATAGATTCACTGCCTGTGAGTGGAGGATTATTGCCTATTAAGAACCCCCAAGGAAAGTATGTAGTGACCCCAGAAATTCTGGTTGAGGGTTTGAGCTGGTGGGGTTTGTTAGTTGTAAGAGACATCCCTAGCTATTTGAATCCAGACATTGTTGCTGTCGATGACACATAGGAGAAGGGTCACATTATGATCCATTTATCTTATATATAGGGCTAAACTGTGCAACCCTTGTTGGTGACCACTCAGCCAAATAGTCTCATTGAATTTCATGGGAAAACCCACGGAAGTGTTTCCAACATGCGTAATGGTTGCAGTATCTAACCTTTGGGTGAGCGGGGAAATGGTCCCGCTATTGTGGGGAACTTTCCTGGCTTATACAGTACGGCGGTGAAGTGGGCTAGCAAAAGGATCTGAGTCCTCACTCCCACTTCCTTTACCCAGAGCCCTGCCTGACCTCAAGGGCTCCCCTTCCACTCTCCTGTGTGGCAGAGTCCTCGTAATCCAAACAAGACTGGACCCGGATTCCCGGAGAGCTCGACCCCCAACCTTGTTGTGGTCACTTAGGGCAGGGGCTAGGGAGTTCCCACTCCGGGGTGCTCTCTCCACACTGGACACTTCCCTGATCCACTGATCATTACATACAGTTCAAAGCAAATACAATTTATTAAACAGCAATCGATTTAAAAAAATAAGGAAAAAATGGAAAAGGTTAAAGGAAAACACATAATCCCGCTCTGTGGCACAGGGACATCAACAGCATCTCTGGAATGCAAAGAAAGTTCAGTCTGTTCCTCACAAGTTTCAGGCCCCTTCTCAGGGCCTGGCTGTGCTGCAGGGATGCTGCAGGTCAGACACTTGCTCTGGCGATAACCACACACCCTCAGGCTCTAGGTGGCAGGACCCTTCTTCCCAGCGTTGACCCTGCCCTGTCAGGCTTATGATCCCCCTTCAAGTCTGGCCTGCAGGGCCTCATGGCTGGGGGCATCTCCCTGCGCTGGGCCCACTGCCCCGGGTCCCCCTTGCTCTCCCCAGCTGCTCACTGCACTCAGCTCTGGACTGCTCCAGCTCCATCTCTAGCTCTACTCTGCCTCAGCATGGCTGCTGCTGCTGCTCCCTGGGCTGCTTCTCTGGCCCCTCTGGCTCTGGTTGCTGCAGCTCTGCTCCCAGGACAGGTCTGGTCTGTGGGCTGCTTCTGTGACTCTGCTCCCAGTTTGGACCTGCTTCCTGGGCTTCTTTTCTGGCCCCTCTGGATCTGGCACGGCTCTTCTCCCCAGCTCAGCTTGGGCCCTTGCTTTCTCCTTAGCTCGGCCCCACTCTGTCTGACCCAGGCAATTCCAGCTCACAGGGAGGACGGGAACCCCCCAACCTCCTGACTCTCTGATCAGCCTGATTGACAGGGAGGCCAGGCTAACCTGGAGCATTGGCTTCTCCCCATTGTTCCTGGGGTTTGTCAGCCTCAGGGTCCTGATTTCCCGCTGACCCTTCCCCTTTCTTTTGGTACTGGGAGCTAACCAACCAAAACACCCCCACCGAGTTTTAGTAAGGGGACAATAGTCCCCTTATGTAATGATGCTGGCTTTCATGGGACCCAACTGAGAATACCAGTTCAGGACAAATTGCTTATAGCTGGGCAGTTACAGCCCAAGGCTGAGGTTCCTTTGCACCCCGACGCAAACCAAACCAGCGAAACAGAGAAGACTTTGGTTTTACCCTGCTGGCTAACCATAAGTCACACAAGCAATTCCCTTAGACACTCCAGTTTCCCAGTATCACCACCAGTGCCACTCATTATGGGGATGAATGGTTATGAAAACGAATATGCCAGTAAAAGAAAAAAGGTTCTCTCGATCCGAAAGGACCAAGTCCCAGACTCAGGTCAATATACAAGTTAGATTTTACCCACTAATCACACAGTTGCCAATTCTTTAGAATCTAAAAATCTAAGGGTTTAATCATAGAAGGAAAAAGATATAGATGAGAGCTAGAATTGGTTAAATGGAATTAATTACATACAGTAATGGCAAAGTTCTTGGTTTAGGCTTGTAGCAGTGGTTAGAATAAACTGCAGGTTCAAATCAAGTCTCTGGAGTACATCCACAGCTGGGAAGGGTCATTCAGTCCTTTGTTCAGAGCTTCAGTTTGTAGCAAAGTCCCTCCAGAGGCAAGAAGTAGGATTGAAGACAAGGTGGAGGAGATGCATCAGCCTTTTATAGTCTTTTGCCATGTGGTCTCTGCTTTCTTTGTTCCAAAGACATGCTATCCTGCACATGGCACAGAAAAACCTTAGAGTTCTATCTATAGGCAGGTCCCTGCATACCTTGCTGAGTCACAAGGTGTATCTACCTTCGCTCAGTGGGTCAGTTGTGTAGCTGATGGTCCTTAGTGGGCCATCAAGCAGGCTAGATAGTGCTGATGCCAAATTGTCTGGGTTGTCACCCAGAAGCACAGCACAGGTTTGAAATACAGACAGTATAGAGCTGATACTTATCACTTTAAATACAAAAATGATACATGCATACCGATAGAATAATCATAACCAGCAAACCATAACTTTGTTCTAGACACCTTATTTGACCCCCTTTATACAAGATTTGGTGCCACTAAAGGACCTTGGTTCCACCAATGATCTATACAGTCACAGGTTATGTTAGTAACGTCACACTTTACACTTAGCAAGTATGCAATTAGTTTGATTGGATGAGACTTTTGGTCCCAGTTCTCCATTGCCTGGCATTTTTGTAGCTGTAACACTCCATTATTATTTATCATTTGAACCACAGTGCCTAGGGATCCGAATCGTAGGCTAGAACCACATACTGCTATGCCCTGTACAAACACCTAACACAAAGATAATCCCTGCCTGGAGAACTGAGGCCCCAGTTCAGTTTCCATTGACTCCAATGGATGCATAATTGGGCCTCATTCTAGACCCCAAACTAGCACATATAAATGATGGATTTTGTTTTTCTTTAATTGGCATTTTCCATATTGACTTTAACTCACTTTTAGGTAGACTTGTGGCATTTGTTATATATAACAGATGTACCAGGCCTGACAGAATGAGTTGTCCTCAGTTCTCAATAGCTTATATGGGTGGGAAGTACAAGGTACGTAGGGGCCTAAGTCCCATTTTTAGGCACGACTGCAATCCATAAAATTGCTGCTCGGCTGCCGCCTAACCCCATAGGTGCTTAAAGTCGCTCAGCTCCTATCTTTGCAGTAAAAATTCCTTGGCACCTGTGTTTCTACCTCTGAGCGTGTGCACTGCTATCTCCCACTAGGTGCCCAGACCCCTGTCTCCCACCTAGGCCTTAGAGTAATTCATGAACCAGGGGAAAGACCAGTGTTCATCTGCTTAACTTGTGTGTGGGATCCTCTCCAATAGGCATGCACTGAGGCCACTTAACTCTACCCAAGACGGGGGAGAAGAGAGGAAGGGAGTCATTCCTTCTAACCTTTAGCCCAGTAGTTAGGTTAATCACCTGGGAAGTGGGAGACCCCTGATGCAAATCCCTCTGCCTGATGCGAAGGGATTTGAACAACAGTTTGCCATGTCTAAGGTAAGTTCCCTAACCCCGGGGCTACAGAGTAATTCTAACTCTCTCTGACCCAATTAATGTTTAGTCATTCAATTATTTAATTAAACTGGAAAAAACTTCAATAGGAGAGACTGAGGGAGACCCACATTAGTATATTTCATAGGGTAGTCAGTAGCAGCAGCAGCATGTGAAGTTAGACAGCCTCTGATTGGGCCCCAGACAAAATTTAGGCAGCCAAATGCTTATCTTTCCCTGGTTCATGAATCACACGCAGAGATAGATGCCTCCCTGCAACCCAGACTTAGGCACCAAACTCCATGAGAAGGATGTGGCTTATCATCCCCCTCTCACCAGCATCCCCTACTGACTAGTTTAGGTGGCTCCCTGCCTAGTGTGCTGGCTTAGTGCATGGCATTCTAAGGTGCCTATCTCTCCCCTTTCATTGTATAGGTGCATGGGTTCCTAACTCAGGCTTTGTGGATAGCCGTGCTCTTCCTGTGATTGTATAGGTGCCTAAAAGTTAGGTATTGTGACACTTGTCCAACACCTAGCTCCCATTTGTGGATCTGGGCCCAAGAAGCCACTATTTAACTGTGAGCACACCACCTAGTAATATATTTGTAGTTGGACTCCCACCAAGAGATGGTAAATTAAAATGGTCTTGAAGGTCTTCGTAAATAATTTACTCTCCTATTTAAGTAGACACAATAAGTCATTGCATGCCTTAGAAAATTATACTACTGTTGGAAATTAAAATTCATGCCAACATTTGTAACATAACCAGTGCAGGAATGTAGCTAATAAAAACCTAAAATAGTCAGGAGTTGCTTCATATGATAATAAACCAGTTGAGAGTCCTGTCCCAGTACATTAATTTCATTGGTGAAAAAAAGCATCCAGATGTTAAATGTAACACTTCTGTAGGGATGGCTTTTCCACTACAGACTTCATCAAATCGATATCATCAACTTGCCCGTCTACATTTAATGCAAACCAGAATTTTTGTTGCAGCCAAAAGCACTAAACAACATGTGGTTTGTAAATTTTATAGTATCATAGCTAGATAATGTTAGGTAGACTGAGCAGGCAACTGGACAGTATAATAATTTGAATATACTGATAAGAATGCAATGGATGCAAGTAATTACTATCAGTGCCGTGGAGATTTCAGTGAAAATAAAATGTAATGTGTTGCAGAAGAGTAACAGTGTTAGATAGAAGAGCTGGGTGAATGCCTTATAATGTAGGGCTTGATTCTGCCCTCAGATACATAGTGCAGCTTCTGTTTACTTCCGTGGAATTAATTCTAATTACACTAATGGAGAGGAGAATCAGTTTTGTGTGAGCATACTATGCAATCCAGTAATCCTTACAGATAATTTCTGGCAAAATATTTGCAGTTAAAGTATTTTTAAATGCCAGAAATAAGAGATAGAGGGGCAATTTGATGCTTAACTTATTTTAAATTAACCTTTCAGAAAAAACGTCCGGTTCCCCACAAGTCACACTGGTCATCTCTCAGTTATTGAGACTCCAGGGAGCAATGGTCTGAGATGTCATAGATATGAGGACTCTAGAAGAGTTATGGTATCAGGCCATAGCTGCTCCAGTAAATGGATTTCTTGTAGTATAATGCATATGTTTTGAAAAGGCTTTTTATTATGATATAATATGAAAAATCATACCAAAGAAGGCCCCATTCCCCAACATTCCCATACAACCTGAACTGAAAATGAAATAATCATGATTTGGTGTGCTGAATGCCCCAAGTAAGCAAGAGGGATAAGATATTTCTTAGCCCCTACAAAATAAATAATTATTAAATTAATAAGTATGCTTCTCAAAAACTTGTAATTATCTAAAAATACTAACCTGAGTTTCTGCAGGGCTATAATGGCAGTCTTGATGTCACATAATTATGCGTTCAGGTTTGTCACAGCAGAACAGGAATGAGATGCCACAGCTAGGAGAATTAGACATTTTTTTAAAAAGTTTATAGTTAAGTGTTAAGTCAAATCATGATTATTTCACTTTTAGTCACATTTGAATTTCTCCTTTGGGCATGGTCCTTCACAGTAAACATCACATTCACAAATGTCACTAGATTTGAATACCTAGTAGACACACATCTGATGTGAATTTGACAACTCATGAACAATTTTTCTTGTTAGCAAAAACGTTGCCAAAGTTGAGTAAAACATTCTTTTCTGTGTCTGAAATTTTCAGTGCAACTTTTTGGTGGTGCACTTTCAGATATTGAATTACAATGACATTTTTTCAGGTTTCCTGATTGGCAGAGTCTGCTCAATATGTTCAGGATGGTCCACAGAAACCATTTTGCCTTGTTTCTCCAGGCATATGTAGAGTGAAGGGGATATTCCCCACAAAAGACATTAGAAGGGAGAGAAATCCTGAAATCCAAAAAGACACAATGGGTGAGCCTCTCACACCCTGCTCTGGCCTATTTACACATGGTAAAAGGGCCAGAGCTGTATAAAGGGCCCTAAATGTGCCAGTTCTAGCTGGGGGAGGATTCCTGCGACATAGGCACTGCAGAAGACAGCAAAAAGACTTCCCTTTGAGACCCCCTTTTAAGCCCTGGCGTAGGAGGGGTGAGTTGGGAGCATGTTGCAGAGATTCCAGGCATATTACAGATCATAAGACAATCAAGGGAGGCTGCCATAACTCAGGCAGACCCCTGGGGCAGTCCAAGTTACACTTGGGGTCACTTCAGTCCCCAACACAGCCCAGGATCAAGAGGATACAAAGGTATCTTAAGAGTAGCTTGGAATCTCTCCCTGCTCTCTGCAAGTTCTGTGCTACAGCTGTAAGAGGTGCAGCACAGAATCCCATCTCAGATGGAAAACAGTGGTGACTTGTTAACCTCACCAAAGATAATACAAGGATGGGAGAATGTCCAAGGGAGGATGCACTAAACTGTGCATATTCTGTTTATTAATCTTAAAATTATAGAAATGTAGGGCTGGAAGGGACCTTGAGAGGTCATCTAAGCCAGTGGTTCTCAAAGCTCGTCTGCCGCTTGTTCAGGGAAAGCCCCTGGTGGGCCAGACCGGTTTGTTTACCTGCCACGTCCGCAGGTTCGGCTAATTGCGGCTCCCACTGACTGAGGTTCGCTGCTCCAAGCCAATGGGGGCTGCGGGAAGCGGTGCAGGCCAAGGGGCGCGGTCCAGCCCGCCAGGGGCTTTCCCTGAACAAGCAGTGGACTGGCTTTGAGAACCACTGATCTAAACTAATCCCCCCATGCTGAGGCAGGACAAAGTATACCTAGGCCATCCCTATTAAGTGGTTATTTAATCTGTCCATAAAAATCTCCAGTGATGGGGATTGCACAACCTCCCTTGGTAACCATTTCTAGTCCCTAAGTATCCTTATAGTTAGAAAGTTCGTCCTAATACCTAAGTCTCCTGTGCTGCAGATTAAGTCTATTACTTCTTGTACTGCCTTCAGTGCACATGGAGAACAGTTGATCACAATCTTCTTTATAACAGCCCTTAACATATTAGAAGCCTGTTACTAGGTCCCCCCTCAGTCTTCTTTTCTCAAGACTAAAAATGCCCAGTTTGTATAACCTTTACTCAGAGGTCAGGTTTTCTATTGAAATTTTAAAACACTGAAATGTGCATATTATGTTTATTAATATTAAATATAGATTGTGCCATTTGAACCTGTTGGTGACACTGGGCACTACACTAGGTAACTCGGGAGAGTGGAAGACCACGAGTGTTGATGAAGCCTTCTTGCTCTAGGTCCAGATAAACTAAGGCCCCTTCGCTCCTTGAACTTTCTGTGACCCTGCATAACTCTAAGGAAGCTAGCACACAAACAGACAGGTTTGCACACGGCTCGCCAGCCAAGGCCAGCTTCGGCCTGGGAAACAGATAGATAAGGCAGAAATGTTTAGCAAAAACCAGTAACAAATAGGACCAAATAAGGTAAGGCTCGGGCAATGCTACTCAGGAAAAACAAAACTGGCTGCTTTAACTGATTGGCTACGGTATTGTACGGGGCAACAGGTAATTGGTTGCATAAGCTTGTGTAGTGAAGTAGGCAAAGGTATAAAATGTATACTGGAATTTTCTGCGCAGCTGCAGGATTTGAGACAGCTTAGTCTCCCTGCGCCCTATTTGAAGCTTCAAATAATTCTCTCTGCTTCTCCACCCTGTTGTGGTCATTGGCGCGACGCACACTGGGCAACGAACCCAGCTGTTGCTTGCCTCGGGCACTCTGTGCTGGCAACAGTTCTTGGCATCCCTGGGTGGGCTCAAGGCTGCTATTTAGCCTTGCTCGGACCCCTCCTGGCGGCCGACGGATTGTGGCGACGACGCCTAGCACGCACCTGTGAGTTTATCGGGAGGCCTCGGAGGAGACGCGATTTGCTCGACCGCGAAGTGCACAACGGTGCAACGCGCCCCTATAGTGGAGAAGCAACTGCAGGCGATGGTGAGGAACCGGTCCCTTGGAAAAGGTAGGAACAGTCCAGTGGTCTGGACTTTCTCTGTTAAGACCTGGGGACGCCCAGAGTCGTCCGGGAATATGGGACAGGGACAGAGTACTACAGGCAGGGCACAGTGCACGCTCCTAGAATGCATTCTAGCAAACTGGAAAGCGTTTGGATCAGATCCAATAACTAAAAGCAAATTGAAAAGGTTTTGTACAGTAGACTGGCCTCAATATCGGCTAGAGGATCAGGAATGGTGGCCACCAGGAGGGTCAATCAATTATAATATGATCCTCCAATTAGTTTTGTTTTGTCAGTGAACGGGTAAATGGAATGAACATCTGTATGCACAAGCGTTTATGGCTTTAAGAGATAGGACATTCTACAGAGCTGTAATTTGACTCCAACAGGACAGGTAGTAGCTAATGTTAGCCCCCAGAACCTCCCCAATGTTGTAATGGCAGATTCAGTGTCCCCTTCGGCCCCCACACCCCCACCTTATAAGGGTAGGACACCTCGGGTTACAGAGATTGCCCCCTCGGTGGGACTCTATCCTTTGATTACTGAGACTGTTGTGGCTCGCCCAGGGGCAGATGGACACCAGGCCACCACCATGCAAGTTTACACCCGTGTACCATTCAATCCAATAGACCTAGCAGCTTTTAAAACACAGGCTGGGGAATTCTCCTCGAACCCAAGCTGGTTTATTTCAGTCTTTGAGGGGTGCCTCAGTAGTCACAAGCCGGACTGAGACAACTGTAATATCCTCCTGAGAACCCTGTTGTCTGAGGTGGAGCGGAATCAGGTTACAGTTAATGCAAGGGGAGCGTCAGCTTTCAAGCGAAAGAAAGGAAGCTATCTGTCAAGTCTCTACCCCAAGCACTTGTAAACGGCTCAGGGCTTTTCTGGGTATGGCGGGCTTCTGCAGGATCTGGATCCCAGAGTTTGGACTATGGTCTAAACCGTTATATGACTGTGTCAAGGGAACAGATCACAACCCCTTTCACTGGTCCCCAGAAGCCGACAGGGCATTTAAAATCCTAAAAAGGAAGCTGACGGAAGCTCTAGCCCTGGGTTTGCCGGATCTCTCAAAGCCATTTCAATTGTATATACATGAACGAAAAGGGGTGGCCCTGGGAGTGCTAACCCGGGAAACGTCCCGTGGCTTATTTTTCTAAGTAACTGGATCAGGTTGCAAAGGGTTGGCCAGCATGTTTACGGGCGCTCGCAGCTACTGCCTTAGTACTTGAGGAAGCCGAGAAGCTAACATTGGGAGGGGTTATGCAAATCTATACTCCCCATATGGTCCGAGCCCTGCTAGACACCAAGGATGGGCTCTGGCTCACCCAGGCTCGGATTGCTCGGTATCAGGCTAAGCTGTTAGAGAACCCCGAGGTCACCCTGCAGTCTTGCCCCACCCTTAACCCAGCCACCCTCTTGCCAGAAACAGAGGAACAGGAACACGACTGTTTAGAGATCATAGATGCCCAGTGCTCCAGCCGCCAGGACTTAAAGGATCAGCCGCTCCCAAATGCAGATTATGAGTGTTACACTGATGGTAGCAGCATTGTCATGGAGGGGCAAAGGAGGGCGGGTTATGCTGTCGTGACCTTCCATGATACCGTAGAGGCCGAGAGGTTGCCCACCGGGACCTCTGCCCAGCTGGCTGAGCTAGTAGCCCTGACCCGTGCACTCGAATTGTCAAAGGGAAAGCGGGTCAACATTTTCACTTATTCAAAGTATGGTTTTGGGGTGCTGCATGCTCATGCTGGCCTGTGGAAGCAAAGGGGAATGCTAACAGCCCAAGGCTCCCCAGTCAAGTATGGGCCCCAAATTCTCCGGCTCCTAGAAGCTGTACAACTCCCCTCAGAACTAGCTGTGGTGCACTGTAGAGCCCATCAAAGGGAAAATCAAGACGTGGCCAGGGGCAATGCCAGGGCAAACAGATAAGCCAAGCATGCCGCCACCTCGACTCCACCGGCAGCTGAGGATGCCCACATGCATACCCTTATCCCATCAATGGGGGAGCTTCCAACCCCTCAGTACTCTGGGGAAGAGAGGAAACTAGCTGACAAACTCAGTCTTCAGGACAAAGAGGGATGGCTTCATTCCCCGGAAGGGAAGATCCTCTGACCGAAGGGCCTGATCCGGCCAGTACTGCAGCAGCTACACCAAACCACTCACGCCGGCAGAGAGGTCCTTATCCAGCTAATGGGAAAATACTTCTTAACTTCTGGACTCCGACCCCTGGCTACCCAGATACAAGCTGACTGTTTAGTCTGCCAAAAGAATAACCCTTGGCCAGTACATCCAGTAACACCAGCTACCCTGGAACCCACTCCAGGCCCCGGACTGGTGTGGCAAATAGATTTCACTGAGTTTCCCCGAACTCAAGGGTTCAGATATCTCCTCGTCTTGGTGGACCAATTCAGCGGATGGCCTGAAGCCTTCCCGTGCCGTAATTGCACTGCCAAAACAGTGGCCCTCAAGCTCGTTAGGGAAATTATTCACCGCTTCGGACTCCCCCAGTGGATGGAATCTGACAATGAGACGCACATCACATCAAAGATAGTTCAAAACATCTCAGATGCCTTACAGATCCCTTGGAAACTCCATATGCCATGGAGACCGCAGGCCAGTGGTGTAGTGGAACGCACCAATCAAACCCTTAAGCGACACCTCTCAAAAGTGTGCCAAGAAGCCTCCCTGCGATGGCCCAATGCTCTACCCCTTGTCCTGTTCCGCGTCCGCACTCTCCCGAAGGGTAGATTAGGGCTTAGTCCCTTTGAAATTTATGTTTGGAAGGGCATGGCCTATGAATGGGACACCGGTTCTGGCAGGGGAGTGGGAAATAGGATGTGGTTTTTTATCTCAGTTTATGTGCTCTCTGTCTCCTGTTCTCTCTTCTCTCCACAGGTATACCAAAGACTTCCAGCCTCTTCCATTGGATTCCCCTGTCCACTCCTTGCAGCTAGGTGACTCCGTGCTGGTTCGTACCTGGAAGGACGAGCCTCTCCAAGAGAAGTGGAAGGGACCCCAAACCGTCCTGCTGGTTTCCCACACGGCGGCAAAGGTCGAGGGACACAAAAACTGGATCCATCACTCTCGCCTGCTCCTCCACCAGCGGAACAGTGGACCGTCCAGCCCATCACCACGTCACCCTCCGACAATCTTGGACTCAAATTATTGTTTAAAAAGACATAAGCACGGGGGGGAGGGCTACAAGGGCATATATATCATGAGGTCCCTCATAGTGGGTGTCATTTGCCTGGTATTCCCCATCTCTCTCTCTAAAGAAGGGATGGATGGGAACCGTTAATTTGAATGTAAATACCTATGAGGCCCTCAAAATCGCCTTTTCCCGGGAATTTAATCTTTCCAACTGCTGGATATGTTCCCAGATCCCCTATCATGCAGCCAGCTTCCCTTGGAGGGCAACCCCACAACTGGTCAGACCTCTGTGATGGGTGGATAAAAGCAAACGCCACTCCCTTCGGGTCATGGCCCACCTCCCATCGGGCCGGCGCTGGCACCAGCAGTCCCTGTATGCCCCCGAACCCATTAGAAAGATAGATTCGGTATGATCCTTCTCCCAGCATATGGTGTGGGTAGATTGGCCAAGCTCTGTCACCAGCTCTCTGTATTCCTCACCAAGTTCACCAATGATACCTTGGCCATAGAGAGGAGCCTCAACACGGAACTTTATCAACTCCGGTTGTTGTCCCTGCAAAACCGCCAAGCCCTAGATTATCTTTTGGCTGCACAGGGCTGGGTGTGTGCCCTGATTGGGAATGAATGCTGTACGTATGTCCCAGAAAATTCACAGGATATTAACAAGCACATCCTGTCAGCCGAACAGGCCCTTAACCAGTGGAAAGCCCAGGAAAGAGAGCCCACTATCTTTGACTCACTCTGGGGATGGCTGCCCGACTTGGGGGGAGGCATTGTTCGTCTTCTGGTCACAGGTGCCGTGTTGTGTATTATCATTCTCCTCTTTCTTGCCTGTTGTAAAGCACTCATATACAAGATATGTGCCTCCCGCTCCACAGAAACCCCATTATATCCTCTTGTTGAGGATTCTAACTCCTCAGCACTTAATCACTTATTGTCCAGGGAATATGAGAAAACTCAGTTGCAAGCTTGTTGAGTAGTCTCAAAGGAGGGAGTTGTTGGTGACAGTGAGCTCTACACTAGGTAACTCGGGAGGGTGGAAGACCACGAATGTCAATGAAGCCCTCTTGCTCTAGGCCAGATAAACTAAGGCCCTTTTGCTCCTTGAACTTTCTGTGACCCTGCATAACTCTAAGGAAGCTAGCACGCAAACAGACAGGTTTGCACACGGCTCACCAGCCAAGACCAGCTTTGGCCTGGGAAACGGATAGATAAGGCAGAAATGTTTAGCAAAAACCAGTAACAAATAGGACCAAATAAGGCAAGACTCGGGCAATGCTACTGAGGAAAAACACAACTGGCTGCTTTAACTGATTGGCTACGGTATTGTACGGGGCAACAGGTAATTGGTTGCATAAGCTTGTGTAGTGAAGTAGGCAAAGGTATAAAATGTATACTGGAATTTTCTGCACGGCTGCAGGATTTGAGACAGCTTAGTCTCCCTGCGCCCTCTTTGACGCTTCAAATAAATCACTCTGCGTCTCCACTCCATTGTGGTCATTGGCGCGACGCATACCGGGCAACGAACCCAGCTGTTGCTTGCCTCGGGCACTCTGTGCCGGCAACAAACCTTTTCATTCAATTATGTTAGTAATTAATCAGTAAGGGCCAGATTGTGCAAGCTTTACTCATGTTGGATAACACTTATTCATGCAAGCAGTTTAATTTAACTGGTGTAAGTAAATGTTCATCAACCTAAGGGTTGCACAGTTGGACCTTAAGGTAAGGTATGTTTGAGAGTAAAAACCTGAATTCAGCCTTGGTTAGCAGTCTTGGTCTGGTAAAAGGGTGAAGTGTTGAAAAGATGAGGAAGAAAAAAAGTTCAGAAGAGGAAAAGAAAATGAAAAAGAATGATCAAGGGTCTATATAAACAAAAAGAGTATGAATCATATTCTTTGCTGGGTATCTGGCTGGTGAATCTTGCCCATATGCTCAGGGTTCAGCTGATCGCCATATTTGGGGTCGGGAAGGAATTTTCCTCCAGGGCAGATTGGAAGAGGCCCTGGAGGTTTTTCGCCTTCCCCTGTGGCATGGGGCACAGGTCACTTGCTGGAGGATTCTCTGCTCCTTGAAGTCTTTAAACCACAATTTGAGAACTTAATAGCTCAGACATAGGTGAGAGGTTTTTTGCAGGAGTGGGTGGGTGAGATTCTGTGGCCTGCATTGTGCAGGAGGTTGGACTAGATGATCATAATGGTCCCTTCTGACCTTAGTATCTATGAATCTATATTTCATACAGATCTCGTCTTTATTTCTACATAGTCTTCAGAATATATGGAAGGCAAAGACTGCTCTGAATCAGAATTACAGAATCATAGGACTGGAAGGAACTTTAAGAGGTCATCTAGTCCAGTTCCCTGCACTCATGGCAGGACTAAGTATTATCTAGATCAGTGTTCCCAAACTTGTTCAGCCGCTTGTGCAGGGAAAGCCCCTCGCGGGCCAGGCCAGGCCGGTTTGTTTACCTGCTGCATCCGCAGGTTCGGCCGATCGCGGCTCCCAGTGGCCGCGGTTCGCTGCTCCAGGCCAATGGGAGCTGCTGGAAGCGGAACAAGTTTGGGAACCATTGATCTAGATGATCCCTGACAGGTGTTTGTCTAACCTGCTCTTAAAAATCTCCAATGATGTAGATTCTACAACCTCTCTAGGTCATTTATTCCAGTGCTTAACCACCCTGACAGGAAGTTTTTCCTAATGTCCAACCTAAACTGCCCTTGCCACAATTTAAGCCCATTCCTTCTTGTCCTATCCTCACAGGTTAAGGAGAACATTTTTTCTCCCTCCTCCTTGTAACAACCTTTTATGTACTGGAAAACTGTTGTGATGTCCCCTCTCAGTCGTCTCTTCCCCAGATTAAACAAACCCAATTTTTTCAGGCTTCCCTTATGCATAATGTTTTCTAGACCTTTAATCATTTTTGTTGCTCTTCTTTGAGCTTTCTCCCATTTGTCCAGATCTTTCCTGAAATGTGGCGCCCTGAACTGGACATAATACTCCAGTTGAGGCCTAATCAGTATGGAGTAGAGCAGAAGAATTATCTTGTGTTTTGCTTACAACACTCTTGATAATACATCCCACAATGATATTTGCTTTTTTTGCAACAGAGTTACACTGTTGTAGGTTTCCAGCCCTCCAGGATTGTCCTGGAGTCTCCAGGAATTAAAGATTAATCTTTAATTAAAGATTGTGTCCTATGATGAAATCTCCAGGTATACATCCAAGCAAAATTGGCAACCCTACACTGTTGACTCATATTTAGCTTGTGATCCACTATGACCCTCAGATCTCTTTCTGCAGTACTCCTTAGTCAGTCATTTCCAATTGTGTAGGTGTGCAACTGATTATTCCTTCCTAATTGAACTACTTTGCATTTGTCCTTATTGAATTTCATCCTATTTACTTCAGACCATTTCTCCAGTTTGTCCAGATCATTTTGAATTTTAATCCTATCCTCCAAAGCACTTGCAACCGCTCCCAGCTTGGTATCGTTCACAAACTTTATACGTGTATTTTCTAAGCCATTATCTAAATCATTGATGAAGATATTGAACAGAACCAGAACCAGAGTTGATCCCTGTGGGACCCCACTTGATATGCCCTTCCAGCTTGACTTTGAACCACTGATAAGTACTCTCTGGGAATGGTTTTCCAACCAGTTATGCACCCACCTTATAATAGCTCCCTCTAGGTAGTATTTCCCTAGTTTGTTTTTGAGACAGTCATGCAAGACTGTATCAAAAGCCTTACTAAGATCAAGATATACCACATCTATTGCTTCCCCCATTCACAAGGCTTGTAACCCTGTCAAAGAAGTTATCAAAAGTTATCAAAAGTTAAATTGTCATAAAATTATTACAAGTGATGTCCCCTATTAGTTAACAAACATTGACACTACGCACATATAATTCATAAAAAAATCATTCAAATATCATATCTAAAATATCTGAAAATATAAAATTAAAAATTACATACTACTATTAATACACAAGAATACCAGAAAGATTCTTGGAGTTAAATTTTCTGCTCTTGAATCTTTGCAAATTTAAGAACTTCAGGCTTTTTAAACAAAGGTTTCTGTTCCTTTAAAAATCTTAATTATTGCTGGGTGAATGGTAAAGTATATGTTATACCCTGATCTCTCAATAGTTTTCTTGCAAGATTGAATGCAGTTTTCTGCTACAATAAATGGAGAGAAAAATCTTGGAAAATGACAGATTTTCCTGTTTGAGTCAGTAAAGATCTCTCTACCATAGCAACCTGTAAAATTCTGTCTTTAAAGTTATGAAGGCAGATAACTACAGTTAAGGGTGAAAGCTGTCTCTTACAGCCATGTTTTGTACTCCTGGAGACTTTAGGTAAAATCCTGGCCCACTTAACTTGTACAGGTTTCAGTGGGGCCAGGACTTCACTCTTTTCCAGGTGTTGCATAATGGTGTCTATTGTTTGAGTTCATTCAGACAATGTTATCACTTTGTTGCACTGCTGTTAGTTGATTTTAAAATTTGTCTTTCCTTCCAGGTGATCAGTCTAAAGAGCATTGCAGAGTCATTTGGATTTTTGAAGACTTACAGTCCATTATTATGGTCACCTCTAAGGTAGTTTTTTTGTTAGTTGCCAAAAAGCTATATTTTTCAGTGTGAATGGATCCACCATCTCAAACGTCTTCCTGATCCATTCCAATTTCTTCTAAGCCTGCAAGTTGTGATATCAATGCAACTTTAACGCCTTCGTGGCCAAGATGGAGTCTGCTCTGCAGGCAGCTCTGGCCAAGAGATGGCGTGCTCAGGAATGCAGCAGGAAATTTTTTTCCACCCCAGGGGCACCTGTTTCAAACCCTTCCAGAGTGAACACCCACACCCACAGGAAAAGTACAATGGATATAACAAAGGGAGATATTTATTTATAGAGGAATGAGAGGAGAAAAAAAGGGGAAATGTAGAGGGAGCAGTAGAACAGGGTTGCATTCAACCAAGGCCCCACAGGCCCAGTGGTAACACAGTCTGAAAGGGCAGGCACTGAGCAATGTGTCTGCACACAGAGTTCAGGAATCCTGAGCAGAGTTCCAGTTTAAGGGTGAGTCTTGGGTGCTCCTGGTCATCTTCAGTGCCAGTGAACTTTTCCCAACAAATCCCTCTGGTGCCCTCTTCTGCCGCTCTCTGCAAAGCCACACAGAGAGACAACCGCCCCACTTAACTAGCTACAGCCTCCCTCCTTATTCTCAATGCAAAGTCACAAGCCCCGGTACTAACAGGCCCATCCAGCTTTGGGCAGCAGTGATACTGGTTCCAGCTTCGGCCTGTCCTTCTCGGGCAATTTCTCCCTAGCACAGTGTTCCTCCTGGCTCCTGTCCTGGGGTGTTTCCGATCGGCTGCCCTGTCCTTCCCAGGCTTCAGGAAGGTTTTTTCTCCTTTACTTTGTTCAGGGTCTCCCAGCTGCAGCCCTTCTCTCCCTGGGCTCCAGAGCCATACCCCCAAGTTTCCCTCCTTTTTCTCACTGCTCCCCCTCCCCAATAGGAAAAAGATTTACAGGGGCCATGCTCTCTAAACCCCAAGGGATTACATCAAGTTGAGCAGGTTAATCTTTGAGTAGTTTCCACAGATGTTTAGAAAGTTATTTCTGTGGTTTGATCAGCTGGGGAGCCAAAAATTAGAGTTTTGGAAGAGGACCTTAAAAGAATTCAACCAGGAGCTCTTAGGGACACAGCTTAGCTGTTGTACTGTATCATGTCATACAATTTAAGGCCAGAATGGACCATCAGATCATCCTATCTAGGCCTCCACATCACAGGCCACTAAACTCCACGCTGCTACCCCCCACATCGAGGGCAATAACCTGGATTAATCTAAAGTTTTAGTGCCCTCAGGAGTCTAAACTATTGTGTGCCACAGGCAGAGAATAGGAGGGACTGAGATGTACCAATGCCCACGACCCTAGCAAGTAGCCCATGCTGTAGAGGAAGGAAAAAACCCCTAAGGTCCCTGCTAATTGTCCTAGGGGGAAATTCCTTCCAGATCCTGAAAATGGCAATCTATTTGACCTTGAGCCTGTGAGCAAGATCCACCAGCCAAGCATCTGAGAAGGAATTCTCTGTACTGCTCCCGAGCACCAGCTACCACCATCCAGTGTCTTATCTCCAGCCAGCTCCATCTCTGCTTCAGAGGAAGGATAAAAAACAGCCCAGAATACATTGGGGAGAAAAAAAAATCCCTCCTGATCCTTCCAGGAGATCAGTTGAAATAGCCATTACAGAATAATTTTTGTTATTTTTAAGTCGGAAGGGATAATCTGAATGCTATTGATATTGACACATAAATACTAACACTCTGAAATAGCAAGATAATAAAGGTACATCATCAACTCGAATCTTTTTTAACTAACTTAAAAACATACAATTTTCAGACAAAGTCCCCTTTTAAATAAATAGTGTGTGACCTTTCCTTGCCTTTAGTTCATGCAAATAATTTTTGGAATCATCTCTCCAGTTATAGGTGTAAAAGGAAATGCACATGAAGCTTTGAGTCTTTAAAGAGACATTAAAATTAACATACTATCATGGCAAGTCTGCAATAAACCACAATGAAGAGCGTGCTGCCAAATAAATCTAAAAACTGAATCTGTATAATAACAGTATAGAAAAATGGAGGCTTGAGCGATTTAAATGGCAGAGAGATAGGAAAACAAATTAATTAAGCCAATAAGGGACCATTTCATTAATCTGATAAATTTTTGCGCTGTCGATTAATCACAATTAACTGACGTAATTAACTCAAAAAAATTAATTGCGATTACAAAAATTAATCATGATTAATTGCAGTTTTAATCGCACTGTTAAACAATAGAATACCAGTTAAAAGTTGTTAAATATTTTTGGATATTTTTCTATATTTTCAAATATATTGATTTCAATTACAACATAGAATACAAGGTGTACAGTGCTCACTTTATATTATTATTTTTATTACAAATATTTGCACTATAAATAAATACAAAGAAATAGTATTTTTCAGTTCACCTCATGCAAGTACTGTATTGCAATCTCTTTATCGTGAAAGTGCAACTTACAAATGTAGATTTTTTTGTTACATAAGTGCACTCAAAAACAAACCAATGCAAAACTTTAGAGTCTAAAAGTCCACTCAGTCCTACTTCTTGTTCAACCAATGTAAACAAGTTTGTTTACATTTATGGGAGATAATGCTGCCCACTTCTTATTTACAGTGTCAGCAGAAAGTGAGAACAGGCATTCGCATAGGACTTTTATAGCTGGCATTGCAAGGTATTTACATGCCAGATAGGCTACCATTCTTATGCCCCTTCATGCTTCAGCCACAATTCCAGAAGACATGCTTCCATTCTGATGACACTCATTAAAAAAATAATGTGTTAATTAAATTTGTGACTGAACTCCTTGGGGGAGAATTGTATGTCTCCGGCTCTGTTTCACCTGGATTCTGCCATATATTTCATGTTATAGTAGTCTTGGATGATGACTCAGCACATGTTGTTCATTTTAAGAACACTTACTCTGCAGATTTGACAAAAGGCAAAGAAGGTACTTGTGACGTTCCCCTCTGGTGTTATCTGGACCAGTGATCTGCTAGGTCTCTCCAATCGTTGACTCTGGGAGCCAGCCTTACCCTGCTCTGCTGTGAGAACCCCCACTCATGGGCTGTTCACGCACAGCCTCTAGTATGTAAACTGTTCCCAACTATGTGAGGGAGCACTTTTGGCCAGCCACTGCTTGGATTGTGCAACCGAATGACACTAGCCAATATTTCTGGTCCCGGACACAACCCTAAGAACCTCCATCTTGCAGTGTCCAGCTATACCTACTGGACGCTGCAAACTTATATGAGTTCGTCAATTTTACAAATAAATTGATATGTACCAGGCTTGATATCCCAAGGGGAGTCTCTGACATGCTTCAAACCAAATGCGCTGCTTCAGATAGAATAAACAAACAAATTGATTAACTACAGAATATAGATTTAAAGTGATTGTAAGTCAAAGCACAACAAGTCAGATTTGGTCAAATGAATAAAAGCAAAATGCATTCTAAGGTGATCTTAACACTTTCAGTGCCCCTACAAACTTAAATGCTTCTCACCACAGGCTGGCAGATTGCTCTTCAGCCAGGCTCTCCCCTTTGATCAGCGCTTCAGTCGCTTGGTGGTGGTGTCTGTAGATGGAGGTGGAAGAAAGAGAGAGCATGGCAAACTTCTCTCCCTTTTATCGTGTCCTTTCTTCCCTCTTGGCTTTGCCCTGCACCCCCACCCCTTCAGAGTCAGGTGAGCATTACCTTATTGTTGTCCCAAACTGATCAAGGGAAGGGGGGGTGACCCTGATGAGGTGTGAACTGCCCCTCTGCTCCTGCAGAGTTTTGCCTGGGCCTCTGCTCCTCGAGAGTTTTTGCCTGAACTTGTTTTAATCCATGAGGACATATTTTCAGCCTCATAACTATATACATGAAATTACAACCTATAACAGTACTATAACAACAATGCTCAGTGCATTATGAGCCTTCCGAAGACATGAGAAACTTTGCATTGGATACCACACAATCATATTATAAGGATGAACATGGGAATGCAGGGTGTTCCCCCGAGGTACAGAGTGTCACAGTACTAAATTGAGATAGCTGCAGCACTTGATCCAAGGTTTAACTATCTGAAGTGCCTTCCAAAATCTGAGAGGGATGAGGTGTGGAGCATGCTTTCCGAAGTCTTAAAAGAGCAACACTCTGATGCAGAAACTACAAAACTCGAATCACCAAAAAAGAAAATCAACCATTTGCTGTGGCAGCCGACTCAGATGATAAAAATGAACATGCGTCAGTCCACATGGCTTTGGATTGTTATTGAGCAGAACCTATCATCAGCATGGACGCATGTCCTCTGGAATGGTGGATGAAGCATGAAGGCACATAGGAATCTTTAGCACATTTGGCATGTAAATATCTTGCAACACCGGCTACAAGAGTGCCATGCGAACTCCTGTTCTCACTTTCAGGAGACATTGTAAACAGGAAGCAGGCAGCATTATCTCCTGCAAATGTAAACAAGCTTGTTTGTCTGAGTCATTGGCTGAACAAGAAATAGGACTGAGTGGACTTGTAGGCTCTAAAGTTTTACATTATTTTATTTTTGAATGCAGTTATTTTTTGTACATAATTCTACATTTGTAAGTACAACTTTCATCATAAAGAGATTGCACTACAGTACTTGTATTAGGTGAACTGAAAATACTATTTCTTTTGTTTTTTACAGCGCAAATATTTGTAATCAAAACTAAATATAAAGTGAGCACTGTACACTCTGTATTCTGTGTTGTAATTGAAATCATTATATTTGAAAATGTAGAAAACATCCAAAATATTTAAATAAATGGTATTCTATTATTCTTTAATGGGGCGAGTAATCAAAATTAATTTTTTTAATCGCTTAACAGCTCTAATAAATTTATAATCCAACCAATAAGGGATTTTATTTAATGGATTAGATTGTGAATTGCATATCCAGTAAAAGACTATGGATTTCATGTATACCTGCAAGCTAGAAAATAATACAATTTCCGAAATATATATTATTTATTTTTACAAAGATTTTAAATGTGGTTGAAGATGACCAAAATTCTCACAGTAGCACTCATCTTCTAGGTGCAGTTATTCATTGCTTCACAACAGTTTGCTACTGTTTGGTGTTTGGTGCACAATGCAGAATGATTTGTGCCCTGATCTAATATGCATATATTGTTTTGAAACCTGATCCTGCACCACTGAATTAAATAGGCATTGTGTCATTGGCTTCACTCCAACTAGGATCAAACCCATAGTTCTGTGTGTCTCTTGTAAATAAATACCGGCGAGTGAGTAAGCATACAGCAGACCTAAGGAAGGCTTTTGCCATAGTTATAATGCTTACTCACATTCTCATATTGCTAATATATTCCCTCATCATAGGCTTGATTCTGCAAGGTGCTCAACACTGTGGCCCTAATCCAGTAAAGCACTTAGGGCTACATTTACAAAGGAGACTTACACATTAACTAATAGTTGCTCTGCCACCCAGTGGGATTCACTGCCTCAAGTTAGGTGCCCAGATTCTCCACATCATGCACAGGGAGAGTGAGGCACCTAAGAAAGGAATTTGCAGAAGCCAGGAAGCTGAGCAGGGAGTTGCCTGAACTAGTCAGTAGGAAATGCCAAGGAGAGGGATGGGGCCTAAGTACTGCCCCTCAATGGTAATTAGGTGCCTTACTCCAGTGCCAGAGGAAGGTTCTACCCTCCACTTGGGATTCTCAACAGTCAACCCTCTCCTGGAGGTCGGCATCTAAGCCAGGTCAGCCCTTTCTCATTAAAAAAGAGAGACTCCCCTGCTCTATTATACACAATAGCCCATTAGTTAGGGCCTCACCTGGGATACAGGAGACCTGTTTTCAAATCCCGGCTCTGCCTGATTTGAAGTAGAAATGTGATCTTCCGCTCACTAGGAGAGTGCCCTGACCACTAGGCAATGGGTGTATTCTTATGGGGTCTCTCAGTCTTTCCTGTTGAAATTTGTATAAATAAATACTCATTGGGCCAGAGAGAGAGAGAGACTACAGACCCGTGGTTAGGACACCCACCAGGGATGTGGGGGAGTGAGGTTTAAGTCCCTGCTCCAATGAATATTATACACAGTAGAATATCTTCAACAGGAGAAGTTGAGATAGTCCCACCCCACCATGCACAACAGGCAGGTGGCCAGGGCAGCTGGGATGTCAGAGACCTGGGTTCAAGCCTCTGCTCCAAATCTGGCAGAGCACAGATTTGAAAACAGTTCTCATCTATCCCAGGTGAGTGTCCTAACCACTGAGCATAACAAGACATGAAGAGCCAGCTAAATTCTTGCTCTCACCTGCATTTTGTGAGGGCCAGATGTGCTCCGAGCATGCCTACTGGATCAGGCCCTACAGGTGAGGGAATGCAAAGGTAGAGAATCCCACCAGCCTCTGAGGGCCAAGCAGCTTGGCATCAACAGCAGAACTTAAGTGGTTTTGCGCATGCCTGCCAGAGGCATCTACATGTTGGATTCAAGCAACTAAAGAGGCAGTTAGGAACATACATCCTTTTGCAAATCTCACCCTTAAACTCATGCTTCATTTTAAGCATTTGAATCATCCCACTGAAGTCAATGGAAATTTTGCATTGATTTAATGGGGCCAGGATTTGACTGAATGAGAGCTGTTAAGCATGTGGTGGGTTGGGTGCTATTCTGGACTGGGGTCAGGGTGCTCAGCACCTTTCATAATCAAGCCTCATGTCACTAACAAATTGTTGAGTAATCTGACACTTGTATATATTGCACAGTTGTTATTGTTACTGCTCAGCTGATACTTCTTAAGTCATGATGGTGATCCTGTATCCACAGTCTGACACCAAAATACTTGGGAAGAAGGATATTCTTTTGGTTTAGGTGCTGAAATCTAAGGATATGGATTCAATTCTCATGCTCAGTGTAACTTTTGACTAACCGATTAGTCTCTATGTTCCTCAATTCACCTCTGTAAAATGGGGGAATAATATTTCCCTACCTCAGAGGGATGAGGATATATAGGAGGAATTTTCTCAGATACTCGCTGATAAGAGCTATCGTAGTAGATAAATACTGTTTTATTTATTTATTTATTTATTTATTATTTTTTAATTTATTAAGGAAAACAAAAAATATTAGACTCATTAAAGGAAATATGGGTTACTTTTAATACATTAATTTTCAACTTACAAACAGGAATGACAGGTTTCAGAGTAACAGCCTGTCAAGGTTCCTCCCCCACTCTGAACTCTAGGGTACAGATGTGGGGACCTGCATGAAAAACCTCCTAAGCTTATCTTTACCAGCTTAGGTCAAAACTTCCCCAAGGTACAAAGTATTCCACCCGTGGTCCTTGGAATGGCCGCTACCACCACCAAACTAATACTGGTTACTGGGGAAGAGCTGTTTGGACGCGTCTTTCCCCCCAAAATACTTCCCAAAACCCTGCACCCCACTTCCTGGACAAGGTTTGGTAAAAAGCCTCACCAATTTGCCTAGGTGACTACAGACCCAGACCCTTGGATCTTAAGAACAATGAACAATCCTCCCAACACTTGCACCCCCCCTTTCCTGGGAAATGTTGGATAAAAAGCCTCACCAATTTGCATAGGTGACCACAGACCCAAACCCTTGGATCTGAGAACAATGAAAAAGCATTCAGTCTTTTACAAGAAGACTTTTAATAGAAAATAGAAGTAAATAGAAATGAAGAAATCCCCCCTGTAAAATCAGGATGGTAGATATCTTACAGGGTAATTAGATTAGAAAACATAGAGAACCCCTCTAGGCAAAACCTTAAGTTACAAAAAAGATACACAGACAGAAATAGTTATTCTATTCAGCACAATTCTTTTCTCAGCCATTTAAAGAAATCATAATCTAACACATACCTAGCTAGATTACTTACTAAAAGTTCTAAGACTCCATTCCTGGTCTATCCCTGGCCAAGCACAGCATACAGACAGACACAGACCCTTTGTTTCTCTCCCTCCTCCCAGCTTTTGAAAGTATCTTGTCTCCTCATTGGTCATTTTGGTCAGGTGTCAGCGAGGTTACCTTTAGCTTCTTAACCCTTTACAGGTGAGAGGAGCTTTCCCCTGGCCAGGAGGAATTTCAAAGGTGTTTACCCTTCCCCTTATATTTATGACACGCCCCCCAAATCTCAGCTAGGGTGAAACACTGGCTGGGATTTCTTCCTGGAGCTCTAGGAAAAACAGAGTTAATAAGACACATGCATCTCTAAATATACTACCAAGTACATAAAGACTAACAATATTTTCCACATCTTAAGGACGATTTTAACCAGTTGATTCTGGGAAACTTTCACGGGAGAGTGCATCAGCCACTTTGTTAGAAGCTCCTGAGATGTGTTGGATGTCGAAATCAAAATCTTGGAGAGCTAAACTCCACCGAAGAAGTTTTTTGTTAGTTTCTTTGACGGTGTGAAGCCACTTCAGTGCAGCATGGTCGGTTTGCAGGTGGAAACGCCGTCCCCAAACATATGGGCGTAGCTTTTCCAGAGCGTAGACAATGGCATAACATTCTTTTTCAGTGACTGACCAGTTGCTTTCCCTCTCAGACAGTTTTTTGCTGAGAAACACTACAGGGTGGAATTCTTGATCAGGTCCTTTCTGCATTAAAACTGCTCCCACACCACGCTCGGATGCATCTGTGGTTACTAGGAACGGTTTGTCAAAGTCTGGGGCCCTTAGTACAGGGTCAGACATGAGTGTCGCTTTAAGCTTGTTAAAGGCCTTCTGACACTTTCCGGTCCACTGAACAGCATTTGGCTGTTTCTTTTTGGTTAGGTCTGTCAGTGGGGCAGCGATTTGGCTGTAGTGCGGTACAAATCGTCTGTAATAACCAGCCAAGCCTAAGAAGGATTGAACCTGTTTCTTTGACTTTGGGACAGGCCACTTTTGGATAGCATCCACTTTGGCCTGTAGGGGGCTGATAGTTCCTTGACCCACCTGGTGTCCAAGGTAAGTCACTCTGTTTAGGCCTATTTGGCACTTCTTAGCCTTAACAGTTAGTCCTGCCTCCCTTATGCGCTCAAGGACTTTTTGTAGATGTTCCAGGTGGTCTGCCCAGGAATCCGAAAATATGGCCACATCGTCAAGGTAGGCGACTGCATATTCTCCTAATCCCGCTAGGAGACCATCTACAAGTCTTTGGAAAGTGGCGGGTGCATTTCGCAGCCCGAAAGGGAGTACATTAAATTCATACAGCCCGAGATGTGTGATGCAGGCTGACCTTTCCTTGGCAGATTCATCTAGCGGTACCTGCCAGTACCCCTTTGTTAAGTCCAAGGTAGAGATGAACTGGGCCCGTCCCAGTTTCTCTAACAGTTCATCTGTGCGTGGCATTGGATAGTTGTCTGGGCGAGTTACAGCATTTAGCTTACGGTAGTCCACGCAAAAACGTATTTCCCCATCTGGTTTGGGAACTAGAACCACTGGAGATGCCCATGCACTTTCAGAGGGGCGGATTACACCCATCTGTAACATATCCTGGATCTCCCGTTCTATAGCAGTTTTAGCTTGAGGAGACACCCGGTAAGGTTGGACCCTAATTGGGTGAGCATTACCTGTGTCAATGGAGTGGTATGCCCGTTCAGTCAGTCCTGGGGTGGCTGAGAACGTTGGCGCGTAGCTAGTGCACAGCTCCTGGATCTGCTGTCGCTGCATACGCCCAAGGGTCATGGAGAGGTTCACCTCTTCCACACCACCAGCACATTTCCCTTCGTAGTAGACACCTTCAGGCCACTCAGCATCATCTTCTCCCTGGGCTGTAAACTGACAAACCTTTAATTCTCTGGAATAAAAGGGCTTTAGAGAATTAATATGGTACACCTTAGGCTTTCGGTTGGAGGTGGGGAATGCTATGAGATAATTAACAGCTCCCAGGCGCTCCTGGACCGTGAATGGCCCTTCCCACGATGCTTCCATTTTATGGGCCTGGAGCGCCCTTAAGACCATGACCTGGTCTCCTACTTTGAAGGAACGCTCTCTGGCATGTTTATCATACCAGGCTTTTTGCTCTTTTTGAGCATCCTGTAAGTTTTCTTTAGCAAGGGCTAAAGAGGTTCGGAGGGTGTTTTGTAGGTTGGTTACAAAGTCCAGAATGTTAGTTCCTGGAGAAGGTGTAAATCCCTCCCATTGCTGCTTCACCAACTGCAATGGCCCCTTAACCTCACGGCCATATACAAGTTCAAATGGGGAAAACCCTAAACTGGGATGTGGTACAGCTCTGTAGGCAAAGAGCAACTGCTGCAACACTAGGTCCCAATCATTGGAGTGCTCATTTACGAATTTACGTATCATGGCCCCCAAAGTTCCATTAAACTTCTCCACCATGCCATTTGTTTGATGGTGGTAAGGAGTGGCAACCAAGTGATTTACCCCATGAGCTTCCCAAAGGTTTTTCATAGTTCCTGCCAGGAAATTAGTCCCTGCATCTGTGAGGATGTCGGAGGGCCAACCTACCCTGGCAAAAATGTCTGCTAGTGCCTGGCATACACTTTTAGCCCTGGTGTTGCTTAGAGCTACTGCTTCCGGCCATCGGGTGGCAAAATCCATGAAAGTCAGTATGTACTGCTTTCCTCTGGCTGTCTTTTTCGGAAAAGGACCCAGAATATCCACAGCTACTCGCTGAAATGGAACTTCAATGATGGGGAGTGGTTGTAGAGGGGCTTTGACCTGGTCTTGGGGTTTTCCCACTCTTTGGCACACCTCACAAGACTGGACATAGGTAGAAACATCCTTGCCCATTCCCTCCCAGTGGAATGACCCCCCCAAACGGTCTTTGGTCCTGTTCACCCCAGCATGGCCACTAGGGTGATCGTGGGCTAAGCTCAAGAGCTTGGCCCGGTATTTAGTTGGAACTACCAACTGTCTCTGAGGATGCCAGTCTTCCTGGTGTCCACCAGAAAGAGTTTCCTTGTATAAAAGTCCTCTTTCTACAACAAACCTGGATCGATTAGAAGAGCTGAGAGGCGGTGGGTTGCTCCGTGCCGCTGTCCAAGCTCTCTGGAGGCTTTCATCTGCTTCCTGTTCGGTCTGGAACTGTTCCCTTGATGCTGGAGACATCAGTCCCTCATTGGATTGTGGACCTAGGCTTGGTCCCTCTGGAAGCAATATAGGGGATGGAGCTGTTTCTGTTGACTGTGAACTGCTCTCCGCTGGTGCACTATGTTGGGATTCAGGCTCCGGCTGAGCCTCTTGTGTAGGGTTATCGGCTGCTGCCAGTTCAGGTTCAGTGGGGCCCTCTGGTGTTGAGGTTGCAAGTACTGGATTCAGTGCTGACACGGGGTCTGGTGTTGGTTGTTCGGCTGGTTCTGGTTCTGGGACTGGTTCCGTCTGGGTCTCTGGGACTGGATCCACTACTGCTGTTGCAGACATTGGCCTGGGGTCTGGGTCCATCACCTCTGACCGGGCCCTGATAGAAGTTTCCGGAACAGAGCTAGGCCTCACGGCTTGTTTAGCCTGGCTGCGGGTGACCGTTCCCACCCTCTTGGCCTGCTTCACATGATTGGCCAAGTCTTCCCCCAACAGCATGGGGATGGGATAATCATCATAGACTGCAAAAGTCCACATTCCTGACCAGCCCTTGTACTGGACAGGCAACTTGGCTGTAGGCAAATTGAAAGAGTTGGACTTGAAGGGTTGAATCGTCACTTGGATCTCTGGGTTGATTAAATTGGGGTCCACTAAGGAAGCATGGATAGCTGACACTTGTGCTCCGGTGTCCCTCCACGCGGTGACCTTCTTCCCGCCCACACTCACAGTTTCCCTCCGCTCTAAGGGTATCTGGGAAGTATCTGGGCCTGTGGACCTCTGGTGTGATTCCGGTGCAATGAACTGTAATCTGTTGGGGTTCTTGGGGCAGTTGGCCTTTACATGCCCCAGCTCGTTACATTTAAAACATCGTCCAGCTGACGGGTCACTGGGGTGAGGAGGGTTGCTGGAGAACGGGGTGGCAGGACGATAAGGGGTCTGGAGGGTTCTTTGGGAGGTAGGTGGGGCCTTGGGCGGCCCCCGGTAATAGGGTGTGGTCTGGGGTGGTCCCTTCTGGTCTCCGCTCCAACTGCGACCAGTTTTCTTCTTCTCTGCCACCTCCACCCATCTGGCTCCAATCTCTCCTGCCTCGATTACAGTTTTGGGTTTCCCATCTAGGATGTATCTTTCTATTTCCTCAGGAACACCCTCTAAGAACTGTTCCATTTGCATTAGGAAGGGCAAATTTACTGGAGATTCAACACTTGCTCCTGATATCCAGGCATCCCAATGTTTCACAATGTGGTAGGCATGTCGGGTAAATGACATGTCTGGTTTCCACCTTAGGGCTCTGAACCTCCGACGAGACTGCTCGGGTGTTATCCCCATTCTGACTCTCGCCTTGGATTTAAACAGTTCATACTTGTTCATGTGTTCTTTAGGCATTTCAGCTGCCACCTCAGCTAAGGGTCCACTGAGCTGCGGCCTCAGCTCTACCATGTACTGGTCAGTAGAGAGGTTGTATCCAAGGCAGGCCCTTTCGAAGTTTTCTAGGAAGGCCTCAGTATCATCGCCTGCCTTGTAGGTGGGGAACTTTCTGGGATGGGAAGTGGTACTTGGAGAAGGATTACTAGGGTTTGTTGGGATATTCTGCTGAGCCTTTATCTTCTCCATCTCCTCCACATACTTCCTCTCTTTTTCCTTCTCCTCCAGTTCTTTGTCCCTCGCTTCCATAGCTCTCCTGTGAGCAGCCGCTTGGTGTTGTTCTGCCTCCCTTTCTTGTTCCTTCTTCAGCCGCATGAGTTCTATCTGTCTTTCATGTTCCCTTTGTCTTTCCTCAGCCTGAAATTTGGCTAATTCCAGCTGTAGTCGAGCTGAGGATTTGGTCATTCTAACCTCTCTGTTTTTAACTAACTTTACACCCGAGGTTTAGAAATAAACAAACAAAACTTGGCTGTAAAATTTTGCTGTGCTGGAATAGAATACCTATTCTCTGATAGTGATTGTCAGCCTACAGAAAAAGACAATTCCCTTGTCTCTGTTCTGGGCCCAACTTAAAGCAAAAAACCTCCAAACTACTTGGAAACCTGCTTACCCAGCCCAAAGAAAAAGCAAATGGGTAGAACACACACCCCCTATTTACTTTTAGGAAGAAAAGAAAAAAAAAAAACCTCTGGGTTGGAAGACTGTGAATTTCCCTGCAGGAGTTAAGTACCCTGCCTCCAGGCAAAGAAAACCTGCAATTCACAAGATAATCCCCTTTTGTCTCTGCTTGGCCACAAAGCAGGGAAAACCCAAGATGCTTTCAGTTTCAAAGCTGCTTCAAAGCCACAGGAAAAAAAAATTCCTTTTTAAAATCTGTATTTCTAGTTCAAAAAATCTCAACTGGATCTCAAAATGATTTCAGGTTAATCCCACCACTATGCCACCATGTCAAGGTTCCTCCCCCACTCTGAACTCTAGGGTACAGATGTGGGGACCTGCATGAAAAACCTCCTAAGCTTATCTTTACCAGCTTAGGTCAAAACTTCCCCAAGGTACAAAGTATTCCACCCGTGGTCCTTGGAATGGCCGCTACCACCACCAAACTAATACTGGTTACTGGGGAAGAGCTGTTTGGACGCGTCTTTCCCCCCAAAATACTTCCCAAAACCCTGCACCCCACTTCCTGGACAAGGTTTGGTAAAAAGCCTCACCAATTTGCCTAGGTGACTACAGACCCAGACCCTTGGATCTTAAGAACAATGAACAATCCTCCCAACACTTGCACCCCCCCTTTCCTGGGAAATGTTGGATAAAAAGCCTCACCAATTTGCATAGGTGACCACAGACCCAAACCCTTGGATCTGAGAACAATGAAAAAGCATTCAGTCTTTTACAAGAAGACTTTTAATAGAAAATAGAAGTAAATAGAAATGAAGAAATCCCCCCTGTAAAATCAGGATGGTAGATATCTTACAGGGTAATTAGATTAGAAAACATAGAGAACCCCTCTAGGCAAAACCTTAAGTTACAAAAAAGATACACAGACAGAAATAGTTATTCTATTCAGCACAATTCTTTTCTCAGCCATTTAAAGAAATCATAATCTAACACATACCTAGCTAGATTACTTACTAAAAGTTCTAAGACTCCATTCCTGGTCTATCCCTGGCCAAGCACAGCATACAGACAGACACAGACCCTTTGTTTCTCTCCCTCCTCCCAGCTTTTGAAAGTATCTTGTCTCCTCATTGGTCATTTTGGTCAGGTGTCAGCGAGGTTACCTTTAGCTTCTTAACCCTTTACAGGTGAGAGGAGCTTTCCCCTGGCCAGGAGGAATTTCAAAGGTGTTTACCCTTCCCCTTATATTTATGACACAGCCGTGTTAGTCTGTATTCGCAAAAAGAAAAGGAGTACTTATGGCACCTTAGAGACTAACCAATTTATTTGAGCATAAGCTTTCGTGAGCTACTTCAGTCAGTTTAACTTGAGTGTTCCTTGTTTGAGCAGGCAGTCCTTTCCCTTCTATATTGAAATAAAACTGCCCCAGGTTGATAGGGTAATGCTATCTGTACTATTTTAATGCTTATATGTTAAATATACATAGTGTGTGTACTAGGTTGTATTTTGAGTATAGAGACTTATTTTTCTTATACAGTACATTGTTCTCCATAACTGCTACAGAAAGTCAAAATGGTTTGCAAAGTTCATAATTTTTAGTTTCCACAATAAATTGAATACCATTAGGGTGTTTAGCTAAATAATAAATGTATATTTAATGGGGTCAGGGAATTATAAATTACCTTTCTAAGGATAATCTTTTCTTTCATAGCTAGAAAGTTCCACCTTAGTGTACTCAATTGATTTGTTTAGGCCTCATAGAAAAATTAACCCATAACTAGGGAGTTTTTCTTGCTCTTTTACTAATGCAATGTAGTTGTAAAACGACTACCAAGACTGTCAGTACTCCTGGACAGGAGACCTTCTTTGTTATTACTAATACACAGTTGGGTCTGCTCTTTCAACCTTAACTGTCAGAAGCCCTGTTGAAGTCAATTAAACCCACTGCATATGAGTGTAATATGAGTAAGGGTTGCAGGATTAAGTTAAGTCCTTTAAGATATTAAAACTCCAACTAATGAAAATTTAGTGTATTCCTAAAAATGCAACTACTTAGAAAAAAGCTTTCACTAATAATCTATAGATGTTGTGGTTAGCAACAGAATTAATGCTTATTAGACAAAATAGTCTCAAAAACTTAGAGGGTAGGAATCTAATTAATGCCGGTCAACATGGTTTTATGGAAAATAGATCATGTCAAACAAACCTGATTTTATTCTTTGAGATTATAAGATTGGTTGATGAAAGTAACTACATAGATGTAATATATTTAGGCTATGTCTGCACTACAAAGTTAAGTCGACTTAAGTTATATCAAAGTACAGCCACTGCTGTAATTAAACCACTGTTGCATGTCCACACTACGCTTCATGTGTCAGCAGAGCGCATCCACTGTAGCAGCTTTGCATCAACACAGAGAGCCATGCACTGTGGGGTAGCTATTCCACTGTGCAACTGGCTGCAGAGTGTTTTGGGAAGGATTTACAATGTCTCAAGGGGGCAGGTTCCACATGATGCAGGTTTCTCAATTCCATCATTCCATGGGCATCCTACTAGCTTTCCAGTCACTTTTCAACTGCCCTGGTAACCTGCGAGCCAGCCATCTGTGTCAGAAAGCAGGATCCTGCACTGCTCTTCAGTATTGTGTTGTGCATTATGAACACAAAACTATCAGAGGAGCTCAATGGGGGAGGGTATTCACCACCACATTGACCCCAGCCGCTTTCTTGTAGAAACAGCATGTCTCTGGCTCCATACCAGAGGCAACTATTTGCATCCCTTGCCTTCTCCTATGCCTGCCACAGCTCTTGGAGTTTTACACAGCACTGCTGCATGTCCCTATCCCTTCCATGACCCAAGCAAGTTCCTGTACAGCCTCTCCTTCCGGGAGACTGAGGAGATCCATCATCTCTCATGTACTCCAGGCAGTAGCGCATTTATTGTGTGGAGCCGGCATGCTTAGCTGGGCAGTTGCTATGTGACCACTCCAGACTGGGTAAACAGGAAGAGCAAATTCAAAATTTTCCTGAGGTTTAACAGTGGACAGCTGTTCATCTATGTACCTGGCTGTAGGGAAGCGGAGTTCAAAACGGTGACCAGAGCGGTCATGGTGGGCATTGTGGGATATCTCCTGAAGGCCACTTAGTGCAATGTAAACAATATAGTGTTTACACTGACACTGCATTGGTCTAACTACATCACCCTAAGCTCTACTCCTCTTGTCGAAGTGGTTTTATTATGTTGGTGTAGAAGGTGAGTTAAAGCGGTGTGAGGAGCATTGCAGTGTGTACATCTGCAGAGTTAAGTCAAAATAAGGTATAAACTGTGTAGTGTCAACATGGCCTTAGACTTCTGAATAACAAATTAGAACTATACAATATCAACAAATCTCATGTTAAATGGATTAAGAACTGGAAAACGGACAGATCTCCAAAAAATATTCCTCAAAGGGGAATCATCATGGAATAAGGGTGTTTCTTGTGGGATTCTACAGGGATTGGTACTATGCCTGATGTTGTTCAATATTTTCGTCTGATCTAGAAGTAAACATAAAATCACTACTGATCAAATTTGTGGCTGTCACAAAGATTGGTGGAATGGTAAGGGCAGTCATTCAGGGCAACCTGGAACACTTGATAAACTGGGCCTGTTCCAACCAAATGCATTTTAATAAAACCAAATGCATAGTTATGCATGTATGAACAAGGAACGTAGGCCATACATGCAGACTGTGTCCTGGACAGCCGAGACTCTAAAAGGATTTAGGAACCCTAGTTGATAAGCAACTCTGAGCTCTCAGTGTGCTGCTGTGGCAAAAACAGCTAGTAGGATCCTTAGAGGCAGGGGAGTAATGAGTAGCAGGGGAGGTGATTTTACCTCTGAAAAATACATTGGTGAGAATGATACTGGAATTCTATGTACAGTTCTGGTGCCCACATTTTAAAAACAATGTTGAAAAATTGGAGATGGTGCAGAAAAGAGCCACAAAAATTATTTGTGGGCTGGAGAAAATACCTTACAATGAGAGACTTGAAGAGCCAATCTTATTTAGTTTTATCAAAAAGGAGACTGAAGGGTGACTTGATCACAATATATTATTATTACCTTCAAAGGGAGAAAAGACTGGGTACTAGAGGGATCTTTAATCTAGCAGAGAAAGGCATAACAAGAAACAATGGCTGGAAGCTGAAGCCAGACAAATTAAATAAAATATATTAAATTAATAACACATTAAATAAAAAAGGCACCCACTTAGAAGTGAGGGCAATTAACCATTGGCACAAACTACCAAGGGAAGTGATGGATTCTTCATCTCTTGAACTCTTCAAATCAAGACTGGCTACCTTTCTGGGAGATATGTTATAGCTGAAACACAAGTTATGCTTTAATCAAACACAAGTGATTGGGCTCAATATAAGGGTAAATGAGTGAAATTTAATAGCCTGTGTTATACAGGGGAGTCAGACTAGAAAGTCTAATGTAGCTCAATCTATGAATTGTATACTGATTACTTAAGAATTCCCAGTTATCACTCTGAAGTTTGACAGGTTCTTGTCTCAAGATCAGGCCCAGTATTATTAAAATTACTGTTTAGTTGGGAAGCACGATGTGCACAGTTGCAACACTCACACTTTAGGAACCCTTCTATATTTGTAATAATTTATTAATACATTTAGCAAAGTTACAAACACTTTAACCCAGCAAGGTAGATCTAGATCATACAGAATGTACATCTGAAGTCACACCTTCCCTTGCAGAACAACCTGAAACGTTAGCATTTTCCTCCTCGTCATCATCATCTTCCTCATCATCACCAGTGGCCATCATCCTGGCACCTCCTAAGGGCTACATCTCACTTTCCTCCTGCCCACAGGCTGGGATACAACTTTTATATGTTATGCTGATGCCACCATGTCTAATGCATATTCAATAGGAGTTTCTCCCCTCTTCCTTAGTTGTATTTCCTCACCATACTAATGTTGGGTTGCCCTTCTCCTATAGGTTAGTATATTAATGATCTCAATTTATTATCATATACATCAATTTGCTGCCAGGGAACTCCTGTGGTCAGATACCTAGAGATGTTCCCATCCTAAAATATCCAAAAGCTGGGGTTAGCTCATTTTCCTGTGGTTGGCTGGTGTTGTTATGGACAAACTTCACCCTTAAACACGCTATTCCCAATTCTCCAAAACTTAGGGGTGACCATTAGGGCATTTCTATGAACTTTGGTTCAGATGCCTCAAGCCTTATGCTAACTGCTGAAGCCAGTGTGTTACAGGATACAGGCCTGTAGGTTCCTTGCATTACGGCTGAATAAAATAAATGCTAAAGCTAGCTCTATTGGCTACACTGTCCCTTCTGGCCTTAAATTCTATGAATCTATGAAAAAATAAGTAATGAATACTCATTTATAAATTTCTTCTGTTTAGTTTAGACATGATACTGGGAGATATCCCATCATTTAATTTCTCTTTGTAAAATAGTTGGCTTTCAATAAAGCATGATGATCTAGTGGTTATCTGACTTTTGTTCATCATTTAACAATGAGCTTGGGAAATTATCATTTGTTGGAGACATATTTGTAAATCAATGTGTTTTCACTTTTCCACATTTACCATTTTCTCCACTGATGATCAAATCAATAACTGGCATGTACATATATTTTTCTGCATATCTTACAGTATATAAAAACATTATTAACTGATTACAAACTACTTATGACAGAAATCACTTCACCCACAACTAAAATGCATCCACCTTTCAGATGAAATGTGAGAATTCTTTGACATTACATATAATCATGTCTGGACAGACAGTGAACAATAGTTTTACCCAACTGAAACTAGATGGAACATTTTACGTAATCACAATATAATATCCAACTGAAATTTAGCCATGACACTTATGCTAGCACCCTTATTCTTGTGCAAAGTACTTTGGGAGTTTTAATGATCACAAATGGTCAGAGCTTCAATATTACATCTCACCTGAAAGGTGTGTATTCTCATTCAGTTCATATAATGGCAAAGAAAGAATTTGACTTCTACCCAAATCTTTTCTGGGACCTTTAAACAATTGGAAAAAAAGAGAACATAACAGCAACATAAGCTGTTGTAACAGAATGGCAACAATAGTGACCACACGCTGTTTTAGTCAACACTAATTCATGCTCATCAGTAGGGCAAACTATGCTGCCTTCATTCTACTGAAGAACTAGATAGCTGCTTCATAAAACAGTGAACAGGTAGTATTATCACTTAAATAACACTGAGTTCAAATAATTGTGAGAATGATATGTCTGCAAATTATTCTATTAATTTACATAATGTGGCTATAATTTTTAGGTGCAATTTAATTTTTTTCAGCATTTTGGCATGAGACAAAACAGTTATATTGATATAAAATATATCTTCCTATCAATTTCCTCTGAATACAGAATTTCCAACAGTTTTTACCTTAGTTATAGATTGGTTCTGAGGGAGAAACACTTTCAAAGTGGTGAGCTGTTATTCCTGTCTAAATGAGCTATGGCATGGAGCACACGCCTGTTCCTTTAGAAATTCACCCTGTTTAAAGTGTCATCCACGCTAGCACTTTTAAACCACGGGAAGTAGCTTAATATTATTTAAAATAGGTACCTATATTTGCAATTTTTAAACTGTGCTACAGCTGTTTTCAGAGACATAATCCCTCTAGGGTAATTTAACTATAAAGCTCGGCAAATACTGGGGGGAGGGGAAATTTCCAGACAATTTCATTTGAAATTTAAAATAACTTACTTTTGATTGCGTTAACATCTCTTTTGTGTTCACTTTCTGAGACTAGCCCAGCAAACTGGCAGGAATGTTCATTGTAAACTTGAAGAGACTATTGCAAAATATTGAAAGAAAGAGAATTTGAAATTCGTATTGGGAAGCATTCGCATGGTAATATGACTAATTGCGCTGCTCCTCCAATCAGAAACCATGACGATATTGTATGTCTAGTGAATCTAATCATGGCAAATATTTGCAATAAGCTGCTTATAAATGAACTAAGGACCAAGAATTATTATTAGTAATTATTTAGTGAATAATTTTAAAGAACAAATACCGTTGAGAACAACATAGTCTGTTCACAGACATTTTATGAACACAAAGAAGTGAAATTCATCACATAAGTTATATAAGAATTATTATTCTTATTTCAAACATGGTTTGGTGAAGAAAGTTGTTGCTGTGAACTAGTCTTAAAAAGAGTTAAAGCTTGTTAGCAAAACTAGGTAGAGTTTTTGGTAGCATGGAGAGGGCTTTTTGTATAATAGTTGTAATTTCTGCTACAAGTAGACATGATAAAGGGTTTTGTAACTTGGATAATAAAGATTTTATTTATTTAAAATGAAAGATGATCAATGCACCTTGAAACATTGGTTTTCCTTTTAACCCATTCTTATTTGACTCTAAGCTTAACCTCAGCTAGTCTTTGTAGTTAAAATTTCAAAGTCTGATTCATATCATTGCTGAAAATCCACCAGTAAACTGGCAAAGACAATTATAGGTATATGAGTATATACTAAAAGTGTCTTGTCAAGACACTCTCAGACACTTGTGGAATATGTAACTGACACTGATGAACATTTTGCTTATTTTCACTACAGAAAATTTGAATGGTAGTAACAGATACAAAGCAGTAGTAAGAATAAAAAATTGCAGCAATTATTTTCATGTGCATCTCATGAGATGTCTGATACCCTGGGCATCCCATCAGATACTCAAAGGGAATGGTGTACAGAAATGATGCATGTATTTGTGGAACGAATTAGGGAAAGAGTTGATGGAAGTTCCCAATTAAACAGGAGTTGTGGAGTGAATATGTGATCTGTTCCAGCAAAAATCATACTAAAAGGGCAGATATCCTGACCCTCATGGGTACTGGAGCCTATGCAGTAAGTATCACACTAGCATTTCTGCCCATTCCTGGTGTCGTAGGACCCCACAACCTTGGAACAATGTGATTGTACGTATGGCAGCACTAACTGAACCAGGCCAGACTAGACTGCACCAAAATAAAAAATTATTCTATTTTGAATACTGAAGTTGTTCATTTTAACTTCCACCTACATAACTCTTAATAAATATATATATATTGTTTATTCAGAAGAATTTTGTGGGCTGAAGCAGGCAGTGGATATTTTACTATTCATACATCTCTGCTTCTTAGGCGTGCCTATTCAGGGCTAGACAAAAGCCCGATTGAACAGCTAGGAGAAATTTTGTATTATACAGTCATGTAAATGAGCAGCTAGGACATTCTCTGGACAATTACATAAAAATGGCAAGTGACCTGCTGTACAATAGTTGCTTTCAATGCGATCCAAGGCCAAGACAGGCTTTTGACAGTTGCATAATACAGATGGATCATAATCAGCCAACACAGAAATATTCCTCATTCATGCAATAAATGGAATCACATTTAGCAGAAGTTGAAAAAAAATAGTAATGTCAGATAAGAAAATTGAGCATCATCCATTGAAGGTGAAAGCTTTTCTGATGTTATTAATGACAATAAAGCTTAGAATTCAGTATTAGGTCATGAAAGCCAGATAAAAATCAGAAGTCTAGAAAAAACTGCAGTATCAGGAAATTTGGGAGCTACTCAGCCTGTGAATGGAAATGGTTTTGCAAAGACCTCTGAAATGCTGCAGCACATTGTAAATGTTTTATGAAATTAATAACTGGAGATAACATGTGTTGTCAATATATGTAAAATACACAAAAGTATATTTAGATAATTTGGCAATACTTAAAAAAATATAGTTTCTAAATTAATTTAATTCTTGTACAATGAAAGGTAATAGATAAACAACAGTGGCCAGTGAAGTTTTCTATCCAAAGAAAAGGTATAAAACTTAAAGAGCAGCAGCACATTCTTCCTTGCACTGCTTGCTGTTATATTTTCACTATGATCTGGAAGAACGCCTGCTAGTATTAAAGGATAATTCAATCTCCCTGTACATTCTCTCCTTGACTTCCAAGATGACAACAAGGGTGCCAGTCAATGGAACACAGGAAGTACAATACCATTTCAAACCGATGGCCCATTTTTATGGTGTCCTTTGGCTGAGAATAGCCAGCATGAACTATTCCACAGGAAGGTGCGTAATATATTGTAAGGGACAATCATGCAATAGCATTCTCAGGAGGAAAGCTTTTTTCTAGTCCCAGGCAGGAAGTGATTGGCTCATGGCCTGATGCATGAAAGTTGATGCCTCTGAAATATTTTTTTATTCTAGTTAGTGTGACTGAAGATGCTATTATTATTATTCATATGTCTAATCTCTTCAGACCCTTCTGATTTTTTTGCCTCAATAATACTTTATAGTAGGGGGTTCCACAGTTGTGGGTTTTTTTAAGTATTTCCTTTTGATCAGTTTTAAATATGTTTACTTTTTAGTTTTCTTTGTTCATTATGTACAAATTATGTATTTTTGTTGAGTGCAAAATTCTGGTGATGTTTTTCTTGTTAGGTCTGTGTCTCCGCTAGACTTGGACTGAGACCCCTATCTCGTGTCATGTACACCATCAAACTCCAGCAGATGGCAATACTTTTTGGCTGCTAACTACCTTTGCGCTGGATTTAAGTTGTCAATCTTGTGTTGAACGATTTTATATTTTAAAGCTTTGCAAAAGATTCAGTTTCACTCTAGAGTATAGTAAAAACTAGCCTTGATTCAAAGTTACCCACATCTGAGACCAAGCAGCACTTAATTAGAAATGTTTTTTGTGTGTGTCTGCAAACTCCATCAAAGACATATACCAACTTTCTTCCCACAAACTGGATATTGGCTAACTTCCTGAAGCTGTTTTTTATCAATGGATTTCAAAAATGTTTGCTAGGAACAGTCACCTGGGACAAATCAATATGGCCATTAGTCCAGCTTCTGGTTCTAGTGAACCAGAAAAACCTGTGTGAACTGGAACCTACCATATAGAAACCAGATTTGATTAAATTCAATCCATTTAGAACTTGACAGCCTCCAAAACCATGCAAACCTTTTCAGAGACAAAAAATAACATACCCATTACTATTGATCAGGTCTCTAGTCTGTATCCTATTACTAATCATTTGATCCATTGAGGCACCCAATGAAATATGTTTTAGAAATGTGGGCAATAGATGTGGTCTACACTAATGTGTACACGTGCATGAGTTCATCCATCTTGAGGCATGATTTAACTGAACTGGATAAAGTGAGAACCATTCTATATGTCTCATAATGCAGTTCAAATACACTAGGTGTGAACTCAACTTTTACCCCCTGCCTGGGGTTTCCTTTACTGTTTATTTAAATAATAGTAAACTTAAGCCTCAATCTCATCTTCTTGCTTTTAGGATGGTTGTTTTCCTAAGGTTTCTCTCTCTGTTCCTTCCTTTAGTTCATTCTCTCTTCTGAAAGACCCTTAAATTTGATCTGGCAGCTAAGGAGAGTCAGCAAAGTAGCTCTACACCATTATGAAGGGTCCTAGAGCCTGACTTCAGGGTGAATTAGCAGATTAGCTCTACTTCTCAACGCGGAGTTCAGAATGACAAGTTCTTCATAATAAGAAATGGGTGCTCCTATGAAAATGGTATTGATGCACTTCATTGTCAGAAATGCATTCAGAAAAGTCAAGGAAAAATAAAAACCTGTGCACTCTAAAAAACCTCAGGAAGACTAATCAGTATTTATTTATTTTTCTATTTAATTTATTCATTATTATTATTCAAGATAGTTCCAAGACACAAGTCTCATTCTGATCCTCTCCCCACCCCCACACTTATAAAATTCAGTGTGTCTGGATCTGAGCTTTTCTTGTGCAGAGGCAAGCTTGGACAAAGCATAGAGGAAGGCAAGATTTCTTCCCAAAGACTTTATATTCCAAAGCAGACAATACAAAACAGATATTAAGAGCCCATTGAAGTTAAAGTGAGTCTTTCTACTGACTGCAATGGGATTTGGATCATGCCCATAGTGCCCAAAGTGACCAGATGAAGGGTTTGTATCTTAAAGCATAGAAAAAAATAAATTTTAAATGAATATTTAGCACTTATTTTATGAGTGGATTAACCTAGGTAGGATTTGTGGAGGAAGTGGAGTGTTTAATTGTCATTGCATCATTGGCTGTGTTTTGTAAGAAGTGGTCTCAGTGTCCTAGCCAGATTCCAATTTGGGTAATTAAATTTGCCTATTTAAAATCTCCTCTGTAGTTCCAGTTGAAAAAAGTTATATTCCACTTATTTTTTGCTTAGGAATTTCTTTTTTTTTTTCTGTTCACAAAGCAACCACCTTTAAACATCTTTAAACCATCCTTCTTTGGCTTAGTCTACCACCACTGCTATCCTACAAATCTGTCTGCTTCCACTCTCATGATTCTTCATGTAATTGTTTGTATTGTAACAAGACAGATTAGATGTAACTACTCAGGACACACACCACATCTCACTGTATTTGTAAAGTATCATGCACACTTAATGCACTCTATAAATATTAATAAATAATAACAATAAAGTGGATTGTGTGCAATATGCTAGCACAGAATGACTGTCGCGTTCCACCTCAGATATAGCTGCATTGCAGTGATGTATAAATGCATACATTATGCACCTATGAAGTGCTGTGGGAATCTTTAGGGAGAGAGGCACTACAAATACATAAATGTAAGTTGTTATTGTTGCACAAAATCTTTCTCAACATGAACTCAAAAACAATTACCCCCTAGATGAAATCCATATCACATATATCTCAGATATATTCTTTTTCATAGTCCCAGGATAAGCTGTGAATTATTCAAGGAAGAGGTGTGTACTAACTCCTCTCAGTTTTGGAGAGAAAAATCTCCCAGTGAGATTTTTCCTATTAACAATAACAGATTGGTTGTAAAAGGGCCAACTTGTCAAAAAGGATATTGTCAAGACTTGTGGGAGGAAGAGTCCTTGATATGCAGAGGAGTTTACTTTTGTAAGTTCTCTCTGCACTGTGGGGAGGATAATTCACTAAGGAATCTTAAAACTTGTACTGTAGATGTAAAGTACATGAGGAAAGCAACTTAAATAAAACAGGCTATGTTGTTGATTTTGTATGCAAAAGAGATATCAAAACAAGTCAAATAAAAAGACAGTTGGAGAATGCCTGATGAATTTGAGCCTAACGGAAAATATAATGTTCATAGTGATGCAATCCCAAAGTGTCATCAATGCCATAAAACACCTGCTGTTTGCATCCTTTAAAGAATCCTAATGAAGACGTGCAGTCCAAAAGCATGATTGCCAACCAGCTCCAAGAGCTGCTGTGATTGAGGAAAGAAATGGATTGCTATGGAGACAATAGATAGCTAATAGGCAGTGTGGTAGGAGGAATAAAAGGGGAGGAGGAGTAAACAGATACATTTTTAAAAAAAAAGATAGATAATAACAGTGCCTAACACAAAGAGTTTCTGATTTTATGTTGAAATTTGTAGAGAGTAAATTTAGATTCTGTCAATAAAAACTGATGAAGCCATTAAAGCATTGGTGGAGAAAATTCCTTCCAGAGAATGGTCAAATGGTTAAAGCAGGGAAATAAGAGATGTAACTTCTGGGTCCTATTCTTAACTTTGCCACTGATTCTATGGCCTTAGGCAAGTCACTGCACTAATTTACTGTAGAGTTCCATAAGGGTTACTAACTCCTAGGAGTGCTGTGGATACCTTTCCCCTAATTAGCCAATTCATTTATTTCCTGACAGCAGCCAGGAAACTGACTAGGCATGACAAGCCAAGACCAATAGATATGATCCCTTTATTTTATGAAACACCAGTTTGTCTGTAAAAGACATACATATACATGAGAAGGATAATTAAATAATGTACTCTAGGGAAGTTGCACCAGATTTATGTTCACTGAAACAATCATTTCATAGTGACCATCAGAAGTGTAGAGAAACCACACAAAAAAGTGGCTATTGCTGTAACATTATTGGATGTCACCAGATAGTTCTATTATTGATAGTTTTACTAGTGCTATTTATTCAGAATGTTGGGAGATCTTAGACAAATGCCTATTGTGAGCTGTGGTGCAGTTCTTTTTAGAAGGTGAAAAATAATAAAAGTGAAGTCCTTTTCTACATGAATCTCTATAATTAGGAATGAAGTCACACAGTTTAAGGACGAAAGGGACAACTAGATCATTGTTTCACCGCCTGTATATCACAGGCCATTTGCACCACCTAGCACCTGCGCACTAACCCCAATAACTGAAATTATACCAAACCATTCTAGCCCAAGGGAGGCTACACTATCATGTATTCACAGGCAGAGAACAAGAGGGACCGAGATACACCAGTCGCTTCCCCCCTTCCCCTCACCCCCCACCCCAATGGCAGAGAAATGATTAAGTGAGATATTTCCAGATTATCCTGACAAGTGACCTGCATGCACACATTACAGAGAAAGGCAAAAACCCACCAAGGTCACCGTCAATCTGACCTGGGGAAAAATTCCTTCCCAACCCCACATATGGCAATCAGTTAGACCCTGAGCACATGAGAAAGAGGCAGCCAAGCATCTGAGAGAGAGAGAGAAAGTGCTTGATGCCACCTCAGATCTCTGGCCCACCCTACCTAATGTCCCATCGCAGGCCATGGTCAACCTGGGACTGATGCTTCAAGGAAGGAGTTAAAAAATACCCAGAATACATTGGGGGAGAATACCTTCCTGACCCCTGCAGGTAGCTGGTTGAAACCCGGAAGCATGAACCATTAGGAACACAAGTCATAAACTAGAAGTGAGCTCCAGGACTGCTGACCCCTGACAGCACAAGCAATCTAGCGATACAATAATTTCCTTAAGTGTAGGTGCTGCTTACAAAATATCACATAACATTGAAACATTACAAATATCATAATGGGATGGGGAAATTCCAGCACCAACCTTCATCTTCAGACTTAATACTTGTCCAAACTTGACTCCTTCTGTTTCAGGACCAGATTACAAATGCTGTTCCTTTGCTAACTCTCCTGTTCCCTGATTTCCCCTCTTTTCACTCAGATGACTGTGTATAGTTCCCTTTGTCTATCCATACTTTCTCTTCGTTTCCTGGATTCTTGCTTTGTTTCTGTCATTAGTCATGTCTCAATCCTTGAAGACAGGAAGGAGAGAGAGATTAAATCTCTTTCTAGACTCCAGAATCTATCAATCATTCAAGTTATAGCTAATCAGCATAGGAATTTCCTAAATTAGGATTTTCCCCAGGAATTGAAATTGGGTTTTTCCTCCCCCGAATTTACAGGGGGGTGAGGGCTGAGGGATGATATTGTGAGGGCAAATGTGGACTGTACGGCACTATAGTAACACTGAAAAATATTTCATGACCACTTTATTAGATTTAACTCATGTTAAATCATTACACAAATTAAAGTGGGCTACTCAAGTCTTCTGTGAAGTACTACATCTACATCTTTCTCAGTTTCTTGTAATTTTGCACAACTCTGTTAATGAACTTCTTGAATGCAGTGTGTTCATCTTCGGAGGTTTCTCGAGCATCTGGTACTCCAGTCCTTCAACTGATATGCTCAGTAGTTCATTCATATGATCAGGCAGAAGGCAACTTCTTTAAGAACATAAAATTCTATTCAATGACAAAAAAGAACTCTCAACTGTAGCTTTTGTGACTGAGAGTAGCAAGAGATGAATTCCTACTTCTTTCAGCTCAGGAAACACGGCACAAAGATCAAGTCACTAGTAATGATAAAAAAAGAAGTTGAAGTCAAATCTTCATTCATTCGTTGTATGACATTCCACTCTGTGTTCAAATTCTCTATTCCCTCCAGATCATATGGAAGCCCCATTGCTGGTAGTGCCTCACTCCACGGAACTGTCAGTGTTTTATAAGATAGGCATCTGTAAAAGTTTCGGAGAGGTTGAGTAGAATCCAAAAGTTGCTGTTGTAGATTAGTAAGAATCAAGTCTGTATTTTTTCAGCCATCTTAAACACTTCTTATCCTCTTCACTTAAGGCACATAAGTGTCTTCATTAGTCAACTTCTGGACTAAAGTCTTTGCTTCTTCTAGTATGTTTTCAATGGATATCTCTGATTGATCCAAGTGTAGCATCTATTGCAGGATAAAGATCTACTACTGTTGTAGCAGATGCTTGGATGGCATTGTTTAATGACCCAAGTGATTTCAACAGTAGACTTACAAGAGAGAGAATGGCAATTGTCTTTTCTGAACGTAGTAGCAAAAGTAGTCCACCAGCCTCACTACTTAGATCCGTCCCATCTTGGCAGATACTTTCCGAAGTCAGTAATAACGGTTGCTGTAATTTTAAGACAATAGCCAAGGATAGCTCATGAGAAAGCCAGCGGGTTTTCCCAGGTTGGACTAATTTGAACTTAAGTCCCAGCACATCTTCTATTTTTTCCAAGATGTTCAGTCTTTTTGAACTCTTGTTGAAAAATACACTATAACGAAGACATTAAATGTATGGCTAATGTTTTTTGAAGATTCTGCAGCTCATACTCTTGCTATTTGAGAAGATAATGGAATCATAGAATCGTAGGACTGAAAGGGACCTTGAGAGGTCTTTTAATCCAGTCCCCTGCTTTCAAGATAGAACTAAATATTATCTAGACCATCCCTGAGAGGTGATTGTCTAAACTGTTCTTAAAAACCTCCAATGACGGAGATTCCACATCCTCCCTCGGCAATTTATTCCAGTGCTTAACTACCCTGATAGATAGGAAGTTTTTCCTAATGCCCAAACTAAACCTCCCTTGCTGCAATTTAGGCCCATTGCTTCCTGTCCTATCCTCAGAGGCTAAGGAGAACAATTTTTCTCCCTCTTCCTTGTAACAACCTTTTATGTACTTGAAAACTATTCTCATATCCCCACTCAATCTTCTTTTCTCCAGACTAAACCAATTGATTGATTATTTGCTCTATTATCTTTCTGGGTACTGAAGTTAAGATGGCCTCTACAGTGTGTATAGGTGTGGTGGGGCGGCTGCCCCACACAAGGAGGAGACAGGGTTAAAAGCAGCACCAGGGAGGCTGTGCAGAACCCACGAATCAGGAAAGGGCTTATTGACCCCACCAATAGGGGGAAGGCTTGCTGGAGCAGCCAATTAGCATCGGCGAGGGCCAAATATAAAGGGCTGCTCAGCAGAGCAGAAGGCAATCTCTCCCTGGAAGGCAAGGGAGGAGGACTGGCTGTGTGAAGAAGTGCCATAGCTAGAGCAGTGCTGGGCAGGGGCAGCAGAGTGCAAAGGTGAACTGCTGGCTGACCAATGCCAGGCTGGGGCCTTGCTATAAGGGCGGAGAGGGTGCTAGGGCTATGGGGGAAGTGACCCAGGGAAAATAGACAGCAGGTTGAGGAGGGCAGTAGGTGGCTGCTGGCTATAGGGTCCCTGGGTTGGGACCCAGAGTAGTGGGTGGGCCTGTCCACTCCCCCCCCCCTTTGCACCCCACTTGCCAATGAGGAGAGTGGCCAGTATCCAGACTGCAGTTTGCCCCTGAGGTGAGGGCCTGGACCTCGGACTGAAATTGGCCCCTGAGGCAAGTGGTGGGACTAAGGACTGCTGATCCCCCAGAAGTGGGGACATACCAGAGTGGGGGCACAGCTGGAGGACCTTGCCCAGAAGAGGACACTGCTGTCCAGGGAGTGATGCGGGTCCTGAGAGTGGAGACAGTAGTGACGGCAGGCATGACACCACTAGCTGAAGGTGGACTGGAAGGGCCGAGAGCTAATTCCCAGGACGGCCAGCAGGAAGTGTTGTGGTGGTGAGTTCCGCTTTGCCACAATAGGAAAGATTAGGATTACACTTTTCTTTGAGCAAAGTTTGTACTCCACTATGTCTTCTAGAGGAGTTTGCAGCTCCATCAAATACACAACCAGCCCTCTGTTTGGGGTCCAGTTTACAAGCATGTAACTCTTCTAAGCTGTGGGTTGTCAGAGAAGCAGCAGATGTGTCTTCTATAACCTGAACATCTAAAAATGCATCTACTGGCCTATGACTAACATAAAATAACATATGCAATGACTTAATACTTGACACCCATTTGCATCGGTACATTCGTCAGCCATGTATGCACATTTTCTGAGTGTGGTTAGAGTACTTCACTTTTTCCACTGGTGAGCTTTTCATTGTTGCACCACATGCTTATAACCAGTCAGCTGAGTTTCTTGCCGAAAGATAGCGAACATTTGCCGGTCTTGTTCAGAACCAGTGTCCAGATTCAGGATTAACAAGTGACAATACACAGAATATTGGCCTCCAATTTGAAGTGTGGTATCACTTGCTTAAATCGAAAGTATGATGCAACAGCCATGTTTGTTTGTGTAAACTGTGTTGTGTCTCCAGCATTCTTAACAGCCTCATTAAGTACTTCTAAAATTGTCTTTGACAGTGACTGGCTTCTAAGGCTTTCTGCATGTTGATGTAGTCCAGAGGCTTGGTGTTTTGCAGCCTTTTCACTTAGTTTGTCAGCATTGGCTTTGCTGCTCAGCGTTGGCTTTGCAAACCAAGCTCCTTGGTACACAGTTTTACCAGTGGGAAATAGTTTTACCAGTGGGAAGCTTTCTTTCTTAAGCTTTTTTGCAAGAGGTACGCCAGTAGCCATCTTTAGTAACTTCAATAGATGGGAAAAGTTTGACTGACAAACATCAGAAACTGCCTTTAGGTTATGAAGACACTGTTTCTTCAGTGGGTAGCTGTATTTGTACTTTGGGCTGTTTGGATGTAGATACACCATTTGAAGCTTCAGATTACATGTTGGTATGTTCTTGGTATGTTCATCTTGGTTGGTTTGACCTCTGCAGGGGGGGGGGGGGGAGGGACACGGGCATGGGGAAGTTCAGAGAGGTATACACCCCACCCCCTCCAAGGGAGTGTTGGGAAATCCCTTCCGAACTGTCTATTGTTACTTGGGAGAAATGAACTTTTGCTGTCTCTCTTCCTGGGACAGAAGATTGTTCTGAATTCATGTGAGCACCAACATTGCTCATCTGAAAAACAAGAATAAAAATACTTCAATAGCTTGTGAGTACCATAAGGATCCACTTATTAGTGTTTGCAAAGTGCTCTGAGGCCCTTGCACGAAAGATACTATATAACAACAGTTCTCAAACTGTGGGTTGGGACCCCAAAGTGGGTCGCAACCCCCTTTGAATGCGGTCACCAGCGCTGGCTTAGACTTGCTGAAGCCCAAGCCCCACTACCCAGGGCTGAAGCCAAAGCCCAAGGGCTTCAGCCCTGGACAGCAGGACTCAGGTTACAGGCACCTTGTCTGGGGGTGAAGCCCTTGAGCTTCAGCTTTGGCCCCCTTGCCCAGAATCCTGGGGCTTGGGCTTTGCCCCCCCGCCCCCGTCAGGGCAGTGGTGCTTAGGTGGGATCAGGCTTCAATCCCCCCTCCTGGGGTTGTGAAGTAATTTTTGCTGTCAGAAGGGGGTCGTGGTGCAATGAAGTTTGAGAACCCCTGCTATATAATATTTACTAGCAATTATTTGTATTGTGGGAGTGCCAAAAGGCCTTGTGCTAGGTGCTGGGTAATTACACAGGTAGGCAAGGTCTCTGCTTTCAAGAGTTTACAATCTAATTTCAAACACAAGATAAGACAAGAAGGGACTCTAATGAGCAATAGGAGGGAAGCTGAAAGGTAAGGATAAGGGTGGTGCCAATAAGAACAGATGGTTACATAGGTAGCTGTTGGTTGCTGTTGTTGACATGATGGTTCTACATCTGAAAGATTTTTTACAAATGAATGAAATCATGTGTAGCCTTTTATTTTATTTAAAGTGACTTTCGTAATGTTGCCTTACACCACCGTGGGTTCGGCTCTGGTGGGTACAGGTTCAAGTTCAACAGAGTGAGAGTCACCTCTGCTACCTGCTTCAGATTTAGAGCCTCTAGGAACCAAGGGCAGTGAAAACCAAGGACAGTGACCACACATACATCCACAAGTACAAGTTCTGGTCTGTTTTACAAGTTTTATTAAAGTTACAATTAAGGTTCTGATTACCCATGTATATAAATATTCTATAAAGACCTATGCACAAGGTACCAATATAGTCATACTCCCATCCTTAATGATATTCTTAAGGTCTGATGTCTGCCTTGCCAATTGATCATCAGTAGAGGGAGATTCTGACTACACCTAACACTCTGCGCATGAAGATGTCAACCCTCCTTTTCTTTATTTGTATTGTGTCCCTCCAGAATATTTTTTAGGTTGTTCGTAGTTCCTTTTATTCTTATTAGCATTTACACACAACATGTACCCTGCAGTTAGTGCGCGTGTTAGAAAAATGTGACCACAGGCTGTCTTGCAATCATACACTGTATATTATGGTTAATTTTTGTCAGTACCACCCATTGGCACATCTTTTCCTGCAATCTAATGGAATAGGGTCATTCTTTGGTCACCTACTTAGGTCAAGCATTTCTTAAGCCTAAGACCTAGTATGGCTAAGCTGAAATCTTTCAGGCCTCAACCTGTAAGCCTTGCGTTTCAACCTTACTTACTTAGATACCTAATACATACATATCCCTTCTGACTACTGATCAATCTTATACTTCTACAACTTAAATCTATTTAGCATACAATGATTATATGTGACATGACATGTTAATCATAACATCACCCAATAAATGAATGATAAAAATGAAGTAATTAGCTATATGTGTATCCCTGACTGCTAGTCCAGTTAGCTAACTGATGGCTGATTTCCTCTAGCTGTCATAGCAATAGTGGGTCAGGAGGATGGATTTTAAGAAGGAAAGTAGTGTCCTTATGGATTAATTCAGGAAGGACATACTCATTTCACAGAGTATCTTGGATGAAAATGCTAAAATGTTTGGGGGATTTAGATAAATGGGCAATCAAAGGCTGGCATAACTGGTGGAGCAGAGTGGGTGGGATTGACAAGATAAGAGTCCAGGGTCCATAAATAGAGATGGGAGGCAAAATAGTGAGGGACCTTGAAAGTGAGGGCAAGAAAACTGCATTTTAATGCAGGAGGGAAGGAGGAGACAATGGAGAGATTCAAACAGAAGAAAACATGGTCAGAGCTGATCTTAGAAGCTGCATTCTGAATTAATTGTAAGATCAATATGTGTGTCAGAGGAGGCCACAGGGCTAGTAGTCGAGGCAGGAAATAAGGAGTGGGTTGTGAGTTTTAACTATAAGACAGAAAGAAACTCTGATTTTTAAAAATGTTATGAAGGGGAAAGTGGCATGATTTGGGCATGGCTGGGATGTGTGTGCCACAGGAGAGGGAGGAGTCAGTGACCCCCTTCCAGTCTATGGGCCCAAGTGACAGAAGGAATGGTAGTGTCAAGAGTAATGGAAAAACCAGGAAGGAGTGAGAGTTTGGGAGTGAAGATGAGGAATTCAATTTTGGACATATTAAGTTTGAGCTGCTGGTTCAACACCTGGGAGGAGGAGATGTCAGAGAGAGCAATGTGGGACTGGATGGATGGAGACAAGTCAGTAATGAAAAAATAGATTTACAAGTCTTTGCGATAAAGCACTGTAAATGACTGTGTAGTGTTGTGTTATAGTGCATTGTTAAAAACACCACGTTGCAACCCCAAAGGAAGGTAGATTTAAATACTGGTTGAAATAATCCTTAAATTACCACTGAAAACTCATTTCTTGCACTAATATTTGACTTTATCACACTATCTTGCAGTATTAACTACAGTACTAAGTAATAATGGTAACTTTCTAGTAAACACAAGTATAATTGCACTATGAATGCTGATTTCTATTGGCAGCCACTCTCTGGACCAAATCATCAGCTGATATAAATCAGCATTGCTCCATTGAAGTAAGTGAGTCTATACTGCTTTACATCAGCTGTGGATTTGGACTCATATATTTTGTTGGAGCTTTTTGAGATAAATGGCACTGCAATATATAAGCATGACAAATATTCATGACTAATCCAAAAGCAGAAATATTTTTGAATGCATTAGATGTTGACAAAAAATCTCCTTGACCAAGTTGGATAGTAAATCATCTCTAAATTGTATAATAACTGTCCAAGATGAAACACAGTTGCATCTTTTTTCTTTTGTCCATTTTCTTTTTGAGAACACTATAAACCAGCCACTGGAAACAAAGTGTACTATGTAGCTTCTGGCAGTGGCTGACACTAGTTCAAATAGAAGGCCATTGGATACAATTCTCAGCACAGTTGTGACTGGGGTCCCAGTTGAGGCCAGTTGTGGTCACTCAATTAGGGTGAACTGCAAAGAATGGGACAGACAATCCCCCAAAAGCTGGTGGATATTCCAATACTTGGATTTACCAAGCCAGCATAAAACAGCTTCTTAATTATCTCACTGGTTACTCAGAAGTCCAAACAACACAGTTCCCTTAAAATGATCCAGCCTCACACCTCCATTGAGGTACCTAAGTCAAAGATGATGAAGATTCCTGAAAATCTTATTTCATCTCATAAAAAAAAGGTTCTACCAATCCCAAAGGATCGGACATGTTACCTCCCAGGTTAATGAATGTTTCAGATCTTACTCAAATACACGCTACAGCCAATTCTTATTAACTAAACTAAAATTTATTCAACAAAAGAGAGTATGGTTAAAAGATCAATATACATACACACATGAGTTCAATTCAATGAGGTTCAGATTCACAGCAGAGATGGTGAGCTTCGTAGTTGCAAAGAGTTCTTTCGAAAATAGTTCATAGCTTATACTCCAATGTGATTGCAGGGTGTTATAGCTTAGGCCTGGGATCTCAGTCCTTTTGCCTAAGCTTACCCTGTATGAAGCCTCAAGCAGATCTGAGATGAACAGGATCAGGACCCAAGGATCTTTTATACAATTTCGTGTCCTTTTTGACAAGTTGGAGTTCAAAATGTAATTAGCATGACTTTGAAGGAGGTCCATCACCGGTACTTAGCTATATGAATTAAAATAAGGCAGTTTGCTTGTTCCTCCACCATTCACAGTACATTTCAAAGAGAGAATACAGAGCTATCCCGTGTTTACAATTCATTTACATGCTAGGATGTTCTTTTGATCTCTGAACTATCCGAATACAGGGACTGTAGATTACATCATTGACCCTACTCATATATATGTAAATACACAAAACACAAACATTATCTCTCCACATGTTGTTTATTTTGCAAGATGTTTAACCCTTTCTGGCCATGCATCACAACAGTATTTTAATTTTAGTCTAAAAATACTATGTTTCTGCTGTGAACTAAACATTGAAACATAGGATATGTGGAGATGCTTTTCAAAGAAGTACATAGACACATACAGTAAGATTGACATTGCCCTTACTCAGCCATGCAGTGGAACAAAAGAGATTAGGATAGGAATCCCCCTCACTCTCTTGCTTAGTATTGCTCGGATTGCGACTCCAATCACAGTAGGGGGAACAGAGACTGCTCACCGGCTGCTGCTGATTTGTGTAAGGAACAGGGTCAGAAGCCTTGATTACATCCCACTTCTTGCCAGCCAGATCAGCAGGATGAGTGCACAAGGGAATGTAAACTTGTCCATAAAAAGGGGTGGAGAAACTGACTCTACCCTTCAAAGTCACAATACCTCTCAGTGCCCCTTGCCCAGGATCTAGTGGCAAAAAGCACATACTAGTCCATAGATATCATACCTGAACTGTGAACCTCTTAAAGTATGTACCAAACCTTCAGTATCTTACACATTGCAGCTGCAGGATGGCTGCGGATCACACTTATTTTTTATATTCACATATACCCAAAACTGAAGTCTTGGATTTCAGTGTGTTAACTCCACAAGCAAACTATGCAAACAAAATAGATTGAGCATGACTAGTTTCCAAAGTGAAAGTCTCAAAGTCCTTGTCAGATTCTCCTTCAGCAAAATGCCCCCATCATACAAACAAACTTGGGACACACAGTGGAAGGTTGCCAATTGCAGAAGGGCAGGTAAGGTTGTTTGTTAAATGTGCATTTTGGTACTCTTTAATGTTTAGGTTTTGCTTTTTTGTTTGTTTCCTAAATTTTCTTTTTTGAGTTTCTAGGCTTTGTAACATTTGTGTGTGTAAGTGTAACACCGACAGACCCCGGTCGTCAATGGGCGGGATCGAACTTGGGGTCTCGGGAGCTTAGTGCATGAACCTCTGCCGCATGAGCTAAAAGCCAACTGGCTATTAGCTAAGGCTGTAGATCAGACTCATAATATCTCTCTGTAAGTGGTCTCGGTGCCACTAGATGGGACAGAACACCACAACCAGGAGGTGTGTGGGTTACACAAGGAGGGAAAGGATGCCATAAGACTACAAAGCAAACTCATTCCCCCGATAAAATTGCTGGATATTTATAACCTTAGCTCCAGTTTAAGAGGGTTTTTTGTTTGCTTGCTTTTTGTTTTTGCCTAGGATTTTATATGCAACAAAAACAAAGACATGTTTGATTAAAAGAACACTTCAGCTAACATTCTGAAAATATTATTAAGTGAATTCAATAAGTAGTGATGGTCAGGTAATAAAAACACAAACACCTGTAAATAAACAGCCAATTACTGAAAAAATATTCACAAATAATTTATTTGAGAAATAGTGTTGGTCCATCTACAGAATTGATCAGACAGTACAATAATGTATTAATATAGCCTTTATCCAACAATCATTTTGAAAAGTTTGAGTTTAGACAGCTCTATTACTGAACATCTCTTTCTTAGCCAAAACAGTTCTGTTTAATTAAAAAAAAAGATATATCCCAAATCCTCCTGGTAGCTTCCAGCCCTAGTATATAGTCTGGAACTTTATGTCATTCAAGGTAGAGACACAGAAGAGAGCACCAGACCTGATATACAAAAGTCACTTGAGCCTATTGTATGAAGTAATCTTTTGCATTCCTTACACACTCCAACTGTAGGTTGTACAGCAGCACCCCTGCCTCTCTCCCTACTTGTCCCTGTGCACCACCATGTAAGGGATGTACTCACCCTGCTCAGGTCCCCCAAATCCTTGCCCACCTGTCCACAGCAGAACTACAATAATTCCCTTGCTAAGGGAGCTGCTGCAGTTGTGTGGGATGGGATGAGGAAGCCGGGTTGCACTGAAACATGCTGCAACAGCTCTCTCTAGTCCAGTGCATTCACCTTAGTTAGCGATTTGGACAATCCCCATGAACTGCAAGGTATACAGTGTTTACAGTAAACTGGATGCCTTCAGCATGCAATCTACTATGGTCGGGGTAACTGATGGCTCCATTGTGTCCTTGCTGATTATAACAGACACATCAACAGGTGCAATAATTTACAATAACAATCTCTTTTGTAAACGGCATTGTGTCTGCGATACCTAGCTAGAATACTTTATCCAAAAATATATTTGGGTATTTGAAATGAATACATATTCAATAATGACTGGTAGTGTTCTGCCAGCTGGTAGTAGTATTATCTATGAAATGGCACAACATAGTCATATAAATTTTTTAAAAGCATGAGACTAATTTTTCCACTTGATCCTATAATAAAACACATGGGATAAGACAATGTTAATTTTCATGCAATGTTTTGTAGACTATATATGTTATATACATGTGTATATAGCTTATGAAATGGCTTATTTATTTATATTTGTACTATGGTACAACTTGGAGGCTGCACTGACGATTGGGGTCCTATTGCACTAGGTCTTGAACACAGTATCAGACAGTCTCTGCCCCAAAAAACTTACAGTTTAAGGCCCTGTCTTTCACCAATGGAACTGTCCTTATACTAGTGGGAACTTCCATGCATCCATATACAAGATTCCCCACACCACACCCCGCCCTCCTTCATGGTTTTCCGGATACCCATTGATGGAAGCAGAGCTTTGGAGCGGATACCAAAGAGGAAGTTAAGCTTTTCCATTTGTGCTCTCATTTCAAGTTCTTTCATTGCATCCTTTGCAATGTCCCAAGTTGCACATGTTGTCAGTTGTTGGCTGTGGTGTGTGTTCTCTCCGTGTGCTGCACTGGCTCTGGCCAGATAACCCATACGGCAGGCTCCGATCAAACTGCCCAATAAGACCACACACTCCGTTCAGTAGCAAAAGCACTTGGTGAGGTTTCCTATAGGCATCCCGGCAGAAAGGATTTTTGAATAGTTATTGGATGAAGGGCCAGGGTAATGGCTTTCCAGATTAGATTGCAGAAGGTGTTCCATACACTAGGTAATGTGTGGAAATAAAGCCTGATGGTATGGAAGAGGAAGAGATACAGATGAAATGAGGACCAGACACTTATGCAGAAATATAGTGATATATGTATATAAATGTAAATATTAACACTTCAAGTTATAAAGTTACTAAGGAAACGTGTATTGCCTAATGTATTTACAAATAGGCACATATTGATAGATCTACACATAATATATAGTCTATACTTTTGAGCTATATTATGAACACATCATAGCTTACATCAAATAGAACAACATGGCCTAAAGAGAGGCATCACTGGTTAGTGGGCTAAGGTGAAGACAGGGAGCCAGTTATTCCTGGGTTCCCAACTCTGCTACTGATTTTCTCTGTGACTGTGAGAAGATCACTCAGTCTCGTCATAATAAGGCTGCCCTGTCTCTACTAGATTTGCTGGGAAAAAAAAAATTCCCCATGATTACTACGACCATTACAGCTGCACTGGTGACAGTGAGAGCCCTAGTTTTGATAAAGTTCTGGCGATCACTGGCACTTTAAGTATGAGTACATTCTCTAGACTGGCTCTGCCCAGGGTTCTATGTCAGAGTGGTTAAAATGCTGGCAGCCCCAGGAAAGCAGAACCAGAAACAGAAACAGTGGCAATAAAGGTTAGTGTAAGAGACAGCCTCTGCTTTATATATTATTCTGCTTAATGTGCTAGGGTTGGCCAGTCCAGTCCCAAAGGGTTTAGGGGTGTTCAACCAAATGCTAACTAGAGATGAAGTCTGAGTTTAAGTCAGAGGTTGCTACATGGGTTTAAAAAAATAAGATAAATATCAGACAAAGATGAAATGTTGTGCTTATCATTTGTATGAAGGACCGTATTTTATGTCATTTAAAGTTGTATTTTCCAGACTTTTAATGGCCTCTTAAATCAGTACAGCCACTTAAGGGACAATAGACTATCCATTAGTTTGTCCTAATTAAGAGGATTCTACTGCATTACAAATGTTGCTCTTTAGCCTAATTATATACAATAAAATTGACTGATTTCGCTCTGCATCTGTCACAGGCAGCCTTGTTGCATCATCTTTCTCCCAATTTTCATAATGTAAATACTCCATAAATATAATCCATCTTCCCTGCACTCTTCTGTGACATGGCCTGCCTTGTGCCAGTTAAGCATCATTAGTGTTCAGGATATTTTCTGTTTACAGTTTATATTGCAGAACGTATACTTTCAAGCATGATAAAATATGCTGAAGATAATTTACCTGCTTTACCTGGAAGTGGGGCTGGGCAACAAGAACTCAGTCACATCTGTGAAAATTCAGAGTAATGCCTCTTGACTTAAACGGAATGATTCCCGATTTGCACCAGTGTAACTCACATCAGAATCTGACCCATGGTGTCCACAGATGTTGCATTCAGTACTCCCCCAGAAGCACATGTGGAAGTGGAATGTCTCACTCTACGTACTGTTATATATCTTGTCTTCATACTATGAATAGACATCAGTCTCCCTTTACCTGTTCATACAAATGTATATCTAAGCTTTGAAAATAAATCTACAAATATCTGAGAGATATTTAAAGTGTGTTTTCTGGCTCATTAACATTTTTATCTTAATTCAAAGGGATACATAAAACCTCTCATTTATCTACAATTAAAATAGAGACAGACTATCAAATCATATCCTCAGATTAGTAACAGTATATGCATGCTGAGTCAGACTCCCAAACAGAAACTGTTCTGAATAACAAATAGGAAGTAAATTTGCTCAACAATCACTATAAGTATAGGACTGAATATTTATAAAATAAAGGTTATTGCTAGAGCCATTAAATTAGAACCCAAGGGCACAAATGTCAGCTGAAGGTTTATGTCTGACATCCTGACAGGGATTTGTTAAATTATAGTTACTCACTAGCTAATTTGAATGTATTAGGACTTGGAAGCCAGCATTTCTGCATTTGGTTGTATTTTCCATTTACTATTTGGAACATATCCTTGACTTTGTTTTATTCTCTCAAAACAAAAATTCTCTCAATTCACATTCACCCTTCCATTAATCATCTAATTTTGTTATACATAACTTCTGAAATTTGCTGGGGCCACAGTAGTTATAACATAGGACCAGCACTAATCCTGTGCAAATGAGTGCAGTGCAGTGTTACACAAGCAGAGAATATTTAATGTAAGGCTCCGGGGAAAAAAACCCAGTGAAATGCCCATTTAGATCTGATACGTTAATTACTGCTATTTTATATGAAATACATTCCTCATTTTATTTAACTGTTTGAGAACACTGTGTTTATTTGAAAGAATACAACATGAAAATGAGTTATTATACAAAATGTGAGAGTTCCTGTCTGGGAAGGAAGCTGAAAGCCTTTTGGTTTATGGTTGGTTAGTACCAGCTGTCACATACCTTTCATTCAACTCACGTGCAAAGTACATACCACAAAATGGTGCAACCTTGAACCTTGTTCTCTTTCAGACATTAACTTCTTGGGGACAGCAAGCATGCTGTGGCAGAGAGTTTGGCACAGGAGATAGGTGATATTTGACCTTAGTGTGATTTGTGCTAATTATGGTTTGTTTTCCATCATGGAATATTATATATGTTTCCATCAGAAGCATAACTGCTCTTCAGCTACTGCTGTTTCCCGTTAATGCCAAGTTTGGGGTGTGCAGCAGATAAGAATAATTAAAGATTGATGAACAAATAGAAGGACAAGATATGTAAGTTGAAAATGAATAGGGGAACACGATAGGTAGGTGGGAACACATTGGTCCTGTATGGGCAACAGTGTGCAGAGAAAGCTGACCCACTGCTACAGCCACTTAAAAACCTGTCAAAAAGTCTAGCTGACTGCAGTAAATCTCACTGTCCTATTCTGGGGTACTCCAAAATGGGCTTATAATTCAAGAGCTCAGGAGCCACTTTTCAGATATAAACAACTGCAGTTGCCTTTCCCACTTGCCTGTACATCTTGGCGCTCAATACTCTATGCTAATTACAGGCCAAACCCTCAATTCCCAGTGTAGTCAATGGGATTGGAGGATCTCAGCACCTCAGAGGATGGGACCTCACTGGAGATTTCCCCTGGAAACTGAGTTATCCACCTGATGATACAAGAATACTTACAGTTCATTCAACAACTACTTTAAAATCTTGCCAGGATTTTAGCCACTAATTTGGCCTGATTCTTCTCTCACTTGCACTTCCTTCATACTCCATTGACTTCCGGGGAGTTACTCCTGCTATACCCCATGGTAACTGAGAGGAGGATCAGACTGATTATATAAAATAAAAAGAAAAAAAATAAGGACATTGTGGACACAAATTAGCATATATTGACTGCTGATTTCTGCAGAAGTTATTAAATGACTGTCTATGCAATAAAAATAATCCTATTACTGAAGGTGTAAAGTAAGGTACAAATTACTGAAAGTTTTTCAACAAATGGAAATATGATAAACCATTACGATGCAAATTTTATCTAACCATCATTCAGTCAGCGAACAACATTCTAAGAGAAGTTTCTCAGTAAACTCGAGTCTCTAAGATTCTAAATTTGAAAACACCATTTTGCCACCTGCTGGTTCATTCTGTTCTTTCACATGGTGTCTGTTCTTAGCTTTCAGCTTTTCGTATTTCTAAATATGCTGTGCACTGCACATTACTCAGGCAGTAAGAGTCTTTCTGAAACGCAGGCATAACTTGAGGTAATTTACTCTGAGTTGCTGAGTATTAGGTGTGAAATGAAGGCCTCCTGTGGTGCACCAACCAGCTCAATTATTTCCGGGTGCTATCCATTTTGGAGAGTTTCTTAATGTTCAAGATTATATGCTGTTTCATTAAAGATTGGCACAGGAACTCAGGGGTACAGGGAAAGGCAGAGACTTTTATCCCTTTTAAAAACTTTAAATGCTTACCGTTTCCTAGATATGGGAGAGACCAGGTGGGTGAGCTAATATCTTTTTTTATTGGCCAATTTTCTAGGTATGACACTTTCACTGCTTAAAGCTTTCAGTGTAGATAAGACTCCCATTCTCTCCCTCCATTCCTGTCTATACCTCCTATCCCATCCAGGTAAAACCACCCACTACACACACCTCCTATGGACTTACTAGCCTGCTGGAGGGAAGCCCCAATTAGGTGGATGTGATCTGGTTTAGTGGTTTTTTGATAATCACAAGGCCCAGATGTGCACTCTTCCCTCACATCAATTTGCTGTAGTTGAGACCTTGCCAAACCAAACAGCAACCATAGGTTTTCCCAGGAAGGTTTCAGAGTCACCTGAGACAGGCATTCTTAGCTGGGAGCTACAGTAGTTAGGTGTAGATGAGCTTATTTAGGTTAAGCATCTCAAAAACAACTGTGTGTTGTCCAGGAACCAGAAGAGGGAGCCCTGGGGAAAACAGACCAGATGCACTGCTTCCGTTTGTATATCTTGGTTTTGGAGTTTACTGCTTGTAAAGTAGCATGGAAAAAATTCAACAGCCTGAGAGATTTGCCAAACTATGGCTATGTCTATACTAATGCTGGATCAACACTCTGGCCATCAATACACCAGGGGTCGATTTAGCGGGTCCAGTGAAGACCCACTAAATTGATGGCAGATCGCTCTCTGGTCAACTCCAGTACTCCACCCCGAATGAGAAGAGTAAGATAAGTCGATGGGAGAGTGTCTCCCGTTGACCCAGCACAGTGTAGACTCCGCAATAAGTCACCTAAGCTATGTTGACTCCAGCTACATTATTAACTTAGGTCGACATACCGCGGTAGTGTAGACGTAGCCTATGTTACTGCATTTTGGTTAAACTCTGAAATACCCCAAGATTGCAGAGGTTTGTTTGAGTTCTAATCTGAGCCTCCAATGAATTTTCCCTCTTTCTACTATGACTCTAGCCTGGCTACAGAAGATCAAATATCCCTGTTGGTGCAAAACCCCTTCCTGTGGACTTTATATGCCTGCCTGATTGGCACATTTGGTGCTCATTAAAAAAACAGGCATTCCTAAACAAAAACCTTCACTGGAAGAGAGTTAAGGATGAAGATGGTGTAATGTTTATGTGAAGAAGTGCTCTTGTTTTTTTCCTTTTAATGGGAGAATTACATTCTCCCCTTGTTTTCCGGATCATTCCCACCAATATATAAATTTGAGAGGTGAGGCAGTGTTACACATAGACTGAGTTCCTGGTTGTCTGATTTCACAACTTTATCAATGTGCTTAATTCCCTTCTGTCCTCTTTAGAAAGATGGGAATATCAACCTCGCAAAGAGATGAAGTCAAATATATATGAGCCATCTAGTGAGCATTGATGGAACCACACACACACATAATAATTAATAATAATAAATAATAATGTATTAATACAGTCCCATAATGATGCATTTTGCTTTAATGACAACTGAGTGGGATTTTCAAAGGAGGCCTTAGCGAATTAAGTACCTAGCTCTCATTTAAATCCAGGCTAAAAATGACAAACCCCTTTCCCAAAGAGCTAAGATTTATACTGTGGAAGGACAAGAAGCAAGAGTAAGGGGTCGTGGTGAAATGGAAGGTGTGGGTTACACAGATTCTGAGAGATAATGAGGATGTCTTGTATTCTGCCAGCTTTTTAATATATATATATTTTAAATAGGATCCTGATGTCAATCCTATGCACCACCTGCTCCCTTTCCCACAACATGGGAGTAAATAAATGGGACTTTGGGGAGACTATATTCCCTCCCCCTACACACACATTTAGGGATTACATTAATAAAATAAAGGAAATGCTGAGTTTGGAATAAAATTGTTTATTTTTATTATTAAAAGTGGACAGATTTACTCATAGCCCAAAACTATTGAATGAAGCATTACTGTTTTAAACAGGAGTAAAAAGAATGAGTTATAAATCTGAAAAAAATTCCAAATAATTATCTTCACTCTAGGGTTCTTGAAATGAATTCTTATGCAACATCTATAGGCTGTAAGTCATCAGTTTTGTCCTTGCATACACGTAAAATCATAGATGAGTTAAGCAGTGATTGTCCCGTTGTGGATCGAAGCCACCTATTAATATAAAAGCACTGCAACTATGCATTTACTGCATTGGTTGCCATTTCCACCAAAATCATTTTTATCAGCTTCATCACTCCAGAACACGGGTGACATTCTGTTTGGTTGAGTGAACTGAGATATATCTTAACTGACTTCAGCTTTCTTTCAATAACCTGACAGTTCACTTTCAACAGATGAAGCTGTAATCAGTTGATCATGGTTGAAGCCAGAACCATGCATCTGAAACACATCTTGAACCTGTGTTTCTGTGTTGAGACTTGCAAATTTTTGAATAGTTTTATAGCCTCTCTGTTCAAATCTTGATTGAATACTGTAAAATAAATTACTTTGAAGTAGATGCGCTTCTAAAATTCCTTTGCTGAATTTGGGTAGCTGGGTTCACCTGTTGCTATTTGCATTTTCTTGGGAACTTTTCTTTTCCTTGGAAGCTCAGACATTTGACTATCTGCATCTTTAAATTTTTGTGGTGGATTTGCTCCCACAATAAATTGTAGTTTTCATCTGAGTACGTGAACTGTCATTTTTCATAAGAGATTGGTTTAACAGAAGGGTTAAACATTCAACCCTTGCAAAGTTTTGGACAGACTGTCTACCATGTTTACGAAGTTACAATCTAGTTCAAATACCAAAGAGGAAGTTAAGCTTTTCCATTTGAGCTCTCATTTCAAGCTCTTTCACTGCATCCTTTGCAATGTCCCAAGTTACACATGTTGTCAATTGTTGGCTGTGGTGTGTGTTCTCTCTGTGTGCTGCACTGGCTCTGGCCAGATAGCCCATACAGCAGGCTCCAATCGAACTGCTCAATAAGACCACACACTCGTTCAGTAGCGAAAGCACTTGGTGAGGTTTATTGCCAGCAAAGCACAGTACTAGTGCCCTATATGTGCTACAAGTACACTTAGTACATATATGCCTATGACAATGGACCAGCTCAGTGAATGGCGGCACTTTCCGTTCCCCCCTCGGCCAGACAAAGACACTCCGTCTGCGATCCCTCTTTTATACACTGATACAGACAAGTTGCATATTACCCTTCTGACATGGTTAGTTACCAACTCTACACCTTGTACCTGCTGAATATGTCTGTGTCAATCACGCATTTCATTCTGTTTTGTGTCATTTGTGATTGTAACCTGCACTGTAAAGTAGAAACCCCATTTTGTATCTGGCCAGACTTTTGTCCTAGTTGTGATGTATAGCAAGGCCCTGCAAAGGGAGGGGGGTTTCTCCCCTTGTGGAGTTCTAACACAGGCAAGAGTCATCAAGACAGCTATCAAAGATTATTGACTTGCTAACAAGTCTTATCCATGTTACCACCCTGTAGGAAACAAGCTTAACTGGGACATGGAGTTTCACACTGGAACTCATGACCAAGACTTGGTTTATAAGCAGGAGCGGTTCTGTGCACAAGGGGCCAACCAGCGCCAGCAAGAGGGAATCGCTGCTGGGAAAGTGAGAATCTTCAGCTAGCCTAACAGGAACAGATCTTGAACCTAAATGAACAGATGTGCTCATTTTCAAGAGGGCTGTTTTCGGGTTTTTGTTGTTTTGCATAGATCTGTCATCCTCTTTGTGCTGTGAGTAAAGTGAATGTGTATTTAAGAAATTCCTTTGCAAAGCCGTGTTTCTTGCTTTAACTGTCACATGGCCCTCAAAGGGTGTAACTAGAGAAACCAGAGCACATCTACCCAGATGGCCTCTGGAATGAATGTATCTAAGCAACTCAGGATCCTCAAGAGGACTGAGGGTCTAAGCAGCTGGACTGTGCGGTCCCACTGCCAACAGGGTATCAGAGACACGGTCTGCCCTTGGGGGGTATGCTTGAATGACCCAGAGCTAGGAACAGTGATTAGTCACTGTCCAGACACAGGGAGCTTAGCAGCTTACAGGATTCAGCAGTGGGATCCCCTCACAACAGTAGGACTGGACCAGGTTGTAAAAGCTGTAGTCCCTAAAGTTGTGAACCTGCAAGAAGAACCACACTTTGAGCTCCACTGACATCAGTGGGGCTGTGTGTTGGTGCAGGAATCTTCCCACTTGTTCTTTTTGCAGGATTTGAGCCTAAGTAACTGCTATCAACATACCATTGATCTCAATGGATGCTGTTTGTGCTTACCTGTAATGGATCCACATATTACTAGTAGAATGAGAAAAGTTATCTACGGCATATGCTGTTGTGTGTGAGTGTAGATTTAGGGAATTTTGTAAGTATCTTATGACTACAGCAGCTTAAAAGAATGCATAACTGTCTATTTTCAAATTACTTCTTTTTCCTTTTGTCCTTGCCGTAACCATCCATAAAATGGAATAAACTGTAAGGGTTGTAAACAGGATCCAATAACTTCATGCAGAACAGTAGGTGGAAATTAAATGAAATGTAATGAGGAACAAATTATCATATTTGGATTCCTGTAATCCAAATCAAGATCAGGGACCATACTGGCTGACCCTGTGTGGCTCAAGGGAGAGGAGAAGGAGCAGAGAGCCCTTTTCTGAACCTACACACCTGAATAGGGGCTTTCACGGCCTGAACACAAGGTGCAGAGGAATCATAGCACTGACCTCAACACTAGACATCCCAAAGGGTTTAGCTGCCCATTACAAAAAAGCATGAACAGCACCCATTGAGATCCATGGTATGTTGACAGCTCTTACATAGGCCCCAATAATGCAAAGAGAACTGGGCAGGCAGACTCCTGCACCCACACTCATTGGGGCTCTGTGTGCATTTCTCTTTGCACTGGCTGCAGAGAAAAAGTAGAGCTGAAGGGAAAGCATGCAGCACCTAAAAAATGGAGCATGCCCAGCAGGACTATTCTGGTTTATACTGCCAAGTGTAACACTGACAGACCCAGTCATCGGTGGATGGGGGAATCAAACCCGGAACTTCTGGAGATAAATGCATGAGCCAGGAGCCATATGCCTCTTAGCTAAGGCTGTAGAGCAGGCTCATTTATCTCTCTCTCTAAGTGGTCTCAGTGCCACTAGATGAGACAGAACACCACACCCAGGAAGTGTGTGGGTTACACAACCACATGCTTTTATCTTTCAAGATCCAGCCTTTGGGTGATTAAAGTTGAGTTGGTGTTTTACCTGCAATTTTTAAGAAGAGATTTCCTATATTTGAGATATTTACTTACACCGTAAGCTCTTCAGCATAGCGACAGAATTTTTGTTACAAGATTTTACAGTAGCTGACAATGGGGCCCTAATCCATATGGCCCCTAGCTGCAAGAAAAAAATCAATCATCAGTCACGTTACTTAATACACCATTGGAAGGCATTCAGATACTACAATGATTAGGACAGTGTAAGAACCTGTATAGAACAGAAGAGGTGCCACTGTAATACAAATAATTAGTCATGATATTTAATTTCTTTTGCATCAATTCTGTCTTGTGCATAGTACGCCCTAACAATTGTCAGCCTGCATAAATATATTTATTTTACAAAAAGGTTTTCAACTACTAAGTTAACTGTTAATTCTAGAACAACATATCTGGCTACCTTAAAAGCTGTTCAAATGTGCTCAGACAGAGATACTTGTATATTGTTGTTTTTAGACATTGCACTGACTTCAAATTTTCACATGTAGTTTACTACGTATGCAATTAATATTGACTGTAGTTTTATAAGAACAGTTGAACACATTTTAAAGGTCTCCTTTATAGTCACATTTAGTTGAAAGGAAGAAGAAAAAGCAAACAGACTGATAGTTGGGAACTTGTCCATTTTATAATGCAGAACACAAATAATTAAATCCCGGCTTTTGTGGGTCAGCTGTGAGATTCTGAGATTGATCCAGAGGCAGAACTTCATAAAGGCTGTTAATATTTGCACTGTTAAACAAATTGTCTAACACACTTGAAGTCACAAATTCGTATCTATGCATAAAAATGTATTGTGTACAGAGTCAACAGTGTTGTATTCCATGGTGAATAGCTAAGGAGAGGAGTTTGATTTATTTTGTTGAAAATATGTATTTGGAAATTGAGTGCACTCGGGGACACACAATATTGGATTGTGTGCTAAAATGAAATGCCAGGATGTCAGGAAGACTAAGGACTCTTTGGCTGCATTGTGGCACTTGCAAGTATCATGGGAGTCAATGATAAGAAAAAAAGCCCCCTTATTATTAGGTTATAGTGCTCATCTTCTGGACAATGCCATAAGCAAGGTCTGAGACAACAAAATAGGAAAAGACTCATAAAAAGGCAAAACTGAGTTCCAAATTTATGTGCAACAGAAGCTAATTTCTATTCAAAATGCCTAGCACACTATATTTGAAATGTACGATGCATCATTGCTAATCTAAATTATAAAGGGAAAAATATTCCTCTCAGATTTGCTTGACATATCTTGGGATTGATTCTCATTTGAATTCAAGGAGAGCTGGGTGCAACTGAGGACAGGACGTGTCAAAAAGCCATTTGCATCTCTCCCATTCAAGGATACTTTTGTGGTGGCTCAGTCCCTTGTGTAGTTAAAGCATCCTTTAGGCCCCCAGGGCTGTTCAGCCAACTAGGGATTGCCAGAACACAGGGATTCCCTGGATACACTCTCTTGCCCTAGGCCAAGTCCCAGCACAAAACAGACATAATGGACCTGAGAAATGCACTTTGACTGTTCCATTCTCCCTATGTGTAGTGGTTTCATATGGCTGCCAGTAGCTCTTGTGCCTTTGCAGGTAAGGCATTACAGCTGACAACAACTACCAGGAGGATCTGAGTGAAGATGTTAAGTATTTAGCTTCTACTAAATACCTACATCATTTGCCTAAGCATATTCAACAAATAAAAGGTGATTTATTGATAAAGTAAATTTTAATATTTTTAAGTTGCCTGTGTCTCATGGTAAATATTATATAACATGTTAGATGTGTACCGTATTAACATAGCTCTCTCTAGAGGAACAGCCTTTCAGAATTCCACTCTCTATATCAGCTTCTTGCAGGGATCATGTTTGTAGGGTATGGAAAAGCCTTATGATTCCCGTATCTCTTCATATACTTTCAAACACTAGCAAAGCTTTTAAAAACATCTGCTTTTGCCAAAACAAACCCCAATCATTATAAAACTGTTTATGAACATCTCTCTATTCTATAAAATAAGACTTTCAGATTTTATTTACCTGTTTTCCTGAGTGAATAAAATATTCGATTTTTCAGGATCATGGTCGTGATTCTAAAAGATGAGAGGGGAAAACTTAATGCTTTAGCTGCTAAATATGCTTGAATACTATGGTGAAGGACAGCATTACAAAGGCCTAAAGGTATGTCTTCACTGCACAGTTAACCGGTGCTCTTACCTGGGTTTTAACCCATACCCACCTACCATCTACATAGAAACTTCTGAGCTTGGTTTAGAGGTGCTTTAAGCCAGAAACAGCTTACCTGTCTGGGGGTATAGGTTAGAACCTGAGCTCCACTTTATCTTGGGCTGCAACCTGCCCATTTTGCAGTAGGGACATAAGCTAATCATTCAAGTGCTGGTAGTCCTCCAATAGCCTTTCCACAGTTCCCCCTGAAGGACAGCAAAGCTCTCCTGCAATTGACACAACTAACTCTGAAAGAATCCCAGAGTATCTCCGCACAAAGAACCAGACACAGATGGACAAGTGCAGAAAGAGTGAGGACACAGTAGTGTGAGTAGGGCTTTGCTTTTGGAATTCTCACACCCAGGCTAATCTGGTACTCAGATCCAGGTACTGATCACTCAGGTTAACTGTGCAGTGAAGACATACTTTATGACATAAATGTTCTTGACTATTTTGCAAGATATGTGTATTATATACTTATATTGATATGTAAACATATTAAAGCGATGGCACATTTATGGTACCACTTACATAATTTATGGAAGGTGGGGGCAGCTCCACAGTTAAATTTGAGGTTTAGCATCCCATTATAAACTTAGTTTTCAAACCACCCTTCTCTTAACTTCTCCAGAAAGAAACTGAGCCTGACATTTCACATGGCACATCTCATTCTTGGGGGGAGTTTTTCTGGGAAGTTAAGGGAAAGAAAAAAAAAGTGTTTTACAGTTATGATGTTACTAAAATTTCCCTGTTGTCAAGCTTGACAATTTTCCTAATGTTTTGGCTCTCTATATCTCCACAGTCTGGCCTACAAATACCAAATCTGAGTTGCCTTTTAGGGTTTTTTGTTTTTTGTTTGTTTTTTTTAAGGATGTGTGGGGCTAGAATTAATATAGGAAATGCAGTGACATACAGAGCTTTTTTTATATGAATACTGAGGAACATTTAAGACAAACATTTTAAAATATACATATTGTAACAGGCTGCCTTGAAGGGGCAAGATAGGAGAAATGTTCTGTTGAAAGAGTGGATACAAGCAGGTAACCACCCACTGAGTTGTTAAAGGGGTATTGTGAGACTAATGACTTTGTTTACTTGGGCAGACAACCTAAGCAATGTTGAGCTATGAAGTTTCCTTGAGATTCTATATCACCCTTAAGGGAATTTCAGGGTTAGATTTATGAGGACAGATCAAAAAGACTGTGACACCCTGGTCCCCATGTTTGCCACTTTTATATGGTTGTTATATTTCATACAAAATATGCCTTGTGCGGTGTCATTTGAAAACTTATAATCTGCTGAATATTATTATCCAGTTGAAATGTGTGTAATACTGCATGTGAAATAATGACATTTTGCTGTATATTTGTTACTGAAATATTTTGTAATTCTGGGGAACGCCCACAGACTAGCTCCTTAGAGAGAACAGAGGACTGACCACAGGCGTCAGAAAACTATTAACTGCTGAAACAACCATTTACCAGTAGGGAGACTATAAAAAAAGAATTTACATGTCATCTCTGAGACGGCTCAAACTTCACATACACAAAAGGTGTAAGCAAGAAATTTACAATTCACCTAAAATTGGATCTCACGTACACAGGGGACTGTTTTGTCTATACTCCAGCTGGGGGTAATCCTCAAAGAGGGGGGGAAGGTATCAGAATGAAGAATTCACAAATTATTTCTCCTCCCCCATCTCTAGTCACGGCAGCAAGATCACTTGAAAGACAAAAGGTGCGTCATTGAACGGGGGGAGTGGTCATAGCCTGGAGGTTTTTCCAGCCAGTATAGACTGCTGAAAACTTTTGGGTGAGAGAAACCTTTTTGATTTTAAAACTTTTAGCCTTGATAAAGTTTAGGAACTAGCTTGCATGTTTATCTTTTTATTTCTTTTGTAACCATTTCTGACTTATATGCCTTATCACTTAAAATCTATCTTTCTCTAGGTTAATAGAATCATAGAAGGAATCATAGAAGATTAGGGTTGGAAGAGACCTCAGAAGATCATCTGGTCCAATCCCCCGCTAATCTAGTCCAACCCTCAAAGTAGGACCAACCCTTAAAAACCTCTAAGGATGGAGATTCCACCACCTCCCTATGTAACCCATTCCAGTGCTTCACCACCCTCCTGGTGAAATAGTGTTTCCTAACATCTAACCTAGGCCTCTCCCTCTGCAACTTGAGACCATTGCGCCTTGTTCGGTCATCTGCCACTTCTGAGAACACCCAAGCTCCATCCTCTTTGGAACCCCTCTTCAGGTAGTTGAAGGCTGCTATCAAATCCCTCCCCCCTCCTCTGCAGACTAAATAAGCCCAGTTGCCTCAGTGTCTGCTCATAAGTCATGCCCGCCGCTGGACTCTCTCTCCAATTTGTCCACATCCTTTCTGTAGTGGGGGGCCCAAAACTGGACACAATACTCCAAAACTGGACACAATACTGGCTTCACCAGTGCCGAATAGAAGGGAATAATCACTTCCCTCAATCTACTGGCACAGGATCAGCTGAGAGTGACTTTACATGTTGGTGGCTATGAGCCAACAGAGCCTGGAGGGATTTGCTGTTCATGAGCAAAGCAGTGTAAAAGGCATCCCAGGCTAGAAAGCTAAGGAGACACAACAGTTCAGGTTGCACCCTAGGGAATGTCACAAAGACTGGGACTATTTATCTTGGAAAAGAGGAGACTAAGGGTGTGGGTGTGCGTGTATATCAGAGAGGTCTATACAATCATGAATAGTGTGGAGAAAGTGAATAAGGAAGTGTTATTTACCCCTTCACATAACACAAAAACCAGGAAAATCCAGTGAAATGAATAGGCAGCAAGTTGAAAATAAACATAAGGAAACAACGAGGAGTCCAGTGGCACCTTAAAGACTAACTGATTTATTTGGGCATAAGCTTTTGTAGGTAAAAAACCCACTTCTTCAGATGCATGGAGTGAAAGATACAGATACAAGCATAAATATATACTGACACATGAAGAGAAGGGAGTTACCTTACAAGTAGAGAACCAGTGAACTTACCATGTGTAAGGTAACTTCCTGGTCTGGGAGTGGAACATTTCCCAATGCAGAGGCTAGATTTGGTACCATGTTGAGTGAGTGGGTAGAAGCCGTGGCAGTATGACCTTAAAAAGAAGCTGAGGCAGACATACAATCACTTTCTGAGTGCAGGCTGGAGAGGTTCACTTGAGATCTCAAGACAAGGAAGCTGCCTGCTTGCTGCTTCCTACCACTGTTCAGGGAAACAGGATGTTGCATACATTTTTCTGAATATATACATGACATTAGGCAGGAGCACGGGAACAAGGAGCGCCTGCCCAAGGCTACTATGTCCATGTGTCAAGGTTCCTCCCCCACTCTGAACGCTAGGGTACAGATGTGGGGACCTGCATGAAAACCTCCTAAGCTTATCTTTACCAGCTTAGGTCAAAAAGTTCCCCAACGTACAAAATATTCCACCCTTTGTCCTTGGATTGGCCGCTACCACCACCAAACAAATACTAGTTACTGCGGAAGAGCTGTTTGGAAACTTCTTTCCCCCCAAATACTTCCCAAAACCTTGCACCCCACTTCCTGGACAAGGTTTGGTAAAAAGCCTCACCAATTTGCCTAGGTGACTACAGACCCAGACCCTTGGATCTTAAGAACAATGAACAATCCTCCCAACACTTGCACCCCCCCCTTTCCTGGGAAATGTTGGATAAAAAGCCTCACCAATTTGCATAGGTGACCACAGATCCAAACCCTTGGATCTGAGAACAATGAAAAAGCATTCAGTTTTCTTACAAGAAGACTTTTAATAGAAATAGGAGTAAATAGAAGTAAAGAAATCCCCTCTGTAAAATCAGGATAGTAGATACCTTACAGGGTAATTAGATTCAAAACATAGAGAATCCCTCTAGGCAAAAACTTAAGTTACAAAAAAGATACACAGACAGAAATAGTTATTCTATTCAGCACAATTCTTTTCTCAGCCATTTAAAGAAATCATAATCTAACACGTACCTAGCTAGATTACTTGCTAAAAGTTCTAAGACTCCATTCCTGGTCTATCCCCGGCAAAGGCAGCATAAAGACAGACACACAGACCCTTTGTTTCTCTCCCTCCTCCCAGCTTTTGAAAGTATCTTGTCTCCTCATTGGTCATTTTGGTCAGGTGCCAGCGAGGTTACCTTTAGCTTCTTAACCCTTTACAGGTGAGAGGATTTTTCCTCTGGCCAGGAGGGATTTTAAAGGGGTTTACCCTTCCCTTTATATTTATGACACCATGTTAAAAAGTGGGCAGGCATGGCCCTCCCACTTTTAAAAGTGTATGTGCCATGGCCCCTTGGTCTCCCCCAGTTCTGGTGCCACTGACACCAGAAATATACCCTATATCACCAGTTTCTCAGCCAAACAGAAGGCATGCTGCTGGGCCCCATATTGTGGCTTTCTGCATAGTCAAAGGGGCAACAGTATTTATAAACACATGGACCTGTTGTTGATGCCAAGTTGTACTGAGCAGCTACTGGCATAAGTCAGAGGTGGGAAGGCATGGAGCAGGCTAGGAGACTATGGGAGAAAACACAGATAGACAGGAGACTCGGCCTATGGGCAGAGGAGATAGGACTGGAGATTGTACAAGGCTGTGGGTCTCCCAATCCCACCCCTTCCCTGGTTTCATCCCCCAAAATCCCCTGTCTACTGCCATGCCAGAAGATCCCATGAAACTTGGTACCATGCCATGCAAAAGGCTATAGTTCTGTTCCTCAGAGAAGTTTGTCAGAGAAGATCAGTTTCTTCTGGCATTATATTTCAGTGTTTTGACATGCAATACTGATGTGTTGAGCCATAAGATTTTTAATCACTCCAAGGAAAGACAAATATGTACACCAAATGTACTTTCAGATCAGTTTCAGATTTTGTCTTCAGATACTTTTGCTGCTAAATTATCGTGTTACGTGCTTCTCAGATCCATCTTGATAGGTACTACAGGAAAGTATATTATTATGATAATAGAGTAATAATAACAATAATAATTAATAATGATAACCTGGCTAGTATCTGTATTTCAGGCTGAGTAATGATTTCCTCTGAGCCATAGAGATATAGTGTCTAGTACTGCCATTCTTCATATTTTCATTGACCAATCAAATTCTTCCCCTTCCAAATGCCTTTTCTATATGAAGCATAACCCAGACTTTCCCTGAAACTCAGCATTTTTAAGCTGGCTTTTCAGAAAGCCAGTATATTAAAAATTCTCAATTTACACAAGAAAAATTATTCTGTTTGAAGTGCAAAGGGTAAAGATAGATTTTTTCCAAGATTGTTGACTGGACTAGAAGGATGGCTGTTAAAGCATAGTAACTGTGTGCTTTAGAATTTTAAAGACCACTACTCTCATTATAATGAAGATTTTTCCATGCAAGAGGTTCCATGATCTAGCTGTCCACAAGCAACAGCATTTAGTGGAAGCTAGTGCAGAGGGAAGGGATTAGGAATGAGTCACCTCCAAAAATCCATCACATACTCTTTTGAAGAAAACCAGGTCATCATTTGCTCTCTGCGGAACTCCATGAAACATCCCAGTGCTGGGGAGTTTTGTAAATGTCAAACACACCCTCTGGAAATGGGGGGTAGCAAATGTTTCTTTATAAGTAGGAGGGGCACAGATTTTTTTATTGGGAGGGGCTAGTGTTAAAATAATATTCAACAGGTATTGATTTTATATTTCAGAGTGGCAGCCGTGTTAGTCTGTATCCGCAAAAAGAAAAGGAGTACTAGTGGCACCTTAGAGACTAACAAATTTATTTGAGCATAAGCTTTCATGAGCTACAGCTCGCTTCATCAGATATTACTTTAGCTGGGACAGTCCCCAGATGACTCATATTTTGTTCTCTTTGGCCCAGGAGTGGTACAGTCCTCTGATGGTCTTGACTACTTGAAATCTTCTCTTTCCTCTGGGGTATCAGCTGGCTTTTGTTATCTGGGGCTGGATTGAAGAAGGTCTCTCCTGCAGCAGATTCTGACTCCTTTCTTCCCTGGCTAGGAAGTGGCTCAGCAAGCCTCTTCTTGTGCAGGCGAATTCTGTGTGCATAGGTGAGGCTCACCTGTCTGTGCTTCTCCCCCTATTTCTGCAGCCAGCCTGGTTGTTTCCTTCCTTCTCTCATGAAGGCTAATTGGTCATCTTTCTCTCTTTCTGTTCAAGAGGAATTCTGATTCCCTCTCTCTTTAGAGAGACCTGGGATAGGTCTAGTCAGCTGCCACTTTACTGGGGCTGGTTCACAGAGCCTCCTCCTTGACTCTTCTCTTCTGTCCTTCCTCTCCACATGAGTTCCATGTGTTCTTTTCATTAAAACAGGTGGTAGGCCAGACATAAAGATTCAATGCTTGTTCTTGTGAAGCCCCTCACCTCAGTCCCACAATGCATGGGGGGGAGAGAGAGAGAGAAAGAGAGAGAGAGAGACAAAGGGCCTCCAGCTGTCATCTTATTTGTAGTCTTACTTGTCAGAGGCTCTGGGGAAACAGGAACCCAGGGGGGCTACACAAAACATAAAAGAGTATTTTCCTATTGCATCAACAGATCCAGATGTAGGCTGTTCCCTTTCTTCATTTGGCTCATTGTAGACTGCTTTATAAAGGCTGCAGTGATTAAAACCAAAGGCCAGCTAAATGATTCCATTTTCTAGATAGTAGTGTGTGTGTGTGTGTGTTTAATTCTGCAGTCCTTCACCATTCTCACTGGTGAGGTATTTCCAGTAGAAATAGGAAAATATTCATACTGTTGTACAAGCACTGGTAAAAACTCATCCGGAATACTGTGTACAATTCTGATCACCCATGTTCAAGAGAGATGAATTCAAACTGGAACAGGTGAATTGAAGGGTAACTAAGATGATATGGGGAAGGGAGAAGCTACCGTACTGTCTTTAGAGGAGACTAAAAGAGCTTGGCTTCTTTAGCCTAGCAAAACAAAGGCAGAGAAGGGATAGGATTGCTCTCTATGAATACATCAAGGGGGTAAGCACCAGGGAAAGAGACGAGCTATTTAATTAAAGGACAATGTTACCACTAGGCCAAGGATATAAGCTGGCCATGAGTAGACTTAGGCTGAAACTTAGAAGAAGGTTTCTATCCATCAGAGTGAGATTCTGGAACAGTCTCTGCTAGGAGCAGTGAAATCTAGGAGGAAAGAAATCTAACTGGTTTAAAGATGGAGCTTGATAAATTTGTGAAGGATTAAATTACACCCCAGAACCTGCATGGTGCACATCAAAAACTCAGGTTCTTCCTCGGGAAGAGATGAGACAAAAGGTTTTTCCATGGGGCAGCTTAGGGGTATGAGGAGGTGTGGCATGGCTCGGGGGCTCCAGCTGGCCTGGGACTCCTCTGGCCGTGGGGGTGGGCTTGTGGCTCAGGCTACGGCAGGGGAGCACAGGCTCTCAGGGCTCTGGCTGCGGGGAGGGATTGGGGCTCCGGACGCAGCAGGAGTTGGGGGAAGGGGTGCACGCAGAAGGGCTGAAGCTGGGGCTAGTCTCCCCGAAGGGGGGGTGGGGTTCCACCCACCACCTATGGACCCAGGAGGCTCCTCCTATGATCTTGTGCTCTTCTGAGTACTGACTGAGTGAATTACAAAAACAAAGTGTGTGTTTTCAAGGGGATAAAATGAAATCACTTAAAGCATGGCTGATTCAAAAGGAGGAAACTACACGTGGATCAACTTCTGCTGTAATTCTCAGCTATCCCTGCAATGGGAACCAAATATCAGTTGCCTGATATTGTTAGCATTTCTGAGACACTTCAACAACCATGACTTGAGTCTTTCCCTGTGTATAACTTTGGAAAACAAGGCCATTCTGCTCATCCTAGTTTGATTATTTTTAATGGCTCCATTATTCTGAAGTTAATCACAGCAGATGTTGTTTGTACTGTTGTAGAGATTTTAGGCACAGACTACTTTTGAATAAGTACACAGATGAAGCTTTTTGCATAAACTGTATTCTATCATTGGAAAAGCTTGAGACAAATTCAAAAGGCATCAAGCTTCGTCATGTCACCGGAAAGCAGGTAATATTCTTCCAAAGACTGCTAAGAATGGTGGTGATGTGCTAAGTTGTCAGTACTGTCAAAAGAAAGAGGAAAATAGGCAGGACCCAATGAAAATGCTAAGTAGTATACATTTTCTAGCCAGACAGGGACTTGCACTGTGAGGCCATTATATTGAAGACGCTGAAAATATGCCCTTAACTGGAGAGTGTGGGGTAGAAAGGGGTGTTTAAAGTTGTTGAGTGCCAAGTAATTTTATCCCCAAAATTACTAAAAACCTGTAGGCTAGAGAAACAAGAAATGTTAGGCCAAATCATACTGAATATCTCATCACTGCCAGTTCAGGGATGTAATTCCCACTATTTTAGTCACATGAAGTTCTTTCCATGCCTTGGGGGGACATCATGATTAAAGACAAGCAAAATAATCATAATTATTAACTATGACTATTTTCCATTCTTTTCCTTTAATCAATAAAAACAAAACAGCACAAACTAAAAACAAAGGTTATTTCCACTGCCATCACTTCTGTACATCTCTGTGTGGAGAGCTTTCAACAGATATTACAGCCTGGAGAGTGTAGTTACCCTGGTACAGAGATACTCTTCTCTAATTAAATAAAGCCAAAGTACATTATTTCCCAATTCAGTAGTGAGTCCTGTCACAGTGTATCAGATAACAAAACCATTTAGAGATGGCTAAAGAAATCTAGTTGAAGAGTTGGTGAATCTTGTTTGGTTTATTGTGGATAACTTAAAGAGTTCATAAACAGGTAGAGGCTAGTGATCACAACTAATTCTTATGAAACTGAAGAAAGTTTTAACTCCGTTTTTTTAAAAAAAACCATTCAAGGAGTGGTCTTGAGACAAGCAAATAAATAAATATTAAGAATATTAAATTCTCATTAAATATTAAATTCTCATTAAATCCCACTATATATGTGTTTACCAAGATTTGCCGGTAACTCCTTATAGTTTAACCATAGCTGAAAGAAACAGGAGACGCTGTTAATACCTTAAATTACAATAGCAGTTCAATATCCCGTTAAAATTACTACAAGAAAAAGTTACATCTAATCCCTCAGCAGTGCTTTTGCAAACTCCATCTCACCAATGATGCTGAAGTGTCTGTTGATGTCAGAAACAGTGCTGGGTCACAAGATTGTTTCTTCTCAATGTTGTTCTTAGCTGCCTGGTTGCTGCTGCTGTTTGCTGGTAGGCTGAGCAACTGGGAGTGCAGTGATGATAAGAATGTTGTTGTTTGCTCTCTCAATTAAGAGAGATTTTTTTTAACTCTTCGCTTTCCATAATCTCATTGAAGGAGGAAGACACACCTCTTGCAGTGTCTTGGCTGGATTCAAATATTAGCTATTGGCACCTTTCACCAGCTCAGCATCTTCATGGAAAAGTCTTTTTAGCATCTTCAGCTCATGAATATGCAATTTGCTAATACTTATGCCGCAGGTTTGTGATTGCTTTTCTCCTTCTGGTGTGAAACTCTCAGAACACCTGTAAAATTTATGTTTCAACTCTTATTCAGTCCATTTTCTGAGCTATCCCTTTAGTTCTATCGGAGTTTAATAGGAGTTGCAATTGTCTTTCGAGTGAGTCAGAACACTCCTATTTTCTATATAAAGGTCTTTCCACTCTCAATAGTCTTTTTAAAAACTTAAATAATTCTTAAAGAGAGAGTGTGTAAACGTAGCTAGTCAAATAAGTTATTGCCATTTCTTCTTACCAATCCTGGGAAAGAAGACTCTGGTCTTTCTGAGGTTAGTAAAGAGTTGCTTAAGCATTGCCAGATAAACTAATTAATTCCCAGTTAATATCCATATTTTATACTCAAATGGCTTCTTATACTACTAACCAGTTAAAGCATCAAATGACTGCTACATATGTACATAAAACATCTTACTATTCTTATAACAATGTCATCAGGAACCTATTAGGTGAAGACTTACATTTAGTTACAAAATATTCGCACCTACAAATCTCAAGAAAAGCTTAGGTCTTTTTAAGCCTTTAAGGGACAAGAAAAGTTTTCACCTTTAAGCAAAACCATCAATAAGAAGCAAGAAAGGTCTTCTATAAAACATTTTCCAACCATAAATGTTGCCCTTTAACATATAAGGAATAAAGACTTTAGAGTATTTATAAAAGACACCAGTTTCAATAAGAATATCTCTAGGTATCCTTGTGTGGCTTTAAGGTTTTGCTGTTTGCAAAGAGGGGTAAGAGGCTACTTTTATAACTTAGGATCAAAGGGAAGTGATAATAGGGATGTGTATAATAGGGAGGTATAAACTAAGTTGAGAGCATCCTTACATTTTTTTTTTATACAATGAGATTTCTTTATCAAATACAGGTTAGGCTGCTGGGGTGATGAGACCATGGCCTACCATGCTGTCCAGCACTGTCTCGTTTTCCTTGTACTCCTCTGACTGTATCCATCTGTTGTGTCTTGTCATACAGATAGACTGAAAGCTCTTAGTTCTGTGTTTGTACAGCACCTACCGTAATGGGATCCTGGTCCATGATTAGGGTTCCAAGGTGCTATGACGAAGGAGGGAAACTGAGGCAGGAGTGCCACTTGTGCTTGACCTGATGGTGGAGGCTGCTGTTGGCAGTGACACCTTAAGACAGTCAGCTTTTGTGTTTCATCCTTTGCATAAAATATTTGGCAGGAGTTTTTAATTGCAAACTATCGTCTCTTTCTTTCTCATACAAGAGGGATGTGTCCTTTTTTTGATAAGACACTTATTTTTCCTCTGTTTGTCTTTTGACTGAATGGTTTCTAGATTTACAACCCATTACCGCTTCCTTCAGGGAACTTCTCCTGGTCTCTGGCAGTCCTCATCTGCCATTCTTTCCCCTCTAGGGCCCAGGTGCCCTCTTTTAAGCCCAGTTAGGGTCAGCTGACCAGTCACAGGTGCACTGACCTCTTCCTTCTTCAAGGGCTGGAGTCATTCTGTGACACTAACACTTATACATCTTTCAAAACATAGTATAAAAGCAAATAGTATAGAATGTTCCAACAAATAGAAGTTCTAAAGCTGCATTTCACTTGGAGGTTTTACGGCTAAAGTGGTGTAATTGTTTGACACTTTTGGTCTGTTCCTGGTTGACAAAAAGCAAGAGATTTCCGAGGAATTTCCTTAATTAGCTGGAATATTTCATTTCATAAGCACGGGAGCTATCATATTCTTCTAGCATAATGTGTTTGAAAATAATTGTAAGTGTCTCTTAAAATTCAGTGAAGGTGCTGGCATGTTTGTAATAAGCTGGCATTACAAGAATAAATTACAAATGTTAACATCAATATTAAGGTTTATCCCTCCGCAAGAGGGGGTCTACAACTTTATTCAACTGCTTTGTTTGCAGCAGAATATGATCCTGATATTTCAACGTGGCTTTAAAAGAGTCAAGACAAATTCATAAATTCAGCTATTCAGAATGAGACAATGGAAATCATGGCTCTGAAAATAGTGAGGGACATTTGAGAAAATTTCTGGAAAGTGGCATACAGTTATGGTAGCTGAAACAACAAGCTTCACCAACAAAGAGCAAGTTGTTCTATGCCTGTGATATGTTGTTGATGATATGAAGATTTTATTGGATTGTTCAATGTAGCCTACATATCAGCAAAGGCCATCATATCAGTCAAAAAGATATTTTATTGTCTGAATCTGAGGCTCAATAAATGTTGTGGACAATGGTGTTGATGTGCCACTAAAATGTAGCAGCCTGATTTTTAACAAGAGGAACCACGAGCTACATGTACTTATTACTATGGACAAGATTGGCAGCAAAAGGAGTACTATTCTAGGAGACAGTGGTTCTCAACCAGGGGTACGTGTACCCCTGAAGGTACTCAAAGGTCTTCCAGGGCTACATCAGCTCATCTAGATATGTGCCTACTTCTACAATAGGCTACATAAAAAGCACTAGCAAAGTCCGTACAAACTACAATTTCATACAGACAATGACTTGTTTATACACTATACACTGAAATTTAAGTACCATATTTATATTCCAATTGATTTATTTTCTAATTATAAGTTAAATGTAAAAGTAAGCAATTTTTCAGTAATAGTGTGTTGTGACACTTGTATTTTTCTGTCTGATTTTGTAAGCAAGTAGTTTTTAAGTGAGGTGAAACTTGGGGGTACGCACGATGAATCAGACTCCTGAAAGGGGTACAGTAGTCTGGAAAGGATGAGAACCACTGCTATGAGATATTCTTGAATGTATTTATGAAATCACAATATGAATTAAAAAAACACCGACAGGATACTATATTTCAGTATGTAAAATATGAAGGGTTAAATACATCACCAGGCCTCTGTGTTCCCTCTCCAACAAGAGGGACTCGCCATGCAGAAGTATTGACTTCCGTTTCAGAGAACTATTTTGCATGGTGTGCTGTAGTAGAAAGAGAGCCTGAGATATGAGGCCTGGTATAAGGGCCCTGGTATGAAGCCTAAGGCCTGAACTAAAACGTAGTCAGGCCTGCTAGTATAAAGCAAAGTTAGCAAGAGTCAGGCTATGAGCAGAAGTCAGGCCCTTTTACAAAACATGCCTGCCTGCAGAGTCACTCTTCGGAATGTGAACTTGGTAAGAACAGGGTTAGTATTGCAAAAATAGGCATTCCCAAGAAGTACTAGGCACAGGGCATTCATGTATGCACATTCCAGAAGATGCAGATGCCCCCTAAACATAAAGGGATGGAGTAAATACAATACTGGGGGATGAAACAGGAACACACCAACCCCAAGGGAAACAAGGATGGGAGGACGGTTAGGATAATCGATTAAAATGTTTTGTTCGAACCAGCCAGTGATTTCCCTGCACCCCCCCGAATTTCCCCAACCCCCCCCTTCTCCCCCCGGCCCACGCTCAGTTTTGTGAACTAGTTACATGCCAATTTGGTGACTGTTTGGAAGTTTGAATTGAAATTGAAACATTAATACACACTTTAAAAGCATATACAGTGTATGATAAAACACGTGTATCTGAAAAAGTATAATAGATTTGAAAAGTATGAACATAGACTAGCTTCCTTATACAGCTGTTGTTTTTTATGGCAATGTCAGTGCATTCATTTCGGTAATGTTGGCCAACCTAATAATTTCAAATTATGATTTGTAAGTAAAGTCTAAATGAGCTCTCCCTGACAGCTAGCGATGAGCTGGGGGCTGCGGGGGGGGGAAGGCTTCAGGACCCAGATTGTATTTACATTGACACCTAATCTACCTAGGTATCCAGCAAACAGAGCTGTGTTGCCCAAGTGATAGATTTTGACTGGGGTTGGGTTACAAATCACTTGAATCTGGGGAGGGGGGAGGAGGGGAGGATGAAATGTTGTTGTTCTTATTGTATGGGTAAAGGGCAGTAGAACTGTACTTAGCCTGTGTTGATTGCAGGCATCAACAGAGAGGGTGGGGACAGGTATTTTGCTTGATGGTCTGTCTGAGTCACAAGTACTATTTGACCTGCCCCTCTCCACTGTTTAAAGACAGAGCTGATTAGGTTCCATAGATAGTCTTTCGTTTTGTTAAGTGACCACTACAGCTGAAATCACTGATAATCAGGTCTAAGTGCTTAGACCTGCTGTGGGACAATATTTCTGTGGAAGAGACGACCCAGTCTACACTAGCAGCAAGGTTCCCCCACTGAGAGCTCAGCTGAAATCACTGAGAGCTCGGTTGAACCTCAAGAGACCAACTCTCAGAGGTCACAGTGGCAGGTGGCAGCAGAAGGTGACGGCGAAGGGCCATTGGCAACACAGTGATGGAGTGAACAGTGGCACAACGAACAACAATGGCCAGAGTGAACAGTGAGCTGCTGGAGGAACAAGCAAGGTGCCTTCTTGCCCCCCACCTGGCAGGTGAACTCACATGAAAACACCTCTGAACTCTGAGTCTCCACTGACCAAGGACAACAGCGGTGAGTGGGGTGTGGTGGAGGGAAAAGTGAGGGGGACGTTAAGTAAACATTTGTTTGTTTATCACTATATTTTAGTGACTTTGCTCCAGAATGCTAGATTTGTGATTGGGAATGGAAACTTATACACATATGTTTTCTAGTAGGCCAAGATTTTTCAAATGCTTTATTTGCCAAGGTTGTTATCTCACATCGTTGCTATCTTGAGAGGTCATTATGTTGGGGAGTTTCTATAATAAACATTTTTATTATTATAATTAATTTTTACATAAGAATGGCCAGACTGGGTCAGACCAATGGTCCATATAGCCCAGTATCCTGTCTTCCGACAGTGGTCAGGGCCAGGTGCTTCAGAGGGAATGAGCAGAACAGGTAATCATCAAGTGATCCATCTCCTGTTGCCCATTCCCAGCTTCTGGCAAACAGCAAGGGACACTCAGAGCATGGTGTTGCATCCTTCCCCGTCCTCGCTAATAGCCACTGATGGACCTATTCTCCAGGAATTTATCTAGTTCTTTTTTTTAATCCTGTTATAGTTTTGGTCTTCACAGCATCCCCTGGCAAAGAATTCCATGGGTTGACTTTATGTTGTGTGAAGAAGTACTTCCTTTTGTTTTTTTAAAACATGCTGCCTATTAATTTCATTGGGTGACTGCTAGTTCTTGTGTTATGTGAAGGATTAAATAACATTTCCTTATCCACTTTCTTCACACCAGTCAAGATTTTATAGACCTCTATCATATCCCCCCTTAGTCGTCTCTTTTCTAAGATGAAAATTCCCAGTCATTTTAATCTCTCCTCCTGTTTCCTACCCCTAATCATTTTAGTTGCCCATCTCTGTACCTTTTCCAATTCCAATATACCTTTTTTGGGATGGGGTGACCAGATCTGCACACAATATTCGAGGTGTGCATGTACCACGGATTTATATAGAAGCAATATGATATTTTCTGTCTTATTATCTATCCTTTTTCTTAATGATTCCCAACATTCTGTTTGGTTTGTTGACTGTCACTGCACATTGAGTGGATATTTTTAGAGAAGCATCCACAATGACTCCAACATCTCTTTCTTGAGTGTTAACAGCTAATTTAGATCCTATCATTTTGTATGTATAGTTGAGATTATGTTTTCCAATGTGCATTACTTTTTTATCAACATTGAATTTCATCTGCCATTTTGTTTTCCCAGTCACCCAGTTTTGTGAGATCCCTTTGTAACTCTTCACAGTCTGCTTTGGACTTAACTATCTTGAATAGTTTTGTATCATCTGCAAATTTTGCCACCTCACTGTTTACCCATTTTTCCAGATCATTTATGAATATGTTGAACAGTAATCGTCCCAGTACCAACCCCTCAGGGATACCACTATTTATCTCTCTCCATTCTGAAAACTGATAATTTATTCCTACCCTTTGTTTCCCATCTTTTAACCAGTTACTGATTCATGAGAGGACTTCTCTCTTATCCCATGATGGCATTTTTTTTAAAATTTATATGTTTTAAGAAATCTAGACCCGTTATGTGTTTTGGTGTATTTAGCATTATCCTTATGTTAAATTTGCATTATCCTAACAAAACATTTACTTTATTCATATCTCTTTTATATGTTGCAGGTCAAAGTGAAAATGAAAAGACAAAAAACAATCCAACAATTTTTCCATTCAAAGGCTTCAAAAACTAACCAAGGTGAAGAACACATCAAGAACCAAGAATATATCAACATGTCAGCTGAAGGTTCAAGTGGTGTATCTATAGCCAACCAGCCCAAAGCACAAATACAGCTACCTACTGAAGAAACAGTGTCTCCAAAACCTAAAGGCAGTTCCCGATGTTTGTCGGTCAAAGTGTTCCCATTTATTGAAGTTACAAAAGATGGCTATTGATGCACCTCTTGCAAAAAAGCTTACAAAGAAGGAAAGCTTCCCAATGCTCTAATTGGTAAAAGTGGAGGAGCTGGATTTGTCAGACCGATCAGCAAAGCCAGTGCTAACAAACTACGTGAAAAGGCAGCAGAACACCAGGCCTCTGGAGTGCATCAACATGCAGAAAGCCTTATAAGCCAGTCACTGTCAAAGCCAATTTCAGAAGTACTTAATGAGGCTGTTAAGAATGCTGGGGACACAGCACAGCTCATATGAACAAACATGGCTGTGGCAACCTACTTTCTATTTAGGCAAGAGATACCACACACTACAAACTGGAGGCCAATGTTAAGTGCATTGTCACTTTTCATCCAGAAGCTGAACACTGGTTCCGAACAAGACCAGCAAATGCTCGCTATCTTTCTGCAAGAAACTCAACTGACTGGCTAGAAGCATGCGGTTCAACAGTGAAAGACTCAACAGCTGAAAAAGTGAAGAACTCTCTCACCACATTCAAAAAATTTGCATACATGGCTGATGAATGCACCAATGCAAATGGGCATCAAGTATTAAGTCATTGTGTACGTTATCTTGATGCCAGTGGTAGGCCAGTAGATGCATTTCTAGATGTTCAAGTTATAGAAGACACATTGGCTGCATCTGTGACAACCCACATCTTAGAAGAGTTAAATGCTTGTCAATTGGACCCCAAACAGATGGCTGCTTGTGCATTTGATGGAGCTTCAAACTTCTCTGGAAGACATGGTGGATAAAAGATAAAAGTGTAAACCTAATCTCTTCTGTACACACTGCAAAGGCCATCTACTCCAACTAGCACTAGTACGAGCTGGAGAATGTTCAAAAGACATTAAAAAGGCTATAAATTTAATGTCTTCATTATATTCTTTTTTCAGCAAGAGTCCAAAAAGACTGAATATCTTGGAAAATACAGAAGATACAATGGGACTGAAGTTCAAATTAGTCCAACCTGGGAAAAACCACTGGCTTTCTCATGAGCAATCCTTGGCTGTTGTCTTAAAATTACTCCAGCCATTATTACTGGCTTTGGAAAGTATCTACCAAGATGGGATGGATCTAAGTAGTGAGGCTGGTGGATTACTTTTGCTACTATGTTCAGAGAAGACTATTGCCATTCTCTCTCTCTCTCATAGGTCTACTGTTGAAACTTGGGTCATTAAATAATGCCATCCAGGCATCTGCTACAACAGTAGTAGATCTTTGTCCATCAATAGAAGCTACATTTGGATCAATCAGAGAGCTATCCATTGAAAAAGTACTGGAAGAAGCAAAGACTTCAGTCCAGAAGTTGACTAATGAACTCATTTATATCTAATCCTTAAGTGAAGAGGACAAGAAGTGTTTAAGGCAACTGAAAAAGTACACAGAATTGATTCTTAAAAATCTACAACAGCAACTTCTAGATTCTACTCAACCTCTACGTAGCTTTTACAGATGCCTGTCCTATAAAACACTGACAGTTGAGTGGAGTGAGACACTACCAGCAATGGGGCTGCCATATGATCAGGACAGAATAGAGAATTTGAACACAGAGTGGTGTATCATACAATGAATGAAAGAAGATTTGACTTCAACTTCTTTTTTATCATCACTAGTGGCTCGACCCGATCTTTGTGTTATGTTTTCTGGGATGAAAGAAGTAGGAATTCATCTCTTGCTACTCCCAGTCGCAACAGCTACAGTTGAGCATTCTTTTTCATCATTGAATATAATTTTGTGTTCTGAAAGAAGTCGCCTTCTGCCTGATCATGTGAATGAACTAATGTGCATATCAATTGAAGGAATGGAAGTACCGGACACACGAGAAGCCACCAAAGATGAACGCATTGCATTCAAGAAGTTCATTAACAAAGTTGTGCAAAATTATAACAAGAAACCAAGAAGGATGTAGATGTAGTGCTTCACAGAAGGCTTGAGTAGCCAACTTTAATTTGTGTGATGATTTTAAAACATGAGTTAAAGCTAATAAAATGGTCATGAAATATTTTTCAGTTTTTACTATGGTGCCATACAGCCCACCTTAACCCTCACAGTCTCACCCCTCATCAGCCCTGACACCCCACCCTGTAAATTCAAACACCTCCCCCCAGCTCCCCAATTTCAGTTCCTGGGGAAACCACTAGTTCCCCAAACTGTCACAACAATGATCACATTGTGTTTTGTTTTCAGTGTCAGCCTCTGCTTTGCTGTTGGCTAATTTTGAAAGCCAAAAATGAGCAATGAAAATAAGAAACTTCTGGGACTATTAGTAACTTAAATCATATTGAATCAGTGATAGCCGTGGTGATGATACAATGCAAAATTCATCCTTGATGTATTGACATTGACTTCAATGATGTTACACCAGAGAATTTGGTCCACAGACTCCAGTTTTCAAAAGAGACCAAATTGTGCTTGGCAATGGATTCATCATGTAGGTGCACAACCATGTGTCTTGCATGTCTCACTGCCCATCTTTGTATGCAAATGTGGAATTTGAACTTAGAGTTTATGTGACTACTTTGATCATGGGGCCCAGAATAGTTTTTGTGGACCTATCATGTTTTTTTGCCCTTAAAGACACTAGTGCAACTTTAGAATTAAACAGCTTGTGTTAAGTATAGCTCATTATGAATTTTTGGTTGGTTGATTTTGTAAATTAGACATCAAAAAAATTAAGCAACTGATGTTAATAAATGCATTTATGGTTACTAAGAGACAGTTAAGACAGGCTTTCTGTGGGTGCCTTGTACCGTGAGTCATCTGCACAACAAATCTAAAGCCTCTGCAGGCCATATTCAGTGAAATCCACTTGAGTTCACTGAAGCTTTTTGTTTCAGACAGTTTGGGGTTTCAACAGAGGCACATGGTCCTATTAGTCATAGACTGACCAGAAACAATCTTATCTGATAAGAAGATAGAGGATGGACACATACATCAGTGGTTTATATGCTGCTCCTTAACCTTCCTATCACTCTGTATTGAATTAGTAAATTACCAGTGGTAAAATCCATATTTCTAACCGCCTTCTCTGCCAGTGTCCTGGGGAAAAAAATGAAAAAAAAAATTCTTACACATACCCCCTCTCAAAATTCAACAAAACTTTCAAAATGTCAGTAAAAACCACAACATGATACAAAACTTTCTGTGATTCCTTTATTAACTTGCAAAATTAGTGGAATTGACTAACAGGTATTATTTTAATTTATTTTTTTGTGGTGGGTAGATGTAACCGGGCATGATCCCCAGCTCCTGTTTTCTCCTAGAAATTACTCGGACACCTCGAGTTTGTAGGTTTCAGAGTAGGAGCCGTGTTAGTCTGTATCCGCAAAAAGAAAAGGAGTACTTGTGACACCTTAGAGACTAACAAATTTATTTGAGCATAAGCTTTCGTGAGCTACAGCTCACTTCATCGGATGCATTCAGTGGAAAATACAGTGGGGAGATTTATATACATTGAGAACATGAAAGAATGGGTGTTACCATACACACTGTAACAAGAGTGATCAGGTAAGGTGAGCTATTACCAGCAGGAGAGCGGGGGCGGGAAAAAACCTTTTGTAGTGATAATCAAAGTGGGCCATTCAAAAGGTTTTTTCCCCCCGCCCTCCTGCTGGTAATAGCTCACCTTACCTGATCACTCTCGTTACAGTGTGTATGGTAACACCCACTGTTTCATGTTCTCCATGTATATAAATCTCCCCACTGTATTTTCCACTGAATGCATCCGATGAAATGAGCTGTAGCTCACAAAAGCTTATGCTCAAATAAATTTGTTAGTCTCTAAGGTGCCACAAGTCCTCCTTTTCTTTCTCCAGTTTGTAGGTATCACTATGCAGTCTATTTATAGTGCTGCATTCCACAGTACTAACTTTACATACTAGCGCAACAATGCTATTTACAGTGTTATTCAGCCTCACAACCCCTTCTTCCACAGGAGGGGAGGTGTGGGGAAAAATCTTTCCACCCAGAAATCTTCCTTACTCTTGCACTGCTAACCTTTTTCTCTCTCCTTTTCTTCTGTCCTGTGTTCTTTTCTACTCTCCCAGCCAATGGGCTAATTAGCTCTATAAGCCCTCCTCAGCCAGTCTGATCTAGTAATTAGCCACTCCTTTCCTCAATCAGGCTCTCTTCAAGGGAGCTAACGGGAGTTAAAGGGACCAGAGTGCTGGTTCAGCTGCTGGTTCTCCGCACTCTGTAACAGTAGAGCCAGACTTCTGTGATTCTAGAACTACATCAGCATCCATTTCTAATTGCACTCATTTGCTATACATTAGCCTTTTGGTTTTCCTGCAATTGGCCTTATTTTATAAAAAGGTGATGCAGCAACTAATAAAAATTTGCACAGTAAGGGTTAATTGGTATTCCAAAAAATTAATGATCTTAAATACAAGGTCTGAGTCCAATCTCATACACAGAATTATCTCCAGTGACTATCCCAGACTGACATCAGAGTTCAAGCAGAATCATGCCCATGAACATATAGATGTACTGTAGAGTATGAATACATGAATACAGCTACAATATTACAATAATTGAAAAGTCATGAAGTGTTTTTAAAAACTACCTGTTTTTGCCACTAGAGAGCAGCATGTCTTCAACATTCAGATTATGTTTGATGCCCAGCTCAACTCAAGATCTCCTATCCTATATATTCTTATTTACTTAGATCTTTCCGAAGGTTGCTGTAAGATCTGTGGAGAAAGCTCTAGTATAGCATATGGTAAATATATAAAGCAGTTACGGGTGCCATTTACTAATTTTTGTTGAATACTGAGCTATTAAAAAACAACAACTGCTCTTACAGAGGTGGAGAGCCAGAGCAACACCATTGATTTTAATGGAGTTATTCCGGTTTTACATTGGCATGCTGAGGGCAGATTTTGGCCTTTGGGGATTTTAGAGACTAATTTTCTAAGAAGATGAGCAAAAATGAATGCAAGGAATGCAGTGAACTCATTCAGTACCCCTCACACATTAACGTGACAGCAAGGGTGCCTGCTCTTGATTATCGGATTTATTACTATAAAAAAAGAACAATTTTTTGTGGTAAAGAGACTGCTTCCATCAGCAGTATTGTAGTCCGAGGGTGTATGAGCAATGTGCTTTGGGATGATTCACTGTTACTCCAGTAGGAAGTGTTGAATGGCTTGCTTTAATTGACGTATACAGTGCAGCTCACACACTCAGCTCCTGCTAGAAGTATTTTGACGTAAATCTTCCCTTATTTAACAAACTATGAGCTAAAATATATATACTTAGGTAAGAGGTGAATGGGGCCTGCTTTTTTTTTTCTTGCTCATAAAATAAATTTGAAATGCTTTTTAATGTAAAAATAAGGAGCTTTGCCTTGCAACGCTATTTAAAAAATCTTCACTGATGTGATGCAGACTGGATTCAAATATTGCACATATATAATGGACAACATTAAAAAAAAAACACCTCCAGAATAAAAAAATGTGCCAGCAACCATTACATAGGGACATCACGAACAGATGGACAAACTTCTGGCAAGGGGAGTTTGGAAACTAGTGTTTGTGACCCATGCTACTACCTGTGAGGAAAAAAATAACAGGAAAACAGGCCCTAGCTCTAGCAGAAGCCAAACCAATTCATAGTAGCAGATAAAAATCACACCCTCTGGAAGGCAGAGTTTACTCTGAGGAGCCTCCTTCACTGAGGTGTGCCTGAGTATCAAGAGGACTTGAATAAATTCAAATACTCAATATTAGGGTAGATTTGAATATCTCAGAGTTGGTTGGTTTGTTGAGAAGTTTGGGAAGGTAAACATTGCCACAAGGAGCTATGAGAATTCTGGCAGTCATGGAAACTGGAAAATGCATCTGGGATGCCATGGTCATAGCCAAGACATGCTGGGGTCTATTGACCTGAATTTATAGGGCTAGTTTATTATGGCTCGCCAACTATCTGACCAGAAGATAATTAGGTTCTTGTCCCAAATTCAGGCTACAGAATTAGAGAACACAGGCAGTTCAATGTCTTGTGCAGACTCTTGGGATGTGTGGCAAGGACACTCATATTGAGGACAATACCAGAATTTCAAGATCTTTATTAAAATAAATGAAAGAATAATCAAAGCTATAAACCACAGAGTCACAAAGAAGTAGACAGTTCTATGGTCCCAGGTGGTAACATCCCTTTTCTAACAGGCTACTTAAACTAGTATACTAACACCCTTCCTTGGAGACCTGGTAATGGGAGATAGAGGACCAGCCATGTCTTTCGCATGCCCAATGAATTTGATGGTCCAGGCTTCTCAATCCAAGCTGGTAGAGATCAGGTTCGAATGTTGAGTAGCTAAACTATATTGCAGAAGCTGAGCTGATAGCTTAACACAGGGGTTGGCAACCTTAGGCACGCATTCCATCAGGGTAATCCTGGTGGGCCATGAGACATTTTGTTTATGTTGACCAGCTACAGGCATGGCCCCCGCAGCTCCCAGTGGCCACGGTTTGCCGTTCCCAGCCAATGGGAGCTGTGGGTAGTGGCGGCCAGCACATCTCCATTGAAGTCAATTAAGCTATGCCCACTTGAGCTGGGCAGGAAATACTTTTTCCCATCCTGTGAATTTTTGAGATTTTGAAAATGTTTCCCCTCCTGAATTGGAATGAAAAATCAAAATCTCAAATTTTGTTGTGAACTGAAAATCCAGATTTTGTAGCGGTTAATCAAAATGTTTGCTTTTATTTCAACCTTTTTAAAAACTATAACTACCATACATATTTAAGCACAAAGTTATTCCAAACCAGAAAAACAGAATTTTTAATTTCAATATCAAAACTTTGTTTAAAACAATTGAGTAGAGAAATATGTTCAAACTGGCCCTTTCCGACAAAAAGTTTTGTTTTTGAGTAATTAGCATTTTCTAATTTAAAAGCAGTTAATCAAAAAGTTCCCAGCCACCTCTGTTGTTTACATCTGCTGTGGATCTGGCCCATAATAGAGCTACGTGGATGTACGTGCAATCAGAATATTAAGAATACGTCTACGTTGCTGATTTTATTAGTTCTCTCCACACAGTAGTTACCTACTCTGTAAGATTTTTTTCTAAATTTCCCTTATGGCCAGCCCTTTTGAAGCTTCAGTGTGTGATGTGTTGTTCACAAATCTACCATCTCATTGAATAGCTCTGAGGCATTCTCTTTTTATACTCTTTGGAGTTTTATGTTCTTCTTTTATGTTCCCTCTTTATCTCCTATTTTTCGAATGAAAAGAATCCTCATATCCCTGTCCTTTTATCATACCTCCATTATGAAAAAAAGCCTATTTAACCCATCTAGGTCAGATGATCTACTTAACTGGTGTTGAAATAAATGAACAGATAGATATGGGGTTCATTCAGGCCCTTCTTTCATCTGGGAATATTGTTATATACAGTGCATATTTTGACCATTTTGTTACTATAGCTAGTCCAAAGAGGGCGAAAACAATGTAATGAGAAAATTCAAAATTGTTATCATTTTTCAGGGTTTGAGAGTGGCTGATTTTTCATTTTGATTTGTTTTTCTATTTTTAAAAATGTTCAAAAATGATAGGAAAATAATACAGGATTTCAGCCATTTTGAAAAGAAAAAGGAGGGAGGAAAAGGAAAAAATATATAGTAATAAAAAATTAAGCCAATAAATTTAGATAAAGCTATTCTTTTTCCCAAGCATTTTTGAGAACTCAGGCCCACCTATAACAGAAAGAACCAGCCTCTCTAGCGAATGGAGAATCTCTGCATGTACCTATGACCCACAGATGAGCAGCTCTGATTCTATCCACCTGAAGGTAGTTGCTCACACGTACACACTAAGCGGTTAATTAAAATATGCATGTAATTTAGCCAATCATAAGAAGCACAGTCGTAAATCTCTCCAAAGTATGGAGTCACTCATATATCCCAGACAATCCAGTTTTCATAAAAAAATGAATAGACAAATTATATCTTCGCTGCTTTGAAATTTTGGGACCCCAGACTAGCCTTCCCCTTGTTTGCGGGGAGACTTGTACATAGTGATGGAGGAGGCGACAGCTGACACTGCAGCAGTGGCTGCAGCTCCCTCAAACAGCAGTAGCCCTAACAGACCAGGAGAGAGGAGAATGGCAAACCTAATGCCTTCCTATTCCAACCCAAAAACGTCTGTGGCAGTGTTGCAAGGAACCTGCCTACATACACACCAAAGAGGGGAGACAGCAGGAAGTCAGCAGGCTCCTTTCTCCCACAAAAAAAGGAACCTGAAAGTGTCTGGGGGAGGAGAAACATCCTCAGGAAACATCAGGAATGGCAAGGAGATATGGAAGGACTGGGAAGGAGCACTTGTGACCACCCTCACCCCCACCAGCTGAGGAAAGCAGCCAGGGAAGCAGGGGTGAAACTCATCATCCCTTCCCCTCACAAAAAACAAACAAACAAACCAAAAAAAAAACCCAGCAGATCTGAGGCAGCACTTCAGGAAGCTCAGCAGACCAGTAACTGGCCCTAGCCTTAAACCCTTAAAGCCCTTCCCCTCTCCTTGCAGCTGTAGAGACCAGGCCCCTGAGAAAGAAGTGCAGAGGAGAAATGATTTATGGACACTCCATCAGGGGCCCTTTAGGGTGAGGGGCAGACTAACCAAGTCTCCCAGGATATCAGGGAGTTCTGCAAACGAAAAACTCCCAACTTTTGATTTAATAATGTAACCCATGCATGCTCAGTGATCTACCGTATTTGAAAACGTTCAGAAAGCTTCGTAGCTTAATTACATCACACCTCTCTAGTACCTGAAATTGTTTGCTCTCAGAATGAAGAGAATTGGGTGGACTGTTAAAGTTGAGAAACCAGTTCTACAAACACCACAAAGAACAAAAAAGCAGAAAATTTGTTTCTACCGATCAACATTTGGCAAGTCTTGCCTGCAAATCTTGATGAACTGGGGAACCCTGCCACACCATCTAGTTTTACATATTTTTCAGTACCTGCTTTAGTAGATCAAGCATGGGGATCTTCTGTTTGGCAAGGGTGGAATGAAGTTTTTCATATCCCTCACTTGTGGAGGAAGTTTGAATTTGAGCTTAACCAACCAGCTACTTCTTATTTAGAGTCCACTCACCCTGATCTCATTCAGCAAATTATCAAGAGACATGTTGATCATCTGCAGTATGTCAGCTTCAAGGTTGATAGTAGAACTGAGTCTGCAGAAGCTGCCTGTGACATCCTTTCTCAATTGGTGAATTGTTCCATCAGGACATTAGGTTTGATTTCAGCAGTGAAGCCAAGTTTTATAAACGTCTCCAAGGCCCATTTTGCATCAGCACTGACAGTAGTTTTTGTAAACTCCAAGGCATTATCATCCATCAAAACTGACACACAGTTGATGATCCGTTCTTGTTTCTAATAATAATGATACTCTAAAACTGCTAAAAATGAGCAGCTGTCCTTGTGTGTCACCTGCTGGAATTCTTTGTGCTGATGACCAGTGCCATGGCCTTAGGCAACTGGCTTGGAATTATTACAAAGTAAGTGATGAACTGCTGCTGGACCCCTCATATGAGAAACACGTTAACCTTGAACATCTTTGCATAGATGTTGTGAGTGAAAATCCAGGACAAATTAAATAATTCATACAATTAAAAAGCAAAGTTGGGATGCATTTGTTAAGCACTCCCCTAAAGTCAATATTGTTATCTACTTCTTTTTATACAGAGGAAAAACCTCTGTTATCCTGTTACACACCTTGACTTGGTCATGCAGTAAGCAAAGCCATGCCAGGTCACACTGGAATGAATTGCCCCAGGTTGATCAAATTGGTGGTGTGTGGTGTGTGCTAATGGACTTCAGCCACTGAATGATGAACTCATTTGCATTGCTGAATGCTTAAGAACCTAACAGTCATGGGACTTGGTGAATGTGAGGTTATCTGCAGAAATTTTATTGAGTTTGTAAAGATGCATGGAGGCAGGCTTACCTTGCTTTCTATTATGGAGGAAGTACTAATTCCAGACAATGATTAAAACCTGGATCAAATTCATTCAGAAATCTCCAAACACTGTGGAAGAATGTGGTTCCCTGAGATGAGGCTACCTGGAAACTATTTGCAGAAAATATTAATATGGTCAAAACTGGATCAAGGTGTTGCTTTCTATGCAAATAAGGACTTAGGAAAATGAAGCATCAAAACCGCTTAAAATTTTCAATTTCCTAAGTTTAATGAACTGCATAGAAACAAAAGCAAAGCACTCAGGTGTGTCAATGCTAGATTAAATTAGAAAATAGAATATAGGATACTTAACAGTAGACACTTCGAAAGGATGTTTGTGGGTTAGAGGTGTTTCTTCCTCCAATTAAATTAAGCACTTTCATTTGGCTTCTGTTTAATTAAATTGTTACATTAAACACAGTTAGTACAAGGTTTCTCATGTGTTCTATACTGTTAGTCTCACTGGTGTGGTTAAAGGGACTGTGAAGTTTGCCTGCTTGATGGGGAGTTAAATGACTCCTGGAACGTTCAGGTAAATTGTATTATTTGCAATGTTACCTTCTCCAGTTGTTCACTAATAATATTTTTTGTTGAACATGTAGAACAAATACTTTGTATCATAATAGCAATTTGAAATAGTCATCATCATCATGTTTCCATTACACCTCGCGTTTAGGGCAGCAACGAAGCTCCTCCACTTCTCTCTGTTTCTAGCAAGTCTGTCAATGGTTCCCCAGCTGTGCCCCAGGTTTTTCAGCTCAGCTTCCACAGCTCTTTGCTATGTTGTTTTTGTGTGGCCTTGTTTTCGCTTGCCTTCAGGTGTCCATCTTAATGCTATTCTGATGATGGAACCAATTTCCATCTGAAGCACACGGCCAATCCATCTCCAATGCCTCCTGGCAATGATGGTGCTCAGATCCTCTTGGCTGCACTGTATCAATAGATCTTGGTTTGAGATTGTTCTGGCCAAAAGATACGGAGGCAGGTTGTATGGAATGAGGACAGTTTGGCCGTGTCAAACTTTCTCATTCTCCAGCATTCTGTACTATAAAGTAGTGTTGAAAGTCAGGGCCATCCCTAACTATTCTGGGGCCCCATGCAGCCCCCCCATGGGGGGGCTGCATGGGGCCCCAGGCCTCCGGGGTGGGGGACTGGCTTGGGAGGCAGGGGAGAACCGCCCTCCAGCACTCAATGGTGGCGTGGCTGGGGCCAGATTGCTGCACTTCCTGCCACCAGTGAGTACAGGCCCAGCCCTGTTGCAGTCCTCAGGGGAGTGGCGGTGGGGCTGGGGTGGAACAGGGGTGGGAAGAGGTGGGCTGGGGAGGGGGCAGAGCAGGGCGGGGGCTTTGGGGAAGGGGTGGAGTGGGGGTGGAGTGGGGGTGGGGTGGGAAGAGGCAGGGCTGGGGCAGAGTAGGGGAAGGGGTGGAGTGGGGGCAGGGTAGAGCAGGGGTGGGAAGAGGTGGGGCTGGGGTAGACCAGGGGTGGGGGCCATGGGGAAGAGGCAGGGCAGGGGCTGGAGCAGCAGCTGCGCAGGACACCAGGAAATTTGGTGCCCCAAATTCCTGGTGCCCTACGCAGCTGCGTACTTTGTGTATGGGTAGGGACGGCTCTGTTGAAAGAACACCGCTCTGATAAATCTTGAGTTTTGGTTTTTGGTGTAGTATTTTGATGATTTCCAGCAATCTGAAATCAGGGTAGCTAATTAAATCTATTTTCATGTGCTTGTACACGTTTGAATATTGTGGCAAATTAAGAGTTTATGCTGCAATAAAGAAAAAACTTTTGATTTCACTTGCACTCAGTACTCCATTTTTACTCTATCAGTAAGTTATACCATAAAGGCAGTGTTGTACAGTTCATTGTTTTCTCTTTCTGTGTACTGATAGAAGTATACAGTTAGGGGGAAGGATGTGATTGGAGTGTACCACTTGACTCGAATTATTTCCCTTCCTGGCATAAAATTAAAAGCTTAGAGAAACCCAAGGCTTTTCCCATGGTAGGGGCCAAACTGGCCCCAGTCTTCCCTACGAATTGTGGGAGCCTCAGCTATGTCTTGCAGAACTCTTCCCAACCACTAAATCCTGCTATAGTGAGTGTTGAATATAGTGAGCTGTTTTTGTTAAGTTAGCAAGACTTGCAATCTAAATGGGAGTGCTGCCTGAATAAGGACTGCAGGATTGACTTCTTGTTGCACATCAGCACTAAGGAATTCCTGGGGAGAAGGCAATCTTACTTTTAATTGGAATGGGGTAAAGGTTGTTAGTACAAAGTAGTACATGTATTTTTTTTTTGTGATCCACTTTGTACACTAATGTAAATTGTAGTACATTCATACAAAATTCATTTGCAATGCCTTTCATACCATAGTTGGTCTATCTACCTGCTGGTAGCAACAAATTACAAATTTTGTTATCAACATTTTTAGGGTTAGAAAATTTGCTTTTTTGAAATGTTTTAGGTTTTTTTGCTTTCCCTTTTTCTCAATCTCTTTCCCTTTTTTCCATAATCATCCTTTTTTTACCCCTTTCCATTTTGCACCCATAAAGGGTGGGGGAGAAATGAAAGGCAGAAATAAGGGGCAGAAAGGGGTAAAAAAAATAATTCCATCAAAAAAGCAGATTCAAGAGGGAAAACAAAAAACCTTTTTCCCCATGAAAATCCCAATTTAGGAAAAAAAGCCATTTTTCAACAGCAAAAATAATTTCAGTTGAAAAATTACAACCCGTTCTAATGGAAATGATACTTGGCTCTGCCCTAGGATATGGTATCTGAGAAGCCTCTCTTTGTTCCTTTTCTTGCCGGGCTTTGCTACCCCAGCCTGACAGTATCTGAACCTGAAGCCCTTAGTTACCTATGGTGAAATTCCTCCTTGCTCAGACAGCGGGCACAAAGCCTATGCATCACTTAAGCTCCACCACCTGGGGCAGTGAACACTAAGTTTTTTAGTGGCTGGCCTTTGGACATATAACTGCACTAGCTGCTTAAAAGCTCTGGGCTTTCTTGCTAATCCTGATCCACCCAGAGTCTTTTCTCATGCCCCTCCTCCATAATGCAGTGATTCTTCACAGGCTTCTACGATGAAGAGACTGAACCACATATTTACTGAATGTGGCTTGGGCTTTATTTTGCTGTAAGATTTTTTTAAAATGTCAGCTTTATAAATAGTGTTTATACCTGTTAGCACAATGTTATTAAATAACCATGGCTCTTGTGAATTTATGTGTGAAAAGCAAATGAGGCTGGGACATTAGGTTTAATAATCTTATTTATCACTGATCTTGATAAACTGTTCTGATCAAGTTTTAGTCATTTTAATTCATTGAGAATTAAGATAACCAGTTCATTATATTGAACACCAAAATAAATCAAATGGGAGCTCCGTCAAAAAATATTTTTTCTTTCACCATTTTATTGACAGTTTTAGCTTATATGCTTAAGAAGCAAGTTAGCATTGATTGGCCTACAAGGCTTGAGACCATAACAATACTTTGTGCTTTATTACTGTACCGTGTATCTCTTCATCCAGGGATTTCAAACATGTTACCAATATTCATTAATATTACCAATCACTCCCATGAAAATGGTAGATATTCCACCAGTTTTACAGCTAAGTACACTGAGGGCATGTCTATACTACAAAATTAAGTTGACCTAACTTACATTGGCATATAGTCACTGTAGTAATTATATTACTTGTGGGTGTCTACACTTTGCTTGTGGTGTTGGCGGTATGCGTCCTCTCTAGGAGCGCTTGTATAGATTGTACTTTCAGTGTGGGGCATTGTGGGACAGCTCCTTAAAGCCAGTAACAGTCAACGTAAGTAAGGCAGTGTCTACATTGACACTGCATCAACCTAACTACGTCGACCTTGCTGCTACTCATGAGATGGAGTTATTAAGTTGGCGTAGCTGGGTAGTTATGTTGGTGGGAGCAAAATTTAAGCATAGACACTTCCATAGTTAGGTTGATGTAAGATGCCTGGCATAGACCGAACTCTGTAGTGTAGACCAGACCTTAGGCACAGAAAAGTGAAATGACCCAGGGTCATAGAGTAAGTCAGTGGCAAAACTGGGAATAGAACTCAAGGGACTTGTTCTCCCACTACCAGAATACTCTGCAGAGATATCAGCCTGAGCTGATTTTAGCCTCATCAATGTAAAAAGAGCTTGGGGTCATGACTCAAGTTGTTGGCGGCGGGGGGGGGATCTTTAAATTGTGTCCCCGCCCCCAGCAGGCACCAGTCATCTCTGGCAGAATCTCCTAGCCCCACCACCCTGCCACAGGGCAGAAGCCCTAAGTCCTCGGCTCCCCCCCCCCCAGTCTGCTAGGCAGAGAATGGGTAAGGATGGGGGGCTCTGAGAGCCTAAAAGAGCCACATGTGGCTCATGTGCCACAGTTTGGCCACCCCTGGACCAATATAAAAGATCATATTATGTCATATTATGGGGGGGGATTTTTGTTTCATGGAACATTTTAACTTTTTGTTCTTTTTTTTCTCTAATGGCCATTGTTGCAAACTCACCCAGCTTTGGATGCACTGCTCTGCACCCTGTGTAGTCATTTATACCGTGGCAAAATCAGTGCAAAGTGTACTGTTACCTCAGTTTCCCTAAAAACCAACCCAGGGTCATGCTTGTATGAGTTTTATTACGATGCCGCTGAACAGACAGAAAAGAGATGGAGCTTATTCATACACACACACATTCACCGCATTCATACCCTCATGCACCCACACACTTCCACAGATGGAGAGTTATCGGAGACAGCATGGAGGCCGAGAAGCCAAAGCATAGTAGATCTGGTGTGTCCACCTGCGGTCATGAATCCAGGCTGGTGAGCAGGTCAAGAAGCAGGAGGCTTGAATGCATGCCTATCACCATGCTGGAACTGAGTGGCTCCTGTTACGTACACTGAGTTTTCCTTCTGTGTCCATCACCGAGAAGCATTCCCAGACCAGGGCAGATTACATCAGACGCTCCTGGCTCTTTTCTCCTTGCAGTTCCTCTCCGTCCAGTCCCACATTCACTCCCTTGTTCACACTTCCTTATCTCCCACATACACTCCCTTGTTCACACTCTGAATATTGCAAAGCTTGGAGGTTCATACAAGTGGTAACTGAAAAGGTTACAAAGCTTGCAAAGGTTACAAAACTTAAAAGGCTATGCTAACAATAACTGAAGTTACAAAGTCTGCAAAAAGTTTGCAGAACTTAATGATACAAGTTACGGACCTTACAATCCCATTTTGAGCGGAGGCTTTACATAACATGTACGTACACTGTTACCACCAACGAAAGTGAGAGGAGAATTCTAGGTTGGTTTCATTTTACTTACTCTTTCACAGGTGCAAGGAAACAGAGAATCTGGCCCTATAAATAGGGTGACCAGATAGCAACTGTGAAAATACGGGACACGGTGTGGGGGTTAATAGGCGCCTATATAAAAATAAATCCCCAAAAACGGGACTGTCCCTATAAAAATGGGACATCTGGTCACCCTACCTATAAATCACGCTGGATTAAGTCCTTCTTGTGTGTCACAACCCATGATTTAGATTCTGCAGCTCAAATAATGTAACACTACACTCAATGACACCAGTGCAGGCCATTTGTCTACGTCCCTAGTTACAGTTGTGCATTTCCCTGGCTTTTCAAAATTGCAGAGGTATAACTGATTGGAAAATAAACTATTCTGCTAATGTTGCACCAGAGAGAAAACAATCAAGCTCAGTCTTAGTTGTGATGATTCTTCAGTGCTAACAAGAACTAAAAAAGCAGTAAAAACTTACTTTGAGTTGGGATTTTCGAAAGATCCTAAGGGATTTATGTACCCAAATTCATTTAAATTCAATGGGATGTTGGTACTATGTTGAAAGTCCCAGCCTTAATCACTATGACAAGATAACTGGCTCTGTGGATGAGGGGAAAGCAGTGGACATTTTGTTCCTTGACTTTAGCAAAGTTTTTGACACGGTCTCCCATAGTTTTCTTGCCAGTAAGTTAAAGAAGTATGGGCTGGATGAATGGACGATAAGGTGGATAGAAAGCTGGCTAGATTGTCGGGCTCAACGGGTAGTGATCAATGGCTCCATGTCTAGTTGGCAGCCGGTATCAAGCAGAGTGCCCCAAGGGTCGGTCCTGGGGCCGGTTTTGTTCAATATCTTCATAAATGATCTGGAGGATGGTGTGGATTGCACCCTCAGCAAGTTTACAGATGACACTAAACTGGGAGGAGAAGTAGATATGCTGGAGGGTAGGGATAGGATACAGAGGGCCCTAGACAAATTAGAGGATTGGGCCAAAAGAAATCTGATGAGGTTCAACAAGGACAAGTGCAGAGTCCTGTACTTAGGACGGAAGAATCCCATGCACCGCTACAGACTAGGGACTGAGTGTTTAGGCAGAAGTTCTGCAGAAAAGGACCTAGGGGTTACAGTGGATGAGAAGCTGGATATGAATCAACAGTGTGCTGTTGTTGCCAAGAAGGCCAATGGCATTTTGGGATGTATAAGTAAGGGCATTGCCAGCAGATCGAGGAACGTGATCATTCTCCTCTATTCAACATTGATGAGGCCTCATCTGGAGTACTGTGTCCAGTTTTGGGCCCCACACTATAAGAAGGATGTGGAAAAATTGGAAAGCGTCCAGCGGAGGGCAACAAAAATGATTAGGGGACTGGAACACATGACTTGTGAGGAGAGGCTGAGGGAACTGGGATTGTTTAGTCTGCGGAAGAGAAGAATGAGGGGGGATTTCATAGCTGCTTTCAACTACTTGAAAGGGGGTTCCAAAGAGGATGGATCTAGACTGTTCTCAGTGGTAGCAGATAAGAGAACAAGGAGTAATGGTCTCAAGTTGCAGCAGGGGCAGTTTAGGTTGGATATTAGGAAAAACTTTTTCACTAGGAGGGTGGTGGAACACTGGAATGCGTTACCTAGGGAGGTGGTGGAATCTTCTTCCTTAGAAGTTTTGAAGGTCAGGCTTGACAAAGCCCTGGCTGGGATGATTTAGTTGGGGATTGGTCCTGCTTTGAGCAGGGGGTTGGATTAAATGACCTCGTGAGGTCCCTTCCAACCCTGATATTCTATGATTCTATGATTCTATAAGTTGTGTACACTCGCAGACAGTAGATCTGTTGAGTAAAAAGATGTAATTTTTACATAATTCCTTTTCACAGTAGAGTTACACTTTAATGTCAGTTATTAAAAACTATGAGTTGGAAAATTAAACCTGTATTTATAAAAAACAGAAGAGCAAAAATAATGAATCCAATAACAGTATAATAATTGCACCATTACTAGTTTTCAGGAATCACAGGTTGAGAAAAGGTGAAGCAAATTTTACACCCACACAAGATTAAATATACCAGGAAATATATAATTACAGCTTTCCACTCATCCTGAAAGCTTTAATGGTAAAGTCTACATGGCTAAAAATTGGAAAATGTAGTAATTTATTCTACTAATGTATAGTATAGGATTTCTATCTAGGACAAAAAGAAAAGGAGGACTTGTGGCACCTTAGAGACTAACCAATTTATTTGAGCATAAGCTTTCGTGAGCTACAGCTCACTTCATCGGATGTAGCTCATGAAAGCTTATGCTCAAATAAATTGGTTAGTCTCTAAGGTGCCACAAGTACTCCTTTTCTTTTTGCGAATACAGACTAACACGGCTACTACTCTGAAACCTATCTAGGACAAGGTCTCCTAGGTGATGTAGTAATATAAACAATAAATAACAATAAAAGGAAAAGGTTACTTTTTTCCTTTTGTTCTGTCAGAGAAAAGCCAGAATGTATTATCTTTGCTTTCCACATAAATATCCCCACATAACTCTCATTTTAAGCACTCTGTACCAGGGATCAGTGGACCACTTTTTTGAAAGTGAAGGTTGACCTGGAGCTCAGCACACACCAAACTAAACCTGAAACTTTTGGAAGATTTAGATCAATCACCTCAACCAGGTTTAAAATCTTCTGTCCCTCAAGAGGTCTCCCACAAACCTCTTCTCACATTTTGCCAAAGTGCAGACACCACCAAGATACCAGCCTACAGCATCTTGCATTGTACTGACATTCTATAATGGTCCCACCTTTCTAAAGCATAGCAGACAAAGGAATCATAGAAATGTATGGCTGAAAGGGACCTGAAGATGTCATCAAGTCCAGCCGCCAGCACTACGGTAACCAGATGTCCCAATTTTATGGGGACAGTCCCAATATTCAGGTCTATTTTTTATATAAGTGCTTATTACCCACCACCCCATCCTGATTTTTCACACTTGCTATCTGGTCACCCTACCCAGTGCTGAGGCTCAACAAAGTACATTGTGAGACATTGTGTATTGTGCTGGGTATGTCAAGTGATTTACTATATGTAGGGTAGATAATCTACATAAAAATTTCACTAGGGTACTGTCAGGGCTGATTCCCCACTCTGGCACTTCATGTGCAGAAGGTGGGGGCCCACAAGGATTCTAAAAATTAATACTGGCCACTCCAGGCTTGTATTAAATTTCCAAATACCTTGGATGGGTAGATGCTGCCACCACCCAAGTGCATAAAAAACCCTGTGAGAACCCCGGAAGGTGTACTCTTTTGGCCAGGTGTCCACTCATTTCCTTTTACCTATGCATTTCCCTTTACCTAGTCAGACTTTTTAACCCTTTATGGGTAAAGCAAGTAGAGAACAGCTACTAAAAGGGATTTTGAAGCTACATGGCTGGCTGGGTGTCCATAAAAGGGAACTACCTGCCCCCCTTCATCTATCACAAGTACTTATCCACTTCAATGGGATTCTTTCTATTGCCTGCGAAAGGCATGGATCAGAGTTGTTCCTGGAGCAAATATTCCATTTTCTTATGCTAATGTAGTGTTTTCAGTAGAATAAATCTGGGATTAGTACATGGTAAATCTTTCAGAGACCTATGGACCATTTTTTTGTTTTGTTTGAAAAGCTAATGATGCTGTACAATAAATAAGTAAATATATTTTAAAAAAATAAATAAAAATAAAATTAAATAAAAAGCAAACATGAAAAGGGATTTTTTTTTTAACCCCTCAAAACCAGTGGCTCTCAACGTTTATTCTGACTAGATTTGGGGACCTCCTACATTTCATTTCCTTTGCTGGGAGCAAAACGATTACTTAAAAATATACAAAAAGAATGAAGTGGTAAATTGTGTTTCCTTTGAAGTTTGGAGCAAAGTTTGCTGAATCAGTATAAAGTAATTTCTGAATTTCAATTAACCCTTCAAGAATCTGCTGCTTCATTGAGACCTTTTATAAATACTGATGTGAACAAAGTTGGAATTCCGGAGATGATGAAAGACCTTTTTAGTTAATTGCTTTTCAATGGTCTATTTACACAGACAATACAAAGGAGGAGACCATAACCCTGAAAGTGTTTATGGGTGTATCATGTAACTATCCCCTGACATATTTCAAGTCTTGCTCTTTTTATTAAAAAAGGGAAGCAAAGAACAAGAATGTTGTCTGGCAAGGTTCTTTTTGAGAGTAGTTATTATAGTTCAATCAAATGTGTTACTGAACAAAAATGTGCATAGAAAATCTAGGCAGTCTCCTCTCAATATAGTCATGGATGCCATAAAAAATTGCCAGCCCGAGGCTTTATTAAGGTTACCATGCATCTGGGTTTTCCCGGACATGACCTCTTTTTTCGTAGTCCCCGCTCTGTCCAGGTGGATTTTTGAAATGGGAGTCAAAGTCCGGGTTTTTTGCAGAGCAGATGTTGCAGCTCAGAAAGAGCCCCAGTTGGTCAGTTTTCTGACTGGTCCTTCCCCTGCATCCACAGCTGATTTGTCCATTCCCCTGCAGCCCCAGTTCCCAGCCCCAGGGGGGGGTCCTGCAGGGAGGCATTGACTGATGGCTGGCGCTGGGTTCTTGCCTTTTGCCAGTCACCCTGCTACCATGACAGGGAGTGACACTGTCCCCCACCTCCAGTGAGTACCCCACTGCAGCATCCCCTCCAGGACCCCCCAGGTACCCATCCCAGTACGCACACCCCTACAGTATCCCCAAAAAACTCCTTCCAGCACCCCCAACTGTACCCTCCCAGCTCCCACCCCCTAGTCTTCTCTTTTTGGGAACCTGAAATATGGTAACTTGGGCTTTATCACTTGCATCAATACAGAAGTTCCCATTTTTACAAAAAGGAGGGGGATTCTTACCTCTCTCCTATTCTGTTATCAGTTAGCGCAGAGCAGGGGTGACCAAACTGCGGCTTGTGAGCTGCAAGCGGCTCTTTTACAGTTAAAGTGTGGCTCATGGAGCCCCGTCTCCTCATTCTCCCTATTAGACTGGGGGAGGATGGGAGACTTTGAGCTTCTGCCCTGCTTCACAATATAAAGGTTCACCCCCATAACAGCTTGAGTCATGCCCCCCTAGGCACACAGCCATTCTTATCCTCAGGAGCCCCTCCCTGCAGCTCCCAGCTGTTTGCTGTTGCCTCTCCCCACAGCCGCAGCTCCCAGCTTGCTGGCTCCAGCAGCTGCTGTGAAGGGAGGGGGCCTGGCGGCACAATGTGACCAAGCGGGGCCAGCAAACCCTGGCAAAAATCGGGGGAGGGGAGTCACATGCCCCACCCACATGTTGCCTCCAGCTTCTACCCTGCTGGGATCAGGGGTCTTGAGGCTTCAGCCCCGTGGGGCATGCCTCCCACAGGCTGAAGCCCCAAGCCCTGGCAGGTGCACCCTGGCTCTCAAACTTCTGAAGATTGTCGTATGCGGCTCGGATGGTCAGTGAGCTTGGACACCCCTGTGTTAGTCAAAACAATAAAATAAAAACAAAATGAAATGTTTTGATCATTTTTCATCAAAAAATTCAATAAAATCAATGTTCCTATGAAATATTCTAATGTCATCAAAGCAGCATTTTCTGCTTGAAAATGGTTCTGTCACCAAATTTTGGATCAGCTCTAGTTTATGTACAAACTGTGCACAGTTGATAGCAAAGGATATAAATTCCACTGCACCGTGATCAGTAAGTAACATGAATAAGGATAGTATAACCTGGTCCAGAGAGACAACGAAGGCCAGGTTCTGATGTCCTTACTTGGAGAGTAGGATTTTACTCTGCCAGTAATTCCATTTGAAATAGGTAGAACTAGTGACAGAGTAATGTATTACTCAGTATTGAGAGATTTCAGAGTAGTAGGCATGTTAGTCTGTATTCGCAAAAAGAAAAGGAGTACTTGTGGTACCTTAGAGACCAACAAATTTATCTAAGCATAAGCTTTCGTGAGCTACAGCTCACTTCATCGGATCTATGAATAATCTGGCCCTTTGAGTGGAATGGTTCTGCATTCAAATCTCTTGATGTCTGTGTCTTCCCTTGTGTGGAGTGCCTTAGGACTAGATTGTGTATTTAGGCACAGCTCTGAGCAAGGTGCGGGTATAAACTACACTACACCAGGGGTAACCCCAGGTACCTCAGAGAAACCCCTCAGAAACACATTTCCCTGTCTCTCATTCTGCCCTTGCTCTGGGGGAGTAGTAATTTGCTTCTAGCCTATCCCAGCAGCAAATCATCTTCCTTCCCACCCACTGACAAATGGGCTCAGCTATGCTGGCCAGAGTCTGTGTGTCAGGGGAGCGGAGTGGGCGAAAGGCTCCTCTCATTCCCCACCTACTCTCTGCCCATTTGCTCTGGGTGGGAAAAGTTCACAGGCATAATTTACTCCTCAGAGTGCATGCTAGAGTGGCTGACACTGGAATAGAGACGCAGCCGTGCGTATTTTATATATTTTCAGATATTATACATTCCTCTTCATTTTATATCCCTAAGCTGAAACACTCTTGCGGCCATCTTGTAATTTTCAGCATTCTCCTCCAAAAATATTACTTTAAAAGGAAAACATAAACATAATTTCCTTGTATCTAAAATACAGCATATGGTTTCCAGTCATTCCTGCTTATTTGAAGACTGAACACACTAACGTTATTTAGCAAACATTTTTTTCATAAGCTTCTCTTCCAATGCTGTAAAAAACAACAACCCAGTATTAGATTACAAATATTACACAGCCCAGCCCTTTTTACAATAAGAGTATTCATCAGAGTAAAGCTGGGCTAAATTCTGAGAGGTGCTGCGTATCCAAAGCTCCCATTGAAGGCAATGGGAGTTGAAATCACTCAGCATCGCTTGGGAGGTGGTTCAGCATGTTGAATGGTTATATCAGTGTCCTCAGCATCTCTCATGAAGCTAGATCACACCACAGTTTAAGCTGTGCACTGTGGGTTTAATTGCCTCCAGAATGTCAATGACAGTCAGTTGACTCATGTGGCATCATCCCCCCTCTGCTTGCCTGTCTTTCTCCTTGCCTGTAGATATGGGGCCATAACACAAGCCCCTGGGAAAATCCCTAGTTGGGGATTGGTCCTGCTTTGAGCAGGGGGTTGGACTAGATGACCTCCTGAGGTCCCTTCCAACCCGATATTCTATGATTCTATGAAACACCGTACCATGTCATCCAAATGAAGAGTCATTTGCAGAGTAGAAACAAACCCAATGATATAATACAACTCTAGACTTTCTTAGACTAGGAAAACTGGTCTAGTTTAGGTCAGGCTAAGCTAACATGGGCTTGCTAACCAGGACATAAACACTTTCCCTTGTACCGCTGCAGAGTTTCACCTTTAGCATGATTTTAGTAAGTCAAGGTTTAACCAAGTTAACGTGGTTGAGTTTAGGTCAGGTTTCACTAGCTAGTGTTAGCTAAGCCTGACCTCAACTTTACCTTTTTCCAAGTCAAGTAATGCCTAAGCTGAATTAGCCTCACAGCTAGAATGGTTACGCAAATGTGAGCAGCATCCTGGTGGGGACATATATTAGTTGTTATGACATGACTCTGCTGTTGCACTATGGTTCTGTTACACATAGATGTAATTTGCGGCATTCTGTGTAATACAATGGAAAGAGCAACATTTCACCCACCTCCAAGCACCCTGAAGCAACTTTCCTTCTTGGGACAAATCCAGGCATCCAAGTCCTGCCTTGGCAAGGCAGCATGGTGGCCAGGATCCTTCTGTTTGCTGGGCCTAAAGAACAGCACAGTGGCAAGAACATATTGGCAACAGAAATGCGCTTGGTGCTCCTGCCTCTGCAGCCATCTCAGCTGCCTCCCTGAGGCTTGGATGAGCTCCTATTAAAACAAGACAAAGCTCTGCACAGCCTGGTCACTGGCTGCCATAGCACTAGGGTGCACAATACCGCTCTGAGCTCTTGTTTAAGACAAAGCAGGCCAGTAGCCAAGGGCCACCATTTTACTCTATTTTACTCCATTTTTTATTGCACATTCAGCTCTAATATTTGGACAACTCACAGACTGAGTGCCCACAGGCCAAATCTGTGGATCCTCCGTCCAGATAAATCTGCTGTGTTTCAGGGTCAAAGGTGGCTTATTTTCCCCCTAGGGAAGCCCTGACTCAGGGTTTCTTCAGGCAGCCCTTGTCTCTCTTCTCTCACTTACATAGTGGTCGATGTTTCACTGTTCCAAGGGAGAGAAAGGCAAATAGTTTCTGGATGTTGTAATTCAGGCCAGGGGAAAAAAAGATTGAGTGTATGTGGGCTGTCAGCTGGCTGACCCAGGCTGGCTGGTAGAAATAAGGCTCAGAGGATGAAAATCCCCAAAGGCTGTTCTTTTTTTCCAGTACAGTGAATAGATTAGGAGGGCCAAGGAAAGATGCTGTTAACTACAGCCTTGTAACGGCCTCTTCTGGGACTCACAAACTGAGAGAATGGGTAATGTGTAATCCTTAGTGTCTTCTTCTTCTCTCCTCTAGATGTAAGCACATTCTCCCTACTACTCCGCATGAGGGTGCCAGTCTTCCTTTCTGGGCATTCATCATAGCAGAGAGAGAATTCCTCTGCCTCATGTGCATGCCAGTCAGTACAGCTGAGGTTCCTTCCCACATTCCTGCTGGCCACTCAGATGTGAACCCTTCAGGGGCTACTGGCTCTTGCTCTGTCCCCTAAACTGTTTTCACCCAACTTCTAAGAGGGTATTAAAAACAAAGGTAAGTCAAAAACTTCAATCAAAAATTTAGAGACAATAATAAAGTGACAATGACTATTTAACTGTGTGACTGTCTTTGCTTTTGTTGGCATGTGTAACAGGCTTATCATATATGAATGCACCATTTTGTAGTGCTAATAGATAAACTTTGGGGATAGCCACTCACAACAAGTTAATGAGATTTCAAGATAGAATTCTTCTCAGCTAGTGAAATTACCTACCTAACTCACCAACATTAGTCAGTGATCTTCCCAATATGCCTGTATAAACAGAGCACCTACATGTAAATTAACTTCAGCTAAAGATGGCCTATGAATACTCTCTGAGCTTCGAAGAATATGGTGATTCTAATTTCTCCCTGCTAATCCACAGGAAAGAAGCCAAAATACTTAGAACTCATTCTTGATAACTGCTCTTGCAGATTACAAATTAAACGCTGAAATGTAAGTATTCTCAATACATCTCTATCAGACTATCTAAGCCCTGGTCTACACTAGGACTTTAGGTCGAATTTAGCAGCATTAAATCGATGTAAACCTGCACCCGTCCACACGATGAAGCCCTTTATTTCGACTTAAAGGGCTCTTAAAATCGATTTCCTTACTCCACCCCTGACAAGTGGATTAGCGCTTAAATCGGCCTTGCCGGGTCGAATTTGGGGTACTGTGGACACAATTCGACGGTATTGGCCTCCGGGAGCTATCCCAGAGTGCTCCACTGTGACCGCTCTGGACAGCACTCTCAACTCAGATGCACTGGCAAGGTAGACAGGAAAAGAACCGCGAACTTTTGAATCTCATTTCCTGTTTGGCCAGCGTGGCAAGCTGCAGGTGACCATGCAGAGCTCATCAGCAGAGGTGACCATGATGGAGTCCCAGAATCGCAAAAGAGCTCCAGCATGGACCGAACGGGAGGTACGGGATCTGATCGCTGTTTGGGGAGAGGAATCCATGCTATCAGAACTCCGTTCCAGTTTTCGAAATGCCAAAACCTTTGTCAAAATCTCCCAGGGCATGAAGGACAGAGGCCATAACAGGGACCCGAAGCAGTGCCGCGTGAAACTGAAGCAGCTGAGGCAAGCCTACCAGAAAACCAGAGACGAACGGCCGCTCCGGATCAGAGCCCCAAACATGCCGCTTCTATGATGAGCTGCATGCCATTTTAGGGGGTTCAGCCACCACTACCCCAGCCGTGTTGTTTGACTCCTTCAACGGAGATGGAGGCAATACGGAAGCAGGTTTTGGGGATGAAGAAGATGATGATGATGATGAGGTTGTAGCTAGCTCACAGAGAAACCAGAGAAACCGGTTTTCCCGACAGCCAGGAACTGTTTCTCACCCTGGACCTGGAGCCAGTACCCCCCGAACCCACCCAAGGCTGCCTCCTGGACCCAGCAGGCGGAGAAGGGACCTCCGGTGAGTGTACCTTTTAAAATACTATACATGGTTTAAAAGCAAGCATGTGAAAGGATTACTTCGCCCTGGCATTCGCGGTTCTCCTGGATGTACTCCCAAAGCCTTTGCAAAAGGTTTCTGGGGAGGGCAGCCTTATTGCGTCCTTCATGGTAGGACACTTTACCACTCCAGCCAGTAACACGTACTCGGGAATCGTTGTACAACAAAGCATTGCAGTGTATGTTTGCTGGCGTTCAAACAACATCCGTTCTTTATCTCTCTGTGTTATCCTCAGGAGAGTGAGATATAATTCATGGTCACCTGGTTGAAATAGAGTGCTTTTCTTCAGGGGACACTCAGAGGAGCCCATTCCTGCTGGGCTGTTTGCCTGTGGCTAAACAGAAATGTTCCCCGCTGTTAGCCACAGGGAGGGGGGAATGTTGAGGGGGTAGCCACGCAGTGGGGGGAGGCAAAATGCGACCTTGTAATGAAAGCACATGTGCTATGTATGTAATGTTAACAGCAAGGTTTACCCTGAAAGAGTGTAGCCACTGTTTTATAAAATGTGTCTTTTTAAATACCGCTGTCCCTTTTTTTTTTTCCACCAGCTGCATGTGTTTCAATGATCACAGGATCTTCTCCTTCCCAGAGGCTAGTGAAGCTTAGAAAGAAAAAAAAAAACGCACTTGCGATGAAATGTTCTCCGAGCTCATGCTGTCCTCCCACACTGACAGAGAACAGACGAATGCGTGGAGGCAAATAATGTCAGAGTGCAGGAAAGCACAAAATGACCGGGAGGAGAGGTGGCGGGCTGAAGAGAGTAAGTGGCGGGCTGAAGAGAGTAAGTGGCGGGCTGAAGACAGGGCTGAAGCTCAAATGTGGCGGCAGCGTGATGAGAGGAGGCAGGATTCAGTGCTGCGGCTGCTGGAGGACCAAACCAGTTTGCTCCAGTGTATGGTTGAGCTGCAGCAAAGGCAGCTGGAGCACAGACTGCCACTACAGCCCCTGTGTAACCAACCGCCTTCCTCCCCAAGTTCCATAGCTTCCACACCCAGACACCCAAGAATGCAGTGCGGGGGCCTCCGGCCAACCAGCCACTCCACCACAGAGGATTGCCCCCCAAAAAGAAGGCTGTCATTCAATAAATTTTAAAGTTGTAAACTTTTAAAGTGCTGTGTGGCATTTTCCTTCCCTCCTCCACCACCCCTCCTGGGCTACCTTGGTAGTCATCCCCCTATTTGTGTGATGAATGAATAAAGAATGCATGAATGTGAAGCAACAATGACTTTATTGCCTCTGCAAGCGGTGATTGAAGGGAGGAGGGGAGGGTGGTTAGCTTACAGGGAAGTAGAGTGAACCAAGAGGCGGGGGGTTTCATCAAGGAGAAACAAACAGAACTTTCACACCGTAGCCTGGCCAGTCATGAAACTGGTTTTCAAAGCTTCTCTGATGCGTACCGCACCCTCCTGTGCTTTTCTAACCACCCTTGTGTCTGGCTGCGCATAACCAGCAGCCAGGCGATTTGCCTCAACCTCCCACCACGCCATAAACGTCTCCCCCTTACTCTCACAGATATTGTGGAGCGCACAGCAAGCAGTAATAACAGTGGGAATATTGGTTTCGCTGAGGTCTAAGCGAGTCAGTAAACTGCGCCAGCGCGCCTTTAAACGTCCAAATGCACATTTTACCATCATTCTGCACTTGCTCAGCCTGTAGTTGAACAGCTCCTGACTACTGTCCAGGCTGCCTGTGTACGGCTTCATGAGCCATGGCATTAAGGGGTAGGCTGGGTCCCCAAGGATACATATAGGCATTTCAACATCCCCAACAGTTATTTTCTGATCTGGGAATAAAGTCCCTTCCTGCAGCTTTTGAAACAGAGCAGAGTTCCTGAAGATGCGAGTGTCATGTACCTTTCCCGGCCATCCCACGTTGATATTGGTGAAACGTCCCTTGTGATCCACCAGAGCTTGCAGCACTATTGAAAAGTACCCCTTGTGGTTTATGTACTCGGCGGCTTGGTGTTCCGGTGCCAAAATAGGGATATGGGTTCCGTCTATAGCCCCACCACAGTTAGGGAATCCCATTGCAGCAAAGCCATCCACTATGACCTGCACATTTCCCAGGGTCACTACCCTTGATATCAGCAGATCTTTGATTGCGTGGGCTACTTGCATCACAGCAGCCCCAACAGTAGATTTGCCCACTCCAAATTGATTCCCAACTGACCGGTAGCTGTCTGGCGTTGCAAGCTTCCACAGAGCTATCGCCACTCGCTTCTCAACTGTGAGGGCTGCTCTCATCTTGGTATTCATGCGCCTCAGGGCAGGGCAAAGCAAGTCACAAAGTTCCATGAAAGTGCCCCTACGCATGCGAAAGTTTCGCAGCCACTGGGAATCATCCCAGACGTGCAACACTATGCGGTCCCACCAGTCTGTGCTTGTTTTCCGAGCCCGGAATCAGCGTTCCACTGCATGAACCTGCCCCATTAGCACCATGATGCATGCACTGGCAGGGCCCATGCTTTCAGAGAAATCTGTGTCCGTGTCCTGATCACTCACGTGACCGCGCTGACATCGCCTCCTCGCCCGGTATCGCTTTGCCAGGTTCTGGTGCTGCATATACTGCTGGATAATGCGTGTGGTGTTTAATGTGCTCCTAATTGCCAAAGTGAGCTGAGCGGCCTCCATGCTTGCCTTGGTATGGCGTCCGCACAGAAAAAAGGCGCCGAACGATTGTCTGCCATTGCTCTGACGGAGGGAGGGGCGACTGACGACACGGCTCACGGGGCTGGCTTCAGGGAGCTAAAATCAACAAAGGGGGTGTCTTTACATCAAGGAGTATTTCTGGCAGGACTTCACGGAGGGTTCCAATAAGAAATGGTGCACCTAAGTTATTGTTCTTATTGGAACAAGGAGGTTAGCCTGGCCTCTGATTGATACATGGCTAGATTTACCTCGCTGCACCTTCTCTGTGAGTGACTGCAGTGTGACCTAGAGGAATGAGTCCCCTAGACAGGGGAGGAGGCAAATGAGTACAAAACAAATCTGGTCTATTTCTTGTTTTGATCTACTCCATCTATCTTTTACATCTTTGGCTGGCAGCAGACGGTGCAGAAGGACTGCATGCCATCCACATCTCATGGCTGCTCGGCAGAAGATGGTACAGTACGACTGCTAGCCATCCTCATCTCTTGCCTGCCCGGCAGAAGATGGTACAGTACGACTGCTAGCAATCCGTATCGCCTGCCTGCTCACCATAAGACGGTTCAATAGGACTGACTGCAGGACTAAAGAGAATGACCTGGTCAAGTCACTCCAAATTTAGTCCCTGCGCCCATGTCTGCCTAGGAGCTCCCAGCCGATGTGGCCAGGATCACCTCGGACATGACGAGGACGGCTACCAGTCGTATTGCACCGTCTGCTGCCAAAAGGCAATGGGTTGCTGCTACTGTGTAGCAATGCCATACCGCGTCTGCCAGCAACCAGGAGACATACGGTGACGGTTACCTGAGTGGGCTCTGTGCTTGCCGTGGTATGGCGTCTGCACAGGTAACTCAGGAAAAAAGGCGTGAAACAATTGTCTGCCCTTGCTTTCACGGAGGGACGGAGGGAACGGGGGCCTGACGATATGTACCCAGAACCACCCGCGACAATGTTTTAGCCCCATCAGGCATTGGGATCTCAACCCAGAATTCCAATGGGCAGCGGAGACTGCAGGAACTGTGGGATAGCTATCCACAGTGCAACGCTCCGGAAGTCGACTCTAGCCTCGGTACTGTGGAAGCACTCCGCCGAGTTAATGCACTTAATGCACTTAGAGCATTTTCTGTGGGGACACACAACTCGAATATATAAAACCGATTTCTAAAAAACCGACTTCTATAAATTCGACCTTATTCCGTAGTGTAGACATATCCTAATTGTACATTATACAAGGGCATTAACATATCTATCACTAATAAAATGACATGCAGTAAGATCTGGTTCCCCATACTTCGTTGTCAAGCTTGATAGAGCAGTAGCTATTATATATATATAAAAATTATAGAACACCAGTAGCTCAAGTAAAAATAGAAATTGTTCAGCTGAAATCCACATTTCCCAGAAAGATTATATCAGTGACTATAACGAAACCAGTATCCATAACTAAAACTAGTGACTAGGACTAAAAGCATCAGGGGGTAGCTGTGTTAGTCTGTATCTATAAAAACAACAATAGAAGTTGTCACTTAAGCTTTAATTGAGTCTGGCTGTGCCCTGTGACTTCCCAGTATAAATTGAGTTTAGTGATGTGAGCCTTTCCTCCTAAGGAAGCAGTTCACAGCTGACAGGGGGATTTTCCAGCTTGTTTTCATTTAAATATATTTCATCTCTAAATTTTATTTTATCCCTGGTTCAAAATCCTTATCTGGAACGGGAATACCTTAGAAGGCAGATGCTTCAGCTCGGAATGATGGGAATTGTATTAAGGATCCAGTTTATCGTATGTTCTACCCAACAGAAAAATCAATAATCTATTCTCACCTATAATTTGTATTATTTCTCCCCAAAATTGAACTGGATTTTAAAAGCAGTCACTTGTACACAGTAAGCTATATTGGGGCTAGACTCCCTTTGGGAGTTATTACACATTTCAGACTTCCCAGGAGCAAACCGGAGACACAGTCCCAAAATGAGGAGCGCAAGCAAATTAATACTGAAAGAAGATTAAATTGATATGGGACTCGTGGCTTTGTGATCTACAGCTTTTCTGCTAACTCAGTGAATCTGTATGTGGTATGCAAAATATCCACAATAGGAAAACGTGGGAGTGTTGACTGGTTCATTTCCCCACTACCCAGAATGCAGAATTCACAGACAGACTTCTGAGCTGAAGAAGTATGTCGTTTATTTGCCACTTCAGTAAGTAATCAGTCCACTAAAACAAGGCACAGCAAAGGGTTAAATGCAAGCACACCCCCACATTTAGGTGCTCGTCTTAAATACATTGTCCCAAAGTTATTTATTATATACTGTATAAACACTTTTCTGCCTAACGCTAAGATTAGTTTGCAAACACAATTGTTTACCTGATCAGGTTGCTGACCAAGATGTTAATCTGATTGAACTTCTCACAGTTATTCACCTGGTCAGGTTGCTGGCTCAGCTTTTCACCTGGCTGTTCTCCCTCCCTGCCAGACAAGCAGGCATCCTTTCACATGTCCCAACATCTAAAATATACATTATACATAGCCTACAGGGAGAAAAACAGGTTTATCTGGAAAGGAGGCAGATGTGGGTCCATAATGACAAACAGCTGAAAGATCAAGCAATGTTGAATTATCTGTCACTGTAACAGCAACCCAAAAGTCCTGCCTTCTGGAAATGGCACAGCTGGGAACGGTGTGACAGTTGCTTATGTTAATAAGGGACACCTGAAAAGAGGGTAGCAGATAAAGACCTTGCACATTTTGATTATGGCTGTTGGCCAAGATTTTCAAAAACAGCTGCCTAATATTAGACTTCTACATCCATACTGAGTCACTTAAATAGGTAGTCACATTTTCAAAAGTTCTGAGCACCCAGTAGCATGCATTGAAGTCAATGGGAATTGAAGGCAGTCAGCATTTGTGCAAATCTGATCCTTTATTTAGATGACTAAGTATGGAGCCTAGAATTAAGCAGCCATTTTTTAAATTTTTTGCCAATATTATTATTAATTATTTGATGCTATATTGCCGGGGAGAATGATATTTCAATGTTTTTAGGACAGAACAGATATACAAAATGTGAGACCTTTTAAAGAGTGTTAGGGTTTTACTCCAGTTGTGTATCAACTTTTTTAGGGTTTTATTCCAGCCCCCAAATCAACCCTACATTTAACAATAATTGTCTCTCTGTACTTTATGACAAAGAGCTCGGTTTCTATCCCCCAGAGGCAAAAATAGAAACAGGTACCATGTGAGACAGTCAGTCACTGATGCTGTCAAGAAATATTTGTTTTGTTTCTTCCATTTAATTTTTTTAATGTGATTTGTGTTTGGCAAATTAGTGTGCCTTTCAAGTACTTTGTTGAAACAGAGAGATACATAAAGCATTATGGCAGTCACACCACAAAACAAAACACCAGCATTTTCCTATGTGAATGAAAACAGCATTATTTTAAACTGATTTTTAAAATATTTTCTAATCTTTGTTTTCACCTTTCCTCTTCCTGCTAACTATATCATAGTTCACACATCTGAGATCACAGGGCTAGATCCTCCAAGTACTTTATTCATGGTGAGTAGATACATTGAATTTAATAAAAACAACGAGGAGTCTTTGTGGCACCTTAGAGACTAACAAATTTATTTGGGCATAAGCTTTATTGGCTAGAACCCACTTCATTAGATGCATGGAGTGGAAAACACAGTAGCAGGTATAACTACACAGCACATGAAAAGATGGGAGTTACCTTATCAAGTGGGAGGTCAGTCTAACAAGACAAGTCAATTAACACTAGGAACCAAGGGAGGAAAAATCACTTTTGTAGTGGTAATGAGAGTGGCCTATTTCAAACAGTTGACAAGAAGGTGTGAGTAACAGTAGGGGGAAATTAGTATGGGGAAAATTAGGTTTTGTAATGACCCAACCACTCCCAGCCTTTATTCAGGCCTAATGTGATGGTGTCCAGTTTGCAAATTAATTCCAGTTCTGCAGTTTCACATTGGAGTCTGTTTTTGACAGTTTTTTATTGAAGAATTGCCACTTTTAGGTCTGTTATTGAATGACCAGAGAGATTGAAGTGTTCTCCTACTGGTTTTTGAATGTTATAATTCCTGATGTCAGATTAGCGTCCATTTATTCTTTTGCGTAGAGACTGTCCGGTTTGGCCAATGTACATGGCAGAGGGGCACTGCTGGCACATGATGGCATAGATCACATTGGTAGATGTGCAGGTGAACGAGCCCCTGATACTGTGGCTGATGTGGTTAGGTCTTACGATGGTGTCCCTTGAATAGATATGTGGACAGAGTTGGCACCGGAGTTTGTTGCAGGGTTTGGTTCCTGGGTTGGTGTTTTTGTTGTGTGGTGTGTAGTTGCTTGTGAGTATTTGCTTCGGGTTGGGGGGCTGTCTGCAAGCGAGGACTGGCCTGTCTCCCAAGGTCTGTGAGAATGAGAGATCGTCCTTCAGGATAGATTGTAGATCCTTGATGATGCGCTGGAGAGGTTTTAGTTATGGGGTGTAGGTGACGGCTAGTGGTGTTCTGTTACTTTCTTTGTTGGGCCTGTCTTGTAGTAGGTAACTTCTGGGTGCCCTTCCGCTCATTTGAATTATGGTACTCAGGGGTGAGAGAGTTTGCAGGTTTGGGCTTGTATTATCACCTTTTGGGGTCTGTCAACACTAGATTTTTTTATCTTTACTTAATACATTCATAAAGGGTAGTGCGGACGTGTCCCACATTCTTGGTCCCAGCTACAGACACATATCCTTTACCCTAAGAATCAGTTTAGGATAAAGAACAAATGTTTGTATCCTGGGACAAACATGTGGGGAGTATCCACACTTGGTCTTCATAAACATGTAAAGAACCACAAGTTAGATGCCTTCACTGCAGAAAAGGTGTGTTTTGAAATTGAGACAGCTGTCATGAAGTAGCTAACTCACCACCTCTTATTGTAGTGCAGACATAGCTTTAATTGGCAATTTACTCGAGACAAACATTTGATCTTTGTGAAACAATGGAGGTCTTATCTCCAGAATTGCTTGTACTGTTTGAGGAATGGAGATTTGGGCCTGGGTTACACTTAAAATTTATACCAGCATACTTAGGGGTCAGGGATCTGAAAAAAAACCACCTAGTGGTAACATAACTATGCTGACAAAACCCAATGGTGCCAATTCAGATATTTCTTGGGGTGGGCAATTGTTTCTGATCAGAATTTAAATATACAATAAAAAATAACTTGAGGGACAATTTTTGATATATTTCTACATAGTACTTCAGACTAGCTAGCTTACATATAATATATATAATTCTATCAAACAAAGGGTAGTGACAATCATGCAGTCTACTGAAATCATCCATTGTCTGCATGAGAAACCTTACAGTGACACAGGTATACTGAGGCAGCTGTGCCACTGTAAGATCTCTCATGTAGCCACTTTATGCAGATGGGAGAGAACTCTTCAATTAACATAATTAAACCACCCCCAACAAGTGGCAGTAGCTATGTCCGTGGGAGAAGCTCTCCCACCGATATAGCGCTGTGCACACTACCACTTATGCCAGCAAAATTTAGGTTGCTCAGACGGGGGTTTTTTCACACCCCTGAGCGACCTAATATAGACATGGCCTAAGTCATCAAGGTTGAAGGATTTTACTGTTGACTATTCCACCGCCATTAGCATCAGACGGCTCAGCCTCTCATTGCCGCGTATTGATAGGATGTAAATTTTGACTCTTTTCAGCACACAGAAAAAATGATTATTTGAAATGTAAGGGACTGGCAGTGTAAGAGTGATCTGGAGCAGTTTCAATACGTCAGATTATGCAGCTGGCAGTGTTTGAAGCTTGCAGTATAAATAAATAATCTTTACTCTTTTTCTCCTTCTCAACTGATGCCATGAACATTTTTGCCAGTGAGATTACCAATCTCAAAAGTATTTCATTGATGAGTCAACTGTAAATGTGAAAAATCTTCCTATTTCTTGAAATCCCTGAAGTTTAAGGGATCTGCATCAAATGCTTCCATAGGTTCCAGCAACTGTTGATAGTCCATACAACACCTGTTGAACTCAGGAATGAAAGGGTCAAGAATAGCAAAATAAGTTCTTCAAAATCTATCACTGAGTCTCCTTTCACCAATATTCCATTTTCAAGTGGTACAGATAGTGAATATGAAACTTTCAAACTTTCTGAATTCTTACAGGGAATTTAGACAACAATTCCCAAAATCCAATTCAGTGCCAATATCAACAGCAAATTCTTTCACATTCCCAGCTGTTTGTTCCCCCACTCTGCATCACATCTTGCTGACTCTAGTTATTTTCACATTCCTTTGATCAAGTGTGTAACAAACAGTAAAACAAGTCCACTTTTTTGAAGTTGCTCTAATTATCCAGTCATCACACAAGTATTTTTTCCAAGTATATACAATAAAAAAGAAGTAGACTGGCTTAGTTTTAAATCCAGTTACCTCGCTGAAACTTCTGAATGATCTGGACTGACGGCTTCTGGTATAGCAAGAATGGCTTCATAGTGTAGTTTTATAGTAGTTACTGATCGGTACCAATAAAGCCATCTGGTAGCTGTCATTCACACTAGCAGAATAACTTTCTTCTGGAGATGTTTTTGAGCTTGAACAATTAACTCATATCTCCTATTGTTTTTGGCAATGAAGCTGTGCGAAACTTGTACAGCAGTAAAGAATTCTGAAAGTTCAGGCATATCTGAGATAGTGTGAACTAAAACAAGGTTTAGCTTGTGGGTATGGCAGTGAATGGACACAGCATGAGATGCCTTTTATTTTTTTCTTGCTTGAACTCCATTAGCCCACCCATTCATTACACTTGCATTGTCATAGTATTGTCCCACACAAAATTGCCAATCAAGTCTCATATTGAATGTCTGGTCATACATAGAGTGTGTCAAAGAATCAGCACCAAGTTTAAGCATGTGTTAAGTACCAATAGCTCTTTCTTTTACAGAGCATTCATGAAGAGATCAAATAATTAGAGAAAGCTGCTCCTTCTTAGAAATGTCTTTAGTCTCATCAACTAAAACAGCAAAAATCTTGACTTCGTCAATCTCAGGTATTCTCAGGTATTTTCTCTCCACAATTTACCAAAAACTCAAGTTAGATCTTTCTGATATTAATGAGATAAGTAATGACCATACCAACGTTCCATTTTTGAATGTAGGTTTGCACCTGTCTCTGATAACATCTCAAGGAACTCAATGAAGTTTCCTTTATTTCCTGATCCTTTGGATTCATTATGTCTGCAGAAAGCCAGCCCTTGATGTCCAAGGTCTGGTCTACACTATAGACTTACATCGGTATAATTCCTTCACTCAGGGGTGTGAAAAATCCACACTCCTTGAGCGATGTAGTTATACCAACCTAACCCCCAATGTAGACAGTGCTATGTCAGTGGGAGAACTTCTGTAGTCAACATAGCTACCGCCTTTCAGGGAGGTGGATTAACTACGCTGACGGGAGAGCTCTCTCCCGTCAGTGTAGAGCATCTTCATTAAAGTGCTACAGCAGGTCAATGCAGCATTTTAAATGTAGACCTGCCCCAAGAAAACTGGTTGTTCATAGAAGAGACTTCACGTGACTCTTATTCTGTCGATCTAGTTGTTGAATTTTTTGAATAGACTTTTTCTTTTGCTAGAATCTCATGAAATTCAGTCCACAAGACAGATGAGAATTTGTGCTGTACACTTTCTGCATGCTACCGAAAAAGAGTATTCTAGTATTTCCACTTAGAAAAATGAACATCAGTAAATACTTGTTTCCTATTCCTTTCACCCTTTTGCAAGGAATTGCCTGAAAAGTGTCAGCAAATGAAGCAGTAAACAGCATTTTCATTAACAGAATATTCAATCCATGTTTGACCTCTGTAGTAGTTCTCTGAGAAACTATGCTCTTTTTATCAACAGAGTAGGCATTTAGCTTTGGTTGAACAGGATTGTTACCTTTTTGTTTTACTTAGGTCACTGACGGGAGATGGTATGACAGATTTTTTTTTTAATCAGAAATGCTTGTAGTAAACTTTGAATCTTGGGACTGAGGTTAGTGTTCAGTTAAAGACATGGGCTGCATTTCTTTCTCAGCTGCCATGGAATCTTGCAGGGGCGGTTTATTTTCACTTCACGTTCTCAGTTCATGTTTTCTTATGAAAATAACAGCCCAGAATGCACTGAACACCTCTCTTTCTTCCAACATCCATGTCTGAGTGTCTGCCTAGGACAGTGTTGTCGAACCGCCAAGCCACAAGCTACTTTTGGCTCACAGAAGTGCAGAGAACAAGGAAGAAGGAAGCATGTCTCGAGGCCCTATTCCACCCCGGGGTGTTCGTTACATCCCACCACCCAACACAGATGTAATTAGGTTAAGTGGTGTCCATATACAATAAGCAAGAACTATTAATTATTCCTCAAGAAAATCTTTTAATGATTTTCGACTTTGATAACAACATAAGCAAAACAAGAAAAGAAAAACTAAAGACCAATACTGAATAAGAATTGATACAAAAGGCAAATTATACTGAAGACAAGCGCAAGTACAAGTAATGTTGTGGACCATTTGCGAGTTCCTGAACAGTGACTCTACATATGCTGGTCCTGGCAGGTTATAATAAAAGCCCCGAAGACGAGCAAAGGTAAAACTATTGTTCACCAGCCCTATATTCCTGGTGTTTTTAAAGGCAAGATAAAGCTGATGAACGACAGCACTACATGCATTTGCTAGGACTATGTAAAAGACAAGCAATAACACATGGAAAGCTATTATGCATCAGCCATCTACTACTGAATTTATACTATGGTATCGATACGACTATGATCAATTCAGCTCGAGCGACCAGACTTTTCACTCCATAAACTTACCCTGCATTTGTCCGAAAAAATACGTTATCCTTCAGTCGGCCGTTTTCCGCACTGGCCAGGTACAGACAGTCGAGAAGTGCACGTCCCTTCGGTTCCGGGGGTGTGGGTCAGGTACGACCGACAACACATACACACTCTCGGGCCTTCGCCTTCTTATCTGGTCTGATGGCCGTGTTTTAGAACAGACCAACCAATCAGGGTGGACCACAACGTTTATGTGGTTGCCCTCATTGTATAATTGATGCATAATTAATTTTTAGGCCTATCCATTTTCTGTAGCCAATTAGATTTTGAATGTAATTTTTGGATTGATAAGCACATAGGAGTCAGCATAAATCGCTATCTGGTCGTTTTTTGACCACAAGTCACAAGCATAAGCTTTATTTTTGCAAGCCTTGCATTTTGCAGAATATGGAAGTTTGAGGCCTAACATTTGCACTACTTCTATTTTGTTCAAGCTTGACATAACAGTTGTTCAGTTTATTCACAAGAAGGTCTTGATGTGGCTGACAGCCATTGTATCCAAAGCAATGTTCTCCTTGACTCCATGCACAACTCTCCTGACATCATAGACATAACGACTCGGAGTTGTGCTGATGTATCACTTGCTACTTCATATGGGTGTCAAACTATATTTTTAATCACTCAGTTATCTGGTCTCCTCCTTGCCGTACAGTTGTTAGTAGAAAGCTTTTACGAGCTGTTGCTTAATGAGCTAATGGATGTTTGTAGTTGGAACTCATGCAAATTTTAGCAAAACTGCAGCTTCTTGTGCAGAACCGTCCTGCAAAAAAGCAGAATTACACACAAAAAGTTGAAAAATCTCCTTGTTTTCAAGCATGTTGAAATCAGTTTGCTGTCATCAATAAATGCAGACAAACTTTTTACTTTCTGTGCAGAGAAGCAGGGGACTACAAACAGCATTTTAATCTGATACATTTAGAATTTGACAAGAAATTTCTGTTGAATTCTGCTACTTCTCCAGTAATGCCATCAACTTCAGGCAAAAATCACACTTTATCTATTTGTCATAAAACCAACAGAAATCCCTTCATTGCGCATAAGTGATTATGCGCAATGAAGTGATTAGTAACCAGATAATATTCTTTTTCTGGAACTCTGAGCAAATGCTAGAACCTTGGGGGGAGGAGGACTGTTCACCCTCCCAGCCCCCTCCCCCCACAAGGGCTCTACTGACAAACTCCCCACTGTAGACACAGCTATGCCAACAGAAGAGAGTTTCTGTCAGCATAGCTAACATCATTCAGGGAGATGGTGTTCCTATACTGACAGAATTCCTCCTTATGTCACCGTATACTGCATCTACATTAGGGAGCTGTGATTGCATAGTCTCTGTAGTGTAGACCCAGTCTTGTTCTGGTGCATAAGGCTCAAGAAAGGGATAATAAGGATCTGGGTTCTATGGCTGACTTTGCCATATATTGCCCGTAGGATTTAGGCTGATATTTTCAAAATACGTGCTCAGAGTGTGGATTTTGGTGTCTTAAATTAGCCATCCAAGTTTGAAAATGTCCCGATCTCCATTTCCCAATCCATAAAGTACTTCCCTACTTCATAGAGTTGTTGTAAGCCTTCATTAATTGTTTGTAGTGTGCCTCAGGTACTTTGGAGTCCAGTGCCGTTTATTTCAGTGGGGCCAGGTCTTCACCCTTTTATGGTCACCAGAAATAGAGTCGTTTTCCAACTACTGGTGCATGATGGGACACAGAGACAGACTTTGGTGCGCATACTATAGTCAGCAGAAAGGATATTCAAGTGTATCTTCATCCTTGCTTCCTTAATTCCCTGGCTTAATCAAAATATCTCTAGTTACTGAGGCTCAGCACACCTGGGTAGATGACTCTTCATTGCAGAGTGAAATGATTGGCTTTGAGTAGCATTATAGAAATACAAGCCATGTATCATCTGTTTTTAAACTTTGCTTTATATATTCCCTTAAGGCTTCCAGAAAATGGTCGGTGGAATTCCTGATGGCTGGAAAAATGATTAAGATGAAGTATTTGATAAACTGCTTGAAAATGTTAATTCTCACTTTCCTTTGAAACTGACAAGGCAGGAGTATTCAGTGTTTTGTAACTAATGATGTAAGCTCTCTCATTAATAACTTGTTTGCTATACCTGTTATGAGATCTCTTTATTTGAACATTTTTTGCATGTTCTTGTCAAGCAGTCTGTTTCCCTTGGCTTACTTCATAGCAATAAAACTTAATTGAGTTTTTATTTTTCACCTTACCCTCAGTACCCTTATTCTCCTGATGCAGGTTATGAGTCCTACTGCACCCTTTTTGATCATGATGCCAGGATTATTGACAAGTTGTCAAAAGAGAGGTTATCACCAGGGCTTTTCGCAGCTCTGGTATTGATTATGTGCCCTAAGAACAAAGCGCCAGCATCATAATCATTTTAATTCCCAGATCAACAGGTCATAGGTTCCTGTTCAGTGGAAGAATGGGGACTTTTGAGTGGCTCAGTAAAAGAGTAAATATATATATATATATATATTTACAAGACGCAAAGTGTTCTTGAACAATTATTTGTGACATTTCCAACAAGCAGTATTATGTGGATACTGTTTGATTGATCAGAGTTCCTGAAATATCACATTGAATGGTTCCAATTTGCATCACATTCCTTTAAAATCAATAAGTTCTAATAATTTTTATTTCTCTTTTCCGGCTCCATAAGAGGGACACTATCCATTTCCCTTCCATTATTTAACTTAGCTACTGGAATTGTAACGCTATTTGTCACAAATCAGTGTGACACTCTCCACTGTTGTCTCATAATATCTGTCAGTGCCCATCTGTAATAACAAAACGTTTACTGGCAGTTTAATGCAGAGAAGGGAATGCAAAATGGATCCAGATTTTGAACATGCTGAGAGTTAGAAAGTGTTTGGACCCAGAGTACTGGCTCAGGACCTTCTCCAGCTTTCTGGTTACCAACAGGAGCCGGTAGCATGTGAATCTCCTGTCTCTTGACCCCATCTTCTTTTTGGTCACAGGAAACAGGAGAGAAAAAAATCTCCCAGAATTCTCTCTCCTTGTCTCTGTGTAAGGGGAGATCTCTGATGGTTCCTGCTCCTCTGGCTTCTATGCCAAATGGGAAGAAGAAATCCCTTTAACGGTGTTAGAATGGCCCAACCAAGAACCCACAGATGGATGGGTGAGAAGACTGAGGACTGCAGTCAGAAAGACAACACTGGTACAGGTCAAGGTAATGCCAAATGTCACTTAAATACATTGCTGTAGGTGACAATATACTAAGTGCTCCATATAGAAACCTTTACATTTCCTTAACTATGATCCTGTCAGTTAAACAACTGTAAAATTCTTTACAGTTTGGTACAAAAATCATTCTCCCCTCTGATATGGCCCTTTTATGCTGCAGCAGCAGCAAAGAGCCATGAGGGCCCCTGATCCAGCCAGGAGAGAATTCTGTAGGTTCAGCTTACAATGCCCTATGAGCTCCTCACTGTAAGCCTTGGCACAAGGGGAATGTTAGAGGTAGGGTAGGGATGGGGCCACAGTGCATACAGGGACCCATAGGCAGCTGGAGAAAGGCTTCCATAACTTTGGGCTGTCTAAGGTACTCCAGGGCCACTCTGTACCCAACAGCAACCCAGAACTGGGAGAGCACAAATGTGGCTTGAAACCACCTTAGTTTCCCTCCACCTGAGCAGTGAGTTCCATGCTGTGCTTCTTGGAGACACAGCGCAAAACCTCACCCTGTAGGTTTATACAGGAAAAACTTTGTCAAGACAAACATGACTGTTCTTTTTGATAGAATTACAGAATTCTGAGGGAAGATGGCTGAGGTAATATATTTAGATTTTGGCAAAGCATTTAAGACTGAGTCACAATCATAACTGATAGATTAATAGAAATAGACTTGGATAAAAACACTGTCATGCTGAATGAAAACAAGCTAAAAGACGTTAAGCAAAGGACAAAATACTGTGGAGAAGTATCTAGTGAGGCATGCCTGATTTTCTCTGTATATTATTTAATTTTGAATTTTGTTTATTTTAGGTTTATCATTTATTAATTACCTTACTAAGGAGTGTTCTTTGTGCTCCAAAATACAGACCATGAAAATACGCTTTTACTAATCTAGACTTGCACAGGTATTTTTCACGTACCCAACTGCTGATAAAATAGATCAGTGTAATACCTGCAATTCATTCTGTTTTTATGCTTTAAACTTTAATAACATTTCCTGTAGGGAAAACAGAGAGAGACCTCACATTCTCAAGAGCTGAGCTGGGTTGTTGGCTCCATCCACAAGCTGCCTGTTTCATAGTGGTGCATAGATTTTGTACTAGCCTTGTGTGAATTGCACCCACACTATCTAATCTCCTCCAACCTATCTGCAAGTACGAAATTAGTTGAACGCTCCTGAGAACTGAGGGTTTTTCTACAATAATATTAAGCACTCAAGACATTCCAGTATTAGGTCTGAGACAGAAAAAAGGGGGAAAGAATCAAATGTGATTTCACTATTTTGTGATATTTGCTGTGAAGTTTTCCTGGATCTAGACTCTGAGAAACTCCTTTTTGTATGTATGCATGTGGGAAGAATTTCGGGCTAGTGAGGAATCTGAACGGACAGCACCTGCAAGTTGAAGTCCTCTGGATGTCCACAGAAGTATGAGCCTCAACACTACAAGTTTCTGCCTATCAACCAACCCTAAACCGGAGGAACCACGTCTTTGGGGAAGAGGATAATACCATAGCCCATGTGTTCTGATTGCCAGGTATAAATTAGCCCCAGTTGCAGGTTGGGGAGGGTTCTCGTGGGACCACCTGTCGATTGGGAATTGGACTGAGACCACCAAACAGCTATCAAAAGGCAACACAATTTGGTTGCTACCCTTTCAGACTGGAATCAGCCCAATGGTTTACAGAAGAAAAGCCTGATATCTCCTCACTAATCCTGTTAGCTATACAGTTCCCCATTGACCGGGTTCTAATAGCACACAGATTTATTAACGAAAATGACATGTTGGCAGATTTAGTTTGTTCATTCATTAGACTTAGCTGCCACATTTAAAAATAAACCCAAGTCTCCTAACTGGGGTCTGTTAGTTTACATAATCACTGCTGTGACCCAGAGGCGATAATGGAATTTTAATGGATCAGAACAACGTATTCAGCATTCTTTGAAGGCTAGAAAGGAGTACTGGGAGCTGTCTGCAAATGATCTAAAGATCCCTCTCCTAGCAATAATGAACTAACATAAACATTGGAGAGAGAATGCTATGACATTTTTTTGACAAGGAGCAATATCGTAATAAAGTGGCTCAAGTTAAGGTTAATTACACTGTTAAAGCTACCAAAGGGAATTAGACTTCCCAGCTGTTTGCCAATCAAAATAGCAACCTCTTCTTAGACGGGAGGTTTTCCCTGCAACACTTTATCTTCACACAGTTCAAATGTTGTTCTTAACCATGATGGCGCCAGACACATTTGGCCTTAAAAATGCTTGGTTGGCTAGGATGGATACTGTGAAGAAAGTAGGCCATGTAAATTAGATGAAGAGTATAGCACTGGCAGGGCCAGATTAACCTTTTGCGGGCCCGGCGCCAAACATATTTGTGGGCCCCAATGGGGGCAATGGAGCATGGTGCAGGGGGGTCAGTCCCCAGAGCGAGGGGCTGGCCAGGGGCCTACAGTGGGCAGCCCTGCTCTGCCCAGCCCAGTGCAAGGGCACTATTTACAAACTGGCAGTTGCCGGACGCACAGTGGCCTGCCCAGCTCTGTGCTGCCAGCATGCCGCATCCCCTAGGGGGTGGACCCACGCCGTGCCACACAGCCCCCACACCCAACACTGGAACACCCCTCTGATTCCCTGTGGCCAGAGCCCCCCTGGACCCACTATGCCCAGCACCCTCACCAGACCCTGCCACAAATGCCCAGCACCCTGCACAATGCCACCCCTGCCCAGAGCCCCCCGCCCACAGCCCCACCACAACTGCCCAGCACCCCAAACAGAATTCCCTAGTGCCCCAACACACACATCTTCCCTGCCCCCTCACAGCCCAGCACCCCCCCTACCCAGACACCCCCACGCCCTGCCTCCTGACCGCATTCACCGGCCCTGCTGGGAGGTGACTGTCTGCCACGCTGAGCCACCAGGGCTGGTCCTGGGGTGGGGAATCACTCCAGCCCCTTGGGAGTAGTGCAATCAGCCAGGCCAGGGCCTGCCCCAGCTGGGCTCTCTCAGGACCCCTTGCCTGGAGGGGCCCAGCCAAGCCCCCGACAGTGTCCCCCCAAACTGTCCGAGACTGGCCAGGTTTCTGCACCAGTCCCAGGTAGCTCAGCTCTGGGGCGACAGGTGGGGCCCCACAGGTGGTGGGAAGCAGAGACTGCCTGGAGCTGGAGGTGCATTGGGGTCCGGCCAGGGGCCAGAGAGAAGCTGGCGGGTGGGGTCAAGGGATGAAGAGAGCCCTCAGCGGGCAGGCCTAGAGGACCAAATGGTGGGCAGGGTGGGGGGAGCCAGTGGGCTTGCGGGGTGTCAGGGCACAGTGCAAGCAGAGCAGGCTGGGGGCCCCTTCTGAGCATGGGCCTGGTTCCATGGTGCCACTGGTACCATTGTAAACCCAGCACTGAGCACTGGTGACATGTGAAGGCAACAGTAGATTTCCTTACGAAAAGATCATGGGACTCCTGTGATACTTCCTATTGCTTGTTACATCCACATTAATACCAAACTGAGCGCCAGACCTTTCAATCTTTACTCAGGCAAGCAAATGAAAGGCCTATGTTTTCAAAAATGACTGGTGATTTTGAGTGCCTCACTTTTAGGTACCAAACTGATGACACCATAAAGGGGCCCAATTCTCAGAAAACGCTGGAGTTGGCCCCCTCAAAATTTACACCCCAATTTAAAATCAGAGAGTTTAAGGCCAGAATGGATCATCTGATCATTTTATCTGACCTCCTGTATGTCACAGGCCACCAGCTTCACCCACTCATCACTCACACTACCCAACAACCGGAATTCAGCTGAAGTGTTATAGCCCACAGGAGACTAAACTATTGTGTGCCATGTGTAGAATAGGAGGTACCAGGGTGTGCCAACGCCTGAGGGCCCTGCAATGGCAGGGAATTGATTTAGTGTGAAATATCCAGATTATCCTGTTAAGTGATTGGCACTCCATGCTGCAGAGGAAGGCGAAAAAAAACAAAATCACTGCCAATCTGATCTGGGGGAAAATTCCTTCCCAGCTCCACTTATGGTGATCAGTTAGAACCTGAGCATGTGAGCAAGAACCAGCCAGCCAAGCGCCCAAGGGAGAGAATGATCAGTGCCGCTTCCAAGCCCTGGGCACACCCTGTCCAGGGTCCCATGTCCAGCTGCAGCCCTCCCTGATGATTCAGTGGAAGAGACAAAAAACAAAAAAACACAGACTAAAAGGAGGTAGGAGAGGGAATCCCTTCCTGATCCCTGCAGGTTACCAGCTAAAACTCTGAAGCATGAGATTTTAGTACCCTCCCACCCCCCACCACCACAAGCAACCCAGCCATACCATCCTAATCATAATTTACTGGTCACTTTTGAAAATTAAGGCCAATAGAACTATTTGTACAAGTACTGACCCTAATGCTTCATGGAAATGTCACTGTAGCCTCTCCACTAACTGAAAGTCATTTGAGATATGAAATAAAAAGAAGAGAGTGAACTGTTTACTTAATGCTAAATGTGCCCTCCAATACAAGTGTGCTGTTCTCCTGTGGGATTTAAGTGGCACAGAGACTGAAGAATTGTTGACCGAAGAAAAGTTGCATGTACGTATCAGAGCAGAATTTAGCCTTTAGTGCTTTGTACCTTAATGTTTTCAGTCAGTACCAAACAATTATGTCTGACAAGCTGAGACAACAGAGTGAGCCAGCTGTGCTTTTTGAATGATACATGATACTGGCAAGGGTTTCATTCATCACAGATCAGTGACCAAAATCTTCACTTAGTTATATTTCCAGTACAGGCAGCAGCATCTTTACCCATATAGGGGAAAAGATAACCTCATTATACAATAGAAACCTAGCAAGAAACCTAGCTGCTTAATTATTTAACCTTCTTTCCCCCTTAAGCCTAAAACATTAACATTGAATGTTAGCATTTAAGCCTCAGGGCTACATACTGGCCTCAATCCATAGTGCAACTCCCATTGATATCAGAGTGAATATGTACATATGGATCCAGGGCAAACCGATATGTCACTTTAGATCAGTGGTTCTCAACTTATTTACCATTGTGGTCCACATATGCAGCTCTCTATGTATTATGTGGGCTGCATCCAAACAATGTATATACTATCTGTATGGCACTGCAGATGTCACATGGTCTGCAGCTGTGTGCTGATTGGGTTGCAAGTCACCAGCAGGCCAGAGGTTAAGAACTACTGCTTTAGATCTACACTTAGCAGGAAAATGCTGCAGTCAGAGTAATTTCAAAATAAGGATTGCAGGAACTGTTATCAAGAAGGAGAGAGTCGGAAGCATCAAGGGTGCTTATTAACAATATCACTAGTCCAGCTACACCACCCCACCCTGCCCTGTAATTTTCTGTTAAATAGATTAGTGATCTGTTCCAGATATAAAAGTCTAGAAGGCTACTTTATCTTCCATTTTCAGTTGCAATGAAGATTTTTTAAAAATAGTATAAACATGGATCTCAGAAGAGCGGAGCAAAGAATTCATAGCAAATAAGTTATTTGACTATAATTTAGCTTCTCGTTCTGTTCAGCTATAAAGGCTGACTCTTTAGCTCAAGCTGTAGTGACTACAGTTCTGGAAGTCCCCCGTTCAATTCCTGCTAAGTCAGCCAAGCTGGCAGCCAACCCATAAATATCTTCCAATATTCTCAACTTTACTATGACTAATTCTGGTCTGTGATTGTGTTGCACACAGTTCTATGTAAGGGTTTGTCTACACAGGAAATTCTACCAATATACATAAGGTGTGAATTTAAACCATTATAGTTGTAGTGGTATAACCCCCTGTGTGGATATTCTTATTATGGTGTAAGAGGGCCTTTTTTTTTTGTTTAGTTTATGTCGATAAGGGATTTATGTTAAATAAATTTATTTTAAAATGACACTCATACTGAAATAGTGTCCACAAGGGGTTTGCACCAATATAACTATCTTGGTTTTACTCTACCAGTATAATTGCACCAGTAAACTGTATCAGTTTAACTATACCAATATAATTATACCTGTATTACTGGTAAAACTTTCCTGTGAAGAGCAGCCCTTAGTGGTATTCAGATTTTGAGCTACTTCAGTTAGTTTTGATTGGACACACAGATCCCAGGTTATTGCTTTTGGTGCCTGGATGGATAAACGTAGTGCACAGTATTATGTTTCTGGAGTAAATACTCACACGTACAAGTTCAAAGTTAGGTTTCTGCAAATATTCTCTAATATTCATGGGTGGTAGGTGAACCCCCACTTCAGGGAGGCTAACCCACCGGCCCCGCATCTTCCGTCCATGGTCCCCGCCCCCCAGCAGCCAGAGAAGCCCCGAGGCCCAGCCACCCCAAGCCTCCGGCCAGCCCACCCCAGCCACGCCGGCCGGCCCCTGTGCCACCCCCAGCACCACCCTGAGCTGCTGGCCTGACACCCAGGATGGCCTGAGTGCCACCCTGGACCACTGGCCCGACCCCCGGACCAGCCAAGCTTCCCCGGGGGGCCCCAGCACCTGGCTGCTGGTGGGTCTCTGCCAACTTCAGGGGATAGGGGGATAGGGAGAGAGGTGGAGCCTCAGGGAGGAACATGGCTGGGGCCACGGCCTGGGTTAGGGAAGGCTTAGCTTCCCTGGCCTGTAATACCCACCGCCCATGCCTATATTTGTTTAAAATTTGCTGTTTCTGTGAACATTCCTGTCAGGAATTCCATCCACATGAATATTTGCAGAAATCACAAAAGCACAAGGGAACATGAACATAGCCAAAGTGAAGGAAGTGGATTTTTTTAATTCCAGTGAATGTTCACTAATATTGTTTTGTGATATTTCCCCCTCTTCAGTGTCTGACAGTCTCACACTTATTAGTCCCAGATTGCCCCTTCTGACACAGGAGGTCAGAGAGTCATAGAGTTTAAAGCCAGATGGGGTCACCAAATCATCCAGTCTGATCTCCTGTATGTGACAGATGACTAACACCTCCCTGCTCCTGCACACTAAACCCAACAACTGGAATTAAACCAAAGTACTACAGCCCACAGGAGACTAAACTCCTATGTGCCACAGGTAAACAACAAATGGGAACAAGGTGCACCAATGCTTGAAGCCCCAGAATGGCAGGGAATAGACTGTGAGAAATACCCAGATGATCACAACCAACAACCAATATCAAGTTGGGAACAAAAACTTTAGGAGGTTTCTTTCCAAAAGTCCTTCTGAAACCTTCCTTGGCAGGGGGGTTTGCTTCCCTGAAGAAGGAGGGAATTTGGCCCCCAAACCAGTGGTGGATTTAGAGTTAGTAGGGCCCTGTGCGCAGATTCATTTTGGGGGGGGGCCCCCATCAGGATGCAGCCAAGAAAAAGAACATTCTCTCATCACCCCCCTGGTTTTCATTCTTTTCATTCTTTTTTTCTTTATCCTCCTCCTATATTATAAGTAATGGGAAGTAAATGAAAATAAAGTGAGGTACCTTGATTGGGGCAGGGGGTTGGGTGTAGGAGGAGGTGCGGGGGTCGGGCTCTGGGAGGGAGTTTGGGTGCTTTATGTGGGCTCTGACCTGGGGCAGGGGATTTGTGTGTGGGAGGGGGGCAGAGGGGCAGCGCTTACCTTGGGCAGCGCGACTCCCAAAGCGACCGGCACACACACCCCTCTGGCAGTGGCTCCTGGGGGAGAGGCAGGGGGTCTCTGCTCTCTGCTACCCACAGATGCCGCCCCCGCAGTTCCCATTGGCCACAGTTCCCGGCCAATGAGAGCTGTAGAGTCGGCGCTCGGGGTGGGGGCAGAATGCGAAGACACCCACCCCAGGGGCCACAGGGATATGACGGCCGCTTCTGGGAGCAAAGCAGCATGGAGGGAGGGAGGCAGAGCGGACAGGGAGCCACCTTAGCCCTGCTGCTGACACATCTCTGCGTACCCCTAGGGGAGAGGGGAGCAGCAGGTCTCTGTGCACTGCCTGGGGCGGTGGCAGCGCGTGGAGTCACCTCCCGCCCCCGCCAGGGGCATGCAGAGACGTGCCACCAGCTGGCTGCTTCCAGGAGCAACGTGGGGCCACGTGGCAGGGCATGCCGGCAGCCTGCCTGCCTGAGCCCTGCTGCGCCACCAGTTGGGACTCAGGGGCAGGTTGTCAGATATTTGTCCTGCATTTGTGGGGCCCCCACATCGTTGTGGGCCCCGTGCCACCACACACTTTGTTTCATGGTAAATCTGCTCCTGCCCCAAACACTTCTCCTGAGATCTGCTCAGAGTCACTGAGATCTGGCCAGTCACACAAAGCCATCCACATGGAGGCCTGTTATTGGATATTTGTTTATGGTGACACTCATGATGTGCTAAGCACTTTCCAGACATTCAGGAAAGCATGATCCTTGTCTTGAGGAGTTCACAGTCTAAGGACAAACAGATGACTAGACAGAGATTACAGAAAGGGGGCAAACAAAAGGGAAATTCTTTATACAAGTCACCTAACCCACTGTTGGCAGTGTCAGAGGAGCAGGCTTTAAGGGAGGGATTTAAATGTGGACAAGGTTAGGAGCTTTCTGAGGAAGCTCAGAGAGGCCATACCATGAAACAGCCACAGACACTAATGTGTGGGAAGCTGACAAACACATGGCTGGGCTGAGCATGGAGCATGGTGGAGAAGAGGTGGCAACACAAAGCTCATTGTGGGTGATGCAGTAGGGAAAGGCAAAGTAATGTAGAGTTTTGAAGGTGGTGACAATAAGATTAAATCTGATGTGATAGAGGGGAGTGTAGGGATTCAAAGAGGGAAGTGATATGATCAAATCAACAGGCAAGGAAGATGACCTCAGTTCTGTGGCCCTACCTCCGGGTTGCTGACAGTATGCTCCATAATGCTGCCAGAGGCTTCCTCACAGCATAGAGAAGCTCCTCAAGGAAGTTAATACATCTTCAGGCTGCATTAGCATTCCTGTGCCTTTCCTGCCAGGTTGTGTAGGGGATGGTGTAAAGCTCACATCTGCCCTTTCCCATATGCAGACAAAGGCCACTGTGAAGACTTCCACAGGGTCCCAGGAAACTAGGAAAGTGCAGTGTGGGCAACTGACAACTCTGTCAATTCAGGCAGGGTGAGTACATAGGCTGGGGTGGTGGGGAAGAGAATCAGGCCCTTACTTTTTTCTTTCCTATAAAAACATGAACATGATTTTTGGAAGGGGTTACAGCCCAATCCACTAGTAGCCAGTCATTTTGGTTGATTTTCTTTTATCAGTTCCTCCCACCAGGGAAAACAAATGAGAATGGCTTGTTGTTCTGCATTCTTACCGCGCCAGTGAATAAAACAGGACATATTGAATTACTTGACTAAATAAAAGACTATAAGTTCTCATTTCATTTCTATTGGTTAACTGCATGGAGCTGTTCTCAAACATTGCACATCATCATAGTTGTACAAGTCTTTCCACTCACCTTTTACGTTACAGTGGAATTTGTACATAACCCTTGTCTGCTTAAAGGTATGGGCCACAGATTCCTGCCAACTGTTGTGAAACTGTATGCAAAGGTAAAAATGAGTAAGATGAATGTAAGCAACGGTTAAAATCTCCCAGACAAAAAATGTCATTAAACTGAAGGTCAGGTCCTAAATATGTATCAAAACCCCTTTAATAAAGTCATGTAGTTTTGAAAAAGCACAAATTTTTGAAAGTCAGGAAATTCAAAGTTAAATTTTCTTTAAATAAAACTCATTGGACAGTGTGCAAATGTACAATTAAGGAATGGAAAAATATCCTTAACCCCGCCCTTGTATTTCCCCCAGCCATTCAGACTCCATATACTAAATCCTATCTACATTTCACCTTGCTGTATTTCAGTTTCCCCATATATAAAATATGTATAATTATATCTTGTTTTGCTAAGTGCTTTGAGATAGGCAGATGCAAAGCGCTATGTAAGAGCTTGTAATTATTAATTATCATTATTCTTATTTTAATATAACTTGCCAATTCTGTTAGCTGTGGCTTAAACCCAGTGCCCTTTGGCTGCAGACATCTTAAACTACATCCATCATGGTTCACACATTAATTGTAATTGCACATGAAAACAGAAATTGCATGCTTACACTAGGTGTACAAATATGCACACACAGTTCTGAAAATCTGAGTGAGGTCAAAATCAGGAATATAATGGAAATTTTTCTTTAGATTTTAATTGTAGCGACACTAGCCTTTTCATAATAACTACAAGGACAGCAGAAATAATGGATAAACTACATGTTTTTCCAGGTACTAAGGACTTTTGAAGTGACTAACAAAATTTTGAACAGCTTTAAATTTTTATAAGAGCTTCAGGCTCCTTCACTGAAAAGCTTTTAAAAACTGAAATGTTGCATTAGTGTCTCCCTTTTGCTCTGCAGAATGTCCTGTAATCATGGAAAGTATTTCTAAATTCACCCAGTGCATCGATACAGGAGCATTCAAGCACTAGTAAACAAAATGAGGAGTCCTTGTGGCACCTTAGAGACTAACAGATTTATTTGGGCATAAGCTTTCGTGGGCTAGAACCCACTTCATCAGATGTGTGAAGTAAAAGATACAGGAGCCGGTATAAATACATGAAAGGATAGGGGGTTGCTTTACCAAGTGTTAGGTCAGTCTAACAAGATAAATCAATTAACAGCAGGATACCAAGGGAGGAGAAATAACTTTTGAAGTGGTAAGAGAGTGGCCCATTACAGACAGTTGACAAGAAGGTGTGAGTAACGGTAGAGAGAAATTAGTATTGGGGAAATTAAGTTTAGGTTTTGTAATGACCCAACCACTCCCAGTCTTTATTCAGGCCTAATCTGATGGTATCTAGTTTGCAAATTAATTCCAGTTCTGCAGCTTCACGCTGGAGTCTGTTTTTGAAGGTTTTTTTGTTGAAGAATTGCCACTTTGAGGTCTGTTATGAGTGACCAGAGAGACTGAAGTGTTCTCCTACTGGTTTTTGAATGTTATGATTCCTGATGTCAGATTTGTGTCCATTTATTCTTTTGCATAGAGACGGTCCGGTTTGGTCTCTGTAACCTGAGTAGAGATGCTGGCTCTGAATGTCTCTGCCCATGTTCTGATGGTGTTTTTAGTCCTGGGCGTGACCTATTTAACCTTTGCAGGAAGATAGCAGGTGTTTTACTGTTTCACCAGGCACTGACAATGAGGGAGGATGGAGTGGTTTGTATCAGATGTTGTTTTCCAGTGGAATGCCCAGCGTCAGAGGAACCAGCACCTGCTCAGAGACTGTGGGGCAAAGACACTGGAGTGGTGAGTGGCACAGAGGGCTGGAATTCATTGCAGCCTGATGTTCAGGGGCTCCCCATGGCCAGCAGAGCAGCTCTGAGCAGCACAGGTAGCATCTGGAAGGGAATGTGTAGGAAAATGGAGGAAAAAATTGAGGAGTTTAAAACAACAAAAAGCCTTCACTATGGGCCAGATTTCCCAGCCCTCTGAAGATGTAACACACACAAGTGCAGCCTGGTGAGGCCAGGTCTACTCTAAAACGTTACGTCAACCCTCCGATATTGCTCAGGGATGTGAAAAATCCATGCCCCTGAGCGACACAGTTACGCCAAGCTAACCCCTTGTGTAGGAAGTGCTAGGTCAATAGATTTCAGAGTAACAGCCGTGTTAGTCTGTATTCGCAAAAAGAAAAGGAGTACTTGTGGCACCTTAGAGACTAACCAATTTATTTGAGCATGAGCTTTCGTGAGCTACAGCTCACTTCATCAGATGCATACCGTGGAAACTGCAGCAGACTTTATATATACACAGAGAATATGAAACCTACCTATCATAGGCGCCAACTCTGTGGGTGCTCCAGGGCTCAAGCGAAAAAAATACAGGGGGTTCTCAGCATCCAGGAGCCAGAGCTTGAGTGTGGACTGTGACGAGTTCTGTGCTGCTAACAGCTTCTGCCCTTGCGGCAGGGAGTTTGTTTATGAACAGAGGCAGGGTGATTAAGATGAGAAAAGACTTCTCCTTAAATTAAATTAAGGATCCTTAGATGATCCTGAAAGCATTGCCAGGCACTCCAGTCAAAAGATAGGAAACACAGGGTAGGAATAAATGGCCCATTTTCAGAATGGAGAGAAGCAAACAGTAGTGTCCCCCAGGGGCTTGTACTAGGACCAGTACAAAATATTCATAAATGATCTGCAAAAGGGGTTAACAGTGAGGTGGCAAAATTTTCAGATGGGACAAAATTACTCAAGATAGTTAAGTCCAAAGCAGACTGTGAAGCGGTACAAAGGGATCTCACAAAACTGGGTGACTTGGCAACAAAATGGCAGATGAAATTTAATGTTAATTGCAAAGTTATGCACATGGCAAAATATAATCTCAACTATACATACAAAATGATGGAGCCTAAATTAGCTGTTATCCATCAAGAAAGAGATCTTGGAGTCATTTGCAGTACTCTGGAAGCACTGTGCTTCCGGAATACTGCAAATTTATAAAAACAACAAGGAGTCCGGTGGCACCTTAAAGACTAACAGATTTATTTGGTACCCACGAAAGCTTGTGCCCAAATAAATCTGTTAGTCTTTAAGGTGCCACCGGACTCCTTGTTATTTTTGTGGATACAGACTAACACGGCAACCCCCGATGCAAATTTATAAGAGTCTTCACTGTGCCTGTATCATCTTGAACCGCAGAATTCTCGTTCTCCAGCTTTAGAAGAC